>NC_089231.1:71518135-72235852 GCF_963924675.1 Phocoena phocoena
CAGGAGGTGTGTCACTGCTCAAAAGCAAGAACCACTGGGTCATCAGCAGGACGTATGGGAAAAGTGAGAGCTCAGGATTAAAACACACACTGGGCGGGGTGGGGCGGTGTCCAGGAATGACTTCCAGGCCATCTCCTGGACCCTGCATGACACTCAGGAATAGAACACAATTTCACACCCCCCAACCCTGGCCCAAGCTGCTCCCTCCACCAGGGGCAAACCACTTCTTCCCAGACCACACCCATCTGGCAAACGCTTGTTCATCTTTGAAGACTTAAAACAATTGTCCCTCCTCTGTGAGACCTCCCCAGATGGAGAGATATACTCCCTAATTTTGGGAGGGGGGGACTTGGAACCATGAGCAAATTGAACGAGGGAATGCAGGTGAAGCACGCAACAGGGCGCCTGGCACACACAGCAAGGGTTCAGTGAACCAGAGCCATTAGAACCCAAGGCAGTTATTTAGTTACCTTCTTATCCACCTGTGTCTTATTCCTAACATGCAGATAAACATTTGTCAAAAGAAAGACTGGGGGGCTTCTCTGGTGGCGCAGTGGTTGAGAGTCCGCCTGCCGATGCAGGAGACACGGGTTCGTGTCCCAGTCTGGGAGGATCCCACATGCCGCGGAGCGGCTGGGCCCGTGAGCCATGGCCTCTGAGCCTGCGTGTCCGGAGCCTGTGCTCCGCAACGGGAGAGGCCACAACAGTGAGAGGCCAGCATACCGCAAAAAAAAACAAAAAGAAAAGAAAGACTGAACCCCCGAAATGTTCCATCTCAGCCCAACTGGGCTGGTCACTGACCCCCCGACACGCCTCTCGCTTCACCTCACCATGCCTTTGCACGCGTTGTCCCTATGTCCTGAGTGCCCGCCTTCACCTAACTACGCCCTCCCGGGCCACCCCCAGGCCCGCCTGGACTGTGGACCCAAGGAAACTGAGTGAGAGACTCTCCAGGGCCCCCTCACTCAGGGCCTGGCACAAAGCAGGCCCACGAGGGGGTGAACTCATCACTAGATGAGCCACCAAATGCTGACCGACGGGTTTGGGGATTTGGGAGAACATTCTTGAGGTTACCAGAGGCCCATCTGCCACATCGCAGGGAAGCCCCAGAGCCAGTGAATCTGTGCCTTCACGGTCACGGGAGGGGCCTCTGGGGTGAACCATGACCCAAGGTCGTGGTCCACGACTGAATCACTGTGTTTTACGATCCCAGCACGAGTGCGAGCCAAAGGCTCACTTTACGAGGAAAAGAGGGCGTGCCCATCCACCACCACCCGTGGATGGTGGAGGGAGGAGGCTGGGCGCAGGACTACGACCTGCCACACAGACCGGAGGTCCTAAGGACGGCCCTGAAAGAAGCGGGGGAGCAGAAAGAGCAGAGAGCACCGGCCAGGGACTCAGAACTCCAGTCCCAGCCCAGCCTGGCTGCCGTGGGACCCCCCGGACAGAACACCTCCCCTCCCCTGCCCTCCGTTTCCTCAACGGCAAAAAAAACTCCTAAAAGATGGGACAACTTCCCGTTCCATCAGCAGCTCTTTGAGAGAATATAGAGGAAAAAAACAGCTGACAGCAAATCATAATTAACAACACAGTGGGACTTCCGTGGTGGCGCAGCGGTTAAGAATCCGCCTGACAATGTAGGGGACACGGGTTCGAGCCCTGGTCCGGGAAGATCCCACATGTCGCGGAGCAACTAAGCCTGTGCGCCACAACTACTGACCCTGCGCTCTAGAGCCCGCGAGCCACAACTACTGAGCCCGTGTGTCACAACTACTGAAGCCCGCGTGCCTAGAGCCCATGCTCCACAACGAGATAAGCCACCGCAATGAGAAGCCCGCGTACCGCAATGAAGAGCAGCCCCCGCTCCCCGCAACTAGAGAAAGCCTACGTGTAGCAACAAAGACCCAACGCAGCCAAAAATAAATAAATTTATTTTTAAAAAAACCCCAAAGAAAAACACAGTAACATTTATCAGGCAGTTACTCTCCATCAGTGCTTTATACGCATCATCTCTTTTCAGCCCCATCCTCCTACCACACAATGAGGTAGACTCAGACCTTGGGAGAGGCACTTACTGGCTCTGAGCCTCAGTTTTCCCACCTGTAAAATGGGGATAAACTAGTATCTACACCACCCAGTAAGCACTGTGGTGGGCACTGTGGTGGGCACTGTTATTCCTGCAATCCACCACTTTACAGAGGAAAAAAAGAGAGGCACTGAGTGCTAAACTCACTCGTTTGCCGCCTCTATGAAGCGGCCGGGCGGAACCGATCTGACCTCATGTTCAGGGTCTGACCAGCTGGGGGTGGGCAGGGCTCTGCAGATCAGCAGGGCATCGGCCCCAGTGGGTCCCAGGCACCCTTTGGAGGGTGGCCAACCCTGTGCTGGACAAATATCACATTCTCAGCCCCGGGGATTGGTTGGCTGTCTTGTTTCCTTGTGAGCGATGCCCCAAGCACTGCAGGCCCAAGGGGAGAGAGGGGCTGGCAGAGTGGTCCCAGGCCAAAAGCACAGGCCTGAGACAAAAGGAGCCCAGGGCTAAGGCTGGAGGCGAAAAAGGCCCAGTATGCATTCCAGCTCCCCCATTTGCTAACTGTGTGGCCTCGGGCAAGTGGCTTAACCTCTCTGAGACTCGGTTTCCTCCTCTGCAAAATGGGATTCATATTCCCTAACATGAGTGGGGAGTGGGGACTGACAAGGCCTGGAGCACAGACTCAAAAAAGGGAGATGAACGTGAATCTCAATTGGAAGTCAACAGTACAAAGTCATCAATCAAAACAGTGACGGGAGTAATGGCGGATGGCGTTTATCCACTAGTGAGTGAATCCTCGAACGTACCACGGAGTATAAAACGCAGGACTGACCACCTCCTACCTCCAGAGGGGTAGGGGCAGCTGGCAGGGCCAAGGGCTCAGGACCCCAGGCCTCACCTGAAGGGTTGCCCTGCCTACGTCAGGCCCTCTCTCGGGGCCTCAGTTTCCCCGTTCATAATGAGAAAGTTGGACTAGGAGAGAAAAAAGGGAGACGACAGGAGGAGGGGGAGTTAGGAGGAGGAGGAGGAGGGGGCAAGGGAGGTGGAAGAGAAGGAGAGGAAAAGGAAAGCGGGAACAGTGATCCCCGCAGCCAAGGCATTAACTGGGAATTTACTCTCCTGAGGGCTGAGTGACCTCATTTACTGCTCACAAAAATACTCTGGAGGCCACTTAGGACCAGCCTCATTTTACAGAAGCAAAAACTGAGGCTCAGTGGGGTCCATCAGACCACTTGCCTGAGGTCACAGAGTGCCAGAGTCAGAACTTGAACCTACTTCTTTCAGCCTCCAGAGCCCCAATGCTGAGGTCCCCCCAGACAGGCTTTTGGAGCCATCAGAAAGTGAGCTGAACACCATCACCCCCTGGTGGCCACTACCTGGAATTGCAGGTGTCAGTCCTGAAAGCAGGGAACCGAGGTCTGGGGCCCCAGCTCTGTTTTGCTCAGGCTCAGTACCCCAACCCGTCCACCTCTGGGGGAGAGGTGATCAAGCAGGCAGTAATGGGGCAGGGGTCTTGGGGGACAGAAGGAGGGAGCCACCTGACGACTCCATGGACAAAGGCTCCTCAGTGACAGAGGGAGAAAGGGGAGGGGCCAGCAAGCAGAGACTGTAAAAAGACAGGGTTTGAATGCTCTTCGCTCCATGGCCTTTGTCTTCTCCCTCTCTCTCTCTCTCTCTCTCTCTCTCTCTCACACACACACACACACACACACACACACACACACAATCAGATAAGCTGAGTCAGTGCCTGAGAGGGAATGGAGACAAGGGTGAGAAAGAAATCGGTGGCTGAGATCTGAACACTTGAGGAATTTTCCAGGGCTTCTCAGCCGACGTCTGAGTCCCTGCATGGGAGCTGTCACCCCCAGCCCCACAGTCAGGCCTTTTCACTCTCCCATCAGGTCTCGGCAAGAAGCCTGCCAGGGGCAGTGTCTTCACCCATTTTACAGAGGAGGAGACCAAGGTTTAGGAAACTGAAGCCTCTTGCCCGTGGCCATAAAGCTAGACGGAATGGACCTCAGGCTTCAATGCTGCAGGAGCCCACGTCTCAGAGACGTGAGACCGGGCACAGATAACCACTGAAATGCATGCAGCCTTGCACTCAGAATGATCTCAGGCACAGAGCTGGTGTTGCCTCATTAAAAAAGGCTTATCTCAGATGTCCCCACGTGGGGCCCAGGGCCCGGAAGGAAATGCAGAGCTCAGCAGATCTCCCAGGATCATGGAGCGAAAGTGAAAAGAAAAAAAAACAGAAAAGAAAATCACAGAAATTCAGATGTGGTAAAGCCCTGGAACCCAGCTGGGGAAACTGAGGCTCCAGGGAAGGGGGCTCCCCTGGGGTCCTGCCGCCTCATTTAACTACTTGCTTCCACAAGTGAGGAAACAGGCTGAGAGGGAGGAAGTGCTGGCTGAGGAGACAGAGCTCAGTGACAGCCAAAAGGACACTCGAAAACAAGAATAATAACAACAATGATAATAATAATGGTAACGTAACACTTATTAAAGTGTTTACCGTGTACCTGGGACCAAGCTAAACACTTCTCGAATTATCTTATCTGAACCCCACATCAGCCCTGTGAAGTAGATGCTATTACTACCCCCATTTTACAGATGAGGAAACTGAGGCCGGGTGCCCATCTGCATGCACAGCTAGGATGTGAACCCAGGCGATCCGGCTCCAGAAGCAGCTTAACCCCACCTTCCTCCTGTCGTCACCACACTATCGATCACTGTCTGAATTACCATATGCTGGGCCCCACGCAATCCTACTCCATCCTCCCAGTGGCGCAAAAGAAGCAGGAATCACAGCGCTGTTCTCCTGGTGAACAAACTGAGGTGCATGGAAATTAATAAAAATTGCTCAAAGAGTCTGAGAGGAGACAGTGCTGGGATTTGAACCCAGGGCGCTCGGACCCCAGCACGTGTTCTCCTCACCGCTCCATGCCAAGCAGCAGGGGCTACCCCTCCACAAGGGGCCAAAAACCCACGAGGGGAGAAGGCTTCCCCAGCAGAGCCACCAAACACCCTCCACGTCATGAACCATGGCAGAGCCAGACAACACCAGGCTCCCGGACAGTCACCTGCCTGTCCCCGTCCCCCGCAGGTCCTGGGGCCAGCCTGGGACATTCCCAACTGTGTCCACTCTGGCCACGCCAGCACCACTCACCACGAAGGGCCCGCTCCTCTTGTCCTTGCAGAAGCTGTGGCTTCTCCGGGGGCCTGCGGCCACAGGGATCACCTGCCAGAGCAGCGGCTCGTTGTCCTGGAGGGCAAACTCCCTCCCCGGCGGCACCTGAGGCACAGGACACAAGAAGAGGACTTTACTGGGGCTTCCCTATTTGCAGGAAGAATGGACACCGAGAGAGTCCATTCTGGCCTAAAAGGGCAAAGAAGAAAATTAAAGCACCAGATGCTCCATCCCCCCACCCCGCACCATCCCATGGCAGGCGGTCCACCTCAATGAAGGGGGGTAATATGTAGGATCAGCAGGTCTGGGTTCAGCCCAGCCTCAGCCACTTAGTAACTGTGTGACCTCAGCTGTGTGCCTTAACCTCTCTGAGCCTTGATCATGTGGGGAAAGACCCCCTAATAATCGTCCTCAGTTCAGGGATGGACCAGCCCATGGAAAGCGTGTGACTCAGTGCTGCCACCAGGGGGCAGACGTGCGTGAGACCTGGGTGCCTGGTTGGCTTCACCTTAGTCTCCCCCATGCCTGGCATGTGGGGAGCCCTCCGTAAATGTTAGCCTGCCTCATCACTGCCACTGGCAACTTTGGCGACCTCATTTCAGACATCCTTCCATGCATCCAAACACATGTGCACATATACAGAGAAATGGTACATGAATACAACAGAGCAGGTGTGCTGGTATGAATCCTGTTATTTTTATATATAAGGGGATAGAGTCACAAGCCAGTAAACACAGGACTCTAGAATGTGGACACCTCACACTGTCCCTGCCCAGAGAGCGAAGGCATCTGCTTAAGAACACGGAGCATGAGTGAAGAGCATAGCTGGATTCCTGATCCCTTGCCTCATAGCCTCTTTATTGATGCCTTATGAGGCTCTCTGGTTCTCCTCTGACCTCCCTGGCTATTCCTTCTGAGGCTCCCTGCATCTCAGAGGGACATGTGAAAGTGTGACCCAGGCCAGCCACGCAGCCTCCTCTTCTACATCACTCCCTTGGGGTTTCTTATCACACCCCATGGCTTAAATAAATCCTGTGTACACACGGACGAGTCCAGATTCTGTCTCTCTGTGTTGGGACTCCAGACTTGCAGATCCCATTGCCCATTTACCATCTATAGTCACTGCTCACACTGGTCTGAGACCTCATGTGCCCAAAACAGGCCTCTCCATTCCTCCCCTCCAATCTTGTCCCCGTCACCAGCTGGGTAGGCCAAGACCCTCGGGTCACCCTCTGTCTCCTCTTTCTCTCTGTCCCATCAACAAAGTTGACACGGCCTTCAAAACATGCTGCAAACCTCACATCATATACCAACATCGACTCAAAATAGATCAAAGACCTAAATGTCACAGCCAAAAGGAGAAAACTCTTAGAAGAAAATATAGGCTTATATCTTCATGACCTTCATGGATTAGGCAAGGGTTTCTTAGATAGGACACCAGAAGCTCAAGTAACAAAAAACAAGTAAACTAGACTACATCAAAATGAAAGACTCTGATGCTTCAAAGGGCACCATTAAGAAAGTGAAAAGTGGGACTTCCCTGGTGGCGCAGTGGTCGGGAATCCGCCTGCCAATGCAGGGGACACAGGTTCGACCCCTGGTCCAGGAAGATCCCACATGCCGCGGAGCAACTAAGCCCATGCACCACAACTACTGAGCCCGCATGCCACAACTACTGAAGTCCGCACGCCAAGAGCCTGTGCTCCACAGCAAGAGAAGCCATTGAAATGAGAAGACCGTACATCGCGAAGAAGGGAAGCCCCTGCTTGCCGCAACTAGAGAAAGCCCGTGCGCAGCAACAAGACCCAACGCAGCCAGAAGTTAATTAATTAATTAATTGATTAATTTAAAAAAAGTGAAAAGACAACCCACAGAATGGGAGAACATTCCTGCAAATCATTATGTCTCATAAGGCACTTGTATCCAGAATGTACAAAGAATAATTACAGCTCAATAATAAAATAACAAACGAATCTAAAAATGGACAAAGGATCTGAATAGACATTACTCCAAAAAAGTACACAAATGGCCAATAAGCACGTTAAAAGATGCTCAACAGGAAATGCAAATCAAAACCACAACGATTATTTTGCAATATACACAAATATTGAATCATCATGTTGTACATCAGAAACTGATATAACATTACATGTCAATTATATCTCAATTAAAAAAAAAACACCATGAGATATCACTTCACACTCACTAGGATGGCTAGAATCAGCAAGACAGATGATAGCAAATGTTGGCTAGGATGCAGAAAAATTAGAACTCTCATACACTGCTGGTGGGAATGCAAAATGGTGCAGCTGCTTTGGAAAACAGTCTGACAGCCCCACGAAGGTGAAACCTGGAGTTATTACCATGTGACCCAGCAATGCCACTCCCAGGTATATAGCCAAAGAAATGAAAGCATACAAAAGCTTGTGCAGGAATGTTCATACCACCTTCCTCCATAATAGCTAAGGAGTGGAAACAACCCAAATGCCCATCACCGATGAATGGATAAATAAAATGGGGTGCAGCTATACTGCAGAATTATTTGGCCATAAAAAGGAATGAACCACTAATATATGCTACAATACGGATGGACCTTGAAAACATTATGCTAAGTGAAAGAGGTCAGTCACAAAGGACCACTTTGTGTGATTTCATTTATATGAAATGTCCAGGAATAGGCAAATCTATAGAGACAGAAAGTAGATGAGTGGTTGCCTGGGCCTGGAGGGTATTAGGAGAACAGGAAGTGACTGGTCAGTGGGTACAGGGCTTTCTGGGGGATGAAGAAGATATTTTAAAATTGAATGTGATTATGGTTACAGAACTCTGTGAATATACTAAAAGCCATTGAATTAACTGTACACTTTAAATGGGTGAATTGCATGGGCCATGAATTTATATCTCAGTAAAGCGGTTACCACCTCCTCAAAAAATGCTGCTAACTCCTCCACAGCCACCACCCTGGTGCAAGCCCTGTCACCTGTCTGGGGACCATGGCAGCCTCCTCACAGGCCTCCTTGCTTCCACCCTCACCCAGAGGGCAGCCAGGGGTCTCTCTGAGACACAGATGGTGGCAGCAGCTCAGAACCCTTTGCTAGCTTCCTTACGCTCTGGGCCCTCCTCCCCTCCCCAGCTCAGCTCTGGCCAGCATCCCAGGGCCCACTGGGGTCCCTCCAGCATCCCCAGGACCAGCTCATCTCCATGCTGGGGCATCTTCACTCACTGCTTCTGCCTCTTCCCCGCAGGTCCTGGCCTGTCTGGGGTGCTCCCATCATTCACATGGCATCTGTCAAGTCCCTTCCCATGAGACCATCCCTTAGAGAAAGGGGGTGACAGGGAGGTTACTCTATCTCCCCAGGACTTAAACCACTCTCTGAATGATCCCACTCACTCACTCTGCTTGCCCATCTGGACCAGCCCTGTCTGCTAGAACACTCTGTGATTATGGCGAGGCTCTCCATCTGGGCTGAGAAATACCATGGCCATGGGCCACTTATGGCTTTTTTTTTTTTTTTTTTTTGCGGTACGCGGGCCCCTCACTGTGTGGCCTCTCCCGTTGCAGAGCACAGGCTCCGGACGCGCAGGCTCAGTGGCCATGGCTCACGGGCCTAGCCGCTCCACGGCATGTGGGATCTTCCCGGACCGGGGCACGAACCCGTGTCCCCTGCATCGGCAGGTGGACTCTCAACCACTGCGCCACCAGGGAAGCCCCACTTGTGGCTTTTGAGCACTTGGATGTGTCCAGTGCAACGAAGAAACTGAATTTTGGATCTTACTTAATTTTAACTAATTTAAATGGAAAGACCCACACGTGGCTAGTGGCTGCCGTATTGGACGGCACAACTTGATACAGTGGACTGAGCCCTCCCAGCAGCCCTGGTGCCCAGAACAGGGCCTGACACCAGACTCGTACACTTATTCGACGTGTGAAGAGATGAAGGTTGACCCTAAGTGCATCCCTCTGACTTCCACAAACCTTCTCCACATCAGGCCCTGGGCCAGGCACTTGACTATATGTTACTTTGTGATAAATCTCCAGCAAGTCCATGAGGCAAGCAGGATTCCCATTCTACAGGTGAGGAAACTGAGGCTCAGAGAGGTCTGGCAAGGTGCCCAGAGCCACACAGCTGGTAAGTCACAAAGCAAGGTCTGCCCAATGCCAGGTCTGCCCCATTTGCAGTCCAGGGCTGTTTCCAGGAAGAAATCAAATCATGAAAGTACAAAGTGTTCATCTTCCTAATGAAGAATTCTTTTTCCAAAAGGAAAGTGGCAGAACTTAAGCCAGCAGGTTACAGGAAGGAAATACAGATGGCCTCACACACAAGTGACAAGATGGAGGGCACTCACTGGGAGCATGAGCTCCAAAAGTTTGATAACCCAGCCGGCTGGCAAGGCTGAGGGAAGATGGGGCCCTGTC
The DNA here is from genome assembly GCF_963924675.1 of Phocoena phocoena. Classification (NCBI taxonomy): domain Eukaryota; kingdom Metazoa; phylum Chordata; class Mammalia; order Artiodactyla; family Phocoenidae; genus Phocoena; species Phocoena phocoena. The sequence continues at coordinate 71,527,772 of NC_089231.1, forward strand.
ATCACTAGGGAGGATGTGAACTGGTACAGCTCCACTGCATGGCACGCTGGCAGTCGTGCAAAATCACAGCCCCTTTCCCCCGTGGAAGGGCAATCGCCATTCTGAACCCACAGATACACCTGCACATACCTGGTTTGTAAATAGTAAAAGGTGGGAAATATCATCCACGTCTACTATGACAGCAGTTAAAAACAATGAGGACGCTCGCTGTCTGCGGCTGAATGCAAAAGTTCTCGAAGAGGCTTTATACAAAAAAAAAAAAAAAAGGCAGGTAGCAGATCTGTGGGTTCAGCATTGACCCTCCACCCAAGAATCTCCAGGCGAGCTTCTAAAACTGACAAAGGCAGGCCCCACCCCAGAGACTTCAGCCAAATTGGTCTGGGGGGAAGGCCCTGCGCTGCTGTCTTTTAGGACTTACCCATAGGCAACCGAAGTTTCAACCACTCTTAGAGAACGCTCTCTTTTATGGAAAAGGGAAGGAAAAACAAGACTTACATATTCACATTTGCTTGTATTTTCGGAAAGAAACTCTAAAAGAATTTGGGCAGAAAAGAATATGATTACGGGATGAGGAGGAAACAGGAGGGATGGAGAATGAGAGGTCTGGGGGAATTTTTACTTTATAAGTATTTTTGGAGCCATGTGAAAATATTCTCTCTTGAAACGAAAATAAATCATTTGATGAAACGAAATACTATAATTGGGCCTGGGACAAAGTTCTGATAAATGTTAAGTGAAAAAGAAAGAAAGAGTGAGAACGAAGGGAAGAGAGGAGAGGAGGGAGGGAGGGAGGAATAACTTTAATTGCAATCACACCCCATGTGGGGCACATGAGCAGAATTGGCTGTCGATCAGGAAATCCTCACCCAAGGGAGCAGAGATGCACCTCAAGATGCTCAAAGAAGCCCTAAAACTCAAATCAACCCAAATGTCCATCCACAAAAGTCTGGATAAAAAAAGCTTGGGCTCAGTCACATAATGAAATACTTTGCAACCATTAAAAATAATAAGGTGATTATATATGCACTTTTTTTTTCTGTTAAAGTTTTAAAGCAAGTTATCTGGGTGTATATCTGAAAAAAAAAATTAACTCAAAAAGATCCATGCACCCCAATGATCACAGCAGCATTATTTATAATTGCCAAGGTATGGAATGTAAATGTCCATCAACAGATGAATGGGTAAAGAAGATGTGGTGTGCGTGTGTGTGTATATGTGTGTGTGTGTGTGTACCACACACACACTGGAATATTACTTGGCCATTAAAAAGAACGAAAGTTTGCCATTTGCAGCGGCATGGATGGATTTGGAGGGCATTATGCTAAGTGAAATAAGTCAGAGAGAGAAAGACACGTACTGTATGTATCACTTATATGTGGAATCTAAAAAATACAACAAACTAGTGAATATAATAAAAAAGAAGGAGACTCACAGATATAGAGAACAAACTAATGGTTACCAGTGGGGCATGGGGGGAAGGGGCAACATAAGCTAGGCGGCAGGGAGGTACCAACTATTGGGTGTACATAGGCTCAAGGATGTATTGTATAACACGGGGAATATAGCCAATATTTTGTAATAACTGTAAATGGAAAGTAATCTTTAAAAATTTTACAAAACATTTTTTAAAAAGTTTAAATACACGACAGAGAAAACAAAGCAAGTTGTGAGACTTTCTGAAGAATGCTGCCATGTTTCCACAGAACAGTATGCATTTACCTATCTGTGTCTGGGCCAGGGTGCCCCAGCCTCAGCTCTACATGCATTTGGGGCTCCATGATTCTCTGTGTTGGGGGCTGCGCTGTGGGATGTTGTGGAGTACCCCTGGTCTCCACCCAGTAGATGCCAGGAGCAAACTCTTCCCTGGTTACGACAACAAAAAACATCTCAAACTTTGCCAAATGCGCCCTGGCAGCAAAGCTGCCCATGGCCGAGAACCACCAACAAGTCTGGAGGGGAGGGTCCCAGTGCACCAGAGAGTCCTCATGGGGGAGCTTTCCATCCTAAACCATATGTTTCAATAATATTTTAAATTGTGCCCAAGCATTCACTACTTTTGCAATAAGAAAAATACAACAATTATAAATCAATACATATGCGATGGGTAAGCCACTCTGGAGTGTAGGCAAGTCTCCAAGAAGATCAAAAACTGTAACAGTGGCTGCATCTGGGGGACGGGAAAGGAAAGGGGTCCGGGGGGACATTTTTCTATACATGTTATACACTCTAGTAAGGTTTGAATTTTCAACAACCAACATTTTTTACTTCTGTTTTGCTCTTATTTATTTTTTAAAGGTCCAGAACCAAAGATCTTTGGGCAGCAGAGAAGAGAAACGGGGAGCTGTTCCAAAGCTTCCCAGTCCCCTTTGTGAGAAAACAGATCCCCTGACAATGAACGCTCCTGGGGCCTCGGCACCCCGGGCGGGCGTCCAAGGCCGGGCTTGGGTGGCCCCTCCACGAGGCCCCAAGTCTCCTGCTGCTGGCGGGCCCCTCAGCCAGGTGCTGGCACACAGATGCAGTGTCACATTTCCATGGCCTCCTCCCTCTCTCGCTTCCCCATAACAACAGCCTGGAGCTGGGGCGTGGGGGGTGGGCGGGGGGGGGGGTAGGCGAAACTCTTCCTGGAGGCGCATCTGCGGAGCCCGCTGCCCGCCTGACCCACGCTGGGCACTTTACCTCCTCTCCGCCTGGTAGCAGCGCCTCAAGGATAGGAATCCCCGTTAACTCCTAACTCCAGAGAGGGGGAAACTGAGGCTCGGGGAGGCCAAGTGCCTGCTCTGCACACAGCTGAGCCGGTGAGCGGCAGAGCGGAGATTCCAACGCAAGCCTGAATATGGTCATCGGAAGACACGTGGGTTCAAAGTCTGCTTCCACCACTTACATGCCCTGAACCTTAGGTGAATTCTCCTATCGCTTAATTTCCACAACATCCCTTTCTAGGTTGGCTGAGGGGTGACAGGAAGGGCCCCGTAGTCAGTTACCACACTGGCCCCAGGGCATGCCATTTTTTTCCCCACCTCTGAACCTTTGCCCATGCTGTGCTCCTACCAAGAATGCCCTCACCTCCTCTAATCAGCCCGTCCGAATTCATATCCATCCCTCAAGGGTGGGCTCAGGCCAGGGCCTCCTCCGGGATGTCTCCCTGGGCCTCTTCTCCAGCACCTCACTCTGCACCACATCCTTTTCTGGCCGTCAATCACCGTGTCCCACCTCCACACAGAGATCAAAAGCTTCCTGAGGGCTGACTCCATGCCTCAGATTTCTTCCCCACCTTCATGATCTCTCATTCCACTGAAAGCTCGGGTGTCAGGCCAGACCTAGGTGCAAACACTGGCTATGCCACTTGGTGCTTTGTGACTTGGGATAAGTTACTGAACCTCTCTGAGCCTCAGTTTTTTCCATCTGAACAAGGTGATCATACCTGCAGCAGACATTATGGGTGCCCTGCACACCACTCAAGTACACGCCAATGCTGCGCGAGGATTTTCCTCTCCACCACTGAGCATGGCCCCAGCCAGGTCAGAGGAGTCTGAATGGTAAAAGCCCCAGACACAGCCTCAGGCAAGGACAGAGGCGAACTAGGAAACAAATACTCCAGGTCCCCTCCCCCTTGGACAGGACCACCCAGAGGTGACCTGTGCTGCTCCCCAGGGGTCTCCAGTGAGAACGAGCCTCAGGTGCCCACACCTTCATCACCTGCTTCCCTTCCCTGACTCACTTCTCCTCCCCACACCAGCTCCTCAGGGGGTCACCTCCTAAAACAACTTGCAGGGGGCTGCTTCTATAGGAACACAAACCACGACAATCCCTCTCGTGTGGATTGTCCTGAGGCTCATGTGAGCTCGCTCATTCAACAAACACTTCTTGAATGTTCACGGAACATCAAGCAGGATGCTGGATTCTGGGGATACAATGACGAACGGGATGCAGCATACTGGAATACAGCAGGTGCTCAATAAATGATACCCACTGTGATCATTCTAGCCCAGAGCTTTAAAACTCGCAGCCCACAGGCTGTATAGTGCCAGCAGACAAGTTTTGTTTGGACTAAGCAGCATTTTTTTAGTACTCTGTCCTCATTTCATAATGGGGGGAGGGGATTACGGACAAAAATCTGGATCTTTCCGGTTCTCTTGATAAATCAGATCTGCCATCTCAACACCACCTTCCTCACTTGTCAAGAACCAGCTGGGGCTGCGCAGCGGTTGCCCCCTTCCGATAAGGCGTGGGCTCTCCATTTGCCACAAGCCCCACCACTCCCTAGCGTCTCACACCCAGCCTGACTCCACTCATTTCCATACTCACCTGGCCTACCCACGTGGATTCTGAGTTTGAGATCCCTGGCCTGCACGTTTAACAACGTTTGACAAAACTGCAACATGGTTTGTACTCACCTTTTGACTGTCTCGATTCCCCGACTCCTGCTGACAGAGCCCCGTCTGGATGTCTTTGGCCTCTGAACTCTCCCTGGGGAGGCTGGGCCTCCCTTTGGGCTGCTCTTGCCTCCTCTCTCTGGCTTCCTGCATGATGGACAGGCCCTCTCGGATTTTGAGAGGGGGGCCTTTCTCCGAGTGGGCCCTCTTGACATCCAGCAGTGACCTTCCACAGTCCCATGGGTGGTTGCCCCATTGGGTCACACTGCCCTCCTCTCCCCTCCCGAGAGATTTCCTTGGGAGCCCTTTCTTCTGGTCGGTGGGGGAGGACCTGGGTGGCATGGTGGCCCCGCTGCCCAGATCCTCCCAGGAGGTGGTGGGCTTTGACTCAGCCAGGGAATGCGGGCACTTTGCACTGTGATGTTTACTGATAAAGGCCTTTTTCTCATCCTCGGTGACCCCCGAGCCTTTTTTCCTGGGACCTGCAGGGCCAGAAGAGGCCCCTGGATATTTCTCAGGAGGAGCTGAGTGCGGCAGAGCCCACAGAGGAGGGCTGACCTTGGTGTTCGTGGCTGCCTCCGGGGTCTCTGCCAGTTGCTTGCCCGAGCCGGGGGTAGGACTGGGGTTTGTTTCGGCAAAACTGGCTTGTTTCCGGGGGCCCTCAATTTCAGGGCCCTCCTTCAGGCTCCTCCGTCTCCGATCCACCTCGCCTTGCTGGCCAGGCCTCTCAGGATTCGAGCCTCTGGGCTCTGTGGGCGGCCCCCCCATCAGCTCCTGAGCCTCCCTGGGGCCTGCGGCCGGCTGTCTCTGGTACTCGGCCATCAGGGCGTCAATGTCGAGGACACTGGACCTGTAACCGTCCTTGATTTTACCTGGGAACGTCTCGCTGACCACCTCCGTCTTCCTTCTGAGCAGGAGATGGGTGGCTTTCGGGCAACTTTTGAGAGCCGGAGGTGTTTTGGGAGCACCACGGGGGGACGTCTTGTTCCCACGGTCCTTCCAGTCGCTGTGGAAACCAACGCTGTCTTCCGGTCCCCGACGAACCCATAAAGCATCGCCATCGGAGATTCTCTCACTGGGAGGACCCAGAATCCTGTCCCCAAGAGACGCTGGCCTCGGAGTCTTTGGAAAGCTTGCGCGGTCATGCTCTCTGCCTGGAGCCTGGCTTTTACTGCCCATGGTCTCCAGCAGCTCTTCATGGTTCAGAGAAACCAAGGTAGATGTTAAAAGATGAGGCGATAGAGGTGGGGCTATTTTTCTAGAATGTTCCATCAAGTTTTCGGACCCAGGCTTAACAATGCTCTTTGCTTTTTGAGTGTCGGGAATCTGATACGTCACTGCAAAAAAGGTCGCCTTGGGTTCCACAGATGACCCTTGCTTCGCTGCTGAAAGAACCTGTGACACGCCCGGGTTCCCCTGCTGGGGCTCCTCCCAACCGTGGGCTAGTTGGAGTTTTCCTAAGGCACCTGCGGTGCGGGTCAAATAACCCGTCCATCTCTGCTCTGCCTTGGAAGAGTGCTCTGGGGCCAGTAAACTGAATTCATCGAACTTCGCGTCGTGGGGCAACGTCCGCCGCCTCCACCTCTCCATCCTCTGGTCGCTGGGGCTCACCTTCCGCATCCTGGCTTCGGGCTCCGGCACCCGGGCCGGCCTCGCTCCACTCTGGCCGCCAGCCACGGCGAGGGGCCCCTTCTGCAGTAGCACGTCTGCCTGTGGCCGGGCTCGGAAGTCAGAGGCCTCGCCCTTAGCCCTGGAAGGAGGCTCCAGAGGGCCCCCCTGGGGGGCACCCCTTTCCCCTGGCTTTATTCCAGCCCCTTCGATCCCCTGGTGCTGGGCCTCCTGGATGGCAGCCTGGATGGTCCTCGCAGAGGTGGCCTCGGGGCTTGGTTCCGAGCCTCTCTCTTCACTGACCCCCACGGCGGCTTTCTGCCAGCTGATGGCCACCCCACCTGTCCATCTGGGTGACAGACAATTGCCTCCAGACGTGTCCTTTAGCTCTCGGTGGAACTCAGGCTTTGGCCCACTGACCTCACGCGTCCCTCGAGCTTCCCAGATCAAACTGGCCCTTTGGACGGACCCCACCTGGCCTTCCAGCCTGCGCTCGGGGTCAGCAGGGGTCACGGCAGGGGTGACCTCCTGGGACAGTGAGAGCCGAGACTGGCTGCTCCGGAGCGTCACAGCCTTCTCCTCGGGCGCCATGGGGATGGCCTCGCTGTGCGCACGCTCACCGACCGCGTGCATGATGTCATACCTGGGCTCGACCCTCTCGGATGCGGGAGGGCTTTCCAAGAGCTTGAGGCAGGGGTTATTACTGCACTTGTCGCTCACAGGGTATCTTCCCAGGAGGGAAGACGTATGATGCTGTTTGGGCTCACCGCTGGAGAAGGCGGTCCGCCCAGATTTCTTTGGGTCGGGATTTTCCAACCACTCTTTCTTCGGGTATGTGGTTTGCGGGAAAGAGCTTCTCGACCCGAGGAACCTGGATCTGAGCTCCAAGACATCGGCCGTGTCCCTGGGGGTCATGGCTGCGGGACAGTGTCCTGACAGGTCAGCCACGGTGTGCTTCTCCACGTGATGTTCGAACACTGTGGCCCACACGGTCTGGAAGCTTCTGTCATCATCCGGGGTGCTGGCGGAAGGGCTCAGAGGCCCCACCACACTTTCGCTCCAACCGCTGCCAGGGACTTGGTCAGAACTGTCTTTCCACTCTGTCTGCCTGGATTTCTCCCGGGGCGTCGCAGGCTTCCAGGGGCTTCTTGGGACAGATGCTCCGTCCACACCATGCCCTTCCTTTTGCTGTGGAAAAAAAAAAAAATCCAATTTAAGTTAAAGGGTTTGAAATGGAGGGAATTCCCTGGTGGTTCAGTGGTTAGGACTCCGGCTTTCCATTGCCAGGGCCCGGGGTTCGATCCCTTGTCAGAGAACTAAGATCCCACAAGCCGTGCAGTGCAGCCAAAAAAAAAACCTCGGGGGGCAGTTTGAAAGGGAAAGAAAGAGATGAGGTGATTGAAATAGCTGCTTTTATTGATTGATTGATTGATTGATTGATGTATTTATTTTTGGTCGCGTTGGGTCTTCCTTGCTGCGCGCAGGCTTTCTCTAGTTGCGGCGAGCGGGGGCTACTCTTCGTTGCGGTGCGAGGGCTTCTCATTTTGGTGGCTTCTCTTGTTGCGGAGCACGGGCTCTAGGCGCGTGGGCTTCAGCAGTTGTGGCACATGGGTTCAGTAGTTGTAACTCGCGGGCTCTAGAGCGCAGGCTCAGTGGTCGTGGCGCACGGGCTTAGTTGCTCCGCAGCATGTGGGATCTTCCCTGACCAGGGCTTGAACCCATGTTCCCTGCACTGTCAGGTGGATTCTTAACCACTGCGCCACCAGGGAAGCCCTGAAATAGCTGCTTTTAAAATCACAGCAGTGAGACACCATAAAATCTTACAGACTGAACATAGCCTGTGTGGGTGAGGATGTGGTGAAATGGCCACTCTCAGACACGGCCACTCTCAGACACTGATGGTGAGAAGATAAATGGGCATGATTCTTGGGCAACTCAGTATATCTCTCATGATTTTAGGACACTCATTTCCTTTTATCTGGCCGATTTCCTCCCAGGATTCTTGCTTTGCTCACATGCACTAGTCTATGTGAACAAGAAAGTTCATACAGCACTGTTTGTGAAACGAAAGAACACACAAACAACCTAAATGCCCATCTGAAGGGCACTGGCTAAATAAATTCTGAAATATTCAAACAATTGAATACCACACAGGCACTTGGATCCACAGAAGTGGGGGCAGGTCCCAATGTCCTAACGTCTAAGAACACACAAAATGTCGTGCTGGTGGAAGAAAAGCAGGATGAGGAAGTATATATTTATAATAAAATACCATTTTAAAAAACTACATGTGTACATGTGTATAAATATGTACGTGTGTACATAAACAGTGGAGAAAAGATAACAATCAAACTGGGAGTGAAGGGCTTCCCTGGTGGTGCAGTGGTGAAGAATCCGCCTGCCAATGCAGGGGACACGGGTTCAAGCCCTGGTCAGAGAAGATCCCACATGCCGTGGAGCAACTAAGCCCGTGTGCCACAACTACTGAAACTGCGCTCTAGAGCCCGTGAGCCACAACTACTGAACCCACATGCCACAACTACTGACGCCCGCACGCCTGGAGCCCGTGCCCTGCAGCAAGAGAAGCCACCACAATGAGAGGCCCGTGCACCACAACGAAGAGTAGCCCCCACTCGCCACAACTAGAGAAAGCCTGTGTGCAGCAACAAATAGCCAATGCAGCCAGAAATGAATAAATAAAATAAATAAATTTGAAAAAAAAAACTGTGGGTGAAGGAGTGAGGGTAGGAAGAAGAAATGAGGAAGAGAACGTCATCTTTTAATCCTACACATTTTAGTTCTGTTGGGTTGTTATAATATTCATGTATTATTGCTTAGTCATATTTAAAATTTTTCTTTTCTCTTAGCAAAAGGTCTACTTCAATAAGTTACACAAAGATTTAACCATACGACCCAGAATTCCATTCCTGAGTATATACCCAAAAGAACTGAAAACAGGTGTTCAGACAAAAACTTGTACACCAATGTCCGCAGCAGCATTATTCACAATCGCCAAAAGCTGGAAACTCAAATGTCCGTCAATGGATGAATGGATAAACAGAAAGCGGTATATCCATGCAATGGAATATTATTCATCCATAGAAAAGAATGCAGTACTGATACATGCTATAACATGGATGAACCTTGAAAACATAATGCAAAGTGAAAGAAGTCAGACACAAAATGCCACATACATGATTCCACTTATATGGAATACCCAGAATAGGCAAGTCTATAGAGACAGAAAGTAGATTCGTGGTTGCCGGGGGCTGGAGGTGGGGGATGAGGAGTGACTGGGTAAGGGGTTTCCATTTTGGGAAAACTAAGGGATCTTAGTTCCCTGACCAGGGATCGAACCTGCATCCCCTGCAATGGAAGTGCGGAGTCTCAACCGCTGGACTGCCAGGGAAGTCCCTCTCTACCGTTTTTTAAGAAGTGACTCAGAAGATCCAAGGATAAAAACAGGGCAAACCGCCCACCCCAGGAGTGGTAGGCACTGTCATTCAGAGCCAGCTCACCTTTGTTAGGGGTTTATGATGGGAGGGATTCAAATGGGCTTGGAACCAAGCTCTGGTGTTTAAAACTCTGTATAATTTTCTTAAAAAGTAAAACTATGTGATCCAGCCATTCCATGCCTAGGTATTTATCCAAGAGAAAACAAAATAGATGTCCCTACAGAGCCTTGCCCACAGATGTCCACAGAAGCTTTATTTGCAATGGCCCCAAACTGGAAACAACCCAAATGCCCATCAAGGGGTGAATGGATAAGCCAACTGTGGGCTACCTATACAACGGAGTACTACTCGGCAATGAAAAAGGATGGGCTATTGATACACATGACGACACGATGAAGCTCAAAATAATGATTCTGAGTGAAAGAAGCCGGACCGAAGAAAGAGCACTGGTTGCATTTATATAACAATCTAGAAGATGCAAATGAATCTACAGTAACTGAAAGCAGATGAGTGGTTGCTCTGGGGGGGTCACAGAGAAGAAACTTGCATGTGCTGGAAATGCCCACTGTCTTTATTGTGATGAAAGCTTCAACAGGTGTACAAAGATGCCAACGCTCACCTGCTTATACGCTTTAAACATGTCCAGTTTACTGTATGTCAATTATACCTCAGTGAAGCTGTTTAAGAAAAGTTGAAACTGCAGAAACCATCAACCACAAACCCGTTATACCTAGCAGTTATTTCATGAGCTTTTTTAAATTAAACAGACTAAATGGGGACTTCCCTGGTGGTCCACTGGGTAAGACTCCATGCTCCCAATGCAGGGGACCCAGGTTCGATCCCTGGCCAGGGAACTAGATCCCGCACGCATGCTGCAACTAAGAGTCTGCATGCTGCAACGAAGATCCCGTGTGCCACAGCTAAGATCCAGCACAGGCAAAATAAATAAATATTTAAGAAAACAGACTAAATGAAAATATGTTTTAAGCAACTTAACTGATGGTAAGTCTCCTCCTTCTTCTTTGTCTAGGTGACACATCAGGGTGGGGAAAGAAGCAGGGACCATAATGGGGGAAAATTGAGGGGGGGTTCTATTAACATTTTTACATCTTCACTGATTTCTTAATAAAGCAGACATTCTTACACAGGAAAGCCATGTCCCTCCTCCCATTTGCACAGACAAAAAGAAATGCCTGACGATTATATTTGTAACGGGGAATCACACAGCCCATCATACTGGAAGGGACTTTAAAAGTCCCAACGTTAAAGGAAAAAAATGTCTTAACAGTTCACGAGAGGTTTCTGATTCTTTCCTGGGTCCTGGAGATCATAAAAGCCCTTTTTCCAATAAGTATAACTACCTGCTGGGAAAAAAGGACGCGCCAAGTGGCTCCTTACCTTTTCTCTTGGTTCTCTAGCAGGCTCACTGCTCAGCTCAGAACACTTCTCACATGTGACTTCGTTGTTTGAAGCTGCACTTGAAAACCTGGCACAGAGATCCAAGTTACTTGTACAGGGACCGGCAGCTGTGGCTCCCTCCAGCCCGCACCCCGTAACTAGCTCAGGAACCCAGGGGTGAAACCAGCACTGAGATCATCAAAGCAACACTGCCCAATTTCCTCCGAGAAGGGACATGTCCTTTGCAGTTGCCAAACCCCTCCGGCCCAGTGGGGACAGCCTACCTTAAACACAGCATCATCGGGGTAGCAGGAGCCCCAGGCTTGGGTGAAGAGACCTGGGTGCTAGTCCCAGCTCTCCTGCCTCCCCACTGAGGGAGCTTGGATCAGGCTTGTGACCTCACTCATAAAACGGGGATAATTAACACCTCCCCAGTCTTTTGTAGGGCGGATAAGAGGCTACCCAAGGCCCTAATAGCTACGTGAAGTCGTTTAGAGAAGAGTGAAGATGCCCCAGGAGGGATAATTAATGGTTGTAACCTCACAATAGCAGCCCCACCGCAGAGACCACAGGGGCAGTGGGCAGTCGGGGCACGGGCCTGCCTCTGCCTCTCCGAGTGACCTGGGCCCAGTCATTATCCCTCTCTGGGCCTGTTTCCCCACTGTAAGGGGAAGAGGGAGAAAGGGGAGTTCTGGAGCTACACTTTTTCCATCTCTGAAGAGTTCTCTGGAGCGGACGCTGAAAGATTAGCTCAGGGCTGGGGGCTGCAGAGAAGAGGGAGGTGAAAGAAATCAAACTGCTTAAACTTGACCCACACGCATCAGTCCAAGGTCTGCCTCCTGGGAGGCGTGAGGCTGTGCATGAGTTGTTTCTAAGCCCAGAGCCCCGGTTTCCCCTCCTGTCAGATGGGAATAACCTGAGACACTGGGGGATGCAGAGAGGGAAGGTGTGTGAGGTCCCCGACATGGGTGCCCCTTTCTCTGTTTTCTGGGTTTTTTTTTAATTTTTTTTATTATTATTATTTTGCCACGCTGTGCAGCTTGAGGGATATCGGTTCCCAGACCAGGGATTGAACCCGGCCCATGGCGGTGAAAGCGCCAAGTCCTAGCCATTGGACAGCCAGGGAATTCTCCCATTTCTCTGTTTTCTGAATTCAGGGGTTCACGAGCCTGGCTGCACACGAAAATCACTTGGGAAACTTTTAAAAACCACCACGACAAGGGCCCCTCCCCAGACCAGCTGAATCAGATTCTCTAGGGGGTGGGGTGGGGGCCAGGCATCGGTATTTTTTTTTCCAGGTCATTCTAACTGCTGAGAGCCACTGGTCTAACTCTGGCCAAGCTGGCTGCCCGGGTTCCCAGGGCCTGAAGGGCAGTCTGCCCAGAGCTCCCCTTGGAAGCTCCATCCCTGACAAAGTATGTCAGCGGCAGGCATGTCATTAACAAGCTGGCAGAAACCCCCGGCGGCATCCCTCTGTCCTGGCCGAGAAGCCACTTGTGGAAAAACGAAGGAGCAAGAGATGTCAGAGGCCAGGCCAAGCTTAGAAAATCATCAGTAACCATTAGGATTAATTGTATCATTTGGAGCTACAGCGTGTTGAGGGCTCCCTTGGGTTGAGTGACTCTCAGCATTATCTCTCTGAGTCTTTGCCTTAATCCTTAAAGGCAGGTCTTAGCATCATTTCCGTTTTGGAGATAAAGAGACCGAGGCTCAAGGGGTAAAGCTACCCACCCAAGTTATCATGACCCGTCTGATTGTTTTTGGGGCCATCCACAGAGGTTTAGGCCATATATTAGGTGTCCTCGGACTTCAGGAAAGGAAAGCTTAGCTATGGAGACAGGCTGAGCTGGAATTGCACCAGGCTCCCGACTTCCTCATGGTATTTCACCTTTCCTGTCCATATCTGTGAAATGGGCACAATATTTCCCCCTGAAAAGTGCACAGAGGGGAACGTACGAGGAAATGTACGAGGAAACGTACGAGGGCAGCTCCCCTGTCTCTCCACACCTCAGCTTCCTCATCTGAGGAACTGGAGCTAATGCCACTTCCTCTGCGGGCTGTGGGTCAACTGAGAGGGGGCGTAAGGCGCGCAGCAGGGAGCCTGGCGCCCTGCTATTTCCTTTCCCGAGGGGTCTCTGGTAAGGGGTTGAGGACCTTGGAGGCTGGGGGAAGCCAGTGGGATGCTCCCACTTACAGTTTGGTCAAATCCGCTGACAGCGGCCGTGCCTGGATCACCTTCTTCCTGATCTCTGGCTTTGCTTCCGAGCTCTCGGTGGCCCAGCCTTTGATCCGCTCCTGGACGCTCACACCGGCTTTCCCCAGCTCCGGTGCAGCCGGTGGGGACTCAGCGGGGGCTGATGGGGGCGAAGACCCCAATGACAAGGCTGAGGCGCTCTCCTCGCCAAAGAGGCTGACGTGCTTCTTCACGCTGCCCCTCGGGGTCCGCTCTCCCCCGGCCTGGGTTTCCCCATCAGCCGCTCTGCTCTTGACCTCAGCGATTTCTTGGCCTTTTCCAGGCCTGGGCGAAGGGGACTGGGGGCCCCTGGGGGCCTTCTCCGGCTCGCCATCCAGCTTGGCTTTCTCTTCCCCAAGATTCTGGTCACTGATGGGGGTGACCCTGGCCGAGCCCCCCATGGTTCTGAGGTGGCCCGTCTCTGCCTGCTTGCAGAGCAGCTTCTCCTTCCGTTCCTGGATCTTCCTGGCCACCTGCAGGAAGTCAGAATCTGGGTCGTGAAGGGGAGCCTCTGCTTTGACCAGACGCTCCCCATCTACTTTGGGGTCCAGGTCAGGCCTCTCGGGACCCCGCCACTGGGCCGTGGATCCTGCTATGGCCTCCACCTTCCTTGCCAAGGCCTCTCTACTCTCGAACCTGGCCGTGAGGTCCACGGACAGAGGCCGAGGCCTCCTCACCCACGTCTTCTCAGGAGGGGTGGGGGGCGCCTTCCCCACCATGGCTGCCCCGCCAGGGCCTGCTGGCTTCTGAGGCTGAATGGACTCGATGAAAATGGCCGACACGGGCCTTCTCTTCAGTCGAGGCCTGGGCTCCGGAGCGGGGCTACCCGCGTCCTCCACGCTGCTGGCCTTTGACAGAGGCTCCTTTAGGCCTGTCTCCTCTTGGGTGGCCGCCGGCCTGGTGACCTGAGACACGGAGGCCGGTCGGGGAAGAGTCCCTGCAGGCTTTCGGGCCGGCAAGGCAGGCTTGGTGGCCACCTCAGGCCGGGAGGCAGAAGGGGGCCCCTGAGACACGCCTGCGTCGGCCTCCGGAGCCCCCCGGCCGACCCCCTTCCCTAGGGTAGGCCCGGCTTTGGTGGTTTCAAAGAGGATCATGGTGCTGGGGGTAGGCCGCAGCACCGCGGCCTTGGAGAACAGAGACGAGCTGCTCGGGCCGTCCCCGCTCCCCGCCTCCTGCCCCACCAAGCCAGGCATCTTCTCGTCCAGCCCCTCTGCCGCCACGCCCCGGGGGAGCCCCCCGGTAGGAGACGGCCTGCTCAGGCTGGGCCACGAGGAGATCACGTCCCCGGCCTTCTCCTTGGAGAAGGGCTTGGGGGTGAGTCTCGGCAGAGGGAGCAAGCGGACTGGGCTCCTGAGGGGGCTTTTCCCTTCCAAGAGCAGCGCTGAGGGGGCCCCGGAGGCGCTGCCAGCCTGGCGGAAGTAGGTCCGAGTCAGAGCTTCCTCCTTGGAGAGCTCGCCCAGGCCTGGCACTCCTGTCAGAGAACTTATGGAGCCGACCTCCACCCGCGTCACCATGGTTACGGCTGTGGATCCATGGGGAAGACGAACATCAGAAACAGAGAGGCAACCGCTAAAAAAAATAGTAAATTTAAGATTCAGTCAGTGTCTGGGTTGAAGCAGAGGGATTTGGGGGATGGGGATCAAAAGACCAGAGTCCCGGGTCTGGACGACAGCTCTCCATCGACCACCGGGCCAGCCTGGGCCAGTGCCTTCACCTCTCAGCTGTGGGCAAAGGGCAGTGGACTAAATGGCCCGACTCTGAAGTTCATTCCGGCTCAAAGGATACAGAAAAGGTGCCAACACTCTCTTGGACTTTCCTGACTCAGCTAATCTCAAGGCCAGCTTTCAGGGTGAAAAGTGATGATCTCTGCCGTACAGGTATGGAAACCAACTCAGAGAGGCCAAGTAACCGACCTGAGGTCACTCAGAGAGTAAAGAGACAAAGCTGGGATTCGAACCCAGGTCAGACTCCAAATTCACACCACACGCTCCCAGCATAAACCCTGATGAGAGCCCTTCACCCCGCAGTACTTTCCCGTTTCAGAGCCCAGCCACATCAGGCTGGTCCTGACCCTCGTCACAGCCAAGCAGAGAGGGTAGGTGACAAGCCCCACCTCACACAGCTAGCCAACGGTCACAAAGTTGGTCACAGGCCTTGGCACTCTAACCGTCCAGACAGTCCCTTATCTCTCCCTTCCTCAGTCCTTCCAGAAGCCTTAAAAGAAAGCCACCCTCATTTCCCACTCCACATGCTGCTGTGATTGTTTGCCTCTGGGCTCTTTTTGGTTGAACGCCTATTTTACGCTGGCTGCCTTCACAGTCTCAGTAAGAAGAGTATCAGCTAACGATGACGATGACGAGAGTTTACCATGAGTGAGGCCTCAGGTAAGCCCAGTGCTTTCTCTGTTTTACAAATCACATCCTCTTTAGAACCCTAAGAGGCGGGTATGTGATCGCCAGCCCCAGTTTTGCAGCGGCTCAGGCACAAGCCCCTTGTTCATCCAGTCATGAGCTCTGCTCTCTCAAGGCAGCAGCCCTCCTCTCTCATCCATCCTCCAATGACCTCGAGAAGCAGGGATTATCCTTATCTCCCTTATAAAGATGAAGGGAAAGGGCTCAGAGAGGTGGCCCGACTTGCCAACCATCACACAGCTGAAACGTGATCTCAAGTCCTGGACCCATTCAACTCTGCCTTTTTAACAATTATGTCCTCTTCCTTTCTGGTCTTAAAAAGTGCCAGACAAGCTGCTGTTCTTGATTCGTCCCCCACCCTAACCCCACCTTCACTCCAGTGCTCTCTTTCCTTACAAAACTGTCCCCAGCCTGCCCCCGTCTAGATGGGCTAAAAGTAGAAGGCACTTTAGTCCAACGCAAGCCTCCACTTCCCTTCCTGGGGCCCTACAATGCTGCCCCCAGCTCTGACTCACTCAGCAGCCTGCAGGAAAGAAAGGCAGACAGATTTTGATATTTTCTCTTCCTTACACACTCGATGGTGCTAAGAAGATTCCTTCTCCCCAAGGCGGAGAACACTGTCTAGACGGGGTTAGAGGCAGAAGAGAGGCACAGAAATGGAGAACGGGAAAATCGGAGACTTGGGAGGAACCCGTCTGCAAAGACTCGGGGTGGAGTTCTAAGGTGCTCAGGGTCCTGCCCCAAATCAGGACTGCTCATCGTTAGAGCCAGCTCCCGTGACCTCTGGGACACAGACATAGCCCGGACAGAGACACAGGACAAGAACAGGATTCAAAGGACAGAGAGAAAACTCCCTAGCAGAACCCACAGGAGCCCTGCCCACCCCCGGACACTCCAGCCCCACTTACCCGAGCTGGCAGGTCCTGGCTGGGGACGTGTGACTGCCAGAGAAAGCCAGCGGTATCGTGTCTCATCTCCAACGGGGCTGTCCGCACACTCCCATGGCAGGAGCCGGCAGGGGAGGGGAGGCTCGTCCCAGCAGGCTGAGTTTCAAGCAGGTCTGGGGAGACACAGGGCGAGAGCCTCAGTTCCGGGGTTCCGGCAATATGTGCACAGGCGGCGCAAAGGCTTTCGAGCTCCAACTGCATCTGCTGGTGTCTCCGCCAGCTTGTAAAACTCACGCTCCTAGCAGCTTTTCAGTATTGTCGCCTTATCTATACACGTGGGCATCAAGGGTGCCGAGTACAAACCGTAGGTGCTCCATAAAAATCTCCCCCATTCCTCTGATACATGTTTACTGAGCACCGACCACGTTCACAAGGATGAATAAGAAATATCCCCTGCATCCAGGGACCTCAGAGTCTTGTGTGAGAAACACACACACACATAGACACACACAAGCGATTACAACACTGGGCAATAAACATCATGGTTTATAAAGGGGGACATGGGAGCACAGGAAAAGGAGGATTAACTGTCTAAAATTGGGAGTGGTGGTCCCGGAAGACTCCCTCGGTTTAGAGGAGGGAACTCCAGAAGACTCAAAGAGCTGGCTAATTTGGGAGCTATTTCCCCTGGTTCTCCTGATCAGCAGTATTTGTACATTGCATCTCTTGGAGGTCCTCACATGCCTCCTCAGGGCCCTTGCATGTGCTGTGCCTGTTCTCTGAGATATCCCTGTCACTACACACAGACGCAGGCCCTCCCCTAAGATTGCAGTCCAGACACAGCTGCCCCCCTCCAACCTAGTATAATCTCCCTCTTACGTGTCCAGAGAGACCCACAGACACTCAGCCAGACTCCTCATAGCTACACAGCTACATTTAATAGTTCATGATCCTTCATCTCACATCAATGGGAAGCCCCCAGGAGTCACCCTGAATCCCCAAGAGCTAGCACAGTGGCCTGGCAGATAAGAGCACTGAGCACATAATTATTGAGCGAATAAATAAATGAATGAAGAACTATTCTCCTGGCCCTGCTCCCCACCCTTCTAAGATTCTAAATAAGGGCCAGAGTCCTGAGTTTCATGACCCTAAGCAGTCTTGGTCACAGGTGAACTGGTTCCTCTGGCTCTGGCAAGTTCTGGTGTGGCCACAGGTCAATTGCTACTGAATGACAGAACCAAGGAGCTACGAAGAGCCCAGCTGGGAGCTCAACCTGCTGACCCCGCCTAGAGGCCCCACCAGTTTCACCTGATGCACTGCCTGGGACAGGCCGCCGTCAGACACCTGCTGTGACCACATTAACCCCAGACTGTCTGTCACACCGGCTCATCTGCCCAAAGGTGGAATGAACGAATGCTTCTCTATACAGCTTTTCCTGGGAAGAACCACCAAGAGCGCTGTTGCTGAATCAGGGTTGATGGCTCACAAATGTTGCCCCCACTTTGGGATCTCTGAACCCATCTCAGTAGCCAGATTGCAGGGAAGGAAAAAGGGGAAACAAGAGAAAGGCTCTTGGTCCGCACCCCTCTTAACCAGAACGGTGTCTCTGTTATCTGTAATCTCCTTTCTATCTTGGGCTCCCTCTCAAGTTTCCATTTGAAATGCCAGGCAGATGCCTGGTCTATAAATACGGTTGCATGAACAAATCGATGAATCAATCAATCAATCAATGAACAAAGGGGGATGAAAAAGAGTTTTTAAACCACCATAGTGGATGGCTAAATAATATTTTGAACTCTTTCCCAAACCTAGAAACCCATGATTCTCAGGTTTTCCTTTAACCTGTTGTAAAATACAAGGAAACCAACTGAAATGTTCGCTTTAAAATCTTGCTTTAAATGCATCACATATGTTATGCTTAATTTAAGAGATGTTAGTCTCTTCCAAAACATTTCAGAAGCCCACTCACACAGAGGACAGATGCTGTTTATTCCTGGGGTGGCCTCGCTCGCTCTTTTTAAATATATTAGCACGATGGCCAGAGCCAGGTAAACAAGAGCTCCCTGGAGAAAGCAGGGACACCAGGTATGAGCTGCGTCTGGTTTTATCTACAAATAACCGTGAAGGTCGGCATGGGGGGACAGATGGGGAGCCAGGCTGATCTGGGAGGTCAGGAGGCTGCAGTGGACCAGGACACGGAGGATGCGGGGCAGCAGTGGGGGTAGTGGTGGGTGTACCTCTGCGGTTGCTGAACCTGCCAGGTCCACCGGCTCGATCTCCCTGAATTAATCTGCAAGGTTTGAAATTCCCATTTCCTGCGATTTCATGCAGAGAAAACCATGTTCCTGAGGGTTGAGCCACCGAAACCGATCGTCACTGAAATTAGACAGGCGTCGTTCACGAGCATTCATTCCTCCGATCCCTCTGACCTTCCTTCTACAAGCCAGGCTCTGTGCCGGGTGCTGGGGGTACAGCCGAGGAGCGCACAGGCTCCCAGGGAATCCGAGAGAACCTCACAGGGACAAGGCAGGAGAAGCCCTTCCGTTCAGAACCCAACCATTTGGTAGCTTCTCTCTCAGATTCAGAGGCGTTGATTCATTTCAACAGCTGTTGCCAATCTTTCATAATGACACCCCTAAATCCGATCTGGGAGCTCACAGTCATTCACTCAGCCATCTCTGGGTGCCGCTTCCTGGGAATGCCACAATCTGGTGAGGGCCGTGAGCCAGTCCTGACACCTTCCAGCGTCTTCCGGAATGTGACCTGGGCTCCCAAATCTGCAAATCCATCCTGTGTGGTGCCCCGTGTGAAGGGCCAAGTGCATGTCCAGGTCTCCCCAGGAAAGCAGGGCTGTGGTAAATGCATGAGCGTTGTCCATCCACAGGCCCCAGATGGAGGGGGACCAATGTCTAATATCGATGGAGTGTATGCATCCTCTCCTCTCCATCCCCATGGCTGTGGCCCCAGCTCATTCATTCATTCATTCATTCCAATACACAGTTACTGAACACCTAGCATGTACCAGGCTCTGGGGACACAGCAGTGAACAAAACATACAGAAAGCCCTGTTCCCATGGAGCTGATGATCATGAACATAGGAAAAGACAATAAACGAAATAAATAAGCAAGAGGCATAGAATGCTGTCATTAGGTAAGTAACTTTCTCTGCTGGTGTCTCCTCCAATCTGTTCTAGCAGCAGCCAGAGTGATTCTCTGATACACAGGGGCCACCATGTCACTCCCCACACCTCCCCACTGCCCTCTGAATGAAGATCAAACTCCTTCCCTGGGGCCTGGCAGGATCTGGATCCTCTTCATCTCTCCAGCTTCAGTCTCATGATTGACACCTCCCCCTCCATCCATCTGTCTGTCTCTCACACTCACTCACATACTTACTGCAGCACATGAACCTCAGACAGGTCACAAGACACATCATGCTTTTTCCTCACCTTCCCGCCTCTACACTGCCATTTCCTACTGCCTGGCTAATCTCAGCTCCAAGCAGCCACCTCCTCCAGGAAGCCTTCCCTGATGCCCCAGGGTGGGTTCAGGTGCCTCTTCTCTGCTCTGGTATCTAACTCCCAGAGCTTCTCCCTAGCCCAGCACTGATCCCACATGTGGTGACTGCCTCTAGAGTGGGGGGAGCTCCAGGCCAGGAGGGTCCTGGGTCTGGTTCGCAGCTGTACTCCCAGGGTCTGATGCTGCACCGGACATAAAGTCAGTGTGCAAAAAATACCTCAAGGGAGAGCATCCCTGAAAGAAGAAAATAATAGTATCCAAGGCAGGCGTGGGTGTGGGAAAACTGACACGCTCATCTGCTCCCAGGTACAATGTAAGTTACAAAAGCAAGCTGGCAATATTCACTTTCCACTAGTATTACTGGAGACCCCATCAAGACTCAGGGACCACACTAAGTGACTCTGCACCTTCTGCCTTCTCCCGTGTAATATTCTCAACAATCTTGTGCTTTTCAGTTTATTACCACCATTCTACAGATGAGGGAAATGAGTCCGATCTCAAGCTAGTGGGGGGTAGCGTTACAGTGGAAATCTTCTGACTATGAATCAAGTGTTTTCCCCCCATATACCTCACCCCCAAAATATTCATTTATTTTTGACTCAGTAATCCCACGTCTAAAAACGTGTCCTATGGAAGGAATCTAAAGGAAGAGAAAACCATACACACCAAGATGCCCCCTGCAGTGTTGTCCATCCAAGTGCAGCAATAACGCACTCTGAACTTAGGGTGATAACTCTTATTTGAAAAAACCCAGGACTCAGAAGCCATTTGAAATGTCACAGAAGTTGCAACGTCAGCGGGTAGACCAGATCTCCAGTTCCCAGTCTGCCCACAAGTGGCACAAAAATCCCTTCACACCACAAGGCCTGAGTTTGTGATCAGAAAAGATGGTTGCGGGACTTCCCTGCTTGCCAATGCAGGGGACACGGGTTCAAGCCCTGGTCCGGGAAGATCCCACATGCTGCAGAGCAACTAAGCCTGTGAGCCACAACTACTGAGCCTGCACTCTAGAGCCCGCGAGCCACAACTACTGAGCCCACGTGCCTAGAGCCCGTGCTCCTCAACAAGAGAAGCCACTGCAATGAGAAGCCCGCGCACCGCAACGAAGAGTAGCCCTCGCATGCCGCACCTAGAGAAAGCCTGCGCACAGCAACGAAGACCCAGCACAGCCAAAAATGAAAATAAATAAATAAATAAATTTATTTTTCCAAAAGATGGCTGCCATGGCTATCATGGCAAAAACCTAGAAATAATCCACATTCTCCACAAAAGGTGAAAGTCTCTCAGCCACGTGTAAGGGGCTGTTCTGCATCTCTTGAAAGTGAGGACTGGGGACCCTGTGCAGGAAAGTGAGAAGAGCTCATGAGAATGCTGTTGGAGAGAGGGTGGCAGGTGGGTAATTTTCTGTATTCAAGGCTGTGACAACGGCAAAAATTGTTTATACAAATGGTCAAGGTCTGGAAGGGGAAAGGGACAGGTGAAAAGGAAATGTGTTGGGGACAAGGGTGGAACTGTTATATTTTTAAATTCCTTTTCACTTTGAAATTCCTTTTTATTTCCATTAACGTTGTTTGTGCAGATTTCTTTTTAGGCCTCAATACCGGAAGTCTCCCTCTGAGCTGTGTTCTCCCCATCAATTCAAAATGTAGAGGTACCAAGGCTCCCTTCCTGCCCACTTTCAGAGCTTTCAAAAGCTGAGGATAGGGACTTCCCTGGTGGTGCAGTGGGTAAGACTCTGTGCTCCCAATGCCTGGGGCCCAGTTTCGATCCCTGGTCCAGGAACTAGATCCTGCATGCATGCCACAACTAAGGAGCCAGTGAGCCACAACTAAGGAGCCTGCAAGCTGCAACTAAGGAGCCCGCCTGCCTCAACTAAGACCCGACACAACTAAATAAATAAATAAATAAATAATTTTTTAAAGAGAAGCTGAGGATAAAGATAACTATCACTTATTAAGCACTAAGCGTGTGCCAGGAACTGTGCTAAGTGCCTTACGAATATGACTCATTTCGTCCCCTTAACAATACAAAGAAGCAGGTCCTGGGACTTCCCAGGCAGTCCAGTGCTTAAGACTGTGCTTCCACTGCAGGACATGAGGGTTCACTCCCTGGTTGGGGAACTAAGATCTCTCATGCTATGCAGCATGGCCAAAAAAAAAGAAGCAGGTCCTATTATGAAGCCCATCTTACAGGTGAGGAAACTGAAGCTGGAGGAGTGAATGGATCTGCCGTGGGCAGCAGGAGGTATGCTGATCCACCCTCCCCTCCATAGGATTCCTTCCAAAGTCCACATGGGCTTAACTAGAACAAGTGCTTTTTTATGATGTTCAAATGTAAAGGACACTTCACACCCATTATGGTGACTACCATCAAGAAAAACAGAGGGCTTCCCTGGTGGCGCAGTGGTTGAGAGTCTGCCTGCCGATGCAGGGGACACGGGTTCGTGCCCTGGTCTGGGAAGATCCCACATGCCGCGGAGCGGCTGGGCCCGTGAGCCATGGCCGCTGAGCCTGCGCGTCCGGAGCCTGTGCTCCGCACCGGGAGAGGCCACAACAGTGAGAGGCCCGTGTACTGCAAAAAAAAAACCAAAACCAAAAACAAACAAACCAGAAACAACAAGTGCTGGTGAGGATGTGGAAAATCTGGAACCCTTGTGCACTGCCCAGGAAAACAGTATGGCAGATCCTCAAAAAGTAAACATAGAATTAGCATACGGGGACTTCCCTGGTGGTGCAGCGGTTAAGACTCCGTGCTCCCAATGCAGGGGGCCTGGATTCGATCCCTGGTCCAGGAACTAGATCCCACATGCGTGCTGCAACTAAGAGTTCACATGCCACAACTAAGGAGCCCGTGAGCTGCAACTAAGGAGCCCACCTGCTGCAACTAAGACCCGGCGCAACCAAAGGAAGAAAGAATGACGTACCATATGACCACTCCTAGGTGTATGTCCAAAAGAGCTGAGAGTAGGGACTCGAACAGATATTTGCACACCTCCACCAAACCCTCTCTGTGTCTTTACCTCCCAGTCGCTCTGAGAATCTGCTTGAAGTCTCGTATTTGTACTGCTTTCTGCTTTTCTCCCATCCTCCCAGCACCACTACATCCCCCATCCACTGCCATCTCAGAATTCCATCCAGAGGAGCAAAAAAAATTTTTTTATTTAAAATAGAACATAGTGAAGCAAAGGCAGAATGCCCCTCCCCCAAAGATCACCCTGTCGCTGAGAGTTGTATTATTTAAAGATATTCTGTATGTTGTGTGTACATATATATATATATATAGTATGCTGTATATTCCGCATGTAGCTTCCTTAATGGAGAAAAAAATCCTAATAAATTTCAAATTTATTTGAATTTCAGTGTTCAAAGCAAAATTATTCACAATAGTCAAAAGGTAGACACCACTCAAACGTCTATCGATGGATAAACAAAATGTGGAATATTATTCAGCCTTACAAAGGAAGGAAATTCTGACACATGCAACATGCATGAACCTGGAGGACATTATGCTAAGTGCAATAAGACATTCACAAAAGGACAAATACTGGATGATTCCACTTATATGGGGCACCTAGAGTAGTCAAATTCATAGAGACAGAAAGTAGAATGGTGGTTGCCAGAGGGTGGAGGGTGGAGGGAATGGGGCTTTATTGTTTAATGAGTACAGAGTTTCAGTATGAAATGATAAAAATAAGTCTGGGGCTTCCCTGGTGGCGCAGGGGTTGAGAGTCCGCCTGCCGATGCAGGGGACACGGGTTCGTGCCCCGGTCTGGGAAGATCCCACATGCAGTGGTGCGGCTGGGCCCGTGAGCCATGGCCGCTGAGCCTGCGCGTCCGGAGCCTGTGCTCCGCAACGGGAGAGTCCACAACAGTGAGAGACCCGTGTACCGCAAAAAAAAAAACGAAAAATAATTCTGGTGATGGTTGAGTGAATGTACTTAACGCTGCTGAACTACACACTTAAAAATAGTTACGATGATAAATTTTATGCTAAATTTGTGATAAAAATTTTATATTTTACCACAATTAAAAAAACCCAAGAAACTAAAGACAAATATAAAGGAAACCTAATGCTTAAGCTCTAATTACCACGTGACTCAGCTCATGGGGACCCATGTCCTTTAGGCAAATCTCCATTAAAAGCCCTCATGGTCCACACTGGGCTCTGCCCCCATCCCCGTTAGGAATGCAGTGGGAAGCAAAGGAGACCCCATTCCTGATTACAATCGGGGGGTGCTCTAATAGGGGCAGAAAATGAGGCTGTAAAAGCCCAAAGGAGGAGTAGTCAGGGATGCCTTCCTGGAAGAGGTGACATCTCATCTGAGACTGGTAGGAGACAGCCAAGCAGAGGAGGAGGTTGGAGCCAGGAGAGGGAACAGCATGTGCAAAGGCCCAAAGGTACGGGAGAAACAGTCATATAGCGCGAGCCTGTTTACTTATTCTCCTTGGGGCAACGTGGGGCTATCTTGGTGAAAAGTCTGAGTGGCACAACTTTCGAAAAACCATGCACTTTTGTTGAGTCAGAGTCGCATTGGAGGGTACAAAACACTGGTCCGAGAGTCAGAACTGGGTGATTTTAGTCAAGGTGATCACAGATCCTGGTCTACCTGGGACAGAACGCGTTCACTCTCAAAAGTGCCCAGGTTTGGACAATAAATTATTCCATCATCCTACTTTTTTTTTTTTAAACTGTGGTAGAAACCACATGACATGAAATTCATAATTTCAACCATTTCAAAGCGTGAAAGCAGTGTCATTTTGTAAATTCACGGTATTGTGCAACCATCGCCACTATCTACTTCCAAAACATTTTCCTCACCCCAAAGGAAATCCCATACCCAAGAAGCAGCCACTCCCTCTTCTCCCCTTCCCCAGCCTCTGGCAACCACTACTCTGCTTTCTGTCTCTAAGGAGTTGCCATTTCTGGATATTTCAAAGAAATGGAATCACCCAATATGTCTCTCACCCTAGTTTTGGTCTCAGTTCCTCCACAAACTTGCAATGAGAGCTTGGACAAGTCCCTGCCAGATTCTGTGACTGTGGTTGGGCTCAACCCCAGGACTTATCAGGTTTGCATTATGCAACTTTTCTCTGCCCCTGGCTCATCCCCCGTGAAGCCCAGCTCTCTGAGATTCTGAGATGACTGTTCTACATCCCCTGGTCCCCCACGATTCCTTCTGAACAACTGGTGCTCAATAAAGGATTGTTAAGGGACTCAATAAAATTCTCATTCAGTGTTGATGGAAGTAGTGAGAGCTAAGTTTCCTATTCAATGTGTGTGATTCTGTAAGAACTGCCTTAATTAGTACAGCCTTGACTTCTGTGTCAATCTCAAGTTGTAATGAATTAGAATTCAGGGCATCTGACCTTTCAGACTCTGGAATACAGAGGAACAGTTTGAGGGGGCTTTTTCCCAACTGGCCCCGTACCACAAGACATGGGTGGCACACATTCACACCCACACAAAGGGTCCTGTGGTGTATATCAATAGAAAGAGTTTGGGAAATGCGAGCTCAACAGCGTGTAAACTATTGTCCTTCCCACAAGACTTTTCAGAGCCTCTGGTGAGCTAATTGGCATCTTAGACACTCCAAAGCATAATCCAAACTGCCTCACCCCAATACCGCTTGTCCAGCTGCAACTGCTGATTTGGAGAAAGAATGTTACAAGTGGCCTTTATGCCTTTACTTAAACATCCGCCTTTTCAACTTCCATTGGCCTGTTCCTTCCTACTATTTGTGCTATTTCTGGGCTGGCTACAGCACTCACCAAAACCATTAAGCAAGCAGCTTTTTTGGGTTTGTTTGTTTTTCTTGGGATCAAGGACGGGCAAACTACAGTCTGTAGGCCACATCTGGCCCACTGCCTGTTCTTGTAAATAAAGTTTTATTGGAAGACAGACACACCCATTAATTTACATGTTATCGATGGCTTCTTCCAAGGTATGAAGACAGACCGGAGTGGTTGCCACAGAGGCCGTATGGCCCAAAAAGCCTAAAATATTTACTCTCTAGCCCTTTACAGAAAGAGTTTGTGACCCCTGCTCTAGACTGTAGAGAACTCAGTCCCCTGAGAGACTGGACTCCCCCAAGGATATGACATCCCCCCTTTAAGTTATCTAAAGCTCTCACGCTATTCTGGCAGAGACCTACGTCTTCACGAGGTCTCTTCAGGTTCTCCACATAGTAATTGCAGAAAAATTCAAAAATATAAATGAGCAAAATGTTTTTAATAATCCTATATCCCACCACCCAGAGCCAACAGCCATTACTAGCATTCTGATGTCCATCCATCTGGCCATTTCCAATATAAGAGGGTACTTTTTGTCAAAACTAAAATGCAATCAGGTCATGCGTGCTGTTTACAAACTTGCTTTGTTTTGTTTAATTTCAAAATACGTCATAAATACCTTTCACATCAATAGCTACACAACTCTACAGCCGTTTCTCATGCTTTGCAGTATCCCATTACATGGATATCTCATCATTATATCGAATCCATCCTCCACTATTGTATCCTTAGGTTGTTTCCAATCTCTGACTATTAAAACCAACACTTCAACGAACACCCACGTGCAATGACTTTCCCAAGGTAAATGTTGCCTAGGAGTGGGCTGGCTGGTTCCAAGGGTGTACACTTTTTTCAGAGCTTTGGATATATGCAGAATGGAGCATACATCCATGTGTTTCCCTTCACACCTAAGGGAAACATGTCCCATGCTGACTTGAGTCAAAGCTTAGGAGGCCAGGGTTCTTAACCTCTGCCCTGGGGCAGACCCAGTAAAGATGAGAAATAAACCAGGGCCCCAGGGCTGACTGTGCCATCACTGGCAGCTTTACTGGGTCTCACTTATGGCCGGACCACCATCACGCACTTGACTGTAAGATTTGCAAGGGCAATTAGAACGGCTCACAGGGAGAGGTGAGTCTGGGCCCAGCCCAGAGGCTGTGTCCCGCCTGGCGTTGGAAGGGTAGGCAGGAAGAAAGCCCTGCCCCAGAAATGACGTTCACGGCAGAGGAAATTCAACCTCAGAGCTCAGTTCAACACGACACACAGATCAATGCTGGACTCAGAAAAATCTGAGTATAACATGCTCTCTCCTTAGGGAGCCTGAGAGGCGCATATTGTGTTTCAGAAAAATAAATAAATAATTCCCTCTGAGCACAGATAGGTTTCTGGAGGAATTAGCTTATTTTGGCCCAAGAGCTGCCTTATGTTCAAACTCAAACCCTGGGAAGGTCTGATCATGTGTTCCCCAGCTCCAAAATAAATGTCTCCCACTGTCCATTGCCTTGGACAAGGTATTCAAGACCCCCCCCACCAACCCACCCAAAGGCCAAAACTAACCAACATGATCTGTACTACAGGCCCTGCCTCCACTCCCAGATTCCCAAAGGTACCCCACGACCTGAGTATCTTCTTCACTTATTTCTTCTCCGTGGAGAGCCCTTTACCCACAGCACAATTTCCATTTGCCCAAATCCCACTCATGCTTTTACAGCAGACTAAGGGACACCTCTTCCAGGAAGCCTGCGCTGACTTCCTAAGCCAAAGTGTCTTCCAACCTTCTTTGGCTATTTACCTGATCATCATGCCTTGTATCAGAGATAAGCCTGACAGTCTCCCCACTGCAAGATTTACAGATCCCTCCTGAGCCCACCCAGGACACAGACCCCTCCGGCTCTGGGTTCCCCTTCCCAGAACCTACCTGATGCCTGGCACGGGAAAGGCAGAATAGGAGAGTGCTGGGTTCCCCAGCGGTGGGAGGCAGCCCATGCGGGACACAAGATGGTCTTTGGTAACACTTAGGGTGCTTTGACATCCAGGCACAGCATGAAGCTTCTGTGAATGACATTCTGTGCAAACTGTTTCCTTTCTGATTCTCATGGGTGCCTTCTCATGCAGTTCCTGAGCCCATCTCTGCTGGGTGCCACCATGACTTTAACACCTACACTATCTGCTAATCTCCCAGGTTTAAGAAAGAAGACACAGCTCCAAGCTCAGACCATCAGCTGCAGCAGCAGATTTTAAAATATAATTTTGTTTTCATTGTATTTAATTTTACTGTTGTTTTCAATTTAAGACAAGTGACACTGGTTTGCTATTTACAGTAAGACGTTTGTAATGGTTCCTTTAAAATTTTATTTAACTTTCAGAAAAGTGAAAGTTTAAAAATAAAATGATGATACAGGGGTTAGGTACAAATGGCAAAAGCCCATGTGACAGGGGCTTCCCTGGTAGCACAGTGGTTAAGAATCGCCTGCCAAGACAGGGGACACGGGTTCGAGTCCTGGTCCAGGAAGATCCCACAAGCCACGGAGCAACTAAGCCCGTGAGCCACAACTACTGAGCCTGCGTTCTAGAGCCCGTGAGCCACAACAACTGAAGTCCACGCGCCTAGAGCCCGTGCTCTGCAACAAGAGAAGCAACCGCAATGAGAAGCCCACACACCACAACAAAGAGCAGCCCCCGCTCGCCACAACTAAAGAAATCCCCCGCGCAGCAACGAAGACCCAACGCAGCCAAAAATAAATCAATTATTTAATTAATTAATTATTTTTTAAAAAGCCCATGTGACTGGAATTCACCAGTAAAGTGGAAAGATCATGGCACTGGAGTCAAAAACAGGCAGATGCAGCCTGTGGTGCTCCTTCCCCATTTTCCTGCCTGGAACAAAGACGTGATGCCTGGAACCAAGGCAACCATTTTGGGACCATGGGATCACAAGTGATACTTTAAGGATAGTGACATGGAAAAGACCTTGATGACATAGCTGAGCTACTAAACTAACTGAACCGTTCTCCTCTGGATTTTTGTTTTTGTTATTGTTATGTGAAAAATAACAATGTACTATTTAAGCCATTGTTAAGGTTTCTGTTACATGAAGGCAAAAGCATTCCTAACGGACACAGGGAGTTTGGGTACAAATTTGTTAAGTGGACAAATGTCTTCTAAGTAAACACAGTGAATGTAGTAGTGCTTTTATTTATTTATTTTATTTTTTTTTTTGCGGTACGCGGGCCTTTCACCGCTGTGGCCTCTCCCGTCGCGGAGCACAGGCTCCGGACGCGCAGGCTCAGCGGCCATGGCTCACGGGCCCAGCCGCTCCGCGGCATGTGGGATCTTCCCGGACCGGGGCACGAACCCGCGTCCCCTGCATCGGCAGGCGGACTCTCAACCACTGCGCCACCAGGGAAGCCCTGTAGTAGTGCTTTTGACAAGCCACTTCACCCCTGAAAGCTCAGCTTCTTCATGGGTAAATTAAGTTCAGTGATACCTACCTCAAAGGATTCCGAGGATTAAAGGAGATGGAGCACGTGGAACACCATCAGTATACTTGGCACATACACAGTAGCTTTCTGCAAATGCATGATAAATAAGTGAGCAAACAAACAAACAGAACACGAAGCCTGATGGAGGGACGTGTGGGTTGGTGGGAGTTTTTTAGCTAGATTTAAAGGAATAGCTCTCTGATGAAGGAATTTGGGAGAGATAGTGATTCAGGGACTGGGTAAGTGGATACTTTTCTCAAGGCTGGTCTAAGATCCAATACCAGCCTGTCATCTACACAAGCCTTGATTAAAATCAGGAGGAAGCACCGAAGAATGTAGACACCAAAGAGCATCCCTCCCAAAACCAGGTGCAAGGAAAGCCTGAAAGGATGGTCAAGACGAAGTGGTGTCCCAGGGATGTAAACAGTCCCAGGTCCATCCCCGGCTGCTGCACCCACCCCACTCCACCCCCACCAGCCGTTCTCATCGGGGCTCCGCCCATGGCAGTGAACCTGCAGTGACGCTGATATGTCCTCTCCTGGTTTTCCCAGGAGGGTCACTGTGCCTCCGATACCCTTCAGGCAACCAAAGACTCTTCCTCCTCGTCCTCTGGGACCAGCTTCCCAGCTCCCCTGTAAACCTGTCAGGGCCTGGCACTGCCAGCCTCGGGGCACGACAGACAGGCCCTCCTGGCACAGAACCCAGGCCTCAGTGGAGCTGAAGAAATGTACCTGGCCCGGCTGCCAAAAAGAGAACCCAATGAACAATCCCAAGTTTATTCAATTGCTTTGTCCTCCAACCTATTAAGTGCTGGGCTCTGGGAAAGGTTGGTGTTAATAATTACCATCATCAGATCACTAACACTAATTGGGCACTCATTTTGTGAGTTAAATGAATTTCCCCACTTAATCCACCTTCTGGGGTGGGTCGCATGATTAGGCCCACTTGATGGATGAGGACAACGATGCCAAGGGAGGTTTAGCAATTTGCCCATGGGGTGGAGCTGGGATTTGAACTCAGGCAGCCTCCCTCCCAATCCCACCCAGTTCGGTCCCACCCAGTTCATCCTGCAGCAGCCAACAGTTGCTGGGTTAAGTACTGGCATCCCCTCCCCGCCCCACGCCACGCCCCCACCCACCTCCACCCCTACCCCTGTGCTGGGCCCTGTTAATCTCTTCAATGACCTTCTGGGGCTGATGTTATTATTATCCCCATTCTATAGATAGGTAAACTGAGGTTTCAAAAGGCAAAGTGATTGGCTGAGGTCAACTGCTTAGTAAGTTAGCAGATCTGGGATTCCACTCAGGCGTTTGACTCCACAGTGTATACGCTTTGCCATTTTGCCCTTCACGGGACCTGTCTAGCTCAGACTGGGTTTTCAGGCAAGTTCTGGGGCAAAACATCCTTGTGCTCAAAGCACAGTCTAGCTGGGGAGGCAGACACGGCTGCAGACATGGCCACAGACAGTGACCACAGCAGGGAGGTGAGACTGAGGCCCTTGGGAGGAAGGGCTTAGAGTAGACAGAATAATGCCCCCCAACGATGTCCACGTCCTGATCCCCAAAACTTGTGACTCTGTTATCTTTGCAGATGTGACCAAGCGAAGTCTCTTGAGATAGGAAAATTATCCTGGATTAGCTGGGTGGGCCCAACGTCATCACAAGGTTCCTTATGGAAGAGAGGCAAGTGGGTCAGAGTCAGAGAGAGAAAATGTGATGAAGGGAACAGGGATTAGAGCCATGCGGGGCCACAAGCCAAGGGATGCAGCAACCTCTGGAAGCTGGAAAAGGCAGGGAAATGGATGCTCCCCTAGAGCCTCTGCAAGGAACACACCCCAGCCGACCTCCACTAGACTTCTGACCTCCAGAACTATAAGGTAATAAACTTGCATCGTTGAAGCCAGTAAATTGTGGTAATTTGTTACAGCAGCAATAGGAAACTCATACAGAGCTTAAGTTGGCTGGGGAGAAAGGAAAGGGAGGACTGTCTGGAGGCAGCACAGAGCTGAATGGCTACCTAAATAACCCCAAAGCTCAAGCCTCTGTGAAGTCCTTTGGGTTAGCCCCACCAGAGCCACCAAAATTCTTAACCCCCCATTCCTGCTTGTTTGGACCTTGACAGTATCAAATCCTACAAGGTAGGTCCTGGCACTGCACTTTTCCATGCAGCTACTAAAATTTAAATGTCAACTGATTAAAATTAAATACAATTTTAAATTCAGTGCCTTGGTCATGCCAGCCCCATTTGAAGGGCTCAACAGGCACGGGAGGCTGGGTGCCTTACTGGGCAGTGCAGAAAGTTCTACTGGACCGCGCTGTACATTCCCAATATACAGATGTGAAACTGAGGCTCAGAGTCACAGGGCTGGGAAGGGACAAGCTGGCACTCAGTCCCCGGACCTTCTAATTTCATCCTCAGTCTTCTTAACACGGAGGAGGCCTGGGCCACAGGGCTGGCTGCCTCAACCCCAGGCCCAACCTTATTTAACTGAACCATGAATTATTCACCCACTGTCAGGAGTCACGACCTTTAGCATCACCGAGAACTGTTTATTTTGACCTCTTTCTCTCTCTGCCTTAAACGCAGGGTGAGAGGCGAGGGAGGCAGAGGAGAGGCCTCGGTTAATGAAAGGTTCCGGTTAACAGCAGTTCCAGCCATTCATTACGGGCACAGAGCACTTGTGGTTTAAAGCTAGGAGTGTCACGTGTTTGAGAGATCAGCCGGTGTCCCTTTGACCCCCTAATCCATCATCTTTATCAACTGGCATACAGCGCTAAGAAAACCTCTATCTACAGGGCCAGAATGACACCATCAACACACAAGGCTAACATGGTTCAATTTCTAGGGTAACCTTTGCCACTTACAAGGATATAAGGGGCTCCTTGCCCAACAGAGGCAGTTACAAAGAGTTTCAGGGTGGCAGGGGGGAATACAATTAAAAATAAATTTTAAATTCATTCCCTGGCGGTGGCAGGCAGGGAGATGGGTGAATTGAGGGCCAGAAATGGGAGGGAGATTTCTCACTGTCCGCACTCTGGTAACTTTGCATTTTGAGCCTCGTGAATGTATTACCTGGCCAAATAAATAAGTAAAAGTTAAACTGTAAAACGTTTAGGTAAGATATGGACCATGGGGATCCCATTTCTTGTTTTATATAGATGCACATGGATGGGTATATAAATATGAATACAAGGATGCTTACAGCAAGTGTTAGAAGAATATATAAGAAATGTTCAGAGAGGGTGACTCTAAGTGGGAGGGAGATGAGACCACAGGGGATTTTAATCTATTTTTTTTTTGCTTATTTATAATTTCTTAACTTTATATAATACTAATCACAACAAGAACAGTTTCTATTTATTGAATGTGTAGCCAGTTTCCAGGTGAAACACTTTATAGGCAAAGCTTCACTTCTCCCGGCAACCTCTGAGGCAGGTAGTAGTGTTTTACTCCCATTTTATAGATGAGGAAACTGAGGCTCAGAGACACCAAGACCATGAAGCCCACCGTCTGGACTCCTTTGCTGTGCTGACTTCTGATCAAATAAATGTGCTCATGATAGAAAAAAACGAAACGTTTTAAAAATGCTAGGTACGTGGACTTCCCTGGTGGCACAGTGGTTAAGAATCCGTCTGCCAATGCTGGGGACACGGGTTCGAGCCCTGGTCTGGGAAGATCCCACATGCCGTGGAGCAACTAAGCCCGTGCACTACAACTACTGAGCCTGCACTCTAGAGCCCGCAAACCACAACTACTGAGCCCTCGTGCCACAACTACTGAAGCCCACGCGCCTAGAGCCCTGCTCCGCAACACGAGAAGCCACCGCAACGAGAAGCCCGTGCACCGCAAGGAAGACCCAATGCCGCCAAAAATTAATAAATAAAATAAACAATTTAAAAGAGAAATGCTAGGTACGTGAAAGCACAAAGTGAAACAGACTAAATTTCTGAATGTAATACGAATATCAGAGAGCCCAAGCCTTTCTCGAGAAGGGTGCATCAGACACCTCAGGTGTCCTGCCTTACACTCTCAGCACCCACCCCGGGATGCAGAAGGCTGCCTACTGAAGATGCCTGCAACTCACTGGCTTGGTTTCTGGCTATGGGAGCACAGGCCAGAAGTGCCAGTTGGGCAGTGCCCCATGCGCAACCCTCCACCATAGACAGATGGCAACTGGTGTATCAATACCCCAGCTCCTTCCCTCTCTGGGGGAAGACTCTGAGGTGCACATTATGTCCTGTCTCCATGACACACCCTCTGTTAGCTCCTTGCCTTCCCTCTCTCACCTTCACACTCGCCTCACAGCGCTTCCTGTGAGGTAAAACAGTACAGCTTCTAGAGGGAAACATGGGAAAAACTGATCTTAAATAAAATGAAGGAAAACTTCTGTTCATCAGAAGACACCATGGAGAGAATGAAAAGGCCAGACATGGACTGGGATAAGATCTTATGTATGCAAATGGTATGATATATAGTATTTCATCTATATTATGTTTATAAATATAATTTAAAATATTATATCATATTTATACATGTGCACGTGTATACACACAGACATATATACTTCACAAAGGACTCTGTCCAGAATACATAAAGAACTCTAAACCAATACGAAAAAGGCAATCTGGCTTATTGTTTGCTTTTTTTTTAAGGACAAGAGACTTGAATGGGCACTGCGCACACACAGAAAAAAATCTCCAAATGAGCGATAAGCACACGAAAAGGTGCTCAACTTCACTGGTCATCCGGAAAACAAATAAAAATCACAATGAGATACTACCGGACATCTACCACAATGGCCAGAACAACAGACTGACATGTTGACCGGGGGGAAGTGGAACCGTTTTTACACCGGCACGCTTTAGAAAACTGTTGGGCAGAACCTACTCAAGCTGACCTGCCTCTAACTTACGACCCAGCAATTCCTCTCCTGAGTATTTACCCGAAAGAAATGCGTGCTCAGGTCCACGAGAGACGTGTACACGAACGTACACAGTAGCTTCATCCGTCACAGCCAAAACCTAGAAACCACCTAAGTGTCCATCCACGGTAGCCTGGACGAGTCGCAGCGTATTCATACGATGGGATATAATACAGCAATGAAAGAAACCAAACTATGGCAACATGCAAACATGCGGATAAATTCACAGGCATTACGATGAGCAAAACAAGCGGGGCCCAAAAGCACTCGCACAGTAAAACTGCACTAACACGAAGTTCAGGAAATAGGCAAAACGAGCCAATGGTGACAGAAGGTAGGTCCATTTGGGGAGTATTGACTAGGACGGGTATGATGAAGCTTCCTAGGGGCCTAGAAATGTTCTATATCTTGGTATGAGTGGTGGTTACGTGCCGTGTTCATATGCAAACGTGTGTCCAGTTTACACGTAAGATTCGTGTACTTTACTGTAAGTTATGCCTGAGAAGACAAGCCCTCAAACTTCCAATGGCCTCCAGGTGCTTACGAAACGAAGCCGTGCCCCTCACCACAGCCCTGCCTGATGTGCCTCCCACATACCCCAGGACCTCCTCTCCTACCAAGTGCCCCCTCCCATTCCCCCAGCTCCACCCAGCCTGGAGATCTCAGTTTGCTTTGGCCTGGAGGGAGTCAGGATCTGTAAGAATTCCACCCCCAGATGGGAAAGAGACCTGCAAGGAAATGCCGGTCATTTCTGTTTCTCCCGGGTGATGTCGGTACCCATGTGCGTTCATGCAGCAACAGCTCTCTGATGAAATGCTTCTCCTCCAGGAAGCCTTCCCAGACCTCTGCTCCCACCCCAGGTAGGCTTTCATCCCCACAGCTCTCTGCTTCTTTGTGACACTGATCCTACTGTTTTAAGTCTGTTGAATTGATTGTCTTACCCCCTGAGGGCTGAGACCCTCTCTGTCCTGTTCCCTCCCCTGTCTCATCATCAGAGCCTAGCAAGTCACCTGGCACATAACAGGTAAACAATAAACATTTGCTGAAACAAATGAATGTCTGAAGGAGAAAATGAGTCATTTGATGGAGGTTAAAAATGGGGTGGGGCCAGGCTTCCCTGGTGGTGCAGTGGTTGGGAGTCCGCCTGCCGATGCAGGGGACTTGGGTTCGTGCCCCGGTCCGGGAAGGTCCCACATGCCACGGAGCGGCTGGGCCCGTGAGCCACGGCCGCTGAGCCTGCGCGTCCGGAGCCTGTGCTCTGCAACGGGAGAGGCCACAACAGTGAGAGGCCCGTGTACCACACACACACACAAAAAAAACGAGATGGGGCCAAGATGATTCTGTGCAACTCCCTCCAGGTATAGAAGGTGAAATCTGGGCCCAGAGAGGGTAAGTGACTTGCCTAAGGTCACACAGCCAATTAGGGACAAATGTAGCATAGAAGCACCAGGAGAAACTGTTGCCTTCTCCCTCCACCAGATCCCCTTCCCTGGTGCTGCACCCTCCCCGCAGCTGCTATGAGGGTTGTCTGTTCACAGATACATACTTTTCCAGGAGAGCTGTCCTCCAAAAGGCCAAGACCTCCAACCCTCCCTGCAAACCCCCTACCAACCAGGGCATCCATAGCCAGTGACTAACATATATGGGATACAAAAGGCCACTTACCCTTGCATCAAGGCAGGATTCATTCTGTGGCTCCAGAGCCCCGCAGTGGTTCAGGCTGAAGCTAAACTTGGGTGAGACCACATCCCTTCCCCTGCCCCCTCCTCTTTCCCTCACTCCCCAACTCCTGAGAGCACCCCTCCCCCATCCAATCAATGCTTCCCGTCTCAAGCTTGGTTCTTGGGAACCAAACCGTACCTAAGACAGACTCCAGGGTCTCCACTGGCCTGGACTCTGGGACAATGCACTGCCTCCCACTCATAAGTCTAACGTGAATGACAATGACAGACTGAGGATGGACCAGGAGCCCAGCTGTAAGGGGAGGGAATGTCCACAGTGTGTGTGTGTGTGTGTGTGTGTGTGTGTGTGTGTGTGTGTGTGTGTGTGTCTGCGCGCGCATGCGTTCATGTGTGTTGGGGGAGGGTCTACCCTCTGCTCCCGAGTCCTTTCACTTTTATCTCTAAAAGATATACAGAAGGACCCCCATCAAAACCTCCTTGCTTTCAGCCACCAGCAATGAAGCTAAGAAACATCCTTCCGAGCGCAGAGAGGGCCCTCCCCTGAGCCACCCCTCCCAACCACGGGCTCTGAGAAGAGCCACCTGGGCAGAAGGGGTCTGTTCCCTGAGTCATCAAGCCCCTCCCCTAAAGACAATCTACCTGATCTGGTGACAGAAAACACAACCATCTCCTAAATTTGGATTAAAAACCACCTGCACTCAGTTCTTCTAGACCTTAATTTTGCTCAGGGTAATCAGCAGTTATTAACAGCACAGTGGACGACATGCTTGGGGGACAACATGCAGGACTGGCAGCCAGGAGCCCCCCCATTCTCCTCGCCCTGTTCGTGTCCCTCTGTAGGACGGGGCAGAGCGTGGACTTCCAGTGTCAACCAGCTGGGCGTCCAGTCCTGTCTCGATCTCACCAGCTGTGTAACCTTGGGCAAGTAACTCCACCTCTTTGAGCCTTGGCTTCCTCAAGTATGAGATGGAATCATGGGTAGGTATTTCCTGCGCTTTTGTGAGGATTAAAGGAATCAAACTTGCAAAGTGCTTAGGACAACGCCTGTGGGTGCCACACACATCGATGACCGTCCTCGTCAATACTAGTACTATTAACAATTAAGAGAGACTGGGACGAGGAGGGGGCCTGCGGGGCTAGACCTGTGGCCTTCGGTACCAGCACAGGAAAGACGTGGAGAGCTGGGGGGAGGGACAGACAGACTCCGTCCAGCATCTCCAACAACACAAGGAACCAAAGAGGCTTGGGAAGTGTATACAGCAGGCGCTCGGTACGCAGGAGTTCTGCTTATGACAAATCTCCTCCTCAGAAGATGAACCCAAGAAAATGACCCCCCTGGGCTCGGAGATCCCCCCAGATCTCGGCAGAAACAGGAACAAGTAACCAACCTCTCCCTGCTCACAGCCTCTGGGCTCATGCTCGGGTTCACCGGAGCCACCAACCCCCTCTGTCTGCTGGAGCCAGCAGGTCCCCGCCAGAGCTTGCCAGGCCGTGCATGCCAGCCACCGAGTAAGAGCCTGCCCACCGTGGCAGATGCTGTCAGAGCCCCACCCAAACCTCCTTGGCACTGGTGGACAACTTTCTACTGCTGGTGGGACAATTTAGAGGCGTGTTTCATAGTCTCCCTGAGGTTCCCAGCATACTTCATACCCCAGCTGCCCTTTGATTGTTAGCAAAGCCTAATCGTGTCCCACCATCCAAATAAATCACTTGCCCTGGCACCCCTGACTCAGGCTCTGCTTCTGGGGGAGCCCAACCTAAGATACCCGTCTTTTCCCAAAATCACTGACTCACAAGAGATGGACTTGCTCAGAACACCCATTCTCCCCTAGGGTCTCGTGATGTGATGGGGAGGCATACCCCATTGTGAAACGGTCCACAACCCACCGATGACCAAGACGGTGGGAGGTGCCAACGTATGCGCTGGCCAAATGTCTTCAAGTTGCTCTTTTACCGATCATTCAAAAGATTTATTGACCCACTATGTGCCAGGCCCCATGTTCGGGGATGGGGAGATACTGATGAACTCAAAACTCGAGGACCCTGTTTACACAGAGTTTAGAGTTGGGGAGTGGGAAAGACAGGGAATGGATAAGCCAACATGGACAAAGATGGCAGCATGTGACAAGGGAGGTGAAGGGAATGAGGTCTGTGAAGTGAATCATGGTTGAGCCCCATGGATTGGGTGATCAAGGAAGACTTTTTGGAGGAGGTGGCATTTCAGCTGCATAACCTAAAGGATCAGAGGGAGCCAGCCAAGGGAAGATCATGAGGTCTAGAGTTGGAAAAGAGCTCAGGGCATTGAGGGAAAGGCAATTTCTGCTAACCTGGCTGGGCTGAAGTGGCAAAAAGTGGCAAGGGCTGAATCTGGACAAGGGACAATGAGCAGATCTGAGGCCACCTATGAGAGTGCACTTGGGGTTCTCCCAGAAACACCTTCCTCTCCCTGCCTCCCCTGCATCCTGATCTGCTTTCCTGAGTGGGAGAGGGTGGAGTTACCGCCTGCCTGCCAGGAGCCTCCCTGAGTCCCCCACTCCCAGGGGAGGGCGTCTCACATGTCAGCATCCTCCATCCTGTGCGTCCAGGTGAGAACTGCTGGCTTCAAGGCAGGTAGAGGGAGAGGCAGAGAGAGCTGCTTTGAGATCGGCACCTGGCAAGTGGGCATCTGAGTCAGAAGAGAGCTTCAGGTTGCAGCTCACAGCGTGCAGAATCGAACTCAAATCCTGCCTTTGTGCACTTGGGCTCCTTACCTTCCTTAGCCTCAGCCTCCTCACCTGTTGAATGGGTTTGTGATCCTATCCAGTTCCAAAAGTAGCTGGGAGGTTTGCTAAGGACGTAAAAGTGCTTGGCACTGCTTATTTATTGACTCCACTTTTACTGGTCTCCTACTATGTGCCAGGCACTGTACCAGGAGCCGGGATGCACCTGTGAACAAGACGGGGCCAGCTTGGGGGTGGCAGGGGACACATATAATGTTCACACAAGTCGGCAATTACAAAGACAGGATTTTACAAGCACATAGTAGGTGTGTTCCCTCCATCTGAGACCATGTCCTCCACTAAAAGCCCAGAGCCTACAGCCACAACATGGCAAGTTAAGACTCTGGTTTCCTGGCAGAGACCCAGGCATGGGCATCCTTAAAGAATCCAGCTCTTTAGGGGTCAGTCTCAGCTCTGGCAGGGTCCAAGCCCTGGTCCCTACCCCCACCCGCTGGCAACATACCTAAACCCCAGAGACAACCTCTCAGGAGATCAGTTGCGGGCGTGGTCAGTTATGCCAAGGGCGGTGTCCGCCAGCGCAGGCATGAGTCATGTCCTGCTCTGTAGAGGAGGGGGAGGGGTCCCCAGACCCATGTCTGCAAACGCTGATATGGTGTGGCCACGCCAAGGAAGGAGGGGACGCAAGGGGACAAGCATGGACAGGGCAAACCCAGGTCCCGGACCTCCCCATACTGGTGGAAATAACAAGCCCAACCACAGAACAAGCATTCACCCCATGCTTGCTGTGCGTGTCCCCAGCTCTAAAATAAACTCTGGATAGAGATTATCTCCTTGATTCCTCCCATTACCCCAGGACTACAGGTATCATGATTTTTCCCACTTAAGAAAGGAGGAAACTAAAGCTTAAGGAAATTAAAAGCCTAGTCCAAGGTCACTCATCTTGTCAAACTTCAGAGTCCAAAAGGCTGAACCACTCTCCTGGATTGGCAGGAATGAAGACAGGGGACAATCTTAAAAATACGGAAGGGTGGGTCCCCAAAGCTGGCCTGAGTGACAGGCACTGCCTGGGCCAGGCCCTCAGCAGGACAGAGGGGCTGAGCGGTCAAGGGGAGGCCTTTGGTTGGGGCTTGTGACTTTGGCTGTGTGTCCTGAGCCTCTGGGCAAAAGGGCCTGGGACACCCATCAAGCCCCAGGCCCTTCCCACAGGTGTGGCGGGAAGACCAGCCGTCCTGGCTACGGCAGAAGTCCAAGCCCAGCATCCTTGAAGCTGCCCACCTGCAAGTCCAGGTCATGACTCCACCCCTCAAGGATGGGCAAGGCCAGGGCGTGAGCCAGCGCCTGCTGGGCCAGCCTGTTGACACCCAGAGGTGACCTGTTCACACTGGAGCCGGGCTGCAGGCAGTGGTTCTGTAGCCCAAAGCCAATACCAGCACCCAAGGCAGCTGGTGGCGTGTGCTCATGTCTGGCACGTGTGTGTGTGTGTGTGTGTGTGTGTGTGTGTGTGTGTGTGTGTGTGTGTGTGGTGGGCCAGGGCTGCTGTTAGAAGCTCAGGCTCTGGAACCACCCCACCTGGGTTTATATACTGCCTCAGCCACTTCTAGTCTGTGTGATCCTGGGCAAATTACAACACCTCTCCAAGCCTCAGTTTCCTCATCTGTAATACGGGGATGATGAGAGCCTCTCTCGGGGGCCGGCTGTGAGAAGTAACTGAATTAAACTAATTAATTAAACTAAGAGTTCAAGAAAGAGCAGCTCTTACTATTTATTGTGGTGACAATGACACCTGTGGATCTCCATGGTAACCACCATTGTCATGTGGGTCCACATACATGGAGTATGTCAGTGGAGGAACTAGGTGGGGTGTCATGCATCTGTGGGGGTCATTTTCATCTTCGCCTCATGCTTTGGGGGCTAAAGTAAAATTATATTAGGACCTCCCTGTCGGTCCAGTGGTTAAGACTCCACGCTTCCACTGCAGGGGGTGCAGGTTCAGTCCCTGGTCGGGGAACTAAGGTCCTGCATGCCAAGCAGAGCGGCCAAACAATAAAATAAAATAAAATAAAAATGTATCCCCTACCCCCATCATAAAACATATTCACCCCCCCCACCCCCCCACCCCGGCCAGCCACTCAACTAGTTAAGACTCAAAGGAAGCCAAGGCCCCATTTTTACAACACAAGAATAAACATCTAGGGGGCATGAAACTAACAATCCCCATAACCCCTCCAGAGACAGCAACACCCCTGGCTCTCAGGCAGCTCACAGTCAGG
This sequence comes from Phocoena phocoena, assembly GCF_963924675.1. Taxonomy (NCBI): domain Eukaryota; kingdom Metazoa; phylum Chordata; class Mammalia; order Artiodactyla; family Phocoenidae; genus Phocoena; species Phocoena phocoena. The sequence goes on from NC_089231.1 coordinate 71,568,520, forward strand.
GGTGAGGGGAGCCGAGCAGAACTCAAAGAGAAACCCAAGAAAGGTTTCCATACAAACTGTGAGGAAAGTAAACGGGGCACACCAGGAAGGTACAACAGAGGGAGAGGCAGCAGAACACCCTGTGCAAAGGTCCTGAGGCGGGAGACCCTTTCAGGGAACCAAAAGTACAGGGTTTTCCAGGGCCAGAGAACACCAGGTACTGGAGGCTGGAGAGATGGACCAAGGAATGTGAAACAATCTAAATGTCCAATGACTGGGGTTTGGTTAAACAGACTATGGTATTCTTTGGAAATTTTATGCACTTGTCCGAAATGAAGTTCACCAAGATGGGTAACGGGAGAAACTAGTTAATAGCATGATTTAAGTGGAAAAAAAAGGAAGCTTCAAAGCTGTATACATCTGTGGTTTTGAAAAAAGACTGAAAGCAGCATAATCTATGGGAAAACCAAAGGCACCCTCAAAAATACAAAAATCCCCATGCCAAAAGTTCACGGTGATTATCCAATGGTGGCAGGCTTACTTTGGAGGGTATTTTTTCTTCCTGGTGTTTGGCATGTATAATGTTCCATTAGAAAAAAAATCTTAATGTTTAACAAAGAGTCAGAAAAAAGCTCCCTGCCATCTTCTGCCTAGATCCCCAAAGCCCAGAGAGGTTTCTGGAGCTGCATTTCAAAGAGGATAGCCTTCTTTTCTGTTCAAATCTCAAACAAAGCCTGCTAGGCAGAGGTCCTGGCAGGGGGGACACTCGCCCCGCACACCCTCCCGGCACCAACACAGCAGCTAAGACAACAGCCAGTGTTTTCTTGGGGGGCCATGGAGAGGAGGGCTCGTGAGCTCTGGTTAAACCTCGTGAACTCGTCCCAAATAGTTGCTTCCCCACCCAGGGACTCTCCCTTTCCTGTGGCTCAGGGTCTGCCTTCCTCCCACATCTTCCCTTGGGCCAGCCCATCCCCGCAGAGCCCTGACCAGCCCTGAATTCCTGGGGCCTGGAAGGCCAGAGTCTTCCATCTTCGAGACCACGCAGCCCAAGCTTCTAGGTTACACTGGTGAGGAGAGCCCGAGGGGGAAGAAAGTTGCCCAAGGACATCCAGGAAGCCCGGGCAAGGTCCACACTGGAACCTGGACCTCCTCACCAGGACCATTCACTCAACAAATATCCATTAATTAAGCACCGACTATGTGCATGGGGGATGCAGCCTCACAGCAAAACTGACAAGGGCTCTGCTCTAGAAGGCAGAGCTTTCAGTAGACAAAAGGAAAGGAAATCGTTTAGGAGCCGACCAGGGCTATGAAGGCAATAAAGCAGGGTTACGTGATAAGAGTCAGGGTTGCGAGGAGCAACTCTACCCTGGGGGGATGGGGAGGGGAGGGGACTGACACCTGAGCTGAGACCCAAGGGAAGGGGAGGAGCCTGCCATGCAAACAGCTCAGGAAAGAGCCTTCCAAAAGGAAGGCCAGAGGCAGGCAGGTGGGAAGGGAGAGGATGAGGTCATCTGGAGGGGCAGGATGGATGGGGGGGTCAGGCAGAGCCTCTGTGGGAAGGAGTGGGAATCCACTCCAATGTGGGCTTTAGCAGGGCTGTGAACCATCTGGAAGCTCACTCCGGGCACCCAGAGGAGAATAAACTGCCGAGGACAAGAGTGGAGGTCCCTGCTGCCTCCCAGGTGCAAGAGGCTGGGGGCCTGGGCGGGTTCAGTGACAGTGGGACGGAGAGAAGAGATGTTATGGCTTTAAAAACAGATGATGCGGGCTTCCCTGATGGCGCAGTGGTTGAGTGTCCACCTGCCGACGCAGGGGACACGGGTTCGTGCCCCCTTCTGGGAAGATCCCACATGCCGTGGAGTGGCTGGGCCCGTGAGCCATGGCCACTGAGCCTGCGCGTCCGGAGCCTGTGCTCCGCAACGCGAGAGGCCACAACAGTGAGAGGCCCGTGTACCGCAAAAAAAAAAAAGATGATGGGACTGGCTGAAGGACTGAATGTGAGGGTGAGAGGAAGAGCGTGAACCCGTGAACCCCCTCCCGACACGAAGCAGGGAAACCAGAAGGGACCGAAAAAGTTCAATTCAGAACTCCCACCATGAATGTAAATTGGTGCAGCCACTATGAAGAACAGTGTGGAGTGTCCTCAAAAAACTAAAAATAGAGTTGCCATATGATCCAGCAGTCCCACTCCTGGGCATATACCCAGACAAAAACTATAATTCAAAAAGATACGTACATCCCAACGTTCACAGCAGCACTATTTACAATAGCCAAGACATGGAAACAACCTAAATGTCCATCAACAGATGAACGGATAAAGACGATGTGGTGTATATATACAATGGAATACTACTCAGCCCTAATAAAGAACGAAATAATGCCATTTGCAGCAACATGGATGGACCTAGGGATTATCCTACTAAGCGAAGTAAGTCAGACAAAGACAAATATCATAGGACATCACCTGTATGTGGCACCTAAGATATGACACGAATGAACATATCTACGAAACAGACTCACAGACAGAGAACAGACTTGTGGTTGCCAAGTGCGGGGGAGGGAAGGATTGGGAGTTTGGGATTAGCAGGTGCAAACTATTACATATAGGATGGAGAAACAACAAGGTCCCGCTGTGCAGTACAGGGAACTAGATTCAATACCCTGCGATAAACCACGTGGAAAAGAATATGAAAAAGTATATGTGTAATGGAATCACGCTGCTGTACAACAGAAATTAGCACAACATTGTAAACCAGCTATACTTCAATAAATTTAAAAAAACAAACCATCCCACCACTCAGAATCAGGCAGCGTGCCGGGCCTGGTGATTCACCACTAGCGCAAAGGGCAGAGAGTCAGGGAGACCTGGGTTCAAATCCTGCCTCCACCACTTACTGGTCGCATGACCTTGGACACGGCAATCCCCCTGCCCAAGCCTGGGTTTCCTCACCTGTGAAATGGGGATAGTGATGCAGAGCCCGAACGGGCACGGAGGGCCCCAGGGCAGCAACTGGGACAGAGCGGTTCCCTTTCCTCCCCTGTCTTTGGGGCTGACGCCCACTGCGATCCTCAGGTGAGTTAAATCACCCCAAAGCCCATTTTTAAAGAACTAACATCAATAGTGACCTTCTCCCCAAAAGGATCATGTGAAGAAGAAATGGGAACTCTTCCCACTGAGGGGCGTCGGAACAGAGACACCCTAAACGTAACAAGCAGGCTCCCAGCCCCAGGGCAGTAGTCTCTAGAATCCTGCGACCCGCAGAGGGAGCTCAGCAGGACCCCCTCTAGCTAGCTACAGCACTTCCGTCGCTGCCCCCTCCCTGGAGCATGAGGAATGAAGGCCAACACGATTCAGGGCTTAAAGGATGCGAGGTCAGACTCAAATGCAAGCTTGGTTTCAGAAAATCACTCTCCCCGCCGCAAGCCTCGGGTTCCCCACTTGAAAAGCAGAAAAAAGGAACCCAACCTTGCAGGAGTCCATAAGGTGAGCTGTGGGGGGAGGCACCTGCCCGGGCTGGGGGCTCAGGAGGTGCGTTCTCGGAACCAGGAGCACGATGCTGAATTAATGGCTCCAAAAAATATCCAGGTCCTAAGCCCCGGAAGCAGGATCCCTGTTACCGTACATAGAAAAAGGGTCTTTGCAGATGTGCTTTCGTTCAGGATCTTGAGATGGGAGGATAAGCCTAGATTACCCGGGTGGGCCCTAAATGCAGTCACACGTGTCCTTATAAAAGGGATGCAGAGGGAGAATTTGCCTAGGGAAGAGAAAAGGCCACGTGACAGCCTCAGCAGAGAGACACTTGACATGCTCAGCTGCGGCTCTGAAGATTCAGGAAGGGAACTGGGAATGCGGCAGCCTACAGAAGCTGGAAAAGGCAAGGATTCTCCCCAACAGCCCCTGGAGGGAGCAGACACCTCGGTTCTTGCTCAGTGAAACTGATTCCAGAACCAGAAGAGAATAAACGTCTGTTGCTTTAAGCCTTTAAGGTCTGTAACAGTTTGTTCGAGCAGCCACAAGAAACCAATACAGAGGCGTTTGGCACTCCAAGCCCAAAGGACTGGATCAAGATTTATATCCAGATGCAGTCCTGGGCCAAGTTAGAATCTCCGCAGGTGGAGCCTGGGCGTGGCTATTTTTATGGAACTCCCAGAGGGACGCCAGGGATCGTCCAGGGGTGAGAAGCACAGGGTCTGCGAGCAGTAGGAGCTCAGAAAGCAGCCGCTTTTCAGCCACAGCCTCCCCAGCCCTCATCCCCTGCAACACAGCCACCTGTCACTGTCTGCCTCCCCCCAGGGCTGTGAGCGCCCCAGGGCAGGGGTCCTGCCTCACTGCCCTGAACTCATCATCACCAGGTATTTCCAAACCCTGTATCTGGGAACAAGGTGTGGCCCCAACCCAGACCAAGGAGGAATTACAGCATCAAGCCCTGAAGCACTAGGATGGTGGTTGACCCGGGGGCTGAGCGGGACCAGAGGAAGGAGGACCAGGGGTTGCCAGGAGGGGGAGTGGAGAAGACCGTCCTGCAGGGGAGATACCTGAGCTAGGTCTTGAAAAAGGCACTAAATCCCAGTGCAGTGGATGCTGTCAGTGTCCTATCTGCAACCCTGAACACTCCCACAATTTTCAAAAGCCCTGTAGTCTCTGCCTGAGGGCTTCCCCCTGCCCTGGGGGCCTGGGTGCAAGACAGCCGGAAGTAGCCAGGAGTTGAGGCCCCAGGAGCTGGAGTATAAATACCCCAGCTCTCCCATCCCTCGGGGAAACACTGAGGTGCAACACCCTCATCAACATCTGAAATGGCTGAGCTCTCATCTCTGGGACCTCACTACCCATCTCTCCCCTTCACCCTTTGGCTTGGGCCATGCGCACTTTTCTGTTCCTTGTACTTGCACCCGCCCCCCACTCCGCCAACTCCTCCCTACACCTCAGACCTTTGCTCCCGCTGTTCCCACTGCCTGGACAAGGGGCTGACTCTCCCTCCACTCAGTTCTCCACTTAAATGTCATTTCTTCAAAGGGGCTTTCCCTGAACACCAAACAGAAGCGCTTCCGTCTCACTGCTGTATCCTCTGTACCACCCTTCTCACCGACCAAAATGATCTTTCTGTCAGCTTACTCACTTGGATTCTGTCTAGAATCCCATGGGCCAAATCTCTTTTTGTAGGGCCTGTGAGCTAAGGATGGTTTTCACATTTTTATTTTGTTTTGTTTGTTTGTTTGTTTTTGCGGTACACGGGCCTCTCACTGTTGTGGCCTCTCCTGTTGCGGAGCACAGGCTCCGGTCGCGCAGGCTCAGCGGCCACGGCTCACGGGCCCAGCCGTTCCGCGGCATGTGGGATCTTCTCGGACCGGGGCACGAACCCGTGTCCCCTGCGTCGGCAGGCGGACTCTCAACCACTGTGCCACCAGGGAAGCCCACACATTTTTAAACCAGTGGGGAAAAAAATCAAAAAAATAATATTTCGTGTGTCAACATGAAAATTATAGGAAAAACACGTATCAGTGTCCCTGAATAAAATCTGACTGGAGCACTGCGGCATGCACTTGGCTACATATTGTGTCTGGCGGCCAGCAGCTGTGATGGGGGTCTTATGATCTGAAGAGCTGAAAATAGTTACTATCTTGGTCCTTTACAGGAGAAGCTGGCAGACCAGGGTGCGGGAGCTTGTCTGTCTCTTCCATAGGTGAGTCTCTGGGGGCTGCACAGGGCCAGGCCGAGGCAGGTGTTGGAATAACAAAGGGTGCATGATTAACCCAAGGACCTGTCTCCAGCAAGGGGTTGAGCACCACCCAGATTTGCAATGAGTGGATGGGTGGAAGGACAGATGGATGGATGGATACATGGATGGATGGGTGAATGAATGAAATATACATGCCTCAAAGGGAAGCTACAGGCATCACCCCTTGGGGTGGCCCAAAGTCCCTCCACGGAGTCCCAAACCAGAGGCTGACATCCCCTGGGTGGGCGTCCCTCTGACAACACCAGGCTGGCCTTGACATTCTGTGGGCCCAGAACGCTAAAGAGAGGATGTGATTCATTCGACAGGGCCTTTCACCAGGAGAGGAAGGAAACCAGCCCTCAGATGCCGAACCAAGTTTAACTCCTCTCCGCCACACACACACACAGCATCTCTCAACCCTGCCGGGTAAGGGGTCCATCCCAGCAGCTAGGCTTGGGGCGGGGGTCAGCTGTGTCTGGCTCAGCTCTCTCCCCAGGGAGCACCCCACAGCTCTCTCAAAACACAGTTGGAGAAAAATCCTCATCAGAAGGGGGGCATTCCAGAGCAATCCCTCCGTCTCCCTCCCGCTGACCCCAGCACCAAGACAAAGAGAGAACTAAAGAAACAAGAGACCCGAGCAGGAAATAATGACCTTGCCCCACACTGGGAATCTCAGATCCAGCAAATAAGCCAGTCTCTCAGGAGGATGTTAGCGTCCTCAATACCTGGGAGATGGCTCTTAATTTATGTTGTCAATCCCAGGACGGGTTCAATGAACATGTTCACACTTTGGAATGTTCCATCCGAATAGATACGAATTTTTACTTCTCAAGAAGAGAGTTCTTTTCCATGTGAATAGACACCCCAAATGTCACAGAAACATCAGCTCAAAGGTTCTGGGACAGTCTTAACTATCCTGCCATTTCCTTTGGGCCTTGGCCCAAGATTTTATCACAACCCTCCAAAATGCTCTTTGGTGAACAGGGCAGTGTTTATTGCCCTTGGCCTGCTTTTTCTCCTCTGGAGCTCTCTGCTCTGAAGGGGAGGATCCCAGCAGCTCACAGATATAAGGGAATTAACTCCACACTAAGTTGCCAAAGCTACCTTATCCCCATTGCATAGCTAAACCTTCCCTGGGCTGAGCAAATGACACAGCACAGGCAGAAACAGGTATAAAATCAATGCATCTCCCCTGCCCCGGAATCCCAGCTGTCTCTGAAAATGGACCTTCAAGGTCCAAGGACCTTCACCTCCAGGTGCCTGAGCATTCACAAGACAGAAGACATTAGTGAGTGTCCTGAGTGCTCTTCATCCTAGCTGTGTGATCCTAGGAAAACTGCTTACCCTCTCTGGGCCTTCGTTTCCTCAAGGGATATTAGCACTGCCCTACCTCCCTGCCAGGGCTCTGAAGATTAAAGCACTCGTGGGAAGCAAATGTGCTAGGGTAAACCTTAAAGCATGTATACTGTTGGTCACTGCCATGCCCCTTCCCCGTGTATAGTTAGAATAACCTTGTTTAAAAACAAAACAAAACAGGGAACTATATTCAATATCCTGTGATAAACCGTGAATGGAAAAGAATATAAAAAAGCATGTATGTATATGTATAACTGAGTCACTCTGCTGCATGACAGAAATTAACACAACATTGTAAGTCAACTGTACTTCAATCAGAAAAAAAAAAGGTGACCATTTTCCAAAAAGGGGAATCCAATCACATCACGCCCCCGTTTAAACTCGTCAGAGGCGCTTAGGATGAAATCCATCCCTTTTCCGGGGCTCCGTGCTGCAGCCCCCCCAGTCTCTCTGCCCTCAGCCCCGACAGCTCCCCTTGTTTACCCTGCCCCCGTCACACTCGCCTCAACTGCCCTCCCACCGGAAAGCCTTCGCACATGCTGTTCCCTCTGCCTGAATGACCCCCTCCCCCCAACTCCCCACCCTCCCTGACCACACACCCATGTTTAGGTCTCAGCTTTAATGGCCCTTCCTCAGCATAGTGGGTTGAATAGTGTCCTCCTAAAATTCATGTCCATCTGGAATCTTGGAATGTGACTTTATTTGGTCTTTGCAGACATAATGATGTCTCAATGCAGTCATATTGCATTAGGGTGGGCCCTGATCCAATGACTGGTGTCCTCATAAGAAAAGAAAATGCAGATATACAGACACAAGCCAAGAAACACTAAGGACTGCCGGAAGCCACCAGAAACTGGAAGAAGAAAGAAAGGGTTCCCCTTAGAGCCTTTGAGGGAGTGTGGCCCTGTTGACACCTTGATTTTGGACTTCTAGCCTCCAGACTGTAAGAGAATACATTTCTGTTGTTCTAAGTAACACAGATTGTGGTTACTTGTTACACCAGCCTCAGAAAAATCTGAGCCGACCGCTCAGCTAAAGCACCTCCCCCAGACTATCTTCAAAGCCTCCTGCACCTCTTCCCCTCCCTGCCATGTCCGCCTCCCCGCCAGCCCATAAACTCCCAGGGAGAAGGGGTCTCAGCTGCCGGGTTTCCTGCAGCAAGCAGCTCAGAGTCTAGCCCCAGCAGGCATCCAACAGTAGTTTCCAAATGAATTAATCTAACAGATGCACCAAGGGAAGCTCAGAGAGACCAAGGAAAGCTCAGAAAGGTCAAGGGACTCACCCAAGGTCACGCTCCAGGAAGAGGCAGACCGCTGGCCTCCACACCGGTGATCGAGGAGCCGGGATGCCTATGTCCACCCCACAGGGACTCCAGCGCTGCAGGACAGGCCCCTTCTCCCTCCTGACTCCCAGCTACGAGGTCCGTGCCCTCTGGGCTCTGTGCCCGACCCAGGACCTGACCTCCTTGGCAGGGACCCGTCTCAACTCAATGAACCTGTAGATAAAAGCCTCTTCAGTCCTGGGACAGCCGCGGGGCAAGGGATGCCCTGAGCTCGAGTTAATCCCACACCCACAGGGCAGTTCAGGGCGATGGCCACTCAAGACGGTGGGCCTCGCCCACGGGAATCCACTCTGTCACCCTGGCTCCTCCCTCACGCCCCCATTGCCTGACTTTGCAGCTATGAAGCATGGGAGGCCACATAGTCCAAGCGCTGGACAATAAATAGCACTGACTCATGGAGGAAAAGTAGTTCCAGGCAGGAGAACATCTCCACCGGGTGCTAGCCTGTCCTTAACACTTATGTAACACTTGCTAATTACACTTTTTAATAAAGAGAGCAAGTCCTCTGGCTCAAAACCCTTGGGGGTTGCAGCATTTACAGTCTGGCCTCCGCCTACACACTTTCTGCATCCGGGGTTTCCGCATCCACGGACTGCGCACCGTGTACTGTGTTTCCCGCCCGCAGTTGGTTGCATCCGAGGATGAGGAAGCCACCGATACGGAAGGCCGCCTATCCTACACTGGACTTAAGCATCCGCGGATTTGGGTACCCGGGTGGCTCTTAAAACCAATCCCCCGCAGATACCGAGGGATGACTGAATTTAGTTGAAATCTGCTGACACGGTTTGATTGCCTTTGTACCTGGAAAGTAAACTTCTGTTTATGGCCAGAGATACTGGCTTTTCCAATTTTTTTGTTTTTGTTTTCGTTTTTTTTTTTTTTTTGCGGTACGCGGGCCTCTCACTGTTCCGGCCTCTCCCGTTGCGGAGCACAGGCTCCGGACGCGCAGGCTCAGCGGCCATGACTCACGGGCCCAGCCGCTCCGTGGCACGTGGGATCTTCCCGGACCGGGGCACAAACCCGTGTCCCCTGCATCGGCAGGCGGACTCTCAACCACTGCGCCACCAGGGAAGCGCGGCTTTTCCAATTTTTACATAGATTTGTTTCAGTACACCTAGGTGGGGTGGCTTTAAAGTATTAGGTGACTAATAACATAGAAAGTATACAGGCATACCTCGTTTTTTGGCCCTTCGAAGATACTATGTTTTTCACAAATTGAAGGTCTGTAGCAACCCTGCGTCGAGCAAGTCTATAGGTGCCATTTTCCAACAGCCTTTGCTCACTTCCTGTCTGTGGTCACATTTTGGTAACTCTCGCGATATTTCAAACCCTCCACCAGCAAAAAGGTTACGATTAGCTGAAGGCTCAGGTGATGACCAGTATTTCTGAGCAATAAAGTATTTTTTTAATTAAGGTACGTACATTGTCTCTTTAGACACCATGCTATTGCACCCTTAACAGACTACAGTATAGTGTAAACGTAACTTTTATGTGCACTGGGAATCCAAAAGTTCATGTGACTCGCTTTTTTTTTATCGTATTGGCTTTTTCGTAGTGGTCTGGAACCGAACTCGCAATATCTCCGAGGTATGCCTGTAGAGACAGGGCAAAAATTATGAAGATGGTGTGGGGATGACAGAGCTTGGGGAACTCAGCACTCATTCATTCATCATTCATTCATTCATTAACTCACTCACTCTAGCGAAGACGCAGACACACACATGTCCCTCGGGTATTTTTGTGATAAATTCCTCAGCTGTAGCCAGAGTCGAGTGACATGTTATATGGGCGTGCCTCTTGGGCCAGGTGCCCGTAAGAATCACCTGGGGAGATTTCTTTTTTAAAACAGATGCTCGGGCCCCACCCCAGACCCACGGAGTATGAGCCTCCAAATGGTGGTCCCAGCACCTGTATTTTCTTAAAGCTGCCGGGGGTGGGAGGGTATTTCTTCTGAACAGCCAGGTGCCAGGTATTCAGCCGCTGCTTCCTCCCCAGTGACCCAGAAGGTGGGACTACGTTGCCCAGAGAGCATCCCGGAAGAATAAGATCCGGGCCATAAGCGTTTCTCCCCAAAAAAGACACATGCCGGGGTGTGCCCTGGGTCAGTGAGAATCGAGTTCTTTAGCGTTTCCTCAGCATCTAACCCAGGCCAGCATCCCTGTGGCGGCCCTGGGGCTCATCCTGAGAAAGTTCCCAGTCGGGTGGGAGAGGCCAAAATATTTCCAGAAAACGCATCCCATGATGCAGCAGACATTCTAACAGGGACTAAGGCCTCACAAATACAGCTTCTAAGAATCTCTCACAAAAATCAGGTGCCAGCCGCACCTATTAGATGGCTGGTGTTTCTAAAAAAAAAAAAAAAAAAAAACAGAAAATAACAGGTGTTGGTGGGATGCAGTTGTACGTTGCTGGTGGGAATGTAAAATGGTGCAGCTGCTGTGGAAAACAGTATGGTGGTTCCCCAAATAATTAAAAATAGAATTATCATACCATCCATCAATCCTAGTTCTGGGTAACTACCTAAAAAAATTGAAAGGAGGATCTCAAAGCGATATTTGTACACCCATGTTAATAGCCGCATTCTTCACAACAGCTAAAATGTGGTAGTAACGCAAGTGTCCAGGTACACGACTGAGGAATGGATAAACAGTGTGGTGTTTATGTACAATGAAATATTATTCAGCCTTAAAATGGAAGGAAATTCTGACAAAGGCTACAACGTGGGTGAACCTTGAGGACATTATGCTCAGTGAAATAAGCCAGACACAAAAGGACAAACATTGCCTGAGCCCGCTTACGTAAGGTATCTAGACTAGTGAAATTCAGAGACAGAAAGTGGAGTAACAGTTATCAGGGGATGCGGGAAGCTGGGAATGGGGAGCTAGTGTTTAGTGGGTGCAGTTTCAGTTTTGCGAAATGAAAAGAATTCTGGAGATGGATGGTGATGACGGTAGCATATTTAATGCCTCTGCACGGTACACCTAAAAATGGTTAAGATGCTAAATTTACATTATGTGTACTTCACCACAATTTTAATGTAATTTTTATTTTTGAAATCTGGTGCCAGATTTTGCTGCCTGGGTTCAAATCCCAGTTCTACCGTGGTGGCCTTAGGCAAGTTATTTTGCCTTTCTGTACCTTAGTTACCACATCTGTAAAATGGGTATAAAAATAACAATCCCTGCCTTATGGGGCCACTGGGAGGATGAAATGAGTTAATCGTTATAAAGTGCAGAGCAGCGTGCCTGGTTCACAGCATGTGTTCAATGTGTTAACAGCTATATGATGGTGGTGGCTGTTATTACCATCCCCCCTCTGAGCTTTTGGAGGACACCCACATGAAAAATATGTAGGTCCAGGGGAGTGTATTTTTGGCTTCGTGGTTTGGCTAATGCCAGGTGCCACTTATGAGTAAGGAATAAAGACTATGTACTGCAGGTGAGAAAGTGGAGAAATTAAACTCAGTGAAGCCAGAGGCCAATTCAGCAATAAAATGTCCCTGCCCGGAGCCCAGAGTCAAGAGCCCTCTGCCCTCAGCTTGCTGGGTGACACAGGTCAAAGACGCTGCCCTCTCCGGGCTTCAGCAACCCCAGCTCTCCCACCCCACCCCGCTGCGAATCTAAGGGTGAGAAACCAGTCCACAGAACAACCTGTGAGCACATCACACCCCTGGGCCCCACCAGAACCCCGGGGGAGGGAAGGGGGGGGAAGGTGGGTGCCCCCAAGTGACCACAGGGTTAGAGGGACTTGGACACACTCAGGCCTTTCTGTTTCTGACTCACACCCAGCAGGAAGTTGGGGGTGGATCCTGCCTACCATCCACCCATTCGCCTCACCAAGGCCAATGACCCCATTTGTCAAGGGCCCAGACAGCAGAACACAGAGTCCCTGGCCTTGGACCGATATTTTATCCAGCATCTCTGGACAGGAAGGGTCCCTGAGGGTTCACATCATCCATCCTCCTGCTTCCATCCCCTTTGGTTTCCCCCTTTTCAAAGAAACACATCCCCAAGTTTGCAAGGTCATCCAATAAACACACTCAGATCCATCCGATGCTGATACTGTGGAAACATTATTATTATATTAATAATAATCATAATAACAGCTTCCAAAGACATGCCAAGCTAATAAGAACTTCACAGGGAGCATCTCAATCGATCCTCATAACAGCACATTCAAATTGGTTCTCCTGTCATTCCCATCGTACAGACAGGGAGACTGAGGCTGGGGGCTCAACTTGCCCGGAGTCACACAAGCAGCAAATGGTGAAGCCAAAGACTTGAGCCCAGGCTTCCTGGACACAAGAGCCTGCCTGCTGTCCTCCATCTACCCCCTCCCCCATTACATGGCCATCTACTGAGCCCCTACTACAGGCCCAACCCTTATCAGTCCTTTGAAGCAGGCCTATCACACCCATTTGGCAGATGAGGAAACGGAAGTAGAGGCAGGTGATGTGACTTGTCCAGAGGCAAGACTGGAACTGGGGTCTGTCTCTTTGTGGAACCGTGGTCATCCACACTGGGCTGTGATTCTGCTGGTCCAGTTACCCCGCCTCCGTCTCCCCCTTCCCCTCTCCACTGGCAGGGTCCCTGGAAGGCTTTGTCCTACTGGGGCGGGGAGGACCGAGGCAGCATTTCTCCCGCAAAACCCGGCGCACTCAGGTGCAGCCAGAGGCAGGTGGCCCATGGGCTGAGCCAGGGGTGGGCCCCAGCATGCGGGGGATGGGTGGGGAAAGGGCCAAACCCATTCCTCCACCTGCTGGGGTGCTGGGTGCTGGACTATCTTCAAGCCATGACCGGCCCGGTGGGCTCCCCAAGTCACCTGGCGGGTGGCCAGTGGGTGCTGGAGTTCCACCCAGACAGCTCGGGGGCTGTGTGGCACCCCCAGCCAGCTCACACCTGCTGTGGGGGGCAGCAAGGACTGGTGCCTCCAACAACAGGGGGGCTCAAGGGGGCCGGGAGGGTGTCGGGGGGAAGAAGCAGGAATTAGGTGGCAGGAATCCTGACACCTTGTCCCTGCGCAGCAGCTCCCAGCTGGCTCTGTGACCTTGAGAGAAACACGCACTCGAGGCCTTTTGTTCCCTCCCCTAGAAAGGAAGGCTTCCAAAGGAAAGGCACAAAAATCCAGACAGCCTGGTTAGGGCCCGGATCCAATGCCCGCCCCTGGGGATTCTGCCCTCCTGCTCCGTAGACAGAGAGTTGCCAAATGTGGACCAATCCTCCAGGGAGGGATGCGCAGGGCTCAGCGTTCCCGGCTGCAGCGGGGCCAAGGGCCCCGAGTCGCTGGCTCAGGATGGGGAGAGGAAGGACCAGGTTGTCAGGGGCCTTGGAGACCAGCGATGGGTAGACTTGTTTGGTTCCCAGCCAACGGCCTCCCGCAGGGCATGCAGTAGGCACGTGGCCAGCCCACGCAGAACGGAGGGGAGCGTGGATGGTGCAGGGAAACCCGTCCCTGCTGCTGAAAAAATAAGCCAAAGCTCCCATCCACCACCGGTGAGTCAGCAGTGTCATTGCAAGAGCCAAGGGAGGCTATATGAAATGAGTAGGGACTTTGGCTCCCCGCTCTGCCCGTGCTGGCTGCTGAGTCACCTCCCTCTTGAGGCTCAGTTTTCTCATCTGCAAACAGGGACCAATATTGCTGACCTGGTGGGGTCATCCTCAGGTTGTACCATATGAAATTACAATATTCCACCATTGTTGGGCTACAAAAATGGCACTTTCATACGTTCTACGCAATATGTGGATGGGGGCAGCGTACAGCATGCGAGCGATCACCGCTGAAATTTAAATCTCTCCTCTGTTCTAGCAGAAGACTGTGTTTTTCTCATTCATGGGACAAAAGGGAAAATATCTCATCACACCCCCCTCCCCCAAATATAACAACGACACGACACGATAAAACAGCTCACTTTGTGGGTGGCCTGTTAAGAGTTTACAATGTACGGTCCCAAGTACATCAGGGCATGGAGTATGTATGTACCACAGTGATAACGCAGCGGAAGGAAGGCTGGCATTGAAATATTTTTATCCAAAAAAAAAAAAAAAGAAAAGAAAAAGGCACTGTAAAGGCCCAGTTGTGGCAGATAGTTTTTTTTTTTAAGTTTAAAAAAATTTTTAACATCTTTATTAGAGTATAATTGCTTTACAATGGTGTCAGTTTCTGCTTTATAACAAAGTGAATCCGTGATACAGCAGATAGTTTTTTGAAAGTAACTTGTAAAGCATTTACCATATTCTTAATTTGCAGTCTTTGCAGACTTGTGCACATATATTCTGCTTTCAGAATAGTTTTGCAAATTGTACACAGACAAAAAGAGAGGGAACTTTTGAGTAAAGAAATTGCATTTATAAATGATCTGTATTAGAATATAATAAATCTCCAGTTATAGTAAAAAAAAAACAGGCTTTAAGTGATGTATTTCCCCATGCTTTAGATCAAATATAACCAGCACGTTGAACATCTTTTTTAATATTTTTAAGTTTTTAAAAAATGAGTCAAAATGTCATTGAGCCATACAATGGAGTATTATTCGGCCATAAAAAGGAATGGAGTCCTGATACACTTGACAACACGGCTGAACCCTGAAAACATTATGCTGAGTAAAAGGAGTTAGAATAAAAACTACATACAGTATGATTCCATTTATATAAAATGTCCAAAATAGGCAAATCTGAGAGACAGAAAGTAGATTAATGGTTACCAGGGGCTGGGGGAATTGGAAGGAAGTGGGGAATGACTGCAAATGAATACGAAATCTCTTTTTGTGGTCATAAAAATGTCCTAAAATTGTGAATATACTAAAAACCACTGAACTATATACTTTCTTAATTCTTTTTATTTAAAAAAAATTTAAGGTATAATTGACATACAACATTATATTAGCTTCAAGTGTATGTGTTGCAAAGTGATTACCACAATAAGTCTAGTTAACACCCATCACCACTCATAATTACAAAAAGTTTTTTTCTTGTGATGAAACTTTTAAGATCTACTCTCTTAGCAGCTTTCAGATATGCAATACAATATTAACTTAGAGTCACCGTGCTGTACGTTACATCCCCAGGACTTACTGCATAACTGCACGTTTGTACCTTTTGATCACCCATTTCAACCCCCAGGTCCCCCACCCCCACCTGGCAACCACCAATCTGGTCTTTGTATCTATGTACTGGAGGTCTTGTTTTTGTTTGGGGTTTGTTTGGGTTCTTTTTAGATTACACATACAAATGAGATCATCTGGTATTTGTCTTCCTCTATCTGACTTATTTCACTTAGGTTAATCCTCTTGAGGTCCACCCATGTTGTCACAAATGGCAAGATTTCACTCCTTTTATGGCTGAATAATATTCCATTGTATATATATGCCACACCTTCTTTATCCATTCATTCATCGATGGACACTTAGGTTGCTTTCATATCTTGGCAATTATGAATAATACTGCAATGAACACGGGGGTGCAGATGTCTTTTCAAGATAGTGTTTTCATTTTCTTTGGATAAATACCCAGAACTGGAATTGCTGGATCATATGGTAGTTCTATTTTTAACTGTAATTTGAATTGTACGCTTTAAATGAATGAATCATATGGTAAGTGAATTGTATTTCAATAAAGCTGTTACTTTAAAAAGTGAGTCAAGTTCAAGAAAAACATTAACTGAGGAACAGTCCCAGGTGGTACATAAATATGAAAACTTTTCAAGGTGATACAGGAATGACTGGAGTTTGGAAAACACAGAGTTGATGCATTAAATCCTCAAAACAGAGGCTCTACATGGGTTCACATCCCACCTCCTGAGTGACCATGGGCTAGGGACTTCACCTCTCTGGACCTCAGTTTCCTCATCTGGAAAATGGGAACAAGAAAAGTTCCTGCCTCTCTGAGTCACCATGAGAATGAAGTGAGTTAGCACATGCCTGGCACATCCTAGGGGGTCGACGGAAGGATCAATGGGGGACCAGATCTTTTGGGTGGTTCTGACCATGCGTTCATGAGCACAGGGTCCCGAATTCAAATCTCTCAGAAATACCTTCTCCTGAGTAGGTGAAGTGAGATAAAGCATGTAAAGCATTTAGCAAGTGCTCAATAGACATTAACTTATTATTTTCGTTGTTGTTATCACTGTGATATCTGCCTGGGTGGTAACATTTTGGTTGATTTTTATTTTGTATTTTTATTCTTTGCTTGTGTTCTATAATGATTCTGTCTTGTTTCGGTACTAAGAACTACCCAGAGAATTATATTTAGTACTTAGCATCTTTCTCTAGTATGATCTTAGATTTCAGATAGAAGGGAAAACCAGCTGGGGTCCCGGCCTGTTCCAGCCGCCTACCCCGCCCCCTCACAGTAGACACACGCTGGAACTGAAGATTTCCCAGCATCGGTCGGCCTCTGGAAGCACAGTTAGAGGGAAACCCCCCGCCCGTACTCCAAGCCAGCAGAAGATTGTAGCCAGAGCCCGAGGCAGCAGCCCGCAAAAGCAGTTATCCTCCCAACACCCTGCCTCCACGATCCATCCCCTAAAAGTACAGCTTGCGGGTGCAAATTTTGTACCATCCTCCACAACGACAGCCAGATTAATCACGCCCAAATTTGGGAGAGACGTTTGGGATATACCGTGTCGTGGGTACAACACTCACTCTGGAGGATCCTGGGGCTACCCCCAGGATGTGGAGACCATCCTTCAGAGCAGCTGAAGTGGATAGTCGGCCAGGAGGACTGCCGATGGGGGCAGGGGCATGGCACTGAAATGGACAAGGAAAACCTGGTTTTCTTTTTTTTTTTTTTTTGGCTGTGCCATGAGGCATGCGGGATCTTAGTCCCCCAACCAGGGATTGAACCCACGTCCCCTGCACTGGAAGCGCGGAATCTTAACCACTGGACCGCCAGGGAAGTCCCAAACCTGGATTTCAAGGTCAGCCCCAGAAGAACACTCACGGGGCAGGCGCTCCAAATGACAGGCGTTGGGTTGGTGAGGGAGCTGCCTGTCGTCCAACAGCTGCCGTGTAGTGCCAGCAAACCCAATAATAACAACCGCTGTGGTTGCCTTTTATTGATCACTGACTGTGTGCTGAGTGTTTCACCACACGCTCAAAGGTGTGAAGCCATGGTTGAACATACTCCCAAGCAGTGTGGAATCAGACAGCAGGACAACGGTGTTAATAACAGCAACGACGATTCATGACTAGGAAATAACGCATAGCGAGCACTTATCATAGTGTCTGGCTCGGTCCATGTTGTTTTAGATGTACAAATGATGATGAGGAGGTGCTGACTATGGGTCCAGCTGTGCTAGGACCTTTACATATCATAGTACAACAACCCTATAAGGTGAGACCTACTATTAGCCCCATTTTACAGAGAAGAAGACTGAGGGCAGATGAGGTTGTTTAACTCGCCCGTGGTCACTGAGCTGGTAAAGCACGCCATCGCTTGTCCCCAGTGGATGTCACCAACCCCAAATTCACTTCTGAAAGCCAGGCTCCATTAACTGTCCTGCCCGATGGCTCCCCAAACCCCTTCCCTCTCTCTGAGGGTTCCCATTGGTGCCAGGTGACTTCCTAGTTTCAGACCTGCTTAGAGGTGGCCAGCCGACCCTGTCCCTCTTCCCAGCTGTGGCTGAGCCCATCCTTCTGAAGCCACTGCGGGCGCCAAGGGAGAAAGAAGAAGGGTTCTCGGTGAGCTCATTTACAGGGGCCACCTCCAGCTGCTGGGACCAGCCAGCGGCTTTAATTTGGACAAATGCCCCGGACTCAGTGGGGACAGGAAGCATCCCTGAGCGATAAAGATCAGGGCCGGCTTGTGAGCGTGCCAGGAGTGCTCTGTGTCAGCCAAACCAGCTGGCCCAACCCCCGTTCTCAGCAGCCCCCACTGCTGGCCCTGGCCCTGCCAGGAGGTGGTCAGGGTGTCCCCCCCAGCCTAATGTCCAAACCCGCCAGTTGTAGATTACAGCATTGCTAGAAAGGGGCGCAGCGCTCAAAACAAGGAAAAATATGCATAGTGTAAAACGGTAGCTCGTAAACATGAAGCATTTGCTGTATCCCAGGCATCTCTCTAAGCACTTCACAGACATCGACTCATTTAATCCTCACAGCCACCTTACTTAACGGAGGAGAAACTGAGGCTCAGAGAGGGAAAGTGACCTGCCCAAGGTCACACAGCTAGGAGATTCCAGAGCCAGGATTTGGATTCAAGGCACCTGAGAATAAAGCCCACACTCTAGACCGCAGAATGCGGTGCTGACATCTCTCCATCACATGTACTGTGCACAAGTCTGAAACTCACACCGCAAAACATGAGCCCTGGTTATCCTTCGATTGTGGGATTGTATGAGTCTTACCTCCTCCTTTTTGCTTATCTGTATTTGTAAATGTTTGACAATGAACGTGTACTGTAGCATGACGTAGACATATTGTACTAAGGATAAAAAGAGAATAAAAACTATTAATTTGGAAAATGAACTGAGAAGCATCCGTTAGAGCACTGAACAGTTATCTCCTGCCACCACCTTCAGGGAGAAGGGCTGGCCAGGTGTAAATAGTAAAGGATATAGAAACCCCGTGGTACTGCAGAAGGATGCATGCGCACAGTGGGGGCTTTACTTAACATCACCACCCACCCCAGTAGACCAGCACGAACATCAACTGGCCATTCACCCCAACATTCACCTACGTGACCTCGCTGGGAGCTCCCGGCCGGGCTGAAAGACGGGCACCAGCACCCACGCTCCATGGCACGGACACCCATGCAGAGAGAAGAAGCCACGCCCAGGGCTGGCGACAAAACAGAGGCAGCAGGTGACCCCAGGGCTGCATGGCTCTCAACCAAGCAGTGTCATCATGGTGGGCCACTGCCGCGGTCCACAGAAGAGCCACCTTCCCGGGGGTGACCCGGGCCTTGGCACAGGAACTGGGCGAAACTCAGGAAGCCCCTGCGGTCGCCCAGCCGAGCTCACTAAAGCCAGGGCAGATGGCTCACACTTGCTCTGCTGGGTCAGCTAGCATTCTGGGCATTCCAAAAATTCCTCCAGAGCTTTTTGCTGCCCCCCTTCACCCCATCCCCCCCTTTAATGAAGGAAAAGGAGGAAGGCAGAGGGGCTGAGATGAAGGCATCTGGATAAAGGCGACACTTGGATGTCTCATCATCTCCTCCCTACAGTTAAATCCCACAGTAACCAGGCACACCTCACCTCTCCAAGAAGGAGGTGGAATGCTGGTTGCCAAAGCTTCCCATCTCATCCAAGTCTGAGCGTGTCAAGGGAAACGGTTTTGCTTCGAGGCTGCCAGGAGGCGGGGCCAGGAGAACAGGGTCCCCACCCAGGTGCCCCCATGGGCCCCACACCCACCATCACAGCCCTGGGCACGCTGCCCTGTAACCCCTCATCTGTCCCCTCTGGGAGGGCAGGAGCTGTATCCCAGGAACCTCTGAAACCCAGGGCCCAGCCCAGGCCCTGGTACACAGTAGGTGCTTAATTAATAACAAAGATGAAAATGACCAACTATCCCAAAAGAGGACAGGGATACACTGCCCGGGAAGTTCTGAGGGGAGAGATGGTATTTTCAACATGGTCATGGGGAGGTGGGAGGACCCACTGCGTTGAGTTATTATCATAGGGGTTGGCAGTTTTCCAGGTGGCAGACCTGAGTTCAGATCCAGCCTCTGCCACTTCTTGCCTCAAGCTAAGAGACCTTGAGGAAGGCTTCAGGTCTCTGAGGCTCGGTTTTCTCATCTGTAAAACGGGTTAGTAATACCACCTGTCCAAGTCATTCTGAGGACCGACAGAAGACGTAGATGTAATACCTCCCTAACAAGGCAGTTGGTACACAGTAGGTCTTCAACAAAGGGTGGGATTTTTTTGTTGGTTTTTTTTGGTTTTTTCCTGGGCCCTGCGTTTCAAAGGTCTGGTTTTGAGTCTTCCCAGAAGGCACAGCAGGAATAAAAGGCTCTGGGATCTACTCATCCAGTTGCCCCTCCCCCTGTGAAAAAGGCCCAGAGCGGGAAGGGGCTTACCCAAGGACACACAGCAGAGAAGTAGGTACTCAGGGGTCCTGACTAGTGGCCCATAACTCATTCTAATATACTCTGTATTCTCTCCCATGGCCTCGGACCCCTTCTCATGCCAAGCAAGTCCCTGGCAGGCAGGCAATCCATTCTAGAAACAAAGACATGAGATTTCCAGGGCTGGGGTCTAAAATGAAAGGGAGAGACAAACTTGGGCAGCTTCCCAGGCCAAAGGGCCCTGGGAGTTCCCCAACGAGTCACTCCGCAGCCCAGCCCAGGGCACTGGGCAGGGCTTGGCAGGCACTGTGCCCACTAAGGCCCAGGCTCCATGTCTGGGCAGGCAGTGTGGCGGGAGTTCACGGAGTGACCTCGGTGTACTCAACGTGCCCGCTGGCCTCCCTCTGCCGGTGGGCCCCGCACACCCTGGGCTTCCTTCCCACAGCGGTGCCTCACCACGCCTCAGGTAAACAGGATGGCACCCAGAAAGGGCTTTCTTCACTGAGGAAGCAAAACAAAAAGAAACGTCAACACAGAGCCACAGCCCTGACCTGGAGCCTTTGAAAGTGCAGCTGTATCTCCACAAAGGAGATTCACACACAAAAGGGCTGCCACTAGCTGGTAGCTCTGGGAGAGGAGGTTCACCACACCGGGACTCAGTTTCCTCATCTGTAAAATGGGAACGACACTAGCCCTGAGAAAAGATTGGATATAATAATGCACAAGGAACTAGAGTATAAGAAGCAGTCCATCAACGCTAATTATTATTTTGAATTACTGCTACTATGACTACTTCTGCTACTACAAACAAGGAAGATTTATATAGTGATTCATAAAGTCATTCCTTGGTATAACTTACAGACAGTTTTTAAGAATACTAAACTGATCTTTTTATGGGGCAGGGAATCCCATTTTTAAAGTGCCTACTATGTGCAGGGTTATCTCACCTAACCCCACAACCACCCCACAGGGAAAATCCTAGAGTCTTCTTTCTGCAGATGAGGACTGAGGCTCAGAAAGGCAAAGTCACTTGCCCAGAGTCACACAGCAATGACACAGTACAGATGGGACGGAACACTAGGATTCTCTAGTTTGGCCTGCTTTACCGCCAGGGAGGCAGCAAAGGAGGGATTGAAGGCACATGAGCTGAGTCAGGCTGCAAGGATCAGCATTCCCCCTTCCTAGTAGAGGCCCTGGGCATGGGGCTCCCTCTCTAAGCCTCAGTTTTCTCATCTGTAAAATGGGGACATAAGAATCAAATAGGGCTTCCCTGGTGGCGCAGGGGTTGAGAGTCCGCCTGCCGATGCAGGGGACACGGGGTCGTGCCCCGGTCCAGGAGGATCCCACATGACACGGAGCGGCTGGCCCGTGAGCCATGGCCGCTGAGCCTGTGCGTCCAGAGCCTGTGCTCCGCAACGGGAGAGGCCACAACAGTGAGAGGCCCGCGTACCGCAAAAAAAAAAAAAAAAAAAAAAAATCAAATAAAACAATGATGAGCACAGTGCCTGGGACAGAATGAAAACTCCCTACTTATTATTTTTATTTTACTCTAAATAACATTTAGTGTTCTCAAAAGCCAGGTCTCAGCAGATGGAGGAACAGCAGACTCAGTCATCTCCCCAAACTTCTGAAGGCACAGGAGACAAGGCAGACCATCAGGTACACACAGGTCAAAGGCTGTCCTCTCTTACCTTCAGTGACACCTTGGCCCACCTGAGACTCACCTCACCGATGGGGAAATGCCCAGAGAGGTGAAGTGACCTACACAGGGTCACACAGGTATCCCATGCTGGCGCTACCAACTTTTCTCCAAAAATCCAGCCCTGACATCAAGCAGATCCCATTTTCCCCATGGCCAGCACGGGATTTGCCAAGCGATAGCTACAGGATAAATTTTCATTGAATGAAGGAGTAAGTGTGACTTCTAACCCTGCACCTAGCTCAGGTGGCCTCCAGCCGATACTCATAACCAGGGGCTCCCTGAAACCTGCTGATTGTTTCCACAATGGGAAGGTGTGAATATTCCTTAAACTCAGAGCATCCAAGACCCCTCCCTAGCCGGAAGGGGGCTGAGTGGATAGTCAAGGCTCGCCTTGGGGACAGAATGTCATGTAAACAGTGATCCATTAACTGACAGCCCTCCAGCTACAGCAGAAGGGGAAAAACATTTGCTGGGAAGCAGGGGTCCTAAGTCACTCCTTTCCCCAGGACCCTGGTGCTCCAAGGACCAGAAGCAACCTCACAGACCTTCATACATAATAATGATACTAGTAATAATGACAATAGTATTATAGTAAAAATGACACATGTAGGGACTTCCCTGGTGGTGCAGTGGTTAAGAATTCGTCTGCCAATGCAGGGGACACGGGTTTGAGTCCTGGTCTGGGAAGATCCCACATGCCTCAGAGCAACTAAGCCTGTGCACCACAACTACTGAGCCTGAGCTCTAGAGCCCACGAGCCACAACTACTGAGCCTGCATGCCACAACTACTGAAGCCTGCGTGCCTAGAGCCCGTGCTCTGCAAAAGAGAAGCCACTGCAATGAGAAGCCCGCACGCCGCAATGAAAAGTAGCCTCCACTCGCCGCAACTAGAGAAAGCCCGTGTGCAGCAACGAAGACCCAACTCAGCCAAAAAATAATTAATTAATTAATTAATTAAAAAAAATGACACATGTACATTCATTATAGGGCACTATGCATTAACTCATTTAATGCTCATCCACCTCAGGAGGCAGGCACCATTGTTACTCCCATTTTACAGAGGAGTAAACTGAGGCTCAGAGAGACCAACTGTCTTGCCTAAGGTCACACAGTTGGAAAGTAGTGGAGGTGGGGTCTGAACACAGGCAGTCTGGATCCAGAGTCTCTGCATTATTCCCAAGGGAGGTTGGGAAAACCTAATTCTATAACCAATTCTGCAGAACCGATATCCAGTTTTGCAGAATTCCTCACTCCACCCTAATTAGGAACCCCCACCCCCGTCCCAGCTCCGCAGTCACAGGACCATTTATTTGTCACCTACTTCATGCCAAGTGTTTCACAGTCCTTCTTGCTAATGGTCATAAGCACCCTGTGTCCATTTTACATTTTCCGAGAGGTGATGAGACTGGTTGAGGGTCACGAGGACCATAAGGAGCAGAGCTGGGATTTGAAGCCAGATTGATCACCTCCACAGCCTCCCCTTGGCCTCACTGGGATCTCCCAGTCCACTGGCTACAGGTACCAGAGCCTGAGTAACAAAGTCCAGAGCAAAAACCATCATCAAGACGACGATCCCTCCCCTTCGCACCTCATGTCACAGAAAGCACCTCCTTATCCAATACTGTTTCAAGCTTCACAGCAGCTCTGCCAGAGAAGATGCATTATTCCCATTTTCCAGATGAGGAAACTGAGGCTCAGAGAGGTGAACTTCCTGTTCTGGGAGTTCTCACAAACCGGGTCTCCTTACCCAGACCCCTGCTCTGATGCGTCCCCCACAAATCATGAGCCACGATGCTCACTGCCCCCTCTGGGCGGACCCTCCACCTTGGCAAGGACCCCCCTGACCCATGTGGCAGGCTGTATTCCTGCTCAGCAGATATATACTAGCTCCCTCTCAGCCTCCATGAGAGGATCATACTTCCATCTCACTGATATTGAGTTTGGCCATGTGACTTGCTTTGGCCAAGAGAATGAGGGCAGAAATGACACCTTCCCAGTTCCAAGGGGAGGCTTTCAGAGGCTCTGCAGGTTCCCAGAGAGCTCCTGAGCATCTGTTGTCCACCACAGAAGAGCACGTCCTGGCTGGCTGCTGCCTGTCAGCCTGGGTACCAAGATGAAGATACACAGGGCAGACGGGAACCCAAACCAAAGCCTGGAATCCAGCCTCCCTGCCAAGCCCAGGCAAAGTCAGCCAAGCCATCTGATGACCCCCGAGTACGAAACAAATGTTTGCTGTTAAAAGTCACTGCAGGGACTTCCCTGGTGGCACAGTGGTTAAGAATCCGCCTGCCAATGCAGGGGACATGGGTTCGAGCCCTGGTCCAGGAAGATCCCACATGCCGCGGAGCAACTAAGCCCATGCGCCACAACTACTGAGCCTGCACTTTAGAGCCCGCGAGCCACAACTACTGAGCCCGTGTGCCACAGCTACTGAAGCCCACATGCCTAGAGCCTGTGCTCCGCAACAAGAGAAGCCACCACAATGAGAAGCCCGTGCACCACGATGAAGAATAGCCCCACTCACTGCAACTAGAGAAAGCCCATGCACAGCAACAAAGACCCAATGCAGATTAAAAAAAAAAAAAAAATCACTGTGATTTGGGAGATGTTTGTTACACAGTATTATCATGGAGAAACCTGACTGACACAAAGGACTATGTATTTCCAGCCTTGGAAGGAGTAGGAAAGGTACAACCACTCTGGAGGGAAACTGAGCAGGTGAGATCAACATTCTAAACACCCTTTATCCCAGCTGTTCCCCATCTTGGAATGTGCCCTCCCATCGACTACAACAAGTATGCAAAGACACGTGAGCAGGGATGTCACCGTGACACTGTGTGTTATAGCAAGAAAACAAACCACTCAATGCTCACCAGCAGGGCATGTGCTCAATAACTAATAGCACCTTCATGCATTGAAGTATTGTTCAGTTTTTTAAAAGAGTGCAGTAAGTCAACACAGTCTAAAATGGGGCCACATCCATTTTTAATTTCTGCGTGAAATTCTCTGTCTTATGATTGTTGTTGTTCAAAGCATATGTCCACATATACTGATTCACTTCTTTATTCCACAACTGTTTACTAAGGAAACAGCAGTGAAGACAAATAGGGTTTCTGCCTTCTTGGAGCGTCATCTGGAGGGGGAGGAAGCAATACCACCTCCACTACAACCACCACAAGGAACAAGAAGCAACACATACCGAGCACTGACCACGTGCCAGTCCCTTTTCATTTCCTCCTCACAGCAACCCTCAGAGGTAAGACCCGTTATTATCTCCATTTACCGATGAGGAAACTGCGGCTCAGAGAGGTTAAGTCACCTGCCCAAGGTCACACAGACAATAAGTGGCAGAACCAAGATGCAATTCTTTCCATCTGGTTCCAGAGTGGACCAAAAAACCCCAAAAAACAACTTAAGATAGCAGAGTGTGATAAGGGCTTGGAAAGAAGTAAACAGAGCATATGTATGCGAAAAGTTTCTGGAGGGTCGAGGGAAACTGCTGACTGCATTATCTGCGAGGAATGGGATTGGGGGTCTTGGGTGGGATTTTACTTTTCACTTAACGTAAATTCATTTTGCCGTTTTTGAAGTGTTTGGTATGTTACATGTTATTTTACAATAATATATATATTTATTTTACAATAATATATATATTATATGTTATTATTATACTGTGTGTGTGTGTGTGTGTGTGTGTGTGTGTGTGTGTGTGTGTATGTGTATCTCTTCTGACTCAGTGATGTAAATATCCAAAGATCAGCCTTTGGGGATGTATTTTATATTCTCAGTGGAGACAAGGCTATACAACATTTCAAAGGTCACTCAACTGAGCAATTAGCCAATGTGGCAGTGATAACTACTTCTCAGAAGTCAATCCATAATCATTTCCATATTTGTCTCAATTTGCCTTCCCCCTCCCTTCCTCCCATCCAATTGACCAGATTTCTGTGGAGTGAATTCCTAAGGGCAGAGGCTCTTTTGAATTGCCCATAGAAGATGCTCAATAAAATATCCATCACATTGAAGGAAAAAAAAATTTGTGTGTGCATGTGTGTGTATCTCTCAATTCAAAGTTTGTTAGCTTCTTTGTAAATGACAGGAGTTTCGGTAGTGGTCTTGGGCAGAAGGACCCCTCAAAGCCTCAGTTTTATAAACTGCAGAATCAAGGGTCCCCAAAGCAGGCATCGCCTGTGTTTGTTGTGAAGAATTAAAAAAGAACAAAAGAGCTTCGCCCAGAACCCAGCACATGTAAAGGGTTCAGTGAAAAGCAGTTGCTCTGATGTGTTATGTGCTTTCTCTACATTCTCTCCAATCCTCCCATTTTACAGAAAAAGAAATTGAGGTCCCAGGAGGGGAATGGCTTGTCTGGGGTCACACTCCTATAATCTGGATGGGTGAGTGGGGGAAGAAATGTGAAACTCCTGGACAGAGATTCCCCCCGCCCTCCTCTCGATCCCAAACCTGCCAAAGCCTTCCTGTTTGGGTATTTAGGGAGTGGCAGGGGGTGTAAAGAGAATTTTTGTTGCCAATGGTCTAACTTTTATTTCTTCAACACACCCTGTATTCTGGGTATACCAATGAGCACACAGTTCTCCTAATGGCCCCACCTTTGCCTGTCCTGCTGCTGCTGCCTGCAATGTCCTCATCCTTGCCCTCTCCTCCTTTAAGACTCAGCTCAAGTGTCACCTGTGGTCGCCCAACGTCCCCCCCGCCCCCCCACCAAACACACCAGGTTGGAAGGGGCAAGCACCACCTGCCTGAAACACTATATATATATATATATATATATATATATATATATATATAGTGTGTGTGTGTATATATATATATATATATATATATAAAATGACATGCCGTGATGACATCTATTATAATAATCATACCCACTACTTAGTGGGCACAGACCAGTGTGGACACTACGCCTGGTAATGCCCATGCACTGCTTCTCTCAACTTGTATAACAACCCTTTGAGGGAGGGGAGTATCCTATCACGAGCCCATTGTACAGATGAGGACACTGAGTCTCAAACCAAATACCATGGCCTCAGACCACAGCCAGGAAGGGGCAGCGCCAGGGTTTGCCCCCAAGTCTCCCTGGCCGACTCCCTCCTTTCTATCCCTGCCTCCTCCTGGAAGCCTCCCTGGGTTTACCCCTGCTGCACCCTGACCCAAACTCACCAACATTTGTGGCTTCTCTATTCAACTTCCCTAACTCCAAACATCCTGGATTTGCAAGCTGGAAGCAAGTTCAAACCCCTGCTCTGCCACTGGCAGCGGACAAAGACCTCACCGCCACAACACTGAGTCCTGGATCTGTAAAATGGGAATGACGAGCCCCACCCCCCTCACACAGGAAGATGGTGAGGGTTCCAAGGTAAAGTCCCCTCAGATGTTTATGACCCTCCCAGGGCAGGTGACAACAGATGCTCAGGAAGGTTTGCTGACTTGAATGAAATACTGACACTTAAAATATTCAGGCCACCTCCACTGGGGGTTTCCTTCTCCAGATTGACTGCCATGCCTCCAGGAAGGGGTCTTCAACCGCGTGGCTCTTGAAACACAACACTGACCACTGTCTCTATCCAAGTTCAGTTCCGTCATCACCTCTCACCTGGATTTTTCGAGCAGTCTCCAGCCTCCTGGCACACCATCTCCCATCCAGCCTCCCCAAGAGATGGGCAAGCTTCCCAAAACACACATCTGACTCCATCCCTCTCCCCCAGAGAAACTCCCACAGTGCCCCAGTGCCCCAGTATAAAGTCCAAACCCCTGGGAATGGTTGCCCCGGCCCCTGCCAGGATCTCCAGCCAACACCCTATGCTTCCTCCTCCGTCCAGGCACCCAGGCCTTTCTGTCCCCTCTTTCCAGCACATAACGCCATCCTCTACCCACGGGCAGGCTCTCCAAGAAACAAACCCCCTGCCCACCATCCCCCACTCCAGGTCAGAAGCCATCAGCCCCTCTTCCCATTATCACAGCTCTCTCCTTCTGGGCAACTGCCTCTTTTCACAAAGAATTTACCCCTTAAGGGTGTGCCTCCTCTTTGACATGGTGTCTTGAAATATTTGTTGAATGAATGAATTAACGAATGCACATTTAAAACATTCCTCTGGGGCTCTTTTTCTGAGATGGCAGAGATATATTCTGGTGATGCTGAGAGGGGAGAAAGGCTCACGGTCAGATAGTGGGCTGTTCCATTCTCCTGCCAAAGTCAGCCCTGAATAAAAGCCAGCCCCCAGGACCTCCAAGGGGGGGTGGGGCACCTCCAGACTAAGAATCTGGGGTGAGGGTTATACCCCCAACATCAAGAATCAGTACAGCTGCCTCACTGGACTGCAGGGCAAGCTGATTGCTCACAGCTAGGTCGCAAGCCAGGAGGACAGATCCTATATTGCCCTGGGTCCACCATTTCTAGTGTCTGCCACATAGTAGGTGCTCAGTACACACACTGGTTGACCGAATGAGCTTCTCACATGTCCAGACACTGTACTGAATGAAACCCTGTACTTCTCTAGGATAATTGCACCCTTATCAAGCATGCAAATCCTTTAAAAAGGATTCCCCATAAAACCACCAGGACCGTGGCTAGTGGATGCACAACTCCCTCTGGAACTGTCCCAAGGATGAGACACCGGTGTCTGGGGGTGAATGCATGTTTGTCCAGGAGCTTCGATGGATTAGCAAAGGGAAAGCTGGGCCAAGGGAGAAGTCTTGTCCAAATGCCCTGGTTACTGATTAGCCAAACCCTAGAGCTTCTCTCTGCAAGGGGGATCAGAGGGGCAATTAAACCCCTTTGCAAGAAAGACTAAGTTAAATATCTGCCTAATCCTGCAGTTTAAAAAGACGGCAAGTTGGGTTTCTGGAGCCTTCCTTCAGATACCTGAGGGGAAGTGGCAGGGCATGAGACAAGGGAGAGACCACAGAACGAGGGCCCACTAATATTTACAGAGCCTGTATCTGTTTCAGACCTTTTATACCTATTAATCCTGCCAGGCACCCAGACGAGGGAGGACTGTGACCCCCATCCCTACTCCATTTCGCCCGAAAGGGAGACCTGGGCTCAGAGAGGTTAAGTGTTTTGTCCAAGGTCACAAAGAAGCTGCAAAGAAAAAGCACTTTCTTTGTGCAACAGGTATAGCCCTTTCCTTTCCAAAAGGTAATGGCAGCTCCTGTCTGGAGAAAGTTCAGTCCCGCGGGCAGGAAGCCCTGGCCACCTAGGCGGCGCGCGGAGGTCACACGGCAGCCCCACTACCGACCGGCTACCGACCAGCGGAGAAGCAGGGTTTCAGGGCGCGGCGCCGCGGCTCCGTGCCGAGTGTGTGCTAGGAGGGTGTGGAAAGGTCGGGCCCGGCTTGGGGGTCAACGGGCCGCTTCCCTTCCCCTGGGTCCCGCCTGTAGCCCTAGGCAGCGCCGCCAGCGGGGTGGGGGCCACCCGAGCCTACCGGGAGCAGGGGGATTGAGCCTTAATCCCATCAGGGCGCCTCTGCCCTGAGAAGGCGCGCGGAGGGGTGCGCAGGCCCTGCAGGGAGGGCGCGTCCGGAGCCCCGGAGCCCGTGGGGCCCCGCGCGCTGCTCTCTCCACCGCCCCAGGTACCCGGAGGATCCCTTCGCCCCGGGCTCCGCCTCGATCAGCACCCCCGCTTCCCAGTGTCCACCTCCTGGGCCTCCAACCTGCACGGACGTCCGGATCCTAGCAGTTCCAGGCTGGGTACGATCTCCAGCGATACCCCAGCTCCCGGCCACCAGATCTCCTCTCGGAATCACTCCCAAGGCTCGGACCAGTGGGGGTCAGAGGAGAGGGAGCAACCAGCTCCCAGTTTCCAATCACCGTCCACAGTCACCCCCAGGCTGGGGATCGTATGGGACCCCAGGCCACCAGCGCCCGATCCACTCCTGGGATCGACTCCCAAGTCTTCAACCGGGTGGCGTGGGATCCATTGGCTGCCCAGTGAGGGATCTTCCCGCGGGATCCACTCCCAAGTCTCGAGAGACAGACCTCCCGGCTCCCAAATCGAGATGCCTCCTCCCCGCAGATCCAAAGCCCCGGGAGATCCACCGGGTCCCCACCTCTTCCCCGGCCAACTTTGCCAACTTTTCTCCCGGGGCCTCAGCCGAGCAGAAACTTGTCGGCCATCGCCGGCCGCCGCCTCCCCGGCCCCCTCGCAGGCCGGGGACAGGGGGCGGATGGCCTGCCCCCATCTACCGCCGCCGCCGCTCAACCTACCCTAGAGCCGCCGCCGCCGGCCCGCCGTGCCTCCACCTGCCCGCAGCCCGTGGCACCTGCCCGCGCCGCCCGCGGCCCAGCGCAGCCTAGCCTGCTGGGGGCGGGGCCTCGGGCGTGGAAGCGCCCCCCGTCGCCGTGGGAACCGTGGCCGGCGGCGCCTGCGCGGAGGGCCCCGGGGCGGAGCGCTGCCGGCGGGCCCGTGCTCTCGGCCGGCGCCGGGGCCGGGGGACGGTGAGACAGGTCAGGGGTCACGAGTTTGCCCCGACACTCCTCCCGGAAGCGGTCCCGGCCCTCGAGCCGCGACCCCGCCGCGCTGGACTCAGAACGTTGGTCATGATCCCCGCCCGCATTCCCGGGGTCAGCCCGCGGCTCTGGCTGGGATCTCCAGCAATGGACACCGACCGGCCGCCGGGTCTGCGCCCCCAAGAGCCTAATGCAGCCCGGGAACTCGGGAGGCGCACGGTTAGAGCCTCGCCCATTGAATCTCTCGGGCTGCGGGTGCCGGCTTGGGTGGGTGGGGGTGGAGGGGCGGTCTGCGCGAGGCGCTCGTGCCGCCTCGCGGCAATCAGGGGAATTGCACCCGGAACCGCACGACCAGGGGCTTGGCAGGAGGTTGTTCACTCCCGCTGGGGCGTCTACTGTATGCCACGCTTGCTGCCATTGTGTTGAGGTGGGGGTTGAGGTGTGAGGCGTATAGAGACTTTTTGGACAAGTTGAGAGAATCGAAGGAAGTTGCTCCTGAATGGGAAAATGGCTGTTTTGCTATCCTTTACTCATTTCATTCCACAGGTCTTTATTAAGCACCTGCAGTATGCTGGATGTCAGGGACCCAGTGGTGAAGCATCTGGCAATATACAGGCTCTCGTGGAGCTTACAGACATTGTAAACAATATTTGCATGAATAAATTGAATTGTATTTGTGACTCGTGCTTTCTTCCTTAGGAAGGAAATGTACGGAGAGTTAACTGAAGGATCTAAAATCATACATGAATTTATTGTACGTCAGTTAGACCTCAATAAAGTCAAAGAGAGGAAAAAGAACATCACGCTGTGTGGCTTCAGTAGAATTGGCAGGGCTCTCTCTTACCTTTCTCTCAATTTGTGTGTGTGTGTAAGAAGGTAGCCCTGTTACAGGAGATACACACATCATATCTCTTGTTTCTTTTAATCTGCACTTTTGGAGTAAGTATCAGCATTTTATCAAGCAGCAGCCTGAGACTTGCCCACAGTGATGGAACCCAGAAGTGGTGAGGCAGTGGCCCCATGACGCCCATGGCTGCACTGGTTCTTCGTTGCTGCGCGCGGGCTTCTCATTGTGGTGGCTTCTCTTGTTGCAGAGCACGGGCTCTAGGTGCACAGGCTTCAGTAGTTGTGGCACGCGGGCTCGGTAGTTGTGGCTTGCGGGCTCTAGAGCGCAGGCTCAGTAGTTGTGGTACACAGGCTTAGTTGCTCTGTGGTATGTGGGATCTTCCCGGACCAGGGATCGAACCTGTGTCCCTTGCATTGGTAGGTGGACTCTTAACCACTGTGCCACCAGGGAAGTCCCAACGTCTTACATCTTAGAATAATCTCCTGTATCTGGATGTCTTGAGAACAGCCATCAGTAGGACCCAACTGAGTGGCTTTTAAATACGACTACCACTCCCAGGGCGGAGTCTTTGTGGTGGGGGGACAGAGAATGGTTGGATTGAAAGTTAAAATGCCTCAACATCAACCTTTAAGCAGGACTTTTGCATTACATGTATATTATATGAGCAAAGGCAAATCGTCTGCTGTCCTCTCTAGAACTTCTGGAGGCAGGGGCTTTTATCTCTTTAGTTCACTCCTTATTCTTAGTGCCTAGAGCAGAGCTTGGTACATAGTACGTGCTCAATAAATACTGCGCTTAATAAATATTGGGTTAAATGCATGAATGGCCAACAGCTGATAGGGTACCCTCTGCTATCTCTCCTCCATAACCTTATCAGAACTTCCTGTCTCTCCCAGGCACATCTCAATGAACCAGAACATGTGGGCTGAGGATTCTGTTGAACTGGACGTCTCTCAGCTCCCCATCCAGCTTAGTCCTCCATCTTGGCCTCTCCTCTCTATCCCAGAACTTAAGTGGGAGAAGGGAGAAGACAGTCCTTTTTCTGCCACCTGTCACAGAAACCCCAAACCCAGATGTGTCCCCAGCCCTAGCCAGCCCAACCCCAACTCTACACCCCAAGAAATGCCCAGTGTCAGTTCTACCCACATCAAGCTTTGAGGGGAAATCCCAGATGTGCCAAACTACAACTCCCAGAGCCCTCTTGGCCCCAGAAGGGGCGGGACTTCCTGGCTCAGCCCCCACCGTAGCTGATTCTCTCTGTGTTCCTGTGTCTTCCCTCCCAGGTGAGAGGCCGCCAGCCAGCACACACCCAGAGATTACACCCTGACCAAAGAGATGTCAGGTTGTACATTGTTTTCAGAGCCAACACCCCACCCACCACTCCCAGCCCTGGCTTTTCTCTTCCTGAGGAGAGAGGACAGTGCCACCCAGGGACTTTCCCAGAACCCCTTCTCTGCCATTGTTTGCCCCCTCTTCCAGAATGTTTGTCCTGAACTGGCAGCTCTGTCCAGTAGAGCTTTC
Source organism: Phocoena phocoena (assembly GCF_963924675.1). Taxonomy (NCBI): domain Eukaryota; kingdom Metazoa; phylum Chordata; class Mammalia; order Artiodactyla; family Phocoenidae; genus Phocoena; species Phocoena phocoena. Next base: position 71,601,450 of record NC_089231.1, read on the forward strand.
TGCAATGACAGAGATGTTCTATATCTGCACTGTCCAACATCAGCCGCAGATGACTACTGAGCGCTTGAAATTTGGCCATTGTGTCCGAGGAGCTGAATTTTTAATTTTGTTTCATTTTAATTAACCTAAATAACCACACGTGGCTACAGCTACTGTATTGAACAGGACAGCTCTAGAACTCACACACTCCTTTGCAAAGACCATTTTCACACATTTTCATTGATGTATATTTATTCATCTTGTTTCTCCCGTAATTTACCTGCTCCTTGAAGGGGAGAGCCAGTACGTTCTTTGAAATGTTTTCTCTCAACACCAGGCCTTTGCCCATGCCGTGGCCTCTGTCTGGAACACTTTGCCCTCCATCATCTGTAACAACTATGTGTCCTTCAGATCTTAGTTTTAAAGTCAACTCCTCCAAGAAGCCATCCCTGATTACCATCCCTGACCCCCATGCCGAAGCTTCTGAGTCTTCTAGCCCCAACTAGACACTGATGACACTGTAGTATAATTGCCCAATTACTTCTCTGTCTCACTTTCTAGACTGTGAGCTCCTTGGGAGCAGAGACTAGCATAATACCTGAATCAGAGCTGACCCCCAATAATATTCATGGAGTTCAACGTTGAATAAATGTTTTCACATGATACGATCCAATGCCTCATTCACAGTAGTGATACTAATGAAATCTGTAATTTATTGAGCTGTCTCATTAAACGCCACAACAATCCTATAAGAGATGCTATAGTATCTCCTTTTCACAGGTAAGTGATCTGAAGCTCAGAGAGGTTAAGTAAATCATTCAAGGTCACACAGCTAGGATCACAGCCTGGGTTCCCTAGAAAACAGAGCCTGAGGCAAGATTTATAAGCTAATGCCTTATTAGGGATGAAATCCCAGCTTAACAAGAGTGAAGGAAAAGGGACTGTGAGACTGAGAAGGAGGGAGAGCAAATATAAGACGTGTCTTACTAAGTTGGCCACAGCTTTCCAAGAAAATACAGCCGGGAGTTCCACTGCTCAGGGCATCTCTGGAGAAGCCACGTGAAACATGCAGGGATAAAGGGCAAGAACTTCATCTGCTGGCCCGTCCCCTTTCCTGTCTGCCATTAGTGACCATTGGGCCCAACTGTTCCTCATGTCTGAGCTGTGTTACCTACACCTCCAGGCAGCCATGAGGGAAGCCAGTTCTACACCCAGAGCTTCACCTGAATCTAGAAGAGGAGGCAGCAGAACCCTATTCCCAACCCCCAGCCAAGGATCCAGTCAGGTCGGACTGGACCACAGCTGGGGTCGTTGGGAGACCAAGCCACGACTCAGGCCTCATCACCGCAGGCTGAGCTGGCCAAGTGGCTGCAGCAACTGACCCAGGCCGCCTGCAGGGGCAGGTGAGTGGAGGCTTATGGCATCCAGTGCCGCTGGATGGCCAGGAAGGACACAGCTAAGCACACCTGAGAAGGTGCATCCGTCAAGCCTGAGAGATATCACACTGGGATTCAGATCCAGTTCAGACTAGCTCCAAAGCCCTTCCACAAATACTGATTGAAAGAAAAAAAAAAAAAGAATAAATACGTGACTGAATGAGTGGGGAAAAAACCCTGGCAATCATCTCTTCAAAACCCTGGTGTATTCCAGAGGCTCTCATTTTACAGTGGAAAGACTGAGGCCCAGTAAAGCAGAGATCCCCTGACCAAGGCCACACTGAGTGTGGGTGGCAGAGCTGGGACTTGAGCCTCGGTCTCAGGCATCACTGAACCTTCCTGCTTCTGACAGCACCAACTGATGTGTCTCATTTGTCGTGTCAGCATTTATAGCATCAGAGTGATGCCTCTTGTTCTCACCTTCCCAGCATCCACGGCCCATCCTCTGCTAACAGCACCTTGGTTTTCCTCCTAGAAACCAACCCATCCCCCACCTTTAGTCCATGTAGTTCTAGTGCGGTGAGCCTCATGACATGCTTACTCTAATCCCCATTCTCCAACGCTCAATCCCTAATCCTTGAGCCCAGGTCCTAGGTCTGGCCAATCAGAGCATCCCATTTCCCTGGCCTCAATGATGGGACCCAAGCTAGTCCAGTGAGCGTTAATCACAGCAATTGCGGCAACTATGTGCAAAGAGGAGTTTTTTTTTCTCTGGGGCTGCTAAGCCTGGAGGCACCAGAAGCCAACACTGTTAGAATCTGCCTGAGAGCGAACCTAACTCAGCAGAAAATGGAGCTGAGAGATGGAGAGAGAAAGAGAGGGCCATTGGTTGTTCACCTGGAGCCAGCTGTGCCTGAAGCTGTCCCACAGAATTTTCAGTTATGTAAGCCAATGCGTTGCTCGTTTCTAGTTGAGCCAGTTGGAGTTGCACTTCTGTCACTTACCGCAAAGACAAGACAAGCGCCTATTCTGTGCCAAGTTTTATGCTGAATGTGGGGGACAAAGATTTTTCAGATCCAGTGCCTACTCTCCACAAGTTTACAGCCTGCAGGGTAGATATCCAGATCCCAGAGAAATATCCCTCAACTAGAATTACCAAGGCAGAAAAGTAAAGAGCACAGTGGCAAGAATTTCAACACCTGGTGTTTAATCGTAGATCGGCTAATCCCTATTCATGCCTTCTCCTACCCAGGAAACCCCATACCCTCACCCCATCCTGATTTGGGGCTGGCTTTTCCCTCTTTGCCCAACCCACCCAGCAGCCCAGTGAAAGCCTGTCGATTTAAGGAACTGGGAAGGAAAATACACACACGTACACACACGCATGCGTGCGTGCACACACACACACACACCCCTCAGACCAGCTTATCACACACTTGGGCTTTGTTCAAACAGAAGGACACCTGTTATGAGGTCGCAGACGTATGTTCAAAGCTGGAGCCTGAGAAGTGGCCACGTTGGAGGGTCTTGACCTGAAGTGTGGTGAGTCTGGAGGGAAGAGGGATGTGAGGTCAGGATGGGGAGAGAGGAAAGTATTGTCCAGGAACCATAATGGGCTTTAAGGGTCCATGAGCCCCTGAAATTACAATACTGTGTGTGTGTGGGGGGGGGGTGTACAAGTAAGTCTGCATGAAGAATGTATCCATGCTTTTAAATCCTATTTTCAAAGGAATTCATCACCTCCAAAAGGTTAAGTCCCACTGGTCTAGGATATGGCCATCTTTCTGCAGGTGGGTGTTTTAGTCTACTCAGCCTGCTATAACATAGTGCCACAGACTAAGTGGCTTATAACAAACAGAAATTTATTTCTCTCAGTTCTGGAGGCTAGGAATTCCAAGATCAGGTAGATTTGGTGTCTAGTGAGAGCACGCTTCCTGGTACATAGATGGCTGTCTTCTTGCTATGTCTTCACATGGCAGAAGGGGCAAGGGTGCTCCCTGGGGTCTCTTTGTAAGGGCACGAATGCCATTCATAAGTCCACCCTCATGACCTCATGAGGGCATTCCTAAATGCCCAGCTCTCAACACCATCACCACTGGGGTTAGAATTTCAACATGTGATTTTGGGGGGGCACACAAACACTCAGTCCACTGCAATGGGGAAACAGAGGCTTGGAGCCATTACATTACATCATAATTTGACCAGCTTACACAGCCAAGTTGTAATGGAGCTGGAAAAGCACCAGAAGTAGGGCTGACCTGGCTGTGCAGCTAGGAGAATGAGACAAGGGATGCGGGTCAAATCCTCCCCTAAACCCTACTTGCCCATCTTCAGATCTCAGCCTGGATGTCACCTGGCACCCAGGCTGGATCAGGTGCCCTTCCTCTGTGCCTGCCCCAACATCGCCCTGGGCTTTCTCTTGGTGTGACGCTGTGTCTGTCTGCATCTGTTGATCGATGGGTTGGCGAAATACACATCTCAGACTTCATTTAGGCTACACCACACTCAGATATCTCCACCTCTCCTAACAAACCGGTCCCTCCTGCAGCTCCCTCCCTATCTCAAGTAAGGGCAGCTCCTCCATTCCAGGTGCCAAGGTCAAAAGCCCTGGCGGCATCCTTGCCTCCTCTTGGTCCCTCACACTCCAAGTCCAATCCATAAGCAAAGCCGGTTGGCCGGACCTACCTTTTTCCTTCAACAAAGATCCAGAATCCGCCCCCACCCTCCCTCTCTCCTCTCTCTCAGGTCCACTGATGTCTCTCACCTGACCGGCTGAAGTTGCCTCTGGTTGCTTCTTCCTCGCCCTTCCTTCTGCCTCTCCTCCATGCAGAAGCCAGAGTGATCTTTTTAAAACACTGGGACAGGTGACGTCACATCTCTGCTCAAGACCACCCACAGACTCACCATCTCACTCAGAAAGTAAAAGCCAAAGATCTATCATTGCCTACAAGGCCCACCACTCTCCCCCTTTCCTCATTCCTTCCAGTTACCGGGTCCTCCTCGCTTCTGCCAACACGCCAAGTACACGCTTACCACAGGGCCTTTGCACCTGCTCCTCCCGCTGCCTGGAATTTCCTCCCCCATAAATCCACATGGCTTCCTCCCTCAGCTCTTACTCAAAGGTCACCTTCTGGGCTTCCCTGGTGGCGCAGTGGTTGAGAGTCCGCCTGCCGATGCAGGGGACACGGGTTTGTGCCCCGGTCCGGGAAGATCCCACATGCCACGGAGCGGCTGGGCCCGTGAGCCACGGCCGCTGAGCCTGCGCGTCCGGAGCCTGTGCTCCGCAACGGGAGAGGCCACAACAGTGAGAGGCCCACGTACAGGAAAAAAAAAAAAAAAAAAAAAAAAGGGTCAAAGGTCACCTTCTCATGGGGGCTTTCCTGACCATCCCCCAGTCACTCACCATCTCCCTTCCCAGCTTCATTTTCCTCTGTGGCACTTATTTACATCAGGCATCTTATATATTATTTCCTTATTATCTCTCTCTCTCCCAGTAGAGTGTAAGCTCCATGAGGACAGTGGTTTTGTCTGTTTTCCTCACTACTAAACCCCCAGCACCTAGAACAGTTCTCAGAACATAGTAGATACTCAATAAATATTTGTTGACTGGATGGATGGATGATGGACCATATTCTTCCACCCTGTTCGTCTGCCTTGCCCACGAAACCCTAAGCTCCTTGAGGGCAGGCACTATGTTCTGTTCACCGCTGTATCTGTGAAGGTCACACAGGGTTGGGCACATAAAAGTTGAATGAATGAATGATCAATTCCTTCCAGTTCACAGACGGGGACACGGACAGCAGGATGATGGGGACATACCAAGGCTCTAGCAGCCACCTCTAAATACCCGAATCCCAGTTCCCCTCCTGCCATGGCTGGCTATGGCTACCCTGGCCATCCATGCTCACTGGCTGGAGCAGGTGGGAGGGTTGACCAAATTCTAACCCTGGGTAGCTCCTAAAAAATGCTGGGGTATTTGACTTTTAAACTAATTCCTTAATATCACTTTGGGCTTAGGTCCCAGAGTCAGGAGCCTGATTCCCTGAGTTTGAGTCCCTGGTCCACCACTCATTTCCTGAGGCTTCATTTAGTCATCTGTAAAATGGGAACTCAGATAACAGTACTACCCACCCTATCATAGAGGGACCACAGTCTTGAATTGAATGAGGCACTGGAAGAGTTTAGAACGGGGCTTGATGAGTGCTCAGGAATTGTCAACTGCCATTAACAGTTAAGCACTGAGCTGGAGGAGAAAATATTCAATCCCTTTCATGTTTCCCTTAGGTGGATTCCAGGTAATTGAAGCCTGGCCGGATGTGGTTTCGGGTTATAATGCCTCATTTAAGTTTCTGGGCACCTGGACGGTTGGTGTGATTTTCCCAGGTGACACTGAGCACATTATCTGGAGAACAAAACTTCTTTCAAGGTCAGAAACGCCCGGAGAGGCACTGGGGCAGCCAGAGAGAGGCAAAATCACGGGCCTCAGTCAGCTCTGGGCTCCCCAGCTTCCTGGCTGGAATTACACCCCTCGGGATCCTGCCAGCCCCAAAGTTGAGGCTGATTTTGGTGTAGGACAAAAATCCATCCTCCCTTCCTCAAGGGGCCGTGTCTCATTTGCTGGCTAGCTGCCGTGAGGTTTTTCTAATCCTGGGAATTAAATGCCTGTGCCATCTTACCCTGACCTACCTTCCCAGGCTTAGCTCAGCCCCTCTCCCTGCAGCACACCTGCATCTGACCCCCTAGAACCTTCACAACACCCCCACCCCCATTTCCAGAGAGACGAGCTGACCTCCCCAAGGTCATATGGGGGAAACGTGGTTTGTTGCTTCTTTCTACCACATCATCCTGCTCAGTGATTGAACCCAACACCACATGCCCCCTGGGATTTAGAATCTGCTTTTGCAGATGGAGAAGCTGAGGCCCAGAGCAATGGGGCAACTTGCTGCAGGTCACACAGCTGGGAAGTGGTAGAGGGACTGGCTGGCCTCCAAGCCCAGGATTCCGGCCACGTTTAAAGTGCTGGCTGGGCTTAGAGTCCCAAAGTGAAACCCAAGGTTGAAGTCCTGGAAAGTCTGTGTAGGTGCCCTTGGCTGGCTCAGCTGCTTTTGACCCCGGGTGCCCTTAGGCTGCCTCAGCCCTTCTGGGCCTCACTTCTGACCATCAATGACAATGCTGGCTATTAGCAAACCACCATCCTGCCTCAGCATCCTCATCCAACCTCTATTATTATTTTGGTAAGACTGGACTTGAAATCAACTCTCTTTCTCCTTAAAATAGATTTTAGTTTAAAGTGGATAACCAGTATCATGCCAAAAAATAGAACAAAAACACCACAACAAATACAAGGAAAATCCAGCTACATCCCCAAAATCTCACTAGACCCCACTGCTTGCTCAGGGCTCCCTGTCGTTTAAAAAGAGGAGATTGACAGATGCTTGGGAGATGACTAAGACCCTTTAGCTCCAATAGACATTTTTCTCCTTGGTGTAAAGAGAAGGATTGAAGGAGAATTGAAAACTAAATAACTCTTGGCATTGAAGGCTGGGTTCAGGTGCCACCTGACTATCCCTCAAGGGTCATATGTGGCACCACATGAAACAGCAATATATAAAACAATGCCATTTACATACATGAAAAATACACATATACTGAACAATATTGATTTTGCAAAAATACCTCCATACAAAAAGATACACATGAAATAATGGTTAGGGATTGAGAGGAGATAGCTGATGGGCAGGGTTAGAAGCAGACCTTTTGGAAAGTGCAAGCCTTGATGGGCAGAGCGAATGAATGAAGGAATAAATGAATGAATGAATGAAACACGAGAAGGGGGCTCACATGGACCAGTGATGATCATTTCCCGAGGACTGGTTGTGCTCCAAGGTCTGTTTAAGCACTAACATTCATCCTAAAATTTGGAGTTTCGACTTCCAGAACTTGTTAGGGAAAAGACCCACCCTCACCCCAGTTATTAACACCTCCAAGTGCATCCCAGGCCAAAGGGAGGCTAATGACCTGTGATCTGAAGACAGGACCAGATCCCTGGCTGGCCGGGGAGCGGGGGACACCTTTGCCAGCCCCTGTTTCTCTCTTTCCACTAATCTTGTCCCTTGACCTCTAGGTCACTGACATTCCCTGATGATGGGCAGCGTGTGGGCAACTCTGGGGCTTTCCCTAACCTGCGTCTCAGCCCTCAGCCTCATCTCTCCTGCCTGGTTCCAGACCACCACTTTCTCCTTTGGTGTCCTCACCTACTGCTCCTGGCCTCAGGGTAACAGCTGGAACCAGAGCTGTGGGACCTTCAGGTCCCCGGATGATATTCCTGACTTTGCCTGGAAGGTGAGGCGTGGTCTCATCCATTCACTGGGACCTGGCGGTGGGGCACTCTTAAACCCATCAGAATAAAAAAAAAAAAAAAAAAAGCCAATTTCTGCCCACCTTCCTTCTAACCTCTGACTCGGTAGGTGCGGGGTGGGGTCTGGCTATCCGCATTTTAGCAAACACCCAGGATGATCCTGAAAGCAGCTGCCAGCATGCAGTGCCTTTGTACAAATTAGGAAAAGGGTGCCCCTTCTTCAGGACACTATACTGCCATCTGCTGGAAAAGTACTGTAGTCAATATGCATTTCTGTGATGAATCCCAAACGCATCTCCTGGAGTTGTGCAGTGCACAACCTGTACACACCTACCTGGTCATCCTCTATCTAAGCGCTGCTAGGTTTGAAAACCACAGCTAAGGTGTTGAAAGTCACTGCAAATTGCCAAATTCAACAATGGGCACAATGGGTTGGGACTCCCAGTTCAGCACCTCTAAGGAAGATTACACAGCCTTCAAAACCGATTACAAAGGTGCCTCTCTTGGTGACTCTGCTGTATAGCAGGTACTCAATAAAGGGAGGGTATAGTGGTTGTAGATCTAGCTCTTAATTCTGACTCTACCTCTTAAGTAGCTGTGTGCTCTGAGAGAAATGACTCCAATTCCTTATACCTCTGTTTGTTTATATGTAAAACAGGGATGATAATAGCACAGATCTTGTGGGATTTTTGAGGACTCAGTAGCTGATCAGTTAAGCAGAGAGAGCAGAGACTGCCCCCACCCCAGACAACACCCACCCTCCCTCCTTTCTCTTCCTGGCAGGTCTCAGCTGTGATGCTCCTTGGAGGTTGACTCCTATTGGCCTTCAGTGCAATTCTCTTCCTGTCCTGGGCCTTAGCCCCCAAAGGGCTGTGCCCAAGGAGGGGCAGCGGCCCAATGCCAGGGGTGCAGGCAGTGGCAGGTAAATCTTCTATCACATATGTGGTCCAGACATGTTTGTGGAATGAATGAATGAATGGATGGATGGATGGATGGATGAATGAGCCTGTAAGCAGAGTCTTGCCTCCTAGTTGAATCTCAGAGATAAACCCTAGGATTGTAGACTATTCCAGGTCCTTTAACAAGCCAGAAGTTGGAGGTAGGGAATGGTATCTTTAACATCACCCTCTCTTGCCCTTATCCAAACCCAGTCTTAATAGTCTGTCCTCCTTTGTTTCTCTCCCATCCATCCACTTTGCATCCTTTTTACCAGGACCATCACATACAGTTGGGCAGGTTGTGCACTGCACAAGGGCATCCAGCTGAGGGCTGAGAGCTGCTGAAATCTAACCATGCTCCAATCCCTAAGCTGTGAAAACTGCCCGGCTGCATCTGCTTTTCTCTAATTTACACATCGGCTTGGGATGATCTAGCTCAGGTCTTGACTGAACCTTCATCCAATTAATTCTCCACCATCTCTCACCTGGTTTAGAGGTGACCACCTCACACGTCTCCCTGCTGCCACCCTTGCCCCCTAGAGTCTGTTTGCCACACTCTGGCCAAGTGGGTCCTGTTAAAGCTGAAATCAGACCATGCCACTCGGACTGGCTTATCCGCACCAATGACTTCCTGTTACCGATGAGGCTCCACAGATGAAGCCCTCATTCGCTCACTGACCTCACCTCTTACCTGCTCCGCCAGGCTCAGCATGCTCCGGCCAAACTGGCTTGCTTTCTGTTGCTCATGAAAACCAGGCTTGTTCCCTCTGCCTGGAATTCTCTCTTCTCAGATCTTCACATCTTGCTCCTCCCACATCATTAAGGGCTTTGCGCAAATATCACCGCCTCAGTGGGGTCTTCCATGACCTCAAGGTAAGGGAGCTTCCCTCTCCTTAGAGTCTCCTTCCTCTTACCTTGCTTTCCATTTTTCATAGCACTTACCTGCCTGCTTGATAGTATCTTATCTGCCTGCTTGATTATTGTGCATCTCTCTCCACTAGAACATCAGCTCCATGAGGGCAAGGACATGTCTGCCTTGATATCACCAGCATCTAACACGGTACTTTGCACATAATAGTTGCTCATTAAATATTTGTTGAATCAATGGATGGAGATACAGTCCTTGTCCTCCAGTGTCTACTGGGGGTGGGGTGTATTAGGCAGTTATAACTCAGTGGATATTTGGCACAAGAGGATGAGCACAGGATGCAAAGAAAAACTCCAAGAGGTACCAGACCCAGTGTGTGGAAGGTGTTAAGGAAGGCTTCCTTGAGGAGGCATCACCGAGATGAATCTGGAAGGATGAGTGGGAGTTAACCAAATGTAGAAGGGTGTTTCAGGTAATGGGAACATCACGGGCAAAGGTATAGAGAAAAGAGCAAGGCATGTGCAGGGAACTTCAAGTGGACGAGAGTGGCTGAAGGGTGGCTGCAGGTCACGTGACTCTCCTGCACGGGGAGTGCCTTCTAGGTGCGGAGGTGTCCGGTTCATTTTCTTCGAACCATTAGTACCTTTGACAGAGTGCCTAACAGTTTTGATGAATGAGTGCATGGCTGGATGGATGGGTTGGTGAATGGATGGAGTAGGGTGGGTGAGTAGGTAGATGAGCTGATGGATGCATCAATAAACATATTACTGGAAGAATGGATGAATAGATAGATGGATGGAAGGATGGGGAAAATGGGTAGACTGGAATATGGATAGATGGATGGGTGGATGAATTGGTGGAAGGCAGGTGGCTAAGTGGGTGGATGGCTGGATGGCTGGATGGATGAGTGAATAGATAGGTAGGTGTAGGAATGGAGAGAATGAGTGGATGGGTGAGTAGATGGACAGATGGGTGGAAGGCTAAGCTGAGTGATAGGTGGATAAAAGGATAGATGAACCAATAAATAAGTGAGTGGATGGATGGATGGGTGGGGGGATAGGAGGGTGGACGAGTGAGTCCTGGGATGGAAAGGCAGCCCAGAGCCCCTTGACTGACACACTGGTTTTCCTTGCTGCTGTTTCTAGCCATCGCCACCATTGTGGGCCTGCTGGTTTTCCCGATCAGCTTGGCCTCCCCATTTGCCAAGGAAGCCTGCTTAGCTTCCTCTGTGTACCACGGTGGTCAGTGCCAGCTGGGCTGGGGCTGTGTGACTGCCATCTTCCACACAGTCCTGGCTAGCCTCCTGCCCATGTTCAGGTGGCTCCACGTGACCGAGGTCCAGCAGAGGACCATCCTCTTCTCCAGTGACACTGAGAGCATCATCCTTGTGCCAGAAATGAGCAAATAAAAATATCTCAGGAGGAGCAAAAAGAGCCCATGCAACAGTTGTATGAAATCACCATGCACCCAGGTTCAAATCCCACCTCTGCTGCTTCCTTGCTGTGTGACCTCAGACAAGACACTTCACTTCTCTGGGCCTCGGTGTATACTTCTGTAAGATGGGAGTGTGTGTGAAATAATGCCTACCTCATAGGGTTGTTATGAGAATTAACTTAAGATGCTGTGTATAAATAAAGCCCTTAGCATGATGTTAGGCACTAGTATTCAATAAACTTTAGCTATAATTATTATAATCCCTATCTCACAGGACTGTGGTGAGGATAAATCTATTCATGCAAAGTGCCTGGGGCAATTCTGAATCCGTGGTCACCACTCAAATACTACATCTTTTAATAAGTGTGTGCATATTCTCTCTCTATGAGAGAATAAAATAAAAATATCCTTCCCTTTTTATAACTCCTCCTCTTGGAGAATTTGAAAATTTTTCATTTTCCCATCAAACATCTAGTGAGTGCCCCTTATAGATGAGAGTTGGTCCAGTGCTGGGGTGGGGATTGAGGGGGTGTCAGGCAGTAAGGACCTATCTCACCCCTCCATGGACAATCCCACTGATGTGGAAACTTCACTGTTATTTGGGGAACATGAGGCCCCTCACAATCCAGTCCGAACCTCTCTCTCCAGCTTCTTTCTTGTCATTCACCCAACCCTGCGCCTCTCCCTCCAGCCACACTGAATTCTGAGCTCACAGTAGGTCTCTTCACAGCTCCACCCCTTTGTACACATTGCTCTCTCTGCCAGGGATGGAGTCAGTCCGTTGCCTTTGCTTATCAAGACCCATTGCCCTTCTTTGGGAAGAGCGCCCTAATCTTCCCTTGGGGAATGACCCTCAGCAACTCTCTGACCACCCCAGGCTTTAGGATGGACAAATGAGTCCTTCTGGCCAGTCAAACCCAGTCAGAATGATTGGTTCAGAGATGGGCATGGGACCTGTATAAGCCAACATGGACAAGAGTGGAACCACCAGATAGACAAAGATGGAGCTCTAAAGACTTCACTTGAGTAGCTGGATGCAGCCATGCCTGCTCCGCTACCTGCAAGAGACATAGTCACAGGCAGCTCCAGGCTGGTACCCCTCTAGTTAGACTGCCCAGAAGAAAGAGTGAACCGCTCTCTTCCCAGGGATGGAATCTGATTGGCCAGAACTGAGTCATGTGCCCACCTTGGGGGGAGGGGCTTGTCAGCAAGCTCAATAGACTATAACTATAGTTATAACGTAGGAGATACATTTCCCCAGAAGACGGGAGAAGTTGCTGGTCCTAGAATGGGGCAAGGATGCCAGGCAAGCAAAAACATTTGATACCAAACTCTCTCTTTAAGGGAAGCTTTATTATCTGCATTTCACAAAAGTGAAAACTGAAGCTCAGAGAGACAAAGTCACTTGCCCAAAGTCACACAGCTGATCAGTGGCAGAGCTGGGATTTGAATCCAGGTCTGTCAGACTCTGTGATGGAGGCAAAATAACACCTGAATTTGTGATCTCTGCCCCGACCCAGCTCACCAAACTCTTTTGGTTTTAAATGTTCAACTAAGAACATCTGTAAATAACAATATTATATTATTAGAGCAATTCTATTATTTTGAAAACACACAAACCACAGAGAATGCAGCTTGCATTTGTCTTTCAGAAAAAAACAATAAGGACAATAATTACTTTAAAAAGTAACAGAATAATGGAATAAAGTAATAGAAAACCTAGGAAGCCACCACATGGTATCCAAACGGACTCGAAGACCAGTGGTATGTTTCAAGTGTCATCAGCACTCTGATGTGAGTCAGGCTTCTGTGGGAAGATTCCAGGAGGCCCAGGCAGCATCCCAGTGCAAAAAGCAGCAAGTAGATGCCGCCAAGAAGAAGCCCAAACTCAGCTTCAGGTCACCCACCTGCGCTAGGGATGAGCTGCCTCCTCTATGTAATAACCTTACAGTAGCTCCCAAGTTCCTTAATTTTCTCCTTCAACAATTTCAGCAATGCCAAAGGGAGCAAATCTGCAGCCTATGAAGCAGAAGCATTTACACAGACACTGTCTTTATTTGACAAGAGACAGAGGGATGTCTTATTTTCTGTTCAGCATAATACGAGGTATTCTTTGTTTGCAGGAGCCCTTTACCTGCCGAGGCTGGAAATCACTGTGCCCACAAGACTGAATAAAGCAAGCCAGGAAGATACTGGAGGATTCCTGCCCAGCACCCCGATGTAATGGAAAGTCCCTAGGGAACGGCATCGGTCTGTAGGTCGTTTGAGTTCTACTAGGTTGACTTAGCAACGGATTGGCAAGCTGGAACTTCAAAAAGGATCAAACTGTGCTCCTTCTAGAGTCTATACCTGTCCTGGGCTCAAGCTCTCAATGTGTCTAGCAGCTTAAAAGCCAGCAGTACAGAGACCCGAGAGCCCTTCCCTGACTCAGCAGAACCCGATGCAAACGGCAGAGTCAGAGTGGGTTTTGCTCCTGCCAAGAACTGATGGCCTCGCCACACCCAACTCCAGTTGCTCTGTCATAGCCCCAGAGGGCTCAGAGCTCATCCCTTCCCCAGTTCTCCTTCAGGAGCTGTGTCAAAGATTCACCTGAGAACCTGAGCAAGACAGATGATGGGAACTCAGGGAAACTGAGGTCCCAACCAGGAACTCATCCCCAGTGATGCTAGGGGCAGAGGGTCCCAGTGGAAAGAGGGGGGCCAGGACTGAATCCAGACCCAAGGGAGGCATTATTACCCCCAGTTCACAGAAATGAAAACCAAGGCTCAGAGAGGCAAGGTCACTTGCCCAAAGCCACACAGCCAGGAAGTGGCAGAGTTGGGATCCTAAGTCATCCCTCCCCAAGCACGTGGATAAAGATATAGGACCTGATTTTAGTTGGTGTGGTGAGAAAGTCACTCCCACTTCAATCCTCCTTGAAGTCCTCCAAGAAGAAAGGCTCGTCTGGTGCTAGCACGTCTTTAACCTCTCAAACCCTTAGCGCATCTCTTCTTAACGGCAAGAGAGCAAGCTTCAGAAAGCCTTTGGTGGGAAATAGTATTTTGGCAAAATAAGATTTATTTTTACAACCATCTTCTGTTTATGCAAATGATTCTGGCTTGCCATAAGTTTGAGGTTTTAAAAAATGAGTTGATTTAAAGAAAACTAGTAAAGGGACTTGCCCTGGCGGTCCAGTGGTTAAGATTCCGCACTTCCACTGCAGGGAGTGCAGGTTCGCTCCCTGATCGGGGAACTAAGACCCCACATGCAACACGGTGTGGCCGAAAAGTAAAAAGAAAAAAGAAGACTAGTAAAGGTATAATAGTACAGATGGTACACAGATATGGTCCAAATCATAAAGGTGGACTGCAGGTGACTTGAGTTTGATGCTGTCATAAAACCTGGGGAGAAGACTCATTGATTGATGGATCTAATGTCTCTCAAACTTGAGTATCTGTTGAAAAGGAAAGAAATCTAAACCACTTCCTCCCACTGCCCTTGACTGTACCCTCACCTCCTTTCTCTGATGGGCTGCTGGGACCTCAGGCCTGGGAGAGAAGGAGGGAGGGATAAGAAGGAAGATGAAACAGGATGGCATAAATGGTTGCAGCCGTTCTGAAATGGGATGGTCGGGGCCTCCCAAACTCTTTGCATTAAGTGCTTCTCAGTTGCCCCATGGCCTCTCCCACAAGCCAAATGGAAAGCTCGAGGTGAAAAGAAAATGGAATGTGAGGGTTTAAACCCAGCAGTGTTCTGAACGGGAACAGCAACATTCAGTCAGAAGACACGGTGACGGACAGTGTCCACACGCCCATGGCTACAAGGAAAGGAGGCAGAAGGGGCAGAGGAGAGGAATCGGAGGGACGGGGGAAGGAGAAGATAAAGAAATGGAGGAAAAGATGGAGGAGGCGGCGGAGGAAGAAGAAGAAAAAGGGGGGAGGAGGGGCCACAGTGACAACTGTGTGTGCCGTACGCATGGCAGCAAAGACCCCTTCTCCATTCCTGCTTCGAGTCACGAAAACGTGCCTAGTGGCCCAAGACTCATCTTCTCACATCTATGCAAGGTGCAAATGCATGTGTTTAGGAAAACCTTTACAGAAGCAAAACATTCTCTTAGGATTTTTTTCCCACAAAATACATCATCCTTTACCGTAAGTCAATAGTGCATGTAACTGTACATTTGTACACACATAACAGGTATGCTGGTGGTACCCAGGTCTGGTGGTGCCAGGCAGCTGCAAGAATAGTGGGGTCCTCCAGGAGGAGGGCCACGTGTACCAAGCTATGGCTGGAGTTGGGGAAATGAGACCAGTGGCTTCAAAGGATGGTCAGAACATCAGGACCAGTCTTTGCTCTCAGAAGCTTCTCCCAGGAAGAAGCAGACCTTCCCACTAAGAGAGCCCCATGTGGGCCAGCAAAAGACAAGTCCCCACCTTCCCGCTGCTGTGTGGCTTCAGACTTACCTCTGCTGGCAATCTTCCAAGAAAGTGGTGACTTGGGCTCAGCCAGGCCACCAATGCCACCTGAAACTCCTTTACTTTGCTGGCTTGCTTGGAAACTAACTTTTTCTATAGAAAACCTGAAGTTTTGATGGGTACTCATTAGATTAAATCAAGCTTTGCTTCTGCAGCGGAAAACCAGAAGTTTCCCTTGGTGCATGGTTAGCGGCTGCTGGGGGTGGAGATCCATGTGAGGTCTCCATTGCCCAAAGACTGTGGTTCAGAACGGCAGCCGTGAGTGGGAATCATAGATACTGAGGAGATAAGTTGATGGTCTATGGGAACACTGGGGGCGAGAGAGGAGCTAGCTCAGCAGTGGGGACACAGTGGGGCATCAACTTAGAGGTATACTCTTGAGTCCAATGGCTGACCATCTTGGGACCCCTCCTGTGCATGGACCTTGGGATACATGGTAGACTGTTTGCAAAAATACTCAATTATTTCCATACCTGTATTTACAGCCCTTTTCATTGTCACTTTTCAAAACCTCCCATCAACTGGTGGAATCTATTTCTCCATCCTTTCAATCTGAGCTCAGCCATATGACTTCTTTGACCAAAAGAATATAGTAGAAATAACTTTATGCCAATTCCAATCCTAGGTCTCAAGAGGCATTGCACACTTCTGTTTGCTCTCTTAGAAACTGCCATCATGGCCATGTAAACAAGCCTGAGCTAGCCTAATGGAGGATGAGAGATACATGGCCCAGTTTCTCCCATTATCCTAGCCAACCGCTGGCCAATTGTCAAAAGCAGAGTTGCCTGGCTGGCCATCAGCTGATCAGAGACACACAAAGAAGTCGAGCTGAGACCAGAAGAACCACCCAGCTGAACCCAGCTCATATTGTTGACCTACAGAATCATCACAAGCTAAATAAATGGCTGTTTGAAGCCACTAAGATTTGGGGTGGTTTGCTACACAGCATTACTTGTGGTAACAGCTAACTGATACAAAGGATGAGATGAGATTCACCAGCCTTGAACTTTCAGGGGAAAGACCAGGGAGCTATCATAAGAATACATCCCTCTCTGTGTCTGGGTCACTGAGGTGGGGTGGAGGGTGGGGTATGAGGACACAGTCTTCAGAAGCAAGCATTTCTTTCTTTCAAATTAAAAAGAAAATCCCCAAACAAAGAAACAAAAAAGAACCCAGGTTCCCATGTTTCTGTTTATATATATTTTCTCTATATATAGACACAACTCTGTAGTAAACTGTAACAAGATACGTTGGCAACACTGAGAAAAGGAGGGCACTCCATAGATAAAACGACTCGCACGCATACGATTCAGGGACACAAGGACACACACAACGTACAAAGATCCAAATAAACACAGTAAGCCGAATAAACAGGAGTTATTCCAAATCACAACCACGACGCTCTCTGGAACACCACGAGAGAAGGCAGAGAAGAGATTTTGTGCTGTACTTTCAGACTAGTCTGTCAAAAAATAAATAAGAATCGGAAGGTCTAGGACCTGGGTCTTGCTAAAATAACATCCTCTGTAGTGAACAGTTGAATGGCAATATAAACTTTTATCTGGAGGGAACTTTCATACATTTTCTCCCATCTTGGGAAGGTGGGGGACTAGGGCGAGGAGATGCATTTCTCACGGAGCGTTCTTTGGAAGCGAGGGCCATCTAGTCTCATCCATCCTGCCCAGGAGACCATACTCAGGCGGAAGTTCAGTGCAACCTAAAGTCTGGGTCCAAGGGAAGTGCCTTCACAAGCACGCCAGGCAGGGATTGCTCCCCTTCCTGGTTTCCTCAGGACGGAAGGACTAATGCACTCTCTCTGCGAATGCTTCAAAGTGCTTGATGAGTCTCCTACCCTCTCCAAAATCCTACCTGCCATTCTTGGGACGAGCATCCCTCCCCAACTCTCACTGTTTCTCCCGACGACTCTCGTACACTCTCGGAAGAGAAGGGCTGGCAGGACCACTCTCTTGGGAGGACAGGTAGGCAGGTAAACTAGCTTGCTTAGGGTCTGTTTGGGGATTGGTGACCTTCTGTGTGAAGACATGGAGGGGACCATTTCCAGTCTGCTCTGTGACCCTGGCACCAGTTCATCAGCTGATGTTTCTTTCCCAAGGAAAACACCCGCCATACCCTACCTGGGCCAACCTCTGTCCTCCTTTCCCTCCTTTGTCCTGAGTGAGCAAGGGCACTTAGAGAAAAGCCAGCCTCCCTAAACAAGTGGCTTGCACCAACACACATCTTCCAAGCTTCTGGAACATCAGACCCGATGTACGGAAGGAGAGGCGAGGTCCTCCCTAGGAAGAGAGGAAGGGGATGTGGACTCTGCCCTGTCCCGGGTGCCCCTGAGCAGGACCCGGAAGAGGCCTATCTCATGCTTACAGACACTTCTCACAGGCAGACGTCTTTCTTTAAAAGAAGAAAAAAGTCTCTCCTGGGCCAGGTGGAGGAGAAAAAATGAGAAATATACAACGGTTGAAATCCCGGACCCCAAGAGAGATGTGCAAAGGACCCCATGTGCCTTTTCTAAACGGAAGAAGTCTCAGGATATAGGCGGCTCAGGTACAAAGAAAGTGGAGAGGGAGATACACTTGTAGCCCCTCCTCCAAGCCAGTGGTTCTCAAATGGGGCTATTTGGCAATGTCTGGAGGTGCTCCGGGATGTCACAAGGGGTTGGGGAGGAGGGTGCTACTGGCATGTAGTAGGTAGAGGCCAGGGATGCTGCTCAAATTCCAACAGTGCACAGGGCAGCATCCCTCAAAAAAGCATTAGATGTCAACAGTGCTCTGCTCCAGGCCAACCTTCCAGCCACGTTCTGGAACATCTCCAAAGGCCCCTTTCAAAGTACAGAGGTAGCCCCACAGACCTCTCCTATACCAGTTTCCAAAAAGTTCCCTCCCCAAGTCTCATCCGACAAGACAGTTGGAGGGATGGGAGAGAAGAGGGAGGAGACCATTCTGGGGACCACGAACGAAGACGTTCCCGCCGCACACCAACAACTCCCAACTCCCACAAGGGAGAAATCCCAGACTTGGGCAATCTTTGGTCAAACAGAAAAACGTAAGGCTGAACTGAAGGGGCAATCCCTCGATCCCACCTGCCTGGTGGCCAAAGTTGGGGTACTTTCTCTTTGCACAGAGGTCCATGCTCGGGAACAGATGTCAGGACCTTGCTCCCTGGGCGGCCAGGAGGAGAAGCAGGCAGGACAGGCAGGTGGGCAGAGGCTTGGGTGACGCTGCCTGGGTGACATGGTCCTCACTTGTTCTCAATCAGGGTCTGCACCTTGTACACGAGGTCCCGGGCCAGCTTCAGGACCTGTTTGGTGTTGTGTCGCTCGGCCATTTCTGAAAGAGCGGAAGTAAAATCTCATGAGCCTCCTTCTGTGTCCATCCTTGGGACGCACTTTCAGTGCCCAGAGAGGTCTCTGGGGCATCCCCATCATCATCATCATCATCTGGCATCACCCCCAGAGCAGTTCTGGAAGCAGAGACTTTGGGGAAGGCCTGCATGTCCAGACCTCGGTTTTCTCATCTGTAAAATGGGAACCATAACAGTACCTACTTCACAAGGTTACTGTGAGATCAAACGAGACGAAGCTGACTCTGTGTGTGTGTTTAAAAAAAAAATTAGGTCCTCCCACCACCCTCCTACAAACATAATGACTGGACACCTTTTAAGAAAGCAATGCCAGGCACATGGTAGATGCTTAGAAGTAGAGAAGGAAGGAAGCAACAGAAGGAGAGGGGGAGGGGAGGGGAGAAAGGACCAGTAATCACTTTGTCGAGAGTGACACAAAATGATCAGCTCTTCAAAGTAGAATAATCCCAAACTTAGACATTTATCATAAAGAACTCATCTGGGGACTTCCCTGGTGGTCCAGTGGTAGTCCCCACCTTCCAGTGCAGGGGACGTGGGTTTGAATCCTGGTCAGGGAACTAAGATCCCACATGCCACGGGGCAACTAAGCCTGCGTGCCACAACTACTGAGCCCACATGCTGCAAACTACAGAGCCCACGCGCTCTGGAGCCTGTGCGCCACAACTAGAGAGAGACAACCTGCATGCCACAGCTAGAGAGAAGCCCGCATGCTGCAATGAAAGATCCTGCATGCCGCAACGAAGATCCTGCGTTCGGCAACTAAGACCCAACACAGGCAAGTAAATAAATAAATAAATAAAAGTTGAAATAAAAACAAATAAAAATAGGGATAAGTAACATTAAAAAAAAACCTCAGAAAAACAAAACAAAACAAGAAAGAAAGAAATGATTTGGTAGAAGAAAAACAAACAGAAAACACCAACACCATGGTTCCCAAACTGGGTGCTGAGGAATCCCAGGGTGCCACAGTGAACACATGGAAACTTTGAGGGAAATACAGCTATCTTCCACATCTACTGAACACCACATAAACTGCTAATGCAAGTGAGTTTGCAAATTTCATGACATTCCTATTAACGGCTTTCTAGCTTTGCAAGAACTAGGTTTTCAGCAAGCAGTTGCCGTGATAAAAGCAACTATCATGTGAAAATCACTGTGGAACAGGAAATGAAGGTGGTGGGGTTCAAAATGATTCCAAGGTTTGAGAAGTTGTGCAAAGCCCAACAGGTGAACACACCCATTAGTAACTGTACTTATTTATTTATTTTTATTTATTTTGGCCACGCCGTGTGGCGTGTGGGATCTTAGTTCCCTGACCAGGGATTGAACCCATGTCCCTTGCATCAGGAGCACGGAGTCTTAACCACTGGACCGCCAGGGAAGTCCCAGTAACTGTACTTATTTAAATATAAAATAAAAATACGATTTTCTTTTGACGTACACGTATTATTTTTTCAAATGGCTACTAAGTTGTTAGGAGAGATATACTTATTAGGTGGTTTGGACCTAACTAGTTAGTGAATGGAACTTTTGGTCCGAGTGCCACGAAAACTTTACGGAGACATCAGGGGTGCCATGAACTGAGAAAGTTTGAGAACCTCCACGCTAAGACAGGAATTGCTTTGGGTTCTCAATCACACCCTCAAACCGAAAACAACCTAGATGCCCAATCAGAAGGGACGGTTCAGTAAGTTATGAACAGTCACTTGAGGTATATTCTGCTGTCTTAAAAAATGATTATATAGAAGATGGTTTTTAAAACATTAAGCGGAAAAAACCCTAGATACAACTGGATTCTGAAATGGTAACAACATAAAAATATCCATTACTTTGGGAAAGACTAGATGGAAGAAACATTTTTTAAAAAATGAACCCACTAAGTACAGCGTGGTTTCCTGGACTGGATCCTGGAGCAGAAAAAGGACATTAGTTAAAAACCAAGTGAAATCAAGTCAGTCTGTTGTTTAGTTGATAATAATATGTCAATATTAATTGCTTTGTTCTACAAATGTACTAGGATCAGGTAACATATTAACATTAGGGGCAGCTGGGTGAAGGGTATTGGGAACTCTCTGTACTATCTTTGCAACTTTTCTCTGAATCTAAAATTATTCCAAAATAAAAAAGCTTCTTTAAAGAAAACTAATAATGTTTCCAGTGTAAGGTCATCACAGGTGGCTTTTTTCTTCTTTTGCTTTTTCCAAAACCTTCCTTAGTTTAAGATAATGTTTTAATAGTGATAATATTGATAGTAGCAACAGCTTCTATTCATAGTAACAGCTATGAGCCAAGTACCATCTGACTGATGGGCTTTATATCCTTGTGGTCTCATTGAATCTTCCTGACATCTCCGTGAGGGAGGTGTTAGTACCATTTTATCCCCAAGGACTCTGAAGCCCAGAGACATAAAGTCACTTGCCCAAGTCACACAGCTCCCAGGTGGCAAGGCTGGGATCAGAATCCATCTCTGTTTGATTTCAAAGACTGTGCCTTTTTCACGCCATTTCAACTGCTTTCCTGTATCTGCTTTCCCTACACACGTCAACCTTCTGAAGAAGACACTGTTACTCCATTTCCCAGATGAGGAAGCAGATGTTTAGAGAGAGGGGAAGTGACGTGTCCATGGCACAGCTGATTAATGGCAGAGCCAGGGATGCTCCCTGAGCCTGATTTCAACACCTAGGCCCCTTCTGCCAGATCCCTGAGAAAAACACACAGGGATCACTCAGCATTACAAGATGTTAACTCATCCATTTGGAAATAGCTGCAAGAAGTGGAGAGAACCCTCCTCCATCCCCTTCATGGTGCATCAGTCTCAGTGACCCTCCATCCCTCTCCAGGCCCCAGGAAGGGGCCCTCCAGAAGCCCGCATCCCTCAGATAAGACCCTGGTCATATGGATACCATTAAAAAATTTGATGATGTCTGTGAAATCCATGTTGTTCTCCAAGATGATGTCACGGTAGACCTCCACCAGCGCCAGCGCGATGAACAGGACATAGTGGGCGGACGACACGTGTTTGGCTGCCCAGATGGTCTCCCAAACAGAGAAGACGTCATCATAGATGAGTTCTGCCGGGACACCAACACACACGCGCAGGGGAAGGGTCAGTCACTGAGCTCACGGTGCTGCCCTCCCTCCGGAAAGATCCCGGGCCAGCCATGGTCCGCGCTTCTGTCCTGGAGCAGTGGACAGAGCTCAGGCCAGGAGACAGGAGACCTGGACGCTGTCATTTGACAGAAGCCTCAGTTTTCCCCTCTGTACAATAGGCTATGCACACCAGGTGGGTTGTAAGTTTCCAACTCTGACATCCTGTAAGTGGAGGAACCGGGCACATGCAGATTTGATTTACATTGACCTGTCCTTGCCCTGCCCCTTGGTCAGGGTCCCCCTCTCTCCCTGCTCCCTCCATCTCTTTTAGCACCAGTGGGGGTATCTCCTTTTCCCCCTGCACCCAGGCAGAGCTGGCTGCTGCCTCTGGGTCTGATAAAGAGATAGAATGGAGCAATGATGAAAAGTAAGGCTTTCTATGGCCAATAAACTCAGTCTGAATCCTGGCCCCATCACTTACTAGTAAGGTGACCTTGGGCTAGTTACTTCCCCTCCATGAGCCCTTCTCTTTCCTCATCTGTAAGTGCGGTGATACTAACAGTAATAAAGGACTGAAGAAATCATACATAGAAATGGCCCAGCACAGTGCCTGGACCTTAATAAACACCTCCATACAGGTTAGATATTATTAGCATCGCCCCAAATTGGCATGACAGCAATGCACTGTGTCAGACATCATTTCTAAGTCGCGTGTGAAGGATGCTCTATGGGCTTCAGAGTTCTTGGCCTCTGATAAACAGCTTAATAGAATGGGAGGGAACTGGGCTTAGGCAGGCAGAGTGGGGCTCAGATCCTGGCTTTGTTATTCCTAGCTCTGAATTTAGTTCTTCTCAGTCTTAGCTTCCTCATCTGTAAAATGGGGACTGCGACAACACCTACTGCATAGTGTCTCTGCAAGATACGTTGGGTGAACTGATAGTCAGAACTCAACAAATGGGCATTACTCTCTTCCACTGGCTTTGTTACAACACCTCCCAGCCTCACCTCCCTGGTACCTTTTCCCCTGAGATTCTGCTACAAAGAGTCTGAGAACAAGTTTCCAGTTTGAAGTCTGTACCTCGCTTGAAATCCAGCAGGAACCAGCGGTAGCAGAAGTAGAAGTGAGTGTAGTCCCCATTCTGATGCATCAACTCGAAGAGCTCTGAGTCCAGGATCTGTCAGAGAAAGGAAAGATAGGCATCAGTCTCCTGGGCAAAGGCTAGACTAGAGGGGACAGCCGAATAAATGATGCTACATCCTCACACCAGATACCATACAGCCCTTAACAACCAGGTGGAGTTTAAAAATGGGCAAGGGATTTGAGGTGGAAGTCAACCTAGCTCAACCTAACCCCATCATTTCTCTAAAGAAGATGTGCAAATAGCCAATAAGCACGAGAGATGCAACAAATGGGCATCATTAGCAATTAGGAAAATGCAAATCAAAACCATAATGAGAGACCACTTCACATGCACTAGGATGGCTACAATAAAAATGACAGACAACAAAGTGTTGGTGAGGATGAAGAGATACTGGAACCCTTATATGTTGCTGGTGGGAATGCAAACTGGTGCAGCTGTAATTCCACTCCTAGGTATATCCCCAAGAGAAATGAAAACCTATGTCCATATAAAAACTCGTACATGAATGTACACAACAGCATTATTCATAACAGCAAAAAAAGTGGGAACCACTCAAGTGTTTATCAGTGGATGAACGGATAAACAAAATGTGGTCTATCCATGCAATGGAATATTCGGCAATAAAAAGGAATGATGTACAGATATATGCTATAACATGGGTGGACCTTGAAAGCATGATGCTAAGTGAAACAAGTCAGACACAAGAGGCCACATATTGTGTGACTCCATTTATATGACATGTCCAGAATAGATAAATCTATAGAGACAGAAAGTAGATTAGTAGTTGCCAGGAGCTGGGGAGGGACTGACGTTAATGGGTATGGGGATTCTTTTTGGGGTGATGAAAGTGTTCTGAAATTAGATAGTGGTGATGATTTCACACCCGTGAATATTCTAAAAACCACTGAATTGAACATTTTAAAAGGGTGAATTTTATGGTATATGAATTGATCTCAAAAAAGGTGTGTGTGTGTGTGTGTGTGTGAGAGAGAGAGAAAGCGAGAGAGAGAGAAATATACTCAAATATTTCTTTGCAGAAAAGGACCAATACAATCAAACATCCTCTTAAGGGCGAGGGCCATGTCTTGTTCGTCGGTGTAGCCCCAGTGCCTGAACCAAATAAATGCTCAGTGAGAATGAATGTAGTGGAGTTGAGCTGTTGAGTGAAGGTTGAGCTGAATTGAGTTTTTTCGTTTAACTCAACTGGGCTGAGTTAAGTAGGATTGAGCGACTGAATCAAGTTAAACAAGGCGGGGCTATTAAGTTGGCTTGCGGTCCATTGGGCTGAGCTGGAATGTTATATTATTGAAAAGCACAAGGTCCTACCTGGATTAGTGACCTCATGTTGGCAAAGTGCGTGTCCATGGCGCCTCCGTGGGGGAAGTTCTGGTTCATCCTCTTCATGAGCTCGGTGAAGCAGCTGAAGGCAAGCGCCTCTGCGGGAAGAGCACAGGAGGAACAGTCAACTGCGCCACTGCCCAAGGAACCCGAGGTCCCAAAGTGATGGTCCGAGGCCCTGAGCTGGTTCACAAAGTCCACAGCCAAATGAGAAACATAAGGACAATGGAGTATAAACGTATACCATTTCAAGGAACACTCTCCAATTAATTACATACTTCCCACCTTTAGAGGTACTGAAGTGTTTTATTTTAGGAAACAATGATGACAGCAAAATGCTCTGTTTTAAAGATCCCTATTTGCTATAATGAAAAGTTGACAATGTTTGGTCCCAAACTTTTTGAAAAAAAAAATTCTACAGGGTTCATGAAATTCTCATGTCTGGGAACCACTGTATTAAAAGAGCAATTGTTGGGCTTCCCTGGTGGCGCAGTGGTTGAGAGCCCGCCTGCAGATGCAGGGGACATGGGTTCATGCCCCGGTCCGGGAAGATCCCACATGCCGCGGAGCGGTTGGGCCCGTGAGCCATGGCCGCTGAGCCTGCGTGTCCGGAGCCTGTGCTCCGCAGCAGGAGAGGCCACAGCAGTGAGAGGCCCGTGAACCGCACAAAAAAAAAAAAAAAAAGATCAATTGTTAATATTGGAAGGGTGTTTGCAGGCCTTATGCAAAGAAAGGGTCCAATAACATTGGGAAATGCTGCTTAGAGAGCCACTACCTATATTAAGAACGAAAAGGCTCTGAGAAGTCATGTAATTTTAAAAATCTTTTATATTGTTCAACCCAGTGTTTAAAAAATTTATTTGAAAATAGTACCTTTTTTCTCTCTTAACACCTAGTAACTTTGGGGAAAGTTATGAGAAGGTTTCCAGAGGCACAGTAGGATCTCATTTATTTTTTAAAAGACTTTATTTTTCAGAACAGTTTACATTTACAGAAAACTTGGGAAGAGTGTACAGAGAGTTTCCATATACCCCACACCTCATTCCCCCTATTACTAACATCTCCCATTAGTATGGTACGTTTGTTACAATTAATGACCCACTGATGATACATAATTGACTCAAGTCCATAGTTTTTTTTATCTTAGGTCCTTTTTCTGTGCCAAGGACTCATCCAAGGACTACATTACATACAACTGTCATCTCTCCCTAGGCTCCTCTTGGCTATGGCAGTGCCTCAGGCCTTCCTTGTTTTTGATGACCTTGATAGTTATGAAGAATACTTGTCAGGTATTCTACGGGATGCCTCCCTATTGGAATTTATCTGATGTTTTTCTCATGATAAGACTGGAATTATGGGTTACTGGGAGAAAGACGTAGGTAAGGTGCCATTTTAATCACATCATATCAAGGGTATACTGTATCAACGTGATTGAGGATGGTTGATGACCTTGGCCACCTGATAGAGGCAGTGTTTTCAGGTTTCCCCACTGCATAGTTTCTCTCTCACCTCCCACCCCCTTCTACACTGAACTTTCTGGAAGCAAGTCACTATGCTCAGCTCTGAAGAGTTGGGAGCTATACTTCCCATTTTAAAACAGCCTTACTGAGGTTTACGTACCATAAAATCCACTCTTTTAAATGTATAATTCACTGGTTTTAGTATATTCACTTCTGTGAACCAAAATCTCTAATTTCAGAACATTTTCATCACCCCCAAAAGACACTCTCTCTGTATCAGAGGTCATCACCTATTTCCCTCTCCCTGCAGTCCCTGTCAACCACTAGTCTATTTTCTGTCTCTACAGATTTGTCCCTTCTGGCAGCAATCTTATTTTAATGTTGCTAAAATGCCCAGCTTCTCACATGCTCTTGGAGGCAGTTTTCATATCTTACTGGTTTCCTCATTAATAAGTTGAATAAAATCTTTGTCATGTGTTTATTTTATTTGTATGAGAGAGACACATTAACTTTTTGAAAATTATATTTTATCAGTTCTGAAGGTCATCCACTGAGATATTTGAGGGGATTAATCCAATGGAGACAAATTAAATCAATTTACCTGTACATCCTCGGTGGCAACAGAACTTTTTCTGACCCTCTAGTTCTTTTTTTCATTTTCTACTGATGTTATGTATTTGTTTTCACTTCTGGCTTGTATACCTTAAATAAGTTAATCTGAATTGGTGGCAGCAGTGACTGGGGATTTGCTCTTATGGTCTGACTATTTGGTGATCTCTGTTGGGTGTATAATGAAAGCCTATTCTCTGTTGGGTGAGAGATGACAGAGAATCCAATTTTGTCGTCTTTTTTTCTTTGTTGTTCTTTCTTTTTTTTTTTACCTGTTTGTCTATTTGCAAACTCAAATCAATTAAGAATTACATGCTCACTGGAAGAAAAATAACTAAGTTTTTGTGTTTCTGGTTCACTGTTTTCAGCAGTGTTTTATAGTTTTTGGTGTACAAATCTTGCACTTCTGTTAAATTTATTCCTAAGCATTTTATTCCTTTAGATGCTATTGAAAATGGAATTGCTTTCCTAATTTCATTTTTAGATTATTCATGGTAATTGTATAGAAATACAACTGACTTTTATATAGGTCCTCTATCCTGCAACCCTGCTGAACTTGTTTATTAGTTTTAATGTGTTTTGGATTCCTTAGGGTTTTCTATAGGCAAGATCATGTCATCTGCAAATATACATGGTTTTACTTCCTTTCCAATCTGGATGCCTTTTATTTCTTTTTCTTCCCTAATTGTAAAGGCGAGGGCCTTTTGTGGCAAAAGCGGGCATCTTTGTCTTACTCTTGATCTTAGGTGAGAAGCGTTCAGTATTTCACCATTGAGTATGATGTTAGTTGTGGGTTTTTCACAGATGCCTTTTATCACGTTGAGGAAGTTCTCTTTTATTCCAAGTTTGCTGAAGTTTTTATCGTGAAAGGCTGATGAATTTTGTCAGATGGCATCTCTTTGTCAACTGACATGATCATGTGATTTTTGTCCTTTATTCTATGAATGTAGTGAATTACACTGATTGATTTTCATACACTGAACCAGCCTGGCATTCCTGGGATAAATCCCATTTGGTCTTGAAATATAATCCTTTTTATATATTGATGGATTCTAGTTTGCTAGTGTTTTGTTGAGGATTTTTGCCTTTGATTTCATAAAGGATATTGGCCTGCAGTTTTCTTTTCTTGTGATGTCTTTGTCTGGTGTTGGTATCAGGGTACCAGTGGGTCCCCATATAAGGACCTGCCTTATCGGATGAGTTGAGAAGTGTTCCCTCTTCTCTGTTTTACGAGAGTTTATGAAGTATTGGTATTCATTGTTAAGTGTTCGGTAGAATTCACTAGTGAAGTTGTCTGGGTCTGAGTTTTCCTTTGTTCTCACTCATGTTTATAAAACCAGTGGCTAGCAAAGGCCTGGATGGGTGTTGGACACCTGGAAATAAGTGTTGGTCAACATGGAATAAGAGAACTTTTTATTTCACTAGGACCTTGATGTGTTCACTGGACAGGTCTTCTGAGCACCTGTACTGACCCATTCCATGGAGTCACAGAGTCAGGTTAACCTCTCTTCTGTGTAGTGGGAAGGAAACTGCATCCCCAGGTCTGGGGCAGGGAGGATACACTCACCGTCATCCAGAATGACCAACAGTGGAGCCAGGAGGTCACACATACCCTGGACATAGCCGATATCAATGTGCTGCCAGATGTAGCTACAAGAGAGACACAAGATGCCCAGTGATGGCCCCCACAATATGCCTCTCCAACCCCCTCCTCCTTTACCTCCATCCTGGTTTGGTCCCCATCTCTCACCTGGACCACTCCCTCAACCTCCTGCCTGCATCCCCATCCCCAGTCTCACTCTCTTCAAACATCCTATGCTCAGTCACCAGGATGTCCTTCTTAAAGCTCAGCTCAAGGAGACCACTACATGCTCAAAAACCCCACTGCATGACAGGACAGTGTCCATACTCCTTAACTGGGGGTGCAAGGAGTTCATAGTTTCCTCCCAATCCCTCTTTACAGTCTCACACATCACTTCCCAGTGCTTCTTTCCCTCCAGCTGCAGAGGTATTTACCTTTGTACAAATAAAGCATACATTCATGCCGCTGTGCTTTTGTCCCAGCAGTTTCCTCTGCCTGGAATTTCCATCTGTCCCTTAATAATAATAACTAATATTTACTAAGCATTTACCGTATGCTCTGTCCACTATACATGTACTGTATCATTTAATTCTCAAAATAATCATATGTAAAAGTTACTGTTATTATCCCATTTCACAGGTAAGGGTAATGAGGCACAGAGAACCAAGTGACACGCACCAGGTCATACACCTAACAATAAATGGTAGAGACAGGATTTGAACCCAGGTGGCCTCACTCCAGAGTATGTGCCCTTAACTTCAGTGCTAAATGATTTATTTCTTCAGTGTCTTCTCTTTTTGCCAAAATTCATCTTGAAGGTCACACCACGGTGAGGCCTTCCGTGATTTCTCCTGGTGCCATAACTAGGTAAAAGTCAGTCTATCCTTCCTTCCCCCCCAGCACTATTTAATTTTAAGGTAGCATGCTATATTAAAGTTAATTATGTTTGTATCTCATCAACTAAATTTTGAGTGGCAGTAAGTGCTTGGGAGACCATAAGACAGAATAGTTAAGAGGTGGTGTCTATTAGTAAGAACGGTTTGAACAGGGTTTGGCAATCCTTTTCTGAGAGGTCCAGATAAGAAGTATTTTCAGCTGTGTAGGCCATATGTTCTCTTTCTCAACCACATAACTCTGCAGAAGCAATCACAGATAATACGCAACCAAATGGGCATAGGTAAATTCTAAAAAAAATTTTATTTACAAAAGCAAGTGGTAGGATGGATTTGGCCCATGGGCTGTAGTAGTAGTTTGCAAACCCCTGAGTTAGAGTAGCATGTAAAGAAGTCCAGGATGCACTGTTGAGTGTAAAAAGCAAGTTGTAGAAAAATAGTTTATAGTGTAACCCAACGCAGATAAACAGTTTTTAAAAATTAAAATGTGTGCATTCATATTATATTATACTATATGTTACATAGTATAACTATATATTATATAGTATAATTACATGCTATATATTTATATAGTTATATAGCATTATATTACATTAAATATTAATTACTATCTAAATAAATATCAATATATTAACATGTGTATATTCATATTATACTATATATTTATATAATTATATACTACATATGAAGGATAATTATATATGTTATATAGTATAACACTGTATATTATATAACATACTATCTATTATATATGTGTATACATAGATATCTCATATACATGGCTTGGGAGGATATTCACTAAACTGTTAGCAGTAGTTTCTTCTTCTAGGTGAGTGGCATTAATGACTGGATATAAAAGGAGAAGTTTCTCTTTATACTTTATGGACTTCTGATTTCTTTGGTTGATTCAGGTTTTTAATAAGCATGGGTTACTTTCATATATCAAGAAATAAAATATTTACTATTTAATGAAAAGTAACAAGGAGCCCCAAATCCTGGCTTAAAGAAATAAAGCAGAGATTCTAGAGTCCGAGAGAAATGGGTGAGTTCCCGTACAGCCACTGCCCACCTGGAGGGACCCTGAGCAATGCAGTACCCCTCTGAGCCTCCATTTCCTCACCTATAAAAGGGGATAACACTTACCTCATAGGCTTGTTGTGAGGACCAAGTGAAATGATGTTAGTAAAGGGCTCAGGACAGTGCCTGGTATACAGTAGGTGCTTAATAAATGTTCTATTATTATCATTACTATGATTGTTATATAATTGTCAGGATGGGCTGGAATGAGATTCAAGGTGGGCATGGTGCCAGCTGCAGAGAGTGCGATTCTAAATGGGCTCCCTGTAGCCCACACCTGTGCCATCCCCTCCCGATCCCTGACTGATCCATCCCCTCCACCCACCCCGGACACCTGCACATGATGTTCCGTAGCTTCTCCAGGTTGGCGGGTGTGAAGTACCAGTAGTTGCGGTCACACCTCTGCACGTCCTTCTCGATGCGGTGCAGGTTCACTGTGTACAGATCCAGCAGCTCTGGCTGCGGGCCCCCAGGAGGGGAGGAAAAGAACAATTACACCCCAACTCCTCACAGAGGCTGTCTTCCAGAGATTCTCTTTCCTCCTCCTAGCCCTCTCCTGTCATCACTGAAAAAAACTTCCTCTACCTGGACCAGTCAGATGTTCGACTTTATTTTTGTTGCTATTGTTTCCTGAGAAAGCCTCTTTCACTTTGTATGATGAAAATTCTCTTTATTTTTTTCCTTTATAAAGCAACACAATCCTGGGACTTCCCTGGTGGGCCAGCGGTTAAGACTCCACACTCCCAATGCAAGGGGCCCATGTTTGATCCCTGGTCAGGGAACTAGATCCCGCATGCTCCAACTAAGAGAGCCCGCAGGCTGCAACTGAAGATTCTGCACACCACAACGAAGATCCCGCAAATGGCAATGAAAATCCCGCATGCCGCAACTAAGACCCGGCACAACCAAATAAATAAATATATTTTAAAAAATAAACCAAAAAAAAAAAATAAAACAACACAATCCTATGAGATGTATAGAATTACTATCCCCATTTTATAGATGAAAAAAGTAAGACTGATATATATATGTATATATATGCTACAATATATATGTAGCAAACTAATAAAAAGCAAACGAAGAAATGAAAATACTTCTAGGAAAAACAAAATTTTTTGCAGGAAAGAAGAAACATATACAGGTTACTACATGGATTATGCATTAAATTCTTATAATAATATAACCACCGAACAGTCATTTAACTAAAATTACTATGACCATAGTGAATGGGTGGGGATTGTGGGACGGTTTCACTCGTGTGGTGAGGGGGCAGTGGAGGGGAAGGAAGAAGACTGAATCCTCTTCCTCCACAGTGGGGAGTCAATAGATGTCAAAAACTGAAGAAAAACAAAAAAAGATCAGTAAGTAGCAATACAAGTGTATTATTTACAGACATGAGGGTAAACACCAGATAATTGGGGCAGAATAAGTAACTACTACTGCCTCTGGGGAGAGCCTAATGGGCAGAGGTCGGGCAGACAACTTCCAGTTTTTGGATCCAGCCTTGTCTGACTGTTTGACTCTTTGTGATAGATATAAAAAGTCCTTTAAAAGAAAATGGATAGGGCTTCCCTGGTGGCGCAGTGGTTGAGAGTCCGCCTGCTGATGCAGGGGACACGGGTTCATGCCCCAGTCCGGGAAGATCCCACATGCCACGGAGCGGCTGGGCCCGTGAGCCATGGCCGCTGAGCCTGCGCGACCGCAGCCTGCGCGACCGGAGCCTGTGCTCCGCAACGGAGAGGCCACAGCGGTGAGAGGCCCGCATACCGCAAAAAACAAACAAAAGAAAATGGATATACAACACCTGGCCCAGAAAAACCTCCCTTTCAGTTGATGTCCTTTGCTTTGGGCTTTTTGGCAAGAAAGTAAAATATTTAAAAGATATTGGACCTGAGTGTAAATCAGGATGCTCACCATCAAGGTTGCTATTGATCGCTATGGGCTGAGCACAGAGGACTTGACTCACTAATTCTGAAAACAACTCAGGGAGGAAGGTATGAGATAGATAGGGAAACTGAGGCTCAGAAAGATAAAGCGATGGACCCAAGCTGGGATCTGAACCCAGCACTGTTTGTCTGCAAAGCCTGTGTTCTTTAAGTATTATATTGTCTTCTCTCCCAAATGGGTTTCTACAGTGAACCTTCCGTGATGGGAAAAGGCAATGAACCAGAGGTCATTCTGGATAACTGAGGTTTGTGGGACACTCCCACCCTCCTGAGGCTGCAGAAAATTGAGTGGAGAAGAATCCTGGTGACTTACAGAGTAGGTGACGCCACTAGAAGACACAGGGGATGCCTCGTTGTTGGCAGAAGTGGTCACGGCCAGAGAAGCGAGCACGGGGAAGAGGCTTTCCATCTCGGGCTCCTCTGAGAGGTCGTCCTCACTGCCCACCTGGCTCTGCTTCCCCACCTCGATGCCCCTCCAGCCCTCCATCGCAGGGCCCTCCCTTTCGGGCAGAGCTACATCCATACTGCCAGTGATGGACACGAACTCGTCCATGCTCCCGTTGGCCGGGAGGTCGCTCTCCAGGCTGTCCTGCACAGCCAGCTCCTCACGGGGGGCCTCGTCCCGGCAAGTGGTGGCCTCGCTGCTCTGCCCGTCATCCACACCGCTGTCCCTGGGTCGAATCACCAGTGGGGCAGGGCGCTGGGCGTCCACGACGCTGTCCTCCGTGCTCAGGCTGGGTTCTGAGTGCTCCGAGAGGCCCGAGGAGAAGTTGTGGGAGGAAGGGTGGCCGGAGTCTGGGGAACAGGTGCCATTCACCAGGTTCCCGTTGGGGATCTTGGGCTGCTTCTCCTCCAACCTGCATTCTGCCTCCACCTGCTCCACCTCGTCCACAGACTCGAAGACCTGCAGACCAGGTGCACAAAGACAGATGGACTAGGATGTCTATTGTGGTGCTACTTC
Source organism: Phocoena phocoena (assembly GCF_963924675.1). Taxonomy (NCBI): domain Eukaryota; kingdom Metazoa; phylum Chordata; class Mammalia; order Artiodactyla; family Phocoenidae; genus Phocoena; species Phocoena phocoena. The sequence continues at coordinate 71,634,330 of NC_089231.1, forward strand.
CAGCAGCAGCCTGAATATCCATCCACAGGGGACTGGTTCAAATACGGAACATGCCCGCAGGGGAACACTACACAGTCAGTAAAAAGACTGAGGCAGAACAAGGTGTAATATATGCTCCCATGTGTAGAAAATAAAAACTTGCTCCATATGCACACATAAGCATAGAATAATCCAGAAAGAAACAAGGAAGCATTGCAGTTGACTCAGAGGAAGAATATCTTTTATCATACAAAATTATGTGCACATAATTTTTTAAAGTAAAAAAATTAGTTAACCACATAAGGAACAGGCTAAAAAAGCATCCATGTGGTGGACTATTATGGATCAATTTTCAAAATTAGTTAGATGTATATGAAATATTATGGAAAAGTCTCCAGGACACATATCTAAGATTTATTTGTGGTTCTTTGTGTCTTTAGGCCATATCCCATCAAGGCAGACTGTATAAGATCATGTCCCAAGATCACTTGAAATATTTCTTCTGTGTGGTTATGTCACCAACTTGATTTACTGTTAATTTCATGTGCTTCTGGTTTTAAAAAGATTTCTTTTCGATTACATTGCTTTTGGAGTTAACTTACCTAACTCCAAAGTCAAAACTAGAAAACAAAGTACATTCAGGGAAATGTAGCTTCTTTCCCTGTGCCCCTCACCCCACTTAAGTAACCATTTGATCAGTTTCTGGTTTATCCTTCCATCATTTTAGAAAATAGATGCAAATACATACATATATTAATATTTCCTCTGTTTATGCAAAAGGTGACATACTTTGCACATTTTTTCACTGTTTTTTTCTTTAATATTGAGTGAGAATGTGTTAACATTTCTTTGCCCCGAATGAAATGAAAGGCTGTTGAACAATACATCTGATGGTATTTATTTAGAAATTTTAAAAGATTACTAAACATCGCAATATATTACATACTGTCTATGTATTTCTGTGTATGTAAAGGCATACAGAAGGGTCTGGAAGGATACACAGCAAATTGAAGATAGCAGTGTTATTTCTAGGGAGGGCATGTGGGGATTAGGGATGGTCAAAGCCAAATTTAGTTTTCTCTGTAATATTTTAATTTTTTTAACAGGTAAAAGAGATTCATGTATTACTCGTGTAGGTAAAACTTCAATTTTTAATGCTAGCATAAAATGCTAAAACAGATCAACCATGAGTGACCTGTATATGAGGGACCTCCAGTCCCGTTATTCCAGGTTGGAGGGAGGGGGATGGGTGGGGAGGGGCGGGGCCTCCAGGAGGTCACCTGTGTGCTGCTGCTGGAGTCGCTCTGCAGGCGGATGTTCTGGCGGCCCGAACTGCAGCTCTGGGAGGACTGAGAGAAAAAGGGGTAGGATGGAGTGTGGGTGAGGCTGCATCCGGGCTCAGGGTCCCCACATTGAGCTCAGGAGGGGCTGCTGGGCTGGAAGTCAGTAAGTGTGGTCTTATCTCTACCCCTGACTCAGGCGAGTCCCTTCTCAGGGCCTCAGCTTCCTACCTATCAAATAAAAGTGGGGCGGCGGCTCACTCCCTACTCCCTGGAGCCTCCTCGGAGGCCACAGCAGCCACTGGACCTCCACCTCCCACCCACAACCAGAGAACCCCACCTTTAACTGCTCTGCACTTGAGACTTCCAACTAATATTTTAGTTCAACTCAAAGGACTGGTTGTATGCATGTCTATGTTCTACTCCTTCCCTGTATACGTGCTTTTTGCCCTATAACTTCTAGTTTCTGTCTATCCTGATGCTAAGCTTGGCCAAGTGACCTGCTTTGGCCAGTGGGGTGTTAGCAAACTTGACAGGGCAAACACAAAAAAAATGCTTGTGCATTTCTGCTTTCTCTCTTTAAGATCTGCTTTCACTGCGAGAACATGGCCAGGCTAGCCTGCTGGAGGATGAGACGTGAGGAGCAGGGCCGAGTCACCCCAGATATGTGAGAGGCCAACGAAGATCAACAAACCTTTTAGCTGAGCAGAACTGCCCGGCTGACCCACAGACTCATGAGTAAAAAACATATGTTTACTGTTGGACATCATTGGCTTTGGGGGGTTTTTTGTGACACAGTATTAGTGTGGCAATTGATGATGGATTTACCACTGGTGAAGGGAATTGACTTTCTTTTCATCCCCTGCTTTGGGATGCTAAACTGGAGATTCTATCAGGACAGATACGTCTGACCTGGTCACTGGAGCATTCTTGACATTCCAGGACATTCCTGACAGTACCTGGCACATAGTAGGTACTCAACAGCATTTGCTGAACAAATGAAAGTCTAACACTGTGCTGGGCACTTTATATACACTAGCTTGTTTGAGTTGTACACAAATCTCCCCTATACAAATGATCATTCCCATTTCATAGATGAGGAAACTGAGGCCCAGAAGTAAAGGTGCTTGTCTGAGCCCCAGAGCTAAGAAATGAAGGGGCTGGAGTTTGAAGTCAGGTCTGTCTGACTCCAAAGTCACCTTCCACCTAAAAGCCAGGGGTGAGACTCTGTCCCAAGGCCCCAAACACCCAGCCCTCACCCTTCTTACAACAGCCTGATGGAGCAGAGCCCTACCCCTGGCTCCCTGAGGGGAGCCACCCATCACCTCATTGCTGATGGTGGAGTCCCGGTGCATCATCCGGTGCAGGTGGCTGTCCAGGCTGGCCCCCGAAGAGCACTTGGCCAGGGCGGCCGCGTGGGATTCCCGCTCCCTCTGCCGCACAATCGCTTCACAGCCCAGCCACTCGGACATGGTCTGCGCATAGCAGGCATGCATCTGCTCGTCCACCTGCCAAGGCAGATGCACGGTCACCTGGAATGGTGGGATCCCAGGGGACAACCAACCCAACCCAGAAGATGGTGGCTCTGACCTGGGACCCTGAGCCCTAGAAACACCCATACAACATTCATGGAGTTAACAGCCAACAGACGTTAACTGAACACCTACTATGTGCCAGGCACTGGCTAGGCCCTGGGGATACACAAAAGTGAGCGAGGCAACTTCTTTCTTTCCATTTTTCCCTCCTTCCTTCCTATCTTCCTTCTTTTATTCATTCATTCATTCATACACTTATTCAAATATTTGTTGACAACCTACTCTGTGCCAGGCAGTATACTAAGCCTTGGGGATACTAAAGTGAGCAGACTGTTTCTTTCCTTCTTTATTACCTTTTTTTCCTACTTCATTCATTCATTCATTCACTTGTTCATCTAAGTTGATAAGTACCTACTATGTGCTAGACACCAACCTAGGCATACGAAACATAAGATGAGCAAGATGCCTCATTTGTCCATTCCTCCAGTCACTCAACGCACTTACCAGGGGCCTCCCAGGTGCCCAGCATGGGGGTAGGTGCTGAGAACACAAAGATGAATAAAAGTGACCCTTTCCTTTACTTACAGCAATGGCTTTAGAGAAGGGCCACAGGTTTCTAGTGTTTCCCTTGTGAGATTTCAGCAGAGAGGATCGGAGCTTACTTCATTTCTGTGTTGCACAGCCCACGTTACTGAGGTTCTGTATCTGCCAGACCTCTGGGCACAAGTGGGGCAGACAAGCTGACAAAAGGGTGTGAGGGGGCAGGAAGGAGAAGAGGGAGGGCAGGGAGCCTGCCCCATGCCAGGGTTAGGAGGGGCGGGCGTCCTTTAGCTAGTCAGGGTTTCCAGAGAGAGGCTCCGGGTCCACCTTGCCCAAGCCTGTCATGGGCAGCTCCCTCCCACTGACCTCCCAAAGACTCATCCAAGCCCACTTCCCTGTTCCCACTGCCATCCTAGGCTAGGCTTCCAGGACCCCTCACCCAGATGACCTTCCTTCCTGGTGCCTGCTTGTCCCAGCCTGGCCCCTCCTGTCCATCTCCCACTCGGCAGTCTTCCTCCTGTTTCCTCTCCAGCCCTGCTTCTCACTGCTTCCCCCACCCACCTCGTCCTTTACGTCCCAGCTACCCACGTCCGCACGCCCTTCCGCCCCTCCCCACACAAATGCACACAGACACACACACATCGCATCATGCAGGAGTCTCTCTTCCTAGAAGCCCTTCCTCAGTCTCCTCGCCTGGAAAGTAACCTCTTCAAAGAATTCAGGTAGGCTTCTGCCCGGTGGAGGTGCCTCCTCTGTGCTCTTAAAGCCCCTGAGTTTGCCTCCATCTGATTTTGCATGAACCCCCCTAAACTGGCAAAGACCTTATCTAATGCACCTCTGGGTTCCCAGTCCCGAGCACGGGGCCTGCCACACCGGAATCCTCATGCTGGTCCTGAGATCATTTTCGACAGTTCGTGGCACCGCCTCAGCATATGGAACCACAGTGTGAGAAAGTCTCCATATTCAACTTTTCTGATTATGAGGAAGGCCAGTCTGGCACTACCGTGTCTTTAATCCATCCTTAATACCTTATAATCTCCCTTCTAAACAAAGAGAGAGAGGCCTCAGGCAGCCTGTGACATCTAGGTAGAACTGAATTATTTCATTTTGTCACATTCTATTTATTTTTGGAGTTTCCTTCTCTTTTGGCAAGTCATATTGGTTTTCCATTGATGGCAGGGATATAAAATGCCTTTTTAAGTAAGTTATATAACTTTTTAAGTGAATCAATTCAGAGACAAACACTTAGTAAATCGTAGCACAGATGGTACACAGACATGGAGTGTAAAGTCTCAGTGGGTTTTGAAAACTCATTATGAATAAAAGAATGTAAAATATCTCACTAATAATTTTTATACTGAGTACATGCTGAAATGGTAATATATTGGATATACTGGGCTAAATAAAATATGTTATTAAAATTAATTTCACCCTGATAAAATGACATAGAACCACACACACACACACACACACACACACACACACAGAGGAGCGGATGCAAAAACTAATGAAATCCTAGGTTGTACTGTACCAATGTTCATGTTCTGTTCTTTTGTTTTTTGGGGTTTTTTTGGCTGCGAGGCCTTTGGGATCTCGGTTCCCTGACCAGGGATCGAACCCAGGGCCCCGGCAGTGAGAGTGCCGAGTCCTTACCACTGGACCGCCAGGGAATTTCCTTGATATGCTGGTTTTGATGATACACTATATATAATAGTTCTATAAGATGTTTCCATTGGGGGAAGCGGCGTGATGGGTACCTAGGGCCTCTGCATCACATTTTGCAACTTGGCATGAACTTAAAATTATGTTAAAATTAAAACTTTAAAAATATTAATTGTGTCTGTTTCTTTTTACTTTTTAAAATGTAACTACTAAAACATTTAAAATTCCATATGTGCTACAGTAATGAAGACAGTATGGTATTACCCGAAGAATACTAATTATAGTATGGCATTACATCAAAGGCACAGAATAGAGAATCCAGAAATAGACGCCACTCTATAAGCCCCACTGATTTTTTCTCCTTCACTTTTTTTAAATTGAGGTATAGTTGATTCATAATATTATGTAAGTTTCAGGTGTACAACACAGTGATTCACAGTTTTTAAAGGTTATACTCTATTCATAGTTATTATAAAATATTGGCTGTATTCCCTGTGCTGTACAATATATCCTTGTAGCTTATTTATTTTATACATAGTAGTTTGTACCTCTTAATCCCCACCTCTATCTTGCCCCTCCCCTCTTCCCTCTTCCCACTGGTAACAACTAGTTTGTTCCCTATATCTGTGAGTCTCTTTCTTTTTTGTTCCATTCACTAGTTTGCTTTATTTTTTAGATTCCAAGTATAAGTGATATCATACAGTATTGGTCTTTCTCTGCCTGACATTTCACTAAGCATAATACCCTCCAAGTTCATCCATGTTGTTGCAAATGTACGCCCAAATGATTTTTCACAAAGGTGCAGAAGCAGTTCAATGGAGGAAGGATAGCATTTTCAACAAATGGTGCTGAAGCAACTGGACATCCAGAGGCAAAAACCAAACCAAACCAAACCAACAAACAAGAACTCTTGACTTAAATGACACACCATATCCAAAAATGAACTCAAAATGGATCATGGACATTTTAGGAAAAAATAGGAGAAAAACTCTTCAGGATCTGGGGCTATAAGCAAAAAATTATTAGACTTGACACCAGAAGTACAATCCCTCAGAGGGAAAACTGATACACTGAACCTCCTCAAAAATCTAAAAATTTGTTCTGCAAAAGACCCTGTTAAGAAGACAGAAAGACAAGGTACAGACTGGGGGAATATATTTGCAAATGACATATATGACAAAGAATTAATATCTAGAGCATAAAAAGAACTCCCAAACTCAACCATAAAAAAAATGAAACAATTCAACAAGAAAATGAACAGAAGCCATGATCTGACATTTCACTGAAGATTCACAGATGGCAAGTGAGCACGTGAAAAGATGTTCAGCATCACTAGTCAATCGGGAAACGCAAATTAAAACCACAATGAAATACCATGTACACATTCCTGTAAGTGGCTAACATAAAAACTAGTGATAACACTGGTGAGGATGCAGGTGTGGATCACTCCTCCAGTGCTAGCGGGAAGATAAAATGGTACAGCCACTGCAGAAGTTTGGTGGTTTCTTATAAAACAAAACAAAGTGTGAACTACCGTCGGGCCCAGCAACTGCATCCGAGCATTTATTCCACCTTATGCTCACATGGAAACCTGTATATGAAGGTTCACTGCAGCTTTATTTGTAATCACTGAAACACTGGAAACAACCTGCCTATCCATCAACAGGTGGAGTTAAACTGTGGTGCATCCATACTGTGGAACACTACTCAGCCGTATAAAGGAATCAAGAACTGATACGCACAGCAACTTAGATGAATCGCTACAGATTTACACTGAGTGGAAAAAGTCAGTCCCCAAAGGTTATACACTGTACGATTCCATTCCTACAACATTCTTGAAATGACAAAGTTACAGAAATAGAGAATAGTTCAGTGGTTGCCAGGGGTTAGGGATGGGAGTGAGTGGGAGGGAGGGAGGTTTGGCTATAAAAGGCCATGAGGACCCTAGTAGCGCTGGAAATGTTCAGTATGTTGACAGTGGTGGTGATACACAAACCCACATGTGTGATAAAATTGTAGAGAACTAAATAGACACACACACGAGTACAAGTAAAATGGGAAGCCTGATTAAGATTGAGATACATATATATATATACACACACACACATATGTATAAGGATATATTATACAGCACAGGGAATATGGCCAATATTTTATAATAACTATAAATGGAGTATAATCTATAAAAATTCTGAATCACTATGTTGAACACCTGAAACTAGTATAATATTGCAAATAAACTCTCTCAATTAAAAATATATACATATTTATTGTAAACAACAAAAAAGAAATGCAATAAAATATGGACTTTAATGTAAAAATAATGATTGATACATTGCCAGTATATGTATGTCAATGTCAATACCCTGGCTGTGATATTATAGTTTTGCAAGAAGTTACCACTGGGGGAAGCTGGATAAAGGATGAGATATCTCTGCGTTATTTCTTACAAGTGCATGTGAATCTATCACTACCCCAAAATGAAAAAGTTATTCAAAAAAATGACATCTGTGGCGTTTGTTGTGTTTCTGTTGGACTGCGCTGCCCCCAAGCTTCCTGACTCCCCAACATCTCCCTGCCCCACCTTGGTCCACCATGGGACCAGAGCTCCCCCAGCCCCACATTACCTGGCTCTTCTTGCTGCCAAAGACCCCAGTGCCCATCAGGGGTAACCAACCTCCTTCCTTTCTGTTTCTGTCATCCCAAACTGGTAGTGGCCCAGGAGGAAGGGCCACACGGCTTTGCGGATCTCTGGCTGGATGCCCCCGTAGTAGATGAGACGCAGCAGCTCCCGCTCCTGGTAACTCTGTGGTAGGTGGGGGGAAACAAAGGATTTGCTCAACAGGAAACCAGGGGATGGACTCTGTGACCCAAGGGCTTCTCAGACTTAGCCCTCAGTGATCATGCTGTGAACAAGCAAAGCCACATGGGCCCAGATATCCATCGCGGTATCATACAATAAAGCAAAACCCCAGGAACCCCCATAACTGCCCACCAATGGGGGAATGCTGCATCCCTACGTGGGAATACCACACGGAAAGTAACAGGGCAGCAGATGCATTTATGAGAACCTACATAAAAGGACGTTCAGTGTATATTGTTAAGTGTAAAAAATAAGATGCAGAATAGATCGACGGTGAACCCATTTTTGTAAAACACAAAAACAAAACCCAAAGGTCAGAATATAATGAATTAACATTTCTACTTAATTTTTAGTCAATTTTGTGTACTGTGCTTATTGGGGAATATTATCTTGGAGTTATTAATCTTGACTCAGCACTGAGAAAATTGTTTTAAAGCGAATTAAACCGAAAAGGAGCCATTTCCAGCTGATTCTTCATACACTAATAGCTTTTGTGCACACAAGAATGACTTTAGCAACTGTTTGCTGTACTGTGGAATAGATTTGTCCTCTTTCTTTTTTAAAATTCATTTCCAGGCAAAGGCTTTGCAGATACAATTTGTCAAGCAGTTGCACTGGGGGACCAGAGGGTCCTATCGTGTGTGTGTGTGTGTGTGTGTGTGTGTGTGTGTGAAAAGTGCCAATGACTGCCAGAAGGCTACCCTGAAGGGCACTAGGGTCCTGTTTCCTCCCACCTCTTTACTTCACATTATAAAATTAAAATCATGTTTCACTTCTTAACACTAGTCTTTTTTTTTTTTTCAACACTAGTCTTAAATGTACCCAACCACAATGGCAAAACCAGCCATTTTGTTCCTGTTAGGAATTTGTATTCATATTGTATTGACAGCCTTGTCAACGCTGTATAAAAACTAGGGAGCTACTTGGGGCTGAGGCTGTGAACGCTTCATCAAAAATCTGTGTTCTCTTCTCCTGGAGTCCATAGCTGGACTCCATTTCCCAGCCTCCCTTGCAGGTAGGTGTGGCCATGTGACTGGGTTCTGGCCAAAAGGATGTAAGAGGAAGTGATGTAATCCATTTTCAAGCCAGGGCTTTGAAGGAGTAGGTGTACTCCATTCACACTTTACCTTTCCCCTCTGCTGGCTGGAAGCAGATGACCACAAGGCCCCAGAGGATGGTGCGGCCACAAGACTGAAAGATCCCTGACCCTCTAGAGGGAGGAGAGATGCCCACTCACCAGGAATGCCCACCCAGGACTGTTAAGTGAGCAATAGATACACCTCTATGGTATCAAGCAACTAAAGCAGCGGGGACTATGTGTTACTGCAGCCCAGTCCACCCTGACACAGCGATGCAACCAAGCAGATTGTGAAAGGGTTGCAGGCGTGCTAGATGAAAAATATTCATTTTTGACTATTTATTGTTTCAGCCAATTTGTCCTTAGGATACTGCCTCCCAAACTGGGGAGATTGCAAGGAGCATCTGGGGAACTTTCTTTTCTTTTTTTTTTGGCCGCAATGCGCAGCCCATGGGATCTTAGTTCCCTGACCAAGCATTGAACCCGGGCCTTTGGCAGTGAAAGCGTGGAGTCCTAACCACTGGACTGCCAGGGAATTCCCTGGGGAAGGGGAACTTTCAAAATATAAATTCTTGGGTTCCACTCTTAGAGGTGCTCAATCAGTAAAGCTGGAGCCCCTGGAGTGGAGCCCAGAAGTCTATACATCTTTCGAATTCCTCAGGAAATGTGCACTCACTCTCACAGACTGCCAGGGATTATGAACACTATAACCTTTCAAGAAAGGTAAGCTGGCATATCTATTTAAATTTAAAATGGACATCAAACAGTTACATTTCTAGGACTCTACCCTCAAAATAAGAGAACTAGTACAGAAAGGTATATGCTTATACAGATGTCGACTGCAGCACTGTTTGAAATAATTAAGAAAAAGGAACAGCCCAGATGTCCATCATTTAAGGAAGATTTGACTAAATTATGGTCCACCCACATATAAGGTGCTAAGGTTCTAATGTGGAATAGTTTACTTAGAGATCTGAAAGATGCCTTTGATATAAAAGTAAGTTGGTCACTTAAAATCTAATGTTACCTCATTAAAAAAATGAGTTTCAGTTTTATCTATATAGACATATCTGCGGATGTATAAGTATGGGAAACGTATAACAGGGTCTACACCAAACTGATACTATTCATTAATTCAGGGGATCAGACTAGGGGGTGCAGCAGAGATCATATTTAAAAACTTAAAAAAAATTCTGTACACCTGTGTTCTGCATTCTTTGAATTGTTACGGTAAGAAGGCATCCCTCCTGTAACTCAGAAAAACAACTATTTCCGGCAAAAAAAGAAAACCACCCTTCTGCCTGTCGAGGTTTGGGAATCAGTTTGTTTTTCCCACTGAGTCTCCTGGCATCCCCAGATTAATACACAGAATAGCACCTTCCCCCAACATGGGGAAGCCAGGCTGAGCCAGGTGCTCACCAGCTTGGCCCTCCCCAGGGAGGAGGGATGCAGCTGACAGAGCCACCGCATTTACCCAGCGTGGAGGAAATGGGTATCTCCTCCGAGAGCCTGCACTTGGCAGCAAACCAGTATTTCTTAGAGTGGATTCTGCCTTCCACCATAGGTGGTACTTTTCCAACGAAGGTCCCTGCGGCCACATACATTGGAAGGAACGTTCCATATGCTCTCCCACACTCCCCCAATTTCCTGAGCGTGATAAGCATATCAAGCATAAGCATGGCCAAGGCTCTGACAAGTCCTGCAGGATACAGAAAGCTGTTTAAGCTTGTTTCCCAAATTATTTCTCCATGAAACTCTTTTCACACATAAACTTTTCCCTTCCAGGAATATTTGTATTCTAATAAGAAAATCTTAGAAATCCATCTCCAGGCGAAATAGCTAATGGTAGAATTCTCGAGCCCTGAGACAAAGATGAGAGAAAACGGTTTCATGTAGTGGTGGGGTTTTCTTGGTCCAGCTGCCTCCCTCTAACTTAGCTACTCTCATCATTCTAAGTAGCCAACTGGACTGTAAATTCTTCTGGCCGGGAAGTCACAGCACATCATACAGGACCGAGCATACAGCTGATGCTTAATAAATGCTTACTGGCTGACTCATTCTTTACTCCTTCAAGGCAAACATATGTATTTTCCACCCTCCCTGATCCTCACCCCAATGGGCAGAAGCAGGCTGTGGGTGTTGGAACTCTCGAGGAGGGGACCTTCAATTTGTGTATGGAGAACCCAAGGATGTCACAACACCTGAGTCCCCACGCAGCTGGGTCTATTCCTCAGATGATAAAAGGTCCCCCCATAGTCTCTGTCCCCGCAAAGTCTCTGCCCCACGGCAGGCCGAGCCAGGCCAAGCCTTACTGTGCTGTCCTGCAGGTACTGCTCCCAGATCTCGGCCGTCAGCCCGTGTCCAGCATCGCAGGGCAAGTCCGGGGACACGATCATGTGATTGACCAGGGCTGACAGGTGGGTCCTCACAGTGGACAGGTGTCTGCAGTAGGCAAGCCCTGCCGGGGAAGAAGGAAAAGTGTCATTGCCCACCATCCAACACCCCCTGCCTTGCCTCACGGAGTCTCCAAAGTACTGTCCTACTCGTAATCTGATTGAACCCTCGTGGCCAGCAAACTGTCATCATCCTCCTTTTCCAGATAAGGAAGGTGAGGCTCGGAGAGGCAAAGTCACTTGCTGGCTTAAGTGCCTAACAGCCCTGTGACCCTGGGGAAGTCATGTCACCTTTCGCAGCCCCAGCACCTCCTCTGCTGGAAACCAAGGCATTTAATTCACAGGCTGGAGGCAGGAAGAGGCCAGTGACTCCACGGTCTTGCTGTACCCTGGGGTGCCTCCAATCCAAAGCAAGAGAAAAAGAATGGGAGAGAGGGGATGACTCGTTCAAACTGCAGCTGGATAAAGAAGGCCCTGGCCAATCAGTAGCTGGGGAGATGCTGAGGGCACTGGCTTGCTTTCAAAGATGGCCCTGGCCCTTCGAGCAATTCCCACCAACTTGCCCCCCTTCATTTGCTCCACCCTGGGTGCCGGGTCCACAGGAAGCACTCAGCCGGTGCTGGCCTATGTGCGCTTTGACCATGCCCGTTCCTTCTGGCTACTGACCCCCAACTCATCCTCGAGTCCCAGAGAGGACCCTGGCTCATCTGGAGCCTGAGGACTCACCCCTACCAACAACAGGGGTAATCATGATGATTGCGATGAGGATGATAGGATAGCTAACATTTATATAGCACACTCTGTTCCAGGGAGCTGTTCCCAGAGCTTACGTAGCTTAGTCGATTCTCACTACAACCCTGTGAAGCAGGCACTCTTACTGCGCCCATCTTATAGGTGGGGAAACTGAGGCACAGTCTGCGTGCATCACTTGCCCAGGTCACGTTGCTAGGTATCGAGCTGGGATTTGAATGCAGACCGTCTGGCTCCAGAACCTGGGCTCTCAACCGTCATCAGGGAGGAGCCACACCATGTGATGATATCAAGGCCCATCTCGACCCCCAACCCTTCTACCAGGAAGCTCTTCCGTTGTGGTTCCAAAAATACTCACCCAATGCCTTCTTCACACCAGGCCCTGCGTTAGGCACTAGGGATGGATAGTAGCAGAACAGGCAAAAACCTTGATCCTGGGGAGCTCATGCTTTCCGTTTCTCCAGGCCGATAGGACCTGCACTGTTTTTTCGCAGGCCCAAGCAGGATATACTAACACTTTCCTAGAATCCCTGAAAATATACACGTTTTACTTCCCCATCTAGGCTGTGAGGTAGGGGAAATAAAACCTGCTAAGAATCAAAATAGCAGAGTGGAAAAAACAGAGGCTTTGCCACCAGGCAGGCCTGGGTTTGAGTCCCAGCTCTGTCGCTTATTAGCCGTGTAACCTTGGGCAAGTCACTTTGCCTCTCTGTGCCTCAGTTTCCTCATCTGTTAATTGGAAATAATCAGAGCACCTGTATTATGAATTTAGTTTTTAAGTTTTGGGGAAGGGATCAGCCCATCTTACTCTTCTGCTCCTGCCTATAGGAGAAGGGGACTGACACTTACTGAGCACCGACTGCATGCAATGCCAGGTGCTAGGGGCTTTATACACGCTTTCCATTCAATCCTGAAAACAAACCCTCTAAGGTGGGCACTGGAGATGCAATGGTGATTAAACCAAACCCCTTCCAGCAAGTGTTCACCGCCTCCCCTTAGGACCAAGGGAGACATTTTATGCCCAATCTGTAAATGAGGAAATTGAGGCTAAGAAAGGTTAATGTAACTTCACCAAAACTAGACACCTAGGAAATAGGAGTCAGGCTCCTTCCCCTGATATTGCTGGCATGCAGTAGGCACTGAATAAATGCTCCCTGGAGACCACAATGGCAAATAAGGTCAATACGCACATCCATAGAAGGCTCTGGAAAGAATCTGGTACTTCATATTGTCACAGAGAAGCTTTAAGGGAGCCCTGTAGGAAGGAAGGAAGGGAAAGGAACACACTTAGTACAGATCCACACATAGCCCAGGTTTGCTGGAGAGGAGCATAACTCGTTATCTCTAGGGAGCAGATTAAAACCAGCCAGTCAAGTAGACTGGGGGTGTTACTGTTTCTGTCTACACAGCATCACTTCCCCTTCTTCCGCTATCAGCTTGGGAGTTAGCTCCTCCCCAACTCTGTCCCTACGGTTTGGGTAGAGCTGATTCTACCCAGTACATGACTCAGCTTGGAGTCACAGTTATTGGGTCGTGGGGTGGGGGTGGGGGGGTGTCACATGATCCAACCTGGGCCAATGAAAATCAGCCCTGGAACTTTTGCTGGAACTACTAGAAAACAGACACTCTTTTCTCTGCTTGAGTTCCTAAGCCAGTGGGATGTAGGGCAGCAGCTGCTGGGATCCGTTTTTACTACTGCACAGGAAGGGCCAGCTTGAGAATGAAACCATCATAGACACAAGCAGAGCCAAGAGCCAAAGAAACAGACATCCCTCTATGGAGCATCTCGATCCAGCCATGCCTGAAGCCACCATACCTCTGGATGTCTCAGTTCTATCAAGAGATTTTCATTTGCACCAGTTTGAAGTGGGTTTCTTTCACCAGCAGAAAGTGTTTTGACATCTTTTTATTTTTTTATTGGAGTATGGTTGCTTTTCAATGTTGTGTTAGCCTCCACTGCACAACAAAATGAATCAGCCATAGCCATATGTCCGACTTCTAAAGTGACCCCGCTGAACCAAAGTGGAGCCAGACTGCGATTCGGACTCTGGCTGACTGCAAAGGAGGTAATGCCTCAGAGCTTCTCCTTGCATGGGAATTTGCGGGGGTGGGGGGGGGGCTGTTTTGGCTGAAAGAAGGCCTCAGAATTGATGGAGAAAACAGGACTGCTGAAGGTAGCGTTGTGCATTCTTGGAGAAAACAGAGTGGAGGAATATTACACCCGTTAAAAACCCAGCGAGACTGGGAAGGAGGCATGGCTGAAGTCCTCCAGTTATGCATGTGGAGGCATTAAACATTAAAGTCACCCTCTTTGTGCCCTCAGGCTGGTGAGGCTTGGCTTCCTCGGGTTACATAAGGACAGCACCACACTGACAGCTGCCCCACAGTGGCCTTGGCCGTCTGCAAAGTGGTGAGTTCCCTATCATTACAGATGTGGAAGCAGATACTATGAGAGGTACTAGGTTAGAACAGCATTTGTCAATTGTCCATGCGCCATCAGCCACAGAATCACTTGGGGTTTCTCCAGCATGTGGATTCCTAGGTCCTGCACAGACCTACTCAGTCACAATCTCCAGTAAGTGGTCCAGGAAGCAGTACGTGATGCCCAAAGTGATTCTGATGCCTATGAAAATGTGAGGATCTCTGGTCATTTCAGTGCTTCTCAAGCTTAAAAGTACACACACGATCTTGGGACCTTGTTAAATGCAGATTCAGCTTCAGTAGGTCTGGCGTGAAGCACAGAGAATCTGCTCGGGTGATGGTACTGCTGGCCCAGAGACCACACCCTGAAAGCCAGGAAGTAAGTATATGGCTTTATCTGATGCTGGCCCCCATTTACACGCCCATGACTGAAGACTGGCCCACCCACTGGGACAGAGGCCCAGCAAGGAAAAAAGAATTCCATTCTCCCAGGCCAGGCCAGGCGGGGTCAATGGGAAACATGACCAGTCTCGGGAATGGGCTGTGTAGTTCCAAGGAGACAGAGCCCTGTGGGCAAGGAGAGAGATGATCTGGGGATTTAACTTTATGCAATAAATTAAAAAGTGTCATTTATTGAACATCACCATGTGCCAGGTACACATGCTGGCCACTTTAAACCATTATGTGATTTGTCCTTACAACAGCTACATAACGTAAGCATTAGTATCCCCACTTGTTGGAAGAGCAAACTGAGGCATGTTTGGTTGTCATTAAGTAATATTTCCAGCTTCTGCCTTCCAGGAGTGTGGTAGGACACACTTCCTGGTCCCTTGTTGGTGGGGCCAATGAGGTGTGAGTGAAAATGTAAGTGCTGCACTCGGGTTAAACCCCATCCAGAGCTCCATTTCCCTCAGTCACCGTGATTCGCAATATTCAAGATGGTGGTGGCTCCATCTGCCAGGCCCTTTAATGTGGAGAAACCAGAGCCCTCAGCTGACCCAGGATAGACACACAGCATGAATATGCACGATGGACAATCCTTTATTGTAATAAGCCACTGAGATTTTAGGATTGTTTGTTACAGCACCATAATCTTGTTTATCCTGACCGATATATGTAAGGAAGCTCCAACAGCTAGACTTCACGTGGCTAGGATTTAACCCAGACATGGACGATTCTATAGCCTATGTTCACTCCTCTGAATTCAAGGCAAGGCAAGAAATGGGTATCTGCAAATCTTTGGTAAATCCTTCCGTTCCCTCCATCCACAGTCCAAGCCCCTCATACCTCTCATGGTTGCAGCCATTGGTTGAGCCACCATCAGCCGAGCCACTCTGTGAACAGGAAGATTTCCGTGGGCTGGGTTGCCATAGGGATGGCAGGTTGCTCACGGAGACATCCATCAGGTCCTGGGGGACTGTGGTGGGTAGAAGGGGCAGAGGAAGAGCCACGGTTAAGCCTATGTGGGTCACAGAAACCTCACCCCAAAGCAAGCAGCTCACCCCCAGACCAGCACAGGGATAGAGAAAGACTCTGAATGTCACAGCAGGAGACAGCGACCCCAAACCAGGTCCTTGAGCCCATCCGAGCCAATGAAAGCCACCACCAAGATTTCGGGCCCCCAGCAGATGGGCAGAGCCGATGAAAGCTGAAGAGACAGAAGGAGAACAGACAGAAAGAGATCAGAGCCAAGGAAACAGGCCCAATCCCCAAGCAGGAGGCCAAGCCTCACCATGTTGTCATTCAGTTGTCCTCATAGGAGGCTGGCAGGAAGGAAGGGGAGCCTACTGGGGACGTCTGGGGAAGGTTGATGGCCTCGAGTCCCCAGAGGTAGGTCTCATGGGGAGCTCCTGGTGGTGAGATGTAAGGAAGCCTGACTCAACAGGTGAGGCAGGCCACCCAACAGCAAGGGGACCCAGTGGAGTCCCCACTGATGAGGGTGCCTGCACTGTCCATGGTCCTGGGCCTGTAGCTCTACCAAGAGAGCCTCAAGTAGGTTGGCAACCCCCCAGAATCATGGTGAGGGGGCATGTTGAAAAGCCATATGCCTGTATCCCAGCCCTGACCTACTGAATTAAAGCAGGTCCTACTATATGCAGGCTGTATCCTGGAGATACAGCCCTTGAGTCCGTGTTTCAAAAACAGTTTTGAGGTAGCAGCCACATTTGAGAACCAAGAGGGCACAAATGATCTCCTAACTCTTGGACACTGGTGGTTCCTGATCAATTGCTCCCAAGGATATAGCACTTATAGTTTCCCTTACTGTTTTCTTTCCCAGATCCATGGAAACCTCAGCATCTGCAATGCTGCAGAACAAACACACCGGTGACCCAGGCATTAGAATTTCTACAGTTAATTTCCTGGCCTCTTGGTGCAAAAAAGTTGTTTTCTCTAGGACAGGGCTTGGTAAATATTTTCTGTAAAGGGCCAGGTAGAAAATATTTTAGGGTTTGCAAGCCACTATCATAACCACTTGACCCTGCTGCTGTAATGCAAAAGCAGCCAAAAACAAAAGGCAAACAAATGAGCATGGGTATAATAAAACTTCCTTTGTGGACACTACAATGTGAATTTCGTATCATTTTCACACATCACAAAATATTATTCTTCTTTTGATTTTTTTTCGATTTTTAAAAAATGTAAACACCATTCTTAGTTCATGAGCTATACAGAATGAGACTGGATTTGGCTTGTGGGCCACAGTCTGCCAAACCCTGCTTTAGGAAATTAAGAGGGGTACTCATTTGCCCCATGAACCATGCCTCCTCAAGGATGACTGGTAATACCTGGCCTCTTCCCTTGGGCTCTAACGAGAGGGGGAGCTGTGGATCCAGACAGCGTCTGCCCCCACCCACTGACAGAATAGAAAGCTGCCTACAGAATGAGGTTCTTGAGGCCACCAAAAGTGGCTTGTTCCCCTACTCCTCCCCATAGACTCACCAATGAGCTGGACAAGAAAGACCAGTAGGCCCCTGTAAAATGTTCTAGGAAAAGTCCCAGTTCTCAGCCAATCTCAGGGAAGCACTGATCAGTTTCACGCAGATGTGGCAAGCATGACTCCACCCCCAGCCTCTCACACCCTGCAGACATCATCAATGGATCCCTCTGCTACAGAACCCGCAACACTCCAAGCTGCGTCCTGCAGCACGGAGGTAGGACAGTGTGAGGGCATCAATATTTCTCCTGCCTCCACCTCCCCCAGGACCAAGACTCAAATGACAACATGGCAGAGGTGGCTGGCACCCAGCCCCAGGGGTGGGGAGAGCCCAGACATTACTGGGGGGCTGCGGCTTCTGGCTTGATGTGGGGAGGGTGGTGTCCCATTTGGTCTGCGCCCACCGACTGCCCCTGGCCACCACTAACGCGGACCGTCCCGCAGGAACCACCATCCAGGCAGGGCCCATGGAGACAGGGGAAGTGCCACCCACGGCACTGGAAGCAACTTAAGAGGCAAAATAAAAAGCCCTGGTGAAATGGAAGGTCTGCGGTGACAGGAACACTGAGAAGGCGAGAAGAACCAATTCCCTGGGGCTTGAAACCTTCCCCTGTCCTGTTCCACTTAGTTCCCATGGATTGTGTTTGATCAGAGAAAGAAAGAATGCTGTTACCTATAAAGTGCCTACTCTGTGCTGGGTGCACATCCCCTACTATATGCAGGGGATTGCCTTATCCCTAACGAACCTGTAAGGGATGCATTTTTTTTTTCCTATTTTGCAGAAGAGAAAAGTGAGGCTCAGAATGGTGACACAACTTACTCAAAGCCTCACCTTTTTGACTAAAGTCCCCCCTTCTCTTCCCACTAAGAAGAGCTGTCACTTCCCGAGCTCAAGTCCTATCATTATCCCCTTTTACAGATTAGAAGACTGAGGCACAGAGAGTTCAAGCAGCATGCCCAAGACTACTCAGCTAATAAGTGGTGGAGCCGGGATTCCAACCTAGAGGATCAGACCCCGAGATCCTATTCATACTCTCTCAGCTGTTTTCCTACTGGCTGTTGTCTCCCCAAACCATCCTTGCCCTAGACCAGCGGTTCTCAACTGGGGTGATGTTGGCCTCCCAAGGGACACTTGGTGATGTCTGGAGACATTTTGTCGTGACTTGGGAGTTAGCTAGATGTTACTAGCATCTAGTGGGTAGGGATGCTGCTCAACATCCTATATAATATATAAGACTCTTCCCTCCTCCACCCACAAACAGTTATTCAGCCCAAAATGTCAACAGTGCCAAGGCGGAGAACCCTGCACTGGGCAGGTGCTGCCCAATACAAATCCAGTGTGAGGTACAAGCATAATTTAAAATGTCCTAGTAGCCACACTGAAAGGGTAAGAAGAAACAGATGAAATCAATCAGCAATATGTGCTGTTTAACCCAATAAACTCCAAGTGTTATCTTTTTTTTTTTTTTTGGCCGCATGGCATGGCACGTGGGATCTTAGTTCCCCGACCATTGTTGACCAGGGATCGAACTCGCACCCCCTGCAGTGGAAGTGCAGAGTCTTAACCACTGGACCGCCAGGGAAGTCCCACCAAATGTTATCATTTTCACACAGAATCAATATAAAATAATTAATGAGATATTTGACATTCTTTTTCTTGGTACAAAATCTTCAAAATCCAGTGTGCGTTGTACACTAACAATTTGGACTAGCCCCATTTCAAGTGCTCAGGACCATATGCGGCTCACACCTCCCATACCAGACAGTACAGAGACCGTCTTGGTGACAGAGGGGTCTGGAAATGCCCTTCTCTGCCTGTGAACCCACCTAAATGCTTGAGAACTTGTCTTTGCCTCCTCTGTGGACATGAAGCAGGCACAGAACCAGGTGGTGGAGACAGGGGTGAGAAGACATGGAAAGGGAGTTTAGAACCATCTGTGGCCACATCTTCCCTCCCACAGGGGGAAACTCTTCTCTCTTATCATTTAAGGCAGGCATCTGTATACTTTTTCTGCAAAAGGCCAGCCAGTAAATATTTTTGGCTTTGTGGGTCATGTGGTCTCTGCCCCAGCTAGTCAACTTTGCGGCTGTGGCTTTTCAAGCAGCCATAGACCATATGTAAATGGATGGGTGTGGCCGTGTTCCAATAAAACTTTATTTACAAAAACAAGCAGTGGGCTGAATTTGGCCCACAAGAAGGGGTTTGCTGATTTCAGGTTTAGGCACTTCCTCAGAAAGGACTTTACAGACCTTACAGATGAAAATCATAACATGACTGTTCTGTAAACTCTGTGACGCTCAGGGTCCTGAGAAAATCAACCAAGCATGGGAGTCACCATTTCCATGTGGGCTGAACCTGACCTTGAGGATGAAGGGAGTGAAACCACAATGCCCTCCCCTACCCTCCCATCAAAACAATCTGCATGGAGTGGATATAAGAAGCACAAGCTCTGGAGCCAGACCATGTGGGTTCAAATGCCAGCCATGCCAAGGATTAGCTGGGCAATCCTGGATCAGTTTTTTAACCTTTCTGTGCCTCAGTTTCCTCCTTTGAACAAGGGGGGATGGTGATGACAATGGTACCTGCCTTGGAGGGCTGTGGTGAGGATTAAGTGAATTAAGACATGGAGAGAGCACAGAAGTGGGCTCGGCACACAGTGTCACTTAGTACATGAGACCCACCATTGCTCACAGGGCATCTGTCATATTAGGTGTGTGATGTATCATTGATCTGACTTCTAAGAATATGATCCCGGGTGGGGACTGCTGTTATCCCAGTTCTACAGATGAGGAAATGAGGCCTGGAGAGGGCCAGTCACTTGGCCACATTGCCGTGGCAGACTTGAAAGTAGTAATGTGTTCTGTTCTTTTCTCTAAACCAGCAGTTCTCATCCGGGGGCAATCTGGCCCCCAGAGGACACTTAGCAGTGTCTGGAGACATTTCTGGTCGTCACAACGTGGTGCTGGTGGTGGGGGCAGATTTACTACTTGGCACCTAGTGAGTGGAGACCAGGCATGCTGCTCAACACCCTACAGAGCATAGGACAGCCCCCAACCACAAAGAATTATTCCATCCGAAATGTCAGTGGTGCTAAGGTTGAGAAGCCCTGTTCTAAATTCACTGTCTTGGTTGGGGTTTCCTCGAAGGCAGACAAGGATTCAAGGGCAAGTTGGGAGATGTTCCCAAGAAGCACAGGTAGGGGACAAGTGAAAGGACACAGGAGGGGAAGGGCGAAGAGGGTAACAAGCTGGTCACCACGTCAGTTACCATCATGGGCACCTGGCGCTTGATCTCGTGGGGGACCTCTAGGACATGTGCAGAACACACATTTCAGAGTGTTCTCACCTAAGAGGTGAGGGAGCTGGGGCATTTATACACCAGCTCCTACCGGACACTGGCTGAGGGCTGCTCCAGGGAGGCACTGATTGTAATACACCCCACCCACCCACCAGGGCAGAAGGAACCCTGGTGGCTGGAGACACTAAGGCTGGCAGCTGGCAGTGGAGCTGCCTGCACAGAGGGTGTGGGTGGGTGCAGCTAGCATCTGTTGCCCTGGCACGTGCAGGGCCACGACAGGCTAACGTGGATATTCCCCAAATAAGTAAGACATTCAGCACCCAGCCTGGCTCCCAGCAAGAGCCTACAAATTGTTTGTTGGATGAGGACCTGTGGAGAGAGCTGCCTGGGAAGGCAGCCACAGGGCACTGGCCTCTCTGATAAATCAGCTCTCTGTGGGGGGCGGAGGGGGGGCGGGGGCATGCGCCATGTGAGCCGTAGTACCGCAGAGAGGCTAGGATGGCTTCAGACCCTGATCCTGGGCGGGAACGGATATGGCAATACACTTCAGGACACTCCATGGCTCTTAAAGACACAGGAACATGAGGCTTTGCTCCTAACTGAATACATGTGAAAACACAGGCTAACCCAAGCAACACAAGACCTTACCACCAAGCCTGCCCACATCCCAGCTCCGACAGCAGTGGACGTGAACTGGAGCATTAAGCAGCCTGGCACAATTAGTCCAAGCTCGCCAGGGAGGGTGTCTGCTTTCAAAAGAGCCTCTCACTGTCCAGCGTGGTCACTTAAGCAAAGGGAATCTCAGAGCCATTATCCATCAAATGGGAACAGGGCTGCAGAGGGTTAAATATTTAAAATAAGGTTTATAGAAAGAGCCTATGACTTATTATTGATTTGTTTAACAGACATCCACACAGTGCTTAACAAATGTCAGGCCTCCTTCTGAGAACTTTTCAAATATTAATTCATTTCATCGTCACCACAGCCCTCTGGTAATGAAGATCTTCATAGCAACAGTTTCCATTCACTAAGCATCTACTTCATGGCAGTCACCATGCAAACTGTAGGACACGTTATAATCTTGTGTGCCAGTGCCCAGGGCTTCCCTTCCCCTCGGCTGGCTTTTATTTATTTATTTGTTTGTTTATTTATTTATGGCCACGCTGCGCGGCTTGCTTGATCTTAGTTCCCCGACTAGGGATTGAACCTGCGCCCTCAGCAGTGAAAATGCAGAGTCCTAACCACTAGACCACCAGGAAATTCCCCCCCTCTGCTGTCTTGACAACCATTTATTGAGGGCCTACTGTATGCGAGGCCTCATTCTATGGGCATTACACTGACCAGCTTATTATCTCATTGAATCCTTACAACAATATTTTGAAGTAAAATAATAATAGCATGTGAGTGTTCTTTCTGTGCCAAGTGCTTTATCTCATTTGATCCTCGCAAGAGTCCCATGAAATAGGTGCTATGAATAGGTCCCCATTTTACGGATGAGGAAACCAAGGCACAGAGGGGTGAAGTGACTTGCCCAAGTTCAACCAGGATTCCAGAGCCCATATCACTGCTGCTACCCCATGCCACCTTGTGCCCATGGACATCTTTATTAGCTAAGTAGAGAGTGCTTATTTGTTTTCATTTGGGGGAAATCAAGGCTGCCAAGACACCAACTTCCTGATTCCAGGTCCCCCTGCTGGCCCCAGAATCCACATCTCTTGTCCTCTAGCTCCACATGACCGAAGTCAATTTCAGGACCAGCTAACAGGTGGATCCCTGGGCCCAGGGCCAGGGCAGCTTACCGAATTCGGACTGCATGCCAGGGAAGATGATCCGGAACACATAATCCGTGGCCTCCTCATCTTCCTTGTCTGAAGACGTGGACTCGGACGAACCCTGAGGGCTTCGCTTGCGCAGTCTGGGAAATACTTTGCCCTGAAAGAACACATCCCAGTGCATGGTCCCTGGGACTCACCTGTCTCCACAACCTGCACAGCCCAAGGGTCTCTGCGGGGCGTGCAAGAGCCTATGCAGCCACATAAGGGCCCATGGGCAAGAACAGCCAGCCACTCCCCATGGCTGACCCCTACCCCAGCCTCCCTGGGGCTCCCACGATCACTCACCTTCCCTCGCTGAGACCAGAGTGGCGGGTCCAGCTGACCGTGAGGGAGCAGCCCATTCTCCAGGCACGAGAGGAACTGCAGGAGGTGACCTCCCTTGGGGAAGCGGAAGGGCGGCCTCTGGATCCCGTCCTGGCTGACCAACACCACTGTCCCACCGCTGTCCACTGCCACCGCGACCCGGCCAGAGGAGACCCAGCAGGAAGTCACTATGAGACATGGTGATGGGCCCCCGCCCAGGCATGCCCAGCCAGACCCAGCGGTCCTGCTCTAAGGCTCTGGGAAAGGCCTGGGCAGAAGCTCTGGGGCAGCTGTCGCCTCCTCTGAGTCCCCCTCATCCCACCCACCAAGGTCATCAACTGGGGAACTACAGGACAAGGTCAAGAAGAAGGTGCTTGGCCTCCCTGCATTCACCCACCAAAGGAAAAAGATACCCCCAAACACCCTATGCCCCTCAAACACACTCTACAAATTGACCTGACCTATTTTTGTATGGAGGCTTTCAGACAGACCCATTTTCAAGGCAGTAATTGACTCTTTTTTTTTTTTAATTTATTTATTCATTTATTTTAGTAATTGACTCTTGCTAGCATGTATTAAACATTTACTGTATACATGCATAGCACGTTAAAGGCATTGTCTTATTGTAATACTCAAAAGAGCACTATGAGGCATATCTATTACTGCCTATTTTGCATATGATAAAACTGAGGCTCAGAGAGGTTATGTAACTTGCCCAAGGTCACACAGCTGGTGAGTGGCAGGACCTGGATCTGAACCCACATCTGTCTCATTAAATAATTTAAATCACTGTGTTTTGTGTCTTGGTGATGTACAGATTCCTTTCTTAATAAAGCAAGATGGCCCTCTGCTTGTTCAGAATATACCTTCCTTAAGCTATAAAGGAGAACTCTAGCTATAAATCTTTGATTTTCAGAACACTGACTTTGGAGGGACAAAGGCCTGGGTTTGAGACCAGACTGGGGAGCTTAGGAAATATATCAATGTGCCACGCTGCTTCCTCACCTCTAAAATGGGAATGATGGAGCCCCTACCACTGGGATGTTGCAACGATTAGATAACAAGCATGTGAATAGTGAGAACTGTGCCTGATACATGGGTTTAATGCTGAGCCCTTAACAAATGTCATTTGATCCTCACAGCAACCCCATGAATAGACGCTGTTATGATTTCCATTTTACAGATGGGGAAACCGAGGCTCAGAGAGGTGAAGTCACTTGTCTGAGGTTGCACAGGTAATAAGTGGGTGGGGCAGGCAGGGGATCCAGGAGGAACACACCCCAGCCCCATGCTCACCCTCAGTTCCTACCTTGCTGGTGGCAATGCAGGTAGACAATCTCCTCCAGGCGGATGGTCATGGCATAGTCCCAGTAGACGCTGGAAGGGGAGGGAGGGTCAGGCTTGCAGGATGTCTGCCCAACTCGCCATGGGGAAGCCCAATCCATGGGCTCCTCCACCCTCCTCACCAGGACCACCTATCCCCAACATCCATGTCCCAGTCTTCCCAGACTCTATCTCCCCTTCTTCTGGTTCCAGTACCCCAATTTTCCAAGGAATCCCCCCTACACACACATTTCTTTAACCCCAGTCCATGTGGCTAAGGCTGACCTCTCCTACCCTCCCCCACCTCAAGGACTCCAGGAATGGGCATCTGACCCTGGCTTGGCCACTCAGTATATGACACTGTTCCAGCCACTGTGATTGGTTCACGGATTGCCCCATGATGCAAGCAGAACCAATGAGACTCAATTATTGGATTTACGTTAGAAATCTCTGGGAAAGAGATGCTCCTTTCTGCTAGGAGAGTAGTGGTAAGGATGATAGAACTCTGGAGATGTAGAGGGCCATGGCAAGAAAAAGCCTGCCTGTGAATGGAGTCAACAGTTGGGAAAGTAGAGCCAAGAGATGGAAAGAGTTCAGGTCCTCATTTGAGTCCCTGGATCCAGCCATGCCTGAAGCCACCACCCCTGGATTTTTCAGTTCATGTGAGCCAATGACTAAGGCAGTTTGAGTTTGGTTTTCTGTCACCAGCATCTAAGATAAGAGTCTTGACCAACTCCAGGCCACCATGTGCCCATGTGGTTAGAATAGCCACTCAACAGCCTTAACTGCACAGGTCTCAGCAGGGTGACTTGAAGGCTTCCATGAACCTCATTTTCCTCCTCTATAAAACGGGGCTCATAATAATATCTACTGCATTGTGTTGCTGTGAGGATTAAATGGAATCACATATTTGAAGGGCTTAACACAGTGGTGATGCATGAAAAGGTACTTGGTGAACGGTCCCTGTGATGATTTACTTAAGGTTTTCCATTTCCAGCTCGATGCCTACTGCTGTCTTGAAACAGATTGCCCTTCCCCTCAGAACACAATGGACAGTGGGGGCCACAGGAGTGCACTGTTCAAGTTTCCTTCAGAACTTGCTGTGGGGAGCAGAGCTGACCAACCAACAGCTTCAGAGGCCACCCCTGTGGATCCACCACCACATCTGTGCTAAGGTCATGCTTCGCTTGGGCTGCTTTTAGTCAGGACAGAGCACGTGGGGGTGACAGTGTAGGTCTATTCTTGTGGGCTGGGAGACTCCTCCAATGGTCAACTTTAGTCCAGGGATTCCCTACTGATCTGGCCAAATGTTCTTAGAACTGCACTGTGTCCGAGATTCTTCTTGGCCAGTCTTCCTTCCTTTCCCCATCCCTTCCCAGTGATAAGACCAGCTTCTCGGTCTGCCCACCTTGTCCTGCTCCTCACTTTGATCCTTTGCAAGTTCTTCCCCCATTACATCTCTTCTGCACGTCTAATCCTGTCTTGGTGTCTGCTTCTTGGAGGACACTAACACAGGCGTCAAGGTCAGGCAGCGTTCAAATCCCACTCCTGCCACCAACATTGAGCCAGTCCTTCCCCATCTCTGGGCCTCAGTTTCCTCTGATGTGAAGCTAGGAAGTTGGAATGTAAGCCCTCCGAGGGTCCTTTCTGCACCGGTCTATACCAGAATCAGTCTCGTCAGGATCCATGGAGTGAATGTCCTTGGACGATGATCAAGTACACAAGCGTTTTTCCGAGTAGCAGCCTCTGCCGAGCCCCTCACAAGGCGAGTCTCAGTGAGGAGGTCCTTCCCAGGGCTCCCACACCAGGCCCATCACACAGGGTTGCAATTGCCTGTTTTCTCCTCTGTCTCTCCAAGGGGTGCTGAACTCCTGGAGAGGGACTGGGCTTTTTGTTCACTTCTGCAAAATGCTTAGAGAATGTTCATAATGAATGGTAAATGCTGGATCCTGGAATGCCCAGGAAACAAGGCAACTCTCCAATTACCACCAGACACCGGCAAGGAGGATCTCTGTGGCCACAGGTCCTTTGGATCCATCTAAATTAACACCAACAAACCCCAGGACCGGGATGCCTTTCCAGCTGCCAGGCTTCCTGCTAAGGGCTTTATATGCATTTTCTTATTGACTCTTCCCTGTATGTCTCTTCAGAGGTTCCATTACTACATCCCCATTTTACAGATGAAAAAACTGAGGCTCAGGGAGGTGAAATTGATTATCCAAGGTCACTCAACTGGGAAGGAACAAGAGTTGAGTTTCTGTTTTCGTTTTACATGTTCTAACGGCTTCTAGAGTGGAATTTCTGGGTCATATAGCAAGGGTATGTTATAAGAAACTTCCAAACTTGTTTGTAAAGTGGTTGGACCATCAGCAGTGTATGAGGGTTCCAGCTGTTCCACATGGCAGGGCTGAGATTTGAGCCAAGTCTGGGCTGACTCCAGAGACCAAATATCCACCTTTCTGGTGGTATTTCCCCTCGAACATCAGGAAACCCAGCTGGGGAGTTATGATCCTGGCTGTGTAAGAGGGAAGTCTGGCTGGGAAAAGAGGAAAGAGGTCCTGAACCTCCTCCTCTTTATCGTCATTGTCCCTTGATCCCCAGAGGGATGCTGGAGGCCCTGGGTTCCCCCCTTTCCCATGCCAACACGCACATTTCTGACCCTTGGCTGTTTTTATTCCAGTGAGCCTCAGTTCCAGGCAAGGATAACAAGGATAGATGGGGGTTCAGAGCCCAGGGCTGGGGAAGTTCCCAACCCCATTAGCAGTGACCTTCGAAGTGCAGATTCAGCTGGAACTAAATATTGAAGCACTTATGATATGCCTGTCCACAGAGGAAAAGATGATGCAGAAACAGGCAGAAACAGAGTCCCCGATGATTTGAGCTGGAGGGAAGGTGCTTGGCAACCATTTGGTCCAATGTCTTTCCCAAAACATTAACATCAAAAGTTTCCTGCCCACACAATCCTGGGCTTAGGTCCAACCAACAAACAGAGTCCTTGTGTTGTTGAAAGCTTTGATGTTTGGTGGAAGACACGTCAATGTTTAGGAACCCCTGCAGACCCTTGGGGAACCCTTCATATTCTGGAGAGCTCATCCTGTCCACCCCCCTCATTTGATAGGAGAGGGAAGCTGAGGCCCAGAAAGGGGGAGTGATGTACCCCAGGTCATCCAGTGAGGGGAGGACCGAGCAAGGACTTGTTCCCATCACATCCGTTTATTCATTGCTTATTCGTTGTCTCCTCCAGTACAATGTAAATACAGTGTAAGCTCTGAAAAGATCGATTTTCCTCTCCTTTTACGCATCTGTTATCTCTCTTGGACCAAGCACAGTGTCTAGCACACGGTAGGTCCTCAGTTAACATTTGATGAATGAATCCAGGTCCCCTGACTTCCCTGCTTTGCTTCACAATTATTTGATATCTAAAGGGCGAGACAGTCAGAACACAAGTAGTAACAGATTTATTATGATTTTGTAAATGCTAAGAAGGAGATTCAGGGGACCTCCATGGGATCTGAACTCAGCTGGGAGGTCAGGGAAGGCCTGATATAGAGATTTCAGATGAATAAGCTGATATAAGGTTCAAGGGCAAGAGCACTTCCTCGGCTCCCACACTGCTCCTCCCAGAAGGTGCCACCATCAGAAACTCAGGAGTCTGGCTGGAGCTGAATTACGCGGCCCAGCTGAGGACTGGCTGCACCTCCCAATGACCGTCTCTGAGGACAGACGGTAACCCTTGCCCAGGAAGTGATCAGCTTAGAGAATGATATTAATCCCAGCAAAGCCTGGCGTTCATCGCACCGAGGCTTAACACTACACAGAATACGATAGTGCTCTGGTCATGGCCCTTGGAAACAGTCCTTCTTCTACATATATAAATATATATATTTATACTTACAAATATGTATATATATTTATAGATGAAATCCTATAATTTCATGATGTCTGTTTGCTACTGCAGGACAATATGAAAGGCAGAGGGGATGACGGGATGGCTGTTAGGGCTGCATCATGGGTACTTGAGTTCTATTTTTATGTTAGAAATTCCTCATAATCAAAAGTTTTGAAGAAATCAAGAACATGTATAATAATAATAGAGCCCGATGTGGGCTCAGAGCAGCAAAACCCATCATCCCTCCTCCCCACCAGCAGCCAAGACTCCCCCAGCTGAAATCACCAGGCAGGCTGCACCTCTGCATGGCGGCTTCCCTGTGTTTTTCCTAAACTTTCCCTAATTGCGCTGGAACACAGGGGATCGCAGGCAGGGAATCCCTGGTTCCCGGGTCTCTTTGAAGTGTGACTCCAAGGCCTTTGCTGGGTCTTATAACTCGCAGGGTATTACAGGAGATACAGACCTGGACCAGATGCTCACAACCAACACCTCTGGCCTTCCTTTTGCACTGAGTGATGGGTAAGATGGCAAGAGACTGGGGAGTATCGGCCATTTGAGGGCTTACGAGATCTTTGTTACAATTTCTCTCTCCGGGTGGTGTTTGCCCAGGGCACTGCCTAATACCTATATCCTAAGATTCTTCCAGTCAGCTCCCAGATCCTCCTGAGTTACCCACAAGGCCACAGCTGCAGGGAGGCTGGACCAAGTGGCCATAACAACCAGACGGAGCAGGGGCAGAGGCGGGGCACAAGGGACAGGGCACAAACATCCCTGCGCTGAGGGGAAGGGAGGCTCCCAGCACCCTACCTCTTCTCGTAGTCCAGGTCCCCTACAGACCCGTTCATCAGCTGGTTGGGCGTCCACTTCAACGTCATGACGTCAGCTGTCTGGTGCAGGGACAGGTACCCCGGCACAGCCTCCATGTCATCCCTCTGCAGAGACAGCAGGACTCAGGCCTGATCATAGCGCTGGCATCACAGTGGACACGGGCCCTGGCCCATGTGACTCAAGGGCACACAACCAGAACCAAGAGGTTGGCTCATTCCCTCCACGGCCATGTCCATTTGGAAGACCCCGAACCTCCCTCCAGATGGCTGTGCTAAGCCAACCACCACGATGGGTTTGGTTCTACAGAGTCCAGCTGTGAAAGCCGCCCACCCCACCCTTTCATGTGGCTCAGGAACCCTGATGCAAGGGTGGAGTCGGCAGGGATCTTTAAAACCAGGAAGGGGGCTCTGTCCTTTCAATAACACCCTTTCCAAAACAGAAGGCATGTATCTGCCATCACTGTGTCCAGTCTTAAGGGAGAAAGAGATGGCAGCTGAGTTCTGTTCCACAGATATTACCCAGAACGCCCTCCGCAAATACCCTCTCCATACTCCCCACCCAGGAGCCCCATCCTCTGCCTTCCCAATATGCCTGCAGGGCTTCTCACCTGCTCTGCTCTATCCCAAGTGGGGTTTGGCAGAGGGGGCTGTCTCCAAGCCTCACACATAAGAGGCAGCCCTCCTCCCCCCAGATTCACCCCACAACATGTGGAGACAGACAACTAACATTTACTGAGCACCGAGGGTGTACCGAGCATGGCTCCACTCCATAAATGTCTCAACCACACATGCCAGCAACCCCGGGAGGAAGCATCCTTGCCGTATTTCATCGATTCTAAGATACACAATTTTTTTTTCACATTTTAGTGCACCTGAAACGGTGCATAGCAGGTTCAGTACAAATGAGTGAACTAAATGAGTGAGTGATTACAACAGAGAATGATAGATAGACAGCTGGCTGGACAGATGGATGGATAGATGAACTGGAAAACAAATGGACAAGTGCAGACATAGATTGATGATGGGTAGATGGATGGATTAATAGGTGAATATAATTATGGGTGGATGGATGGAGGTAACGATGGGTAGATGAATGGATGGATGTAATAATGGGTAGATGGCTGTATGGACGTAATGATGGGTAGATGGATGGATGAATGAATGGGTGGTTGGGTGGATATAAATACAGGCAGATGGATAAAGAAATAGTGATGGATGCATGGACAGAGTGATGGGTGAATATAGAGACTGGAAGAGAGTAGACTGGCTGGGTGGGTGGAGATTTTGACAGACGGATGAATAGATGGGTGAATGGGTGGATGGATGGATAGATGGATGAGCAACCAGGAGCCAGAGGGAACTCCTCCTCTATAACCTGGAGCCAGACCCCCAGTGGAAGAACTGGGCCCAAGATGAACTCTCACCGGCTGAACCAGAACGTTGTTCTTGCCATAGAGCAGGGTGGCCCGGGAGTTCTGGTGCAGGGACTCTACATAGTCACGGGCGGAGAGGGACGGCCGGTCATCCATGCTGCTACTCGAATGCCTTTTCTGGATCTGGCAATGTGTGGGGAGGTGGCAGATGAGGTCTGGAGTGACCACCAAGGCCCCGGTCCACTCCCCACCTCCACACCAAGTCCAGAACTCAGCCAGGCTCCCTCCCAGTGCCCCACCGTCCACCCCACTCACGCAGAGGGCCGGACGCTTGGTGGGCGAGTCCTGTCGCAGGTGCAAGCTGTGGATGCGGTGCCTCTGGACAAGCTCGTCGGCTGAGGGGTCCGTCCAGAAGTGATCGGAAGTCTTCATCTTGGTGTACTCCAGGGCGCAGGGCCCTACTGTGGAGCAGACAGGGGCTGGGAAGCCATCTCCCTGGAAAGTCCTCCCTCCCTTCTACCACCAGATGGACCACTTATTTCACCATTTCTCCCCTCCAGGCAGCTAGCATGACCCAGGGTCCTGCTAAAGAGAAACCAGCACAAGACCCTGAAAGCAAGAGGCAGGGAGCAGTTTTGAAGGGAGAGGCTGGAGGGAGGCGAGAGAGGCCCTTAGGAGGTGCCCCCTGGAGCTGAGACCAGAGATCCAGAGGAAGCTCAGAGCACTGGACCACTTACCCAACAAAGATGCAAGGATGGGGCCATCCACGGGGTCCATCAGGAGAGCTTCCTTCTCGTAGTACTTACTAGCAAGAGAGGAAAGGACATGCAGGGTTGTATGGTGACCAGCGGAGGGTGCACAATCAACTACAACCTGATGGTTAAGAGCAGACTGGGTTCAATGCCTCTCTGGTCACCCAGTACCTCTGTGAGCCTCAGCTGCCCCATCTGTAAGATGGGGATAATAATAATATGTCTCATAGGGCTGCCAAAGGACGTTTGAGAGAGACAACAGATGTAAGGCACTTAACACAGTGCTTGGCTATAACTGCTTAATACATGGCTTATTAATAATACATTATTATTAATAATGAGAGTAACAGAAAAAATCATTAGAAGGCTGCCGAGGCCTGGCTGTTCTGTCTGCTTCTCTTGCATCTTCCATTTCAAACATGAAGTCACTTAGAGGCTCAGATGATGTCTGCCCTTCCAATATTATTGAGGCAAACATATGCTTTTTAGCTGTGGTGTGTCTTCAAAAGCTGTAATAATAGGCCTTCCTGTCTGGAAAACTAAAGCAGATGACGCTGGCCTGACACGCTCAAAAATGCCCCCGGCCTCTGACTCTCCAAAATAACACGCAATGTTGTCAATACGTTCGTGCTGAGTGTTTTGTTTTTTGAGTTGTGCACTGGTTTCTAATTCTTTGCAAACTCATACAATCCAGAAACTAACAGAACTTCAGAATTGGAAAGGACCTTGTTCTGACCTCCTGAGGGATCTCAGGCCCAGAGAAGGTAAGTGACTTGCTGAAGGCCACACAGCAGGCGGATGCAGGCTACACCCAGCAAGCTTAGCTCTTCTTCCCTTCCTACAACGGGGGGTAAAGAACACAGGATCTGGAGTCGGACTGAGTGGGAGCCCAGCTCGGCCACTCCCTCCCTCGCTGTGTGTCCCTGGGCAGGTGACTACCTTCTCTACGCTTCGTTCGGTGCCCTCAGCTGTAAAGTGGGAAGAATGACAGAACTCACCCACTTGCGGATGCTGGGAGGAGTAAATGTCCAACTGCACGTATTAAGTCCCAACACCGTGAAGTTCTCACTAAATGTGGCAATATCATTGTAATTTTACCCCAAAGAAATCTTCAATCAACCATAAAATTGGCTGAGGCAGAATGACACATCCTGGACATGCTCAACATCAAGTTTATACATTTTGGTGTCAGATCTGAAGCTAATACTTTGAGACACTTTCCAGTCCACCACTCATACTCTATTCCAAAAATCAGCACAGTTATGTGATCGTAACCTGGAAATAATGCCTTAAAATAGTAGGTAGGTTGGGAGCAAGATGTGACTATATAGGGTAGCCCCAGGGAGTTTCTTCCGGGTGATGGGTTTCTTTGGAACAGTTCTATAGCCTGAGTGTGGTGTTGGTTTTATGAAACTATGCATGTGTTAAAATTTCATAGAATTATATAGCAAAAAAAAAAAAAAAAGAATGTACCAATACTGTTGGTTTAACAGTATTGCGTCAATGGCAATTTCTTGGTTTTAAGACTTGTACCACAGTTATGTAGGATGTTAACATTGAGGGTAGGCAAGAACCCTCTGTACTACTGTTTCAATTCTGTGTGAACCTAAAATTCAAAATACAGTGTTAATGAAGAAATAGTAGGTTGGTATTGCTGCTCAAATAAGTTACTAAAAAAAATATGACCAACTTTTTCAGCGGGAAAACACAAGGTCATATGCCAAAGGCAATTAACTACAGAGACCCTGGACCCATAACAAGACAGGGGGCAGAGATGTGTTATAATTTACTAGAAGGTGAAGAGGTGAACTGGAACTCCAGAGCCTGGATTTCTTTCAGTTCCTCTCCTGCCTCTGGGCCTTTGCACCTGCTGTTCCCTTTGCTGAGAACACTCTTCCCCACCCTGTTTCACAGTATCCCATCTTCTGGGATACTTTCCCTGACCACCCAGAGGAAGTTAAACACCACCCACCTGTCCTGGTACACTCATCACAAATTATCACAATTACTATTTGCCTGTTTTCCCTGCTACAATGCGAGCTTCATGAGGGGAAGGACTTTGGTTTGTACTTTCATACATATTTTCCTAGCAAACACGCAAAGAATAAAAGATGAGAACAATGATACCCACTCTGTGTGAGGATGTGGTTAAACAGGCATTTTTACATACTGAAAGATGGAAAGATTCTCAGATATATTTCTTTCTTTCTTCCATCCTTTCTGTCTCTCTTGCTGGAAAGGGGTGCTGGCCACGAGGAGTCTCAGATCATAGATTCTCAGTAGATCTCCACTGTTCTTTGCATAATATCCAAGTTCTTAAACATGACAGGCAAGACCAGTGTATCCCCAACATCTAGGTTAGTGCCTGGCACATAGTATATGCTCATTAAATATTTATTGGGTGAATGAATGGATGCATGGATGAATGTTTGCCAAGAGGACTTACACTGTAAAACCTTTATACCATGTCAATCTGAGCTAGGAGAGAAAATGTAAAAAATATCACTATGCATTTCCAAAATGCTGTGTACTCACTAACTCCTTTTCTCACCTCTTCTCCAGAGTGGCAGCAATTCCCATCCTGTCCCATTCACCAGAAGAGACAACAGAGGCACAGAGAAGCTAAGTGAGTCCCCTAGGGCCACATAGTGAATAGACTGTGGGCTTCATTCATGGGAAAAGGAACATCTCTAAGATTGCAAGATCCTCACACCTCACCCCAATTCCAAAGACCCTGCATTGCTATTAAGCACCCAAATATTCCCAAGGTTCCAAGCTAGGCTAGTTCAGAGTCAAACATCCAGAAGGCCCTAATTTAATCACCTTCACATCAAGTGTATATCAAGAGGGGAAAGCGTAAGCAGCTTTGTGTGAGAGAGTGCAATTCCTAAGAAGGCCAGCAGGTGGTGGCAGAGCGCACCCAGGTGTCTTCCGCTCACCTGCTGTTTTCCACAAGGTAATGAACAATTTTGTCCAGGACCTTTTCAAACAAGGCTGTACGGATCCACAGGTGCTTGATGGCGAGTGGGGACAGGTTGGGCAGTTTTGGCAGCTTTCGCACATTCTCCTGGAGGCCCTGGATCTGGTTTCGCCTTCAAGACCAGTAAAGGAAGAGAATAGATATTCACAAAAGAGGAAATCCAACAGGATCAATATGCAAATGGGAAAGTGTCCAACTTCTCTAAGAAATCAAGGAATGTCAATTAGAACAACAACAAGAGCCCATATTGCTCCTGGAGAATGGGAAAAGAGTTGAAAAAATAATACCGAGTGAGTGTGAAGATGTGGTAAAACTGACACTTTCCTACACTGTTGATGGGTGAGCCAGATTCTCATACTGAAATTTCTTTGTTTTTTTTTTTTTTTTCTTTGTTTTTTTAACATCTTTATTGGAGTATAATTGCTTTACAATGGTGTGTTAGTTTCTGCTTTATAACAAAGTGAATCAGTTATACAGATACATATGTTCCCGTATGTCTTCCCTCTTGCGTCTCCCTCCCTCCCACCCTCCCTATCCCACCCCTCTAGGTGGTCACAAAGCACCGAGCTGATCTCCCTGTGCTATGCGGCTGCTTCCCACTAGCTATCTATTTTACATTTGGTAGTGTATATATGTCCATGCCACTCTCTCACTTTGTCACAGCTTACCCTTCCCCCTCCCCGTATCCTCAAGTCCATTCTCTAGTAGGTCTGTGTCTTTATACCCATCTTGCCCCTATTGAAATTTCTGTCTCTCTCTTACTTTCTCTCTCTCTCTTGGCTGGAAAGGAGTGCTGGCCAAGAAGAGTCTTGGATTACAGATCTTTTGGTGGCTCCCCATTGCCCTG
Source organism: Phocoena phocoena (assembly GCF_963924675.1). NCBI lineage: Eukaryota > Metazoa > Chordata > Mammalia > Artiodactyla > Phocoenidae > Phocoena > Phocoena phocoena. The sequence continues at coordinate 71,669,193 of NC_089231.1, forward strand.
GAGAAGGAAGCTTTTTAACATGACTAGCAGGGCACTCCATAACCTTGCCCGTTTGCCTCTCCAGCCACCTCCTTACCACTCTCTGCCTCTGACCCCATGATCCAGCCAGACAGAGATATCTGTGGATCCCTGAGGCTGCGAAGCTCTCATATGAGGACTTTTGTGAGCTGCTGCTTCTTCCCGGCTTCCCCCGCCCACCCTATTCCCTGGCTGACTCCTTCTCACTCTTGAGGTCTCAGCGAGGGCACTCCCTCCTACAGGAAGCCCTCTTGCACCAGCTGAAGCTGGGGAGGGGCCCCTCCTCTGCGTTCCCTCAACCTCTGCAGCTTAACTTCCCACTCACTTCTCTGTCTTCCCCTCCACACTGTGACCTCGAGGGTATGGACAACGCAAGTGCTTTTAAAATAAAATATTGAGTCTACCAAGTGGCAAGCCTTGGCCCTTTTTCACGCCTGTATCTCCAGGGCCCAGCACAGTGCCTGGCATATACAAAGGGCTCAATAAATATGTCCATGAATGAACGATTGCACAAATGAATGAATGGACACCTGGAATGGACATCTCTCATTCCTCCATTAGAAAGTTGCTCCCAATGTTATAGAAGGTCCATGGAAATCCATCCCTTTTAAGAAGGTATCAGCAAACACCTGGGAATTTAGCAGATGGATTGGAAGGCACCTAAAGACCAGGTGGCTGAGGAGTCAGATTCCAAATGGGAGTTGGCAATGCCAAATCTATAGCCTTACCCATCATGCAGTTCTGGCCAGCAGCCCGGGGCTGGCAGGGCCTAAAGGGCAAGGAAAGGGCCATTTCTCATCCAGAGTAACCACTCATGGCAGAGAGGGCAAACACATGACATGCATGCCTCTCTCTCCCTTCTGTTGCCCATAACAGGCATGACTAATCAATCCATGCCCTCTTTCCCATGTAGTCCACTCACAGCTCCAGAATCTTTCACAACACAACTCTCTGTGCAGCTACTAGGACCAAATGGGTTTGAAATCTATTTGCCATCCCTGACCAGGCTCCAGGCAGGGGGTTTGGTTGTGCAGTTGGGACGCTGGGGGTAGCTCGGGTGGAAGGCCCTCATGTACACACTCTCAGGCCATGAGCCTCCCCCCAGTACACACACTCAGCCACTAAGACAACATCCCCTTCAATGGCTGCTTCACTGTGAGCATCTGTCCACGCAGAGACCATGTTGGTTATGTTAAACTTTGATCTTCCTGCATTTGGCACAGGCTTGGCTCAGAGTAGGCACTTATTCATTTTACACTTGTTTCTTGGGCATTTCCCAGGTGCTGAGCACTGTCTCAGACACTGGTGACCTAATGGGGGAGAGCACAGGTGCAGCTGCCTGCCCTCAAGGAGTTCAGAGTCAAGTGGGGGAGACAGACAACAATCAAGTAAACAGTAAACGAATGAATGAATAAATTACAGATGGTGATAACAACTGGGAAGACAATAAACAGAGGGATATAAAAGAGAAATGGGGTGAGGGTTGGAATTTACCATTAGTTAGGAGAAGGCCTGAGGATGACAAGGAGCCAGCCATGGAAGATGAGGGGTGTGAACTGGGTGGAGGGTACAGTGTGTGCAAAGGACCTGGGGTGTGAAAGAGTCTGGAGGGTTGGAGGAGCAGAATGGAGAGTGGAGAGGGTGCAGGCTCTCACCGAGCCCGGGGAGGAGCAGGGGCTATCCTCTGGGGGTACCCTAGCCTCTACCCCGTTCTCAGCACTTACGCGCTCTCTATCAGCTGCTCCAGGTCCTGCACCTTGCGGCTCAGCTCCTCTGCTGGCGGGAAGCTCTTGCCCACTTTCATGAAGAGAGCTGCGATCTTGTTGCTGCGCAGGAAGCCAGCCGCTCGCCTCCGCAGGCCATGCAGGACGCAGGCCTCCACAGCCGCTGCAGGGACACAACGATCAGCAGGCCCTGCCCATGCTCCCCAGTGCCCAGCCTGGCTCTGAGCTTCCGACACACACAGGTACCTTGAAGATCCGGGGACCCCAGAATCACAAATTTCGTGACAGCATCATAGCAAAAAGCACGTATACCTCTCCACCATCCAGCCCCTCAAAAGGGAGCAAGGGGGCTTAGTGGTGAACCCACGCTTGCCGCCCAAGGTCAGATCATCTCTGTTCACATTCTCTCCTGGCCAATAACCAGCTGTGTGACAGGTGTCAATTACTTCCCCTCCCTGTGCCTCAGTTTCCTCATCTGTAAAACGGGGATGGTATGAACATTAACCTCGTGAGGTTACTGCTGGGATGAGGTGGAAAAAATGCACGGAAAGCACTTTGCCCAGAGCCTGGCACATAGTGTGTGCTTTAAGAATGTTAGCTATTACTCCTGTCAATGAGGGAGGGGAGCCTGGACCATGTGACTGCTGAGCTTTATTCCGGTTAGGGAGTCACACTGTTGTCATTACTACTGTGACTCCAGTAACAGCTAACATTATGGATCTCATCTGATCTCTGCCACAGCCAGGCAGAAAGTAAAACCATCCATTTTTCAGATGTGGAAACTGAGGCTCCCAGAGGTAAACTGAACTGCCCAGGGCCACCCAGCAAATAAGTGATGGAGCTGGAATTCAAACCCACATCTGAACCCAAGGTGTGCTCACAACACTTGTGCCTCCACAAAGGGCTTTTGAAGAGAGGATTCAGTCATAACCTTCCCATTTCTGTGTTTCCCCGGGAGGCCCTGCCCAGCCCTCCTCAAATAAGAGACCTAGGGTGTAGCCTGGGTTCTACCACTAACTTGCTGTGTGACCTTAGGCAAATAACTTTCCCCCTCTGGTCCTCAGTGTTCCCCTCTAAGAAACAGACCCTGTGCAGGCCATTCTGATGGCCCCTATCTTACATCTGATACTCTCAGCAGCCTTTATTTATCTTCTTACTTTCCGTCTTACACAGCAGACTGGGAGCTCTCTGGTATGCACTGGAGCATAATCAATGTTTATGGGAAAATGTTAATTTATAATAAGAGCTACCCCTTCTTGGGCACCTACTCAGCCAGTGTTAAGGTTTACCTTCCCTGATCCCCGTGGCAAAACTCATTAAGCAAGTGTTCTAGTTACTGTCTTTTCAGAAGAGGACACCAGCACTCAAGAGCCTGGCCAAGGGCTTCCCCGGTGGCGCAGTGCTTGGGAGTCCGCCTGCCGATGCAGGGGGTGCGGGTTCGTGCCCCGGTCCGGGAGGATCCCGCGTGCCGCGGAGCAGCTGGGCCCGTGAGCCATGGCCGCTGAGCCTGCGTGTCCAGAGCCTGTGCTCCGCAACGGGAGAGGCCACAACAGTGAGAGGCCAGCGTACCGCCAAAAAAAAAAAAAAAAAAAAAAAGAGGCTGGCCAAGGTCATGCCATGTGCAAGGAGAAATACTGAGGGGTTTCAGTTTAATTGCTTGTGTTGTTTTTGTTGTTGCTGTTAGCAATGACTTGGCTTTGAAGGACTGTTCACATGTTGCCTAATCTGCTCATGGATTTAAAATATTCTGGGTGATGATCTCTAAAATATCCTCAGCTTTGCTCACATACCCAGAACTTTCATTTCTTTATACTGATTAAGTTCATGATCCATTCTGGCTTGGTAGACATTATTCCATTCTTTCCGACAATGGCTCATAAGGAACAATGGACAAAAGAAACCTCAGGGACATCCCTCAGGTCTCATTTAGAGCCAGCAGATTCCTCTCACCCCCAAACTCTGATCAGAGTTAGAGAATTATTATGATTTTTATCACTCTCTAGTCTTCTAAGTCTTTAATTGGTAGGTATGCTAGTGAGTCCCAAAATAGATATGCATATCATGTCTTTTGAAAATAAAAATGTCCAGGAGAAAAAAGAAAGCCAGAGATATATATCTATATTTATATAGAGAGATATATATTCCCATATATATGTGTGTGTATATATATGTGCACGCATAAATGTGTATTTTTATACATAACGTAACATCTTACAGAAAAACCCGAATGAACTTTTTGGCCAACCCAATATATACATAAAACGTAGTTCTGGGACTTCCCTGGTAGTCCAGTGGTTAAGACTCGGCGCTTTCACTGCCATGGGCCCAGGTTTGATCTCTGCTCAGGGAACCAAGATCCCACAAGCCAGGAGGTGAAGCCAAAATATATATATATGTGTATAAATATATATTTATTTAACTAAATGCATTATCACCTAAAAAAATAAGATCTTGCCCAAGGTCACCCAACCAAGAAGTGGCAGAGGTGGGAAGTGAACAGAGGTGGGCTGCAAGGGGCTAAGCTGACGTCAGTGGTCTCCCAGGTCATGGCATGTGCTCGGCCAGCTGCAGGCCCACGGGGGGTGTCCCCGGCCATCTGGATGGAGGCTGATGGGCCCCTCTATAGGGCCAAGACCATGAGGGGAGCATTACAGCTTGTCCTTTGTTATGAGACTCCAATCACTAAATAAAAAGGTTTTCAGGGAGAAAGAAACACTCCCACGTATACGTACACACTGCTTATGCACTGAATCCTGACTTCAGGGACACGGTAAGACACCTGTCTCTAGCCATTGTGAAAGTACAGTAAGAACCTGGCAGCGAGGTTATTCCTGGAACCCTGTGGGCCTCGCAGGTTCAAGGAGAGAAGTCTCAGTCACGCTCTGAGCCTGCCTCCTTTGCTGAGCCAGCTGGAAGAGATCCCTCGGGATGTGTCTATGGCTCTTGATTCCTTTCTTTTTTTTTTAAGTCCTCATTCATCCTCTCTCTTTACCTGGGTGAGGAAAGGATGTAGAGCCCATCCCTTAGATGCAAGACCCTTGGTCGCTTGGGGTAGGATCAGTGCGAACGGAACCCACGGGAGGGAAGGCATCCTTCTGTGTCAACCATGATTACCTTTTCCCGGGGTGCAGATGTCATTCTTAATTTCTTCTCTACTTCCAAATCTTTTCTCTACTTCCAAATTCCCTAATGGAGTCTCTTTAGAATCCAAAAATAACTTCGCAGTTAAAAAGCAAAAGAATGACATGAGAACTTTGCTCAAAGAAAGACGCCACATACCCAGGGCAGCCCACAGAGGGGAAAAAAAGCCGCTTTTCAAGGCCACAGGCCACTAACTCACCACAGAAAGAGATGATGTGGCTGCTGTCTTCGTGGACAAACTTGCGCGTGACGGCTTCCTCCATAATCTGCTTCACCTGGAAGGCAGAAGCACCAGAGGGGGAGACCCAAACCCACTCGGGGTGCAACCTCAAAGGGCTACATCACCCCCCACGGTGTTCTCAGGCTGCTTGGGATGTTTTGGTAACTGCTTCCCTTCCACGTCCTGCCTGCTGTGTTTTCTGTAGGGCTAGGGCCTGTGGCCTCTGATAGCTCCACACTTCACACTGAACTAAATTATTTTTTCAGGCTCTCTGCATAGTGGGCTTCTCTTGAGGTGTCACGAAAAATGTCCTCTCCTTCCTGACTGTCCACATCATCTAAGGCATCCCACCTCTAACTCCTTCCATCCCCTGTTATGGTTTCTTCAGAGTACTTCCTGTCCTATTTGTTTACTGTCTGTCTCCACCTTCTACAATATAATTTCCCCAAGGGCAGGGCCTTGTCTGCCTTCTTTTTCACGGCTGTATCCATGGAGGCTAGAACAGTGCCTCGTCCACAGTAGGTCTCCATAAATATTTTCTAAGTGAGTGGATGAATGAATGAATTAAACGGGCATATTAAAAAAAACAGGAAGGTGTAGTATGAAAAATCAGCCCTGGAATCCTGTAGACCACAGTTCAAATCCCTGCTCAGGTACCTACCAGCTGGAGTTGTGATCTTATTTTGGGAAACAGAGGCTTAGCAACGTGTAGAAATTCACCCAGAAACGCAGAGCTGGCCCAGAGTGGAGACAGAATCCAAGCTGGGTGTGACTCCCCAGGCTGTGTGTTTTTCATACTACATTCACTCATTCAACAAATATTTATTGAACACCTGTGATGTGCCAGGCACAGGGGACACAGCGCTGAAAGGGCAGCCGTGCCTCTGCTTATGGAGGTGGCCCTCTGGTGGCCTGAATGCCCTTCTGCTCTGCTGGATTCTGGGCCCCACTGTGTCTGGAGTCACTGTAGTACTTTAGCAAAGTGTTTCTCCCCTCTAAGGCCTCAGTTTGCCCACCTGGAGGTTGAGGAGGTCAGAAGAGATGACCTCAAAACCTGGTCCCAGCTCTACATCTCTGGGGCTGTGACACGGGGATCCGGAATCCACCCCCATCGATGAGCCCCTACTCCCTTCTGGCTGCCCTGCAGCCCACCTACACTCGGCCTGGCCAGCCCATCCACGCGCCTGTCTGAGAGCAGTCTCAGGCTCTCAGTGTCCCTCTCTCCCTTCCGATTGCCTTCTGGAGGGGAAGACAGAACCCAAAGCATCCTTGGCCATGTTCTCCGGAAAAACACATGGCAGTGACCACCCGAGAGCTGACACAGCACTTCCCCCGACACAACCAAGTCAGCACCCGCACCGTGAACAGCTCCCGGCCACCAAGCCCAGCAAGCTCTAAGACTGGTTTTGCCAGCAGCATTTCAAAGTCTGAAAACTATCTAACTGAGCCTGTGGAACTGGTCCCACTTACAAATGGGGAAACTGAGGTTCAGGAAGATGAACTAGCCCACCCAAGGCCATACGGCTAGGAAGCAGCAGAGCTGGAATTCCAACTTATAAAAATGTTTCTCATTTTGGCTCCAGCTGCCATATCCTGACCCGTCTGGCTACTAGCTGTATTTCCTCAGGCAACTCATGTCGCCTCTCTGAACCTTAGTGCTCTCACTGGGTAAAGGGCTTGTAGGAACAGCACCTACAAGGGGCAATGGGAGGACCGCACAAGGTAACGCACCCCACGTGCTGAGTACAGAGCCTGGTGTGCGGCGTACCCGCGATAAACATTAGCTGCATGCAGGTCATTGCCCTACCGAGAACCTCACACCTGGTCTCCTTTACCGTTATTCTGGTCCTGCCTGAAACATCACCTGTTGAGATTAAATTTCCTTGCTTGGGGGCCCACAGTGGCTGCTTTTTGTAACATCCATCAGATTTGTGATGACTTTGTCAGCATCTGTCCCCCCTGCCAAGCTGTGGACCCCATGAGGGCAAGCACTCCGTGTCTCCCTGCTTAACAACTGTGGTTCCAGCACACAGTAGGTGCTCAATAAAGTTCTGTTTGAGGAATGAATGGCTTGAAAGATCGTGACTGACTTCTGCCTTGGTAGAATATTCCAGTTGAAAAACATGCTTTCTTGTCACTATAATCATGGGTAAACGGAGTAGCAGTATAATGACCCCTGGAGCAAACAAAGGCACAGAGAGGTGAAGTAACCTGTCCAGAGTTACACAGCTGGTGACGAGTGGATTCAGGGCTTGGACCCAGGTTTATCCGACTCCAGGGGTTGAGCCCCTTCTACAACATGCCGTTAAGCCCACATGGTCTCAAAGCATTTGGCCCCCTCTCTGCCCTCCTCAGCCTCAGGTACCTGCCTCCCTCTTTTCTCTGCTCCCAGCACCTAGACTTGGACATCCTTTGGGAATAGAGGCAGAGGGAGTGAGTTCAGGCCAAATAGTGGCGACAGCGGACTGTCAGAGAGGCATGGGGGTGGGTGTCCGGGCAGCTGGATCGGGAGTACTTTCAAAAGCACAGTGAGTAATCAACAGCCAAGAATTGGGAGCCAAACAGACCTGGGTTCAAATCCTGGCTCAGCCACTTACTAGCTGTAGGAGCTTAGGCAAACTCCTTTACCTATAGCTCCAATTTCTACAGAATTGTTTCACTGACTCTTTTGGCTCCACCACTGAAACAGACTCAGAGTCCAACCATTTTTCCTCCCCTCCAACAGCACTGCCCAGGTGCCAGTGATGCTGGTCCAAGTCATATCTCTCCTAGATTGACACTGTAACCTCTCACTGGTCTCCCTGCATCTACATGCTAGAGGCTGTCTTAACGTGTCCAGAAGGATCTTGTTAAAAGGTAAGTCAGGAGAACAACCAGACAGAAGGTCGATAAGGAAACAGAGGACTTGGACGACATTATAGACCAACTGGACCTAACAGACACATGGACTGTCCAACCAACAAGAGCAGAACACACACTTTTCTCAGGTGTGCATGGAATAGTCTTCAGATTACTGTGTTAGGACACAAAACAAGTCTTAACAAATTTTAAAAGACTGAAATCAAAGAAAGTATCTCTTCCGATCACAATGGAATGAAGCTAGAAATCAACAGCAGAAGGAAAACTGGGAAATCCAGAAATAAATGAAAATTTAAACACACGCTTAAACAATGAGTCAAAGAAGAAATCACAAGAAAAATCAACAAACGTCTTGAGAGAAAAGAAAATGAAAACACAACATGCAAAAATTTATGGGATGAAAGGGAAGCAGTGATAAGAGGGAAATTTACAGTTGGAAGTACTTACGTTAAAGAATAAAGATCCCAAATCAGCAATCTAACTTTATACCTTAACGAACTATAAAAGGAGAATAAACTAAACCCAAAGCTAGCAGAGGGAAATCAAGACTAGAAATAAACAAAATAGAGAACAGAAAAAAATTAACAAAAGCAAGAGTTGGTTCAAACAATCAGCAAAACTGACAAACCTTTAAGCTGGACTGACTAAGAAAAAAGGAGAGGGCTTCCCCGGTGGCGTAGTGGATAAGAATCTTCTTGCCAATACAGGGGACACAGGTTTGATCCCTGGTCGGGGAAGATCCCACATGCCGTGGAGCAATTAAGCCCGTGCGCCACAACTACTGAGCCTGTGCTCTAGAGCCTGCAAGCCACAACTACTGAAGCCCGTGCGCCTAGAGCCCGTGCTCTACAACAAGAGAAGCCACCGCAGTGAGAAGCCTGCACACTGCAACGAAGAGTAGCCCCTGCTTTCCGCAACTAGAGAAAGCCCGCACGCAGCAACGAAGACCCAACGCAGCCAAAAATAAATAAATAATTTTTTTTTTTTTACAAAAAAGGAAAAAGGAGAGAAGACTCAAATAATTGAAATCAGAATAGAAAGAGGGGACATTACAAGGGATGCCACAGAAATAAAAAGGATTATAAGAGAATACTATGGACAACTGGATACCAACAGATTGAATAACCTAATAGACACTTAATAGACTATAGTATAGTGTAAACATAAAACTTACATGCACTGGGAAACAAAAAAATTCATGTGATTCATTTTACTGTGATATTTGCTTTATTGTGGTGGTCTGGAACCAAACCTGCATTATCTCCGAGTCAAGCCTGTATAAGAAAAGCCCACAGCTACCATCATACTCAGTGGTGAAAGCCTGAAAAAGCTTTTCCTATAAGTTCAGGAACAAAATAAAGATGCCTGCTTTTACCTCTTCTATTTAACATAGCACTGGAAGTCAGCCAGATATATTAGGCAAGAAAAGAAACAAAAGAGGGGCACACACTGGAAAGGAAGAAGGAAAATTATCTCTTTTTCCAAATGACATGATCTTATATTTAGATATTATATACAGAGAGAGAGGTTTGTTTGCCCATGTTCATAGCAGTGTAATTCACAATAGCCAAAAGGTGGAAACAACCCAAGGGTTCATCGATGGATGACAGATAAACAAAATGTAGTGTATACATACAATGGAGTATTATTTAGCCTTAAAAAGGAAGGAAATTCTGATACATGCTACAACATGGATGAACCTTTGAGCACATCATGTTAAGTGAAATAAGCCAGAAACGAAGAGGCAGATACTGTAGGATTCCACTTATATGAGGCACCTAAAGTAGTCAAATGCATAGAGAAAGTAGAATGGGGCTGCCAGAAGTTGGGGTGGGGACGAGGGGAAAATGGGGAGTTAGTGCTTAATGGGTACAGAATTTCAGTTTTGCAAGATAAAGAGAGTTCTGGACACTGGCTACACAATAATGTAAACAGACTTAACACTACTGAACTTAAAAATGGTGAAGGATGTGAATTTTCTGTTCTCTGTATTTTACCACAATTTTAAGAAGCATGTATGTGTTAATGTAGTATAAATAAATATTTTCTAGTTAGAAAAAACAGGGTAAGTCCGACCACCATCCCTCCAGTGCTCAGAGCTCTCCCGTGGCTCCCATCTCACCTGGAGTGACAACCCAAGTGCTCACGATGGCCCACAAGGCTCCATATAACCTGGGTCCATCACTGTCCTCCCAACCTCCTCCCCCACTGGTCCCGTCACTCACTGCACATACCCCATATCTCATTGCTGTTTGCCCAGCTCAGAGGGCACGGTCCCACCTCACGCCTTCACACTTGCTGTTTCCTTCACTGAATGCTTTTTCCCTAGAAACCTACACGGTTCAACTCTTCACTCAAATGTCACTATCCCTGATCATCCTATTTAAAATCTCAACCCCACCCCAGTCAGCACTCAACATACCCCTTTTCTGCTTATTTCTCTCCATAGTGTTTATTGCCCCTAGCACGCTATGTATTTTGCTTCTTTCTTGGCATCTCTTGACTTCCACGACCCATATACATCACTTACCGCCCTATTCTTAAGACCTAGAAGAGCACATAGTAGGCACTCAATAAGTATCTGTTGGATGAATGCATACTTCCCACGGGGAGGTTTAAATGAGGAAGTATAGGTAAAGCACTCAGCATAATGCCTGATACATAGTAGGTGGTCAATAAATAGTAACATTTTAATAATGATGACCATGACCTCTTTGCTGCCCGTCAACATATCAAATCTGGTCCATGCATCCCAAGTCCCTGCCATCAAACACATGTATGCAGGTAAAACCAAGTTAAAAACAATAAACAAAATTAACCTTGCAGGGGAAACACGGCCACCAAGGGCAGCCTACATGGGGTGAGGTTGAGCTTGGAGTTACAAGCAGGTGGGATGGAATGAGCAAGTGTGTAAGTCAGTCCTGAGTGTGTCACAGTTTGCAAAGCTCTCTCCTGCCTGCCTCACCTCACTGGATCATCACAAGAACTTCACAGTAATACCCTCTCCATTCACAGAGGAGGAAACTGAGACAGAGGAGGGAGGATACTCCTTGCAATGGGCTGCTTAGGTTCCTCCAAAATTCATACGCTGAAATCCTAACTTGCACTGTGATGGGATTAGGAGGTGAGAACCCTGACTTACAGCACGTCTGCCAGAAGTACGAGGAACAACCTGAGATGTGCAACTGGTACCTGAAATTGGGGGGGTCAGTCTTGTGGGACTGAGCCCTTAACCTGTGGGATCGGATGCCATCTCCGATAGATGGTGTCAGAACTGAGTTAATTGTAGGATGCTCAGCTGGCATTGGGGGATTGTTTGCTGTGCAGAAAACCCACAGTCTGGGTATTGGAGTATTGTGTGGGGACAGGTGAGAGCAAAGGAGAAACACACAGGAGGGGCGTGTTTTTACAGCTCACCGACCCAGCACAGGAACGTTTGGCTCTGCCGGGCTGGTGTTCCCTGCAGCAGCAGGTCAGCTCTGGGGGGTGGGAGGAGTGCCAAAGCGTGACCACTCCATTTCAGGGCAGGCCTCAGCTCCTTCCAGAGGGCCAGCCCTCTCTTAAGCAGGTTGCAGCCCCCCTGCCAACGTCCTCCTGTTCCTTGGAGGCGGCCATCTGCCTGTCACCCTCTGGAGTGGCTCTGATGCAGAGGCCCTGCTGCCAGCCTGCCTCTTTCCCCACGGTTAGCGCAGAGACCACCAGGCCCCATCGGCTCCCTCCACAAAAGGAGGCTGTGAGCGTCCTCAGGATGTGTGAAACACCCTTCAGCTTTAGCTTCCGGCTCTGCTAGCAACTAGTAGGGGCCCTTAGGCTGGCACCACCCCTCTGGCCTCAAACACCTGCCCAGGATGCCTTAACCTCTTTCCATTCCTTTTCCTTGTCACCTGCTTTCCAATCCTGTAAACTGTCACCTCCCCTAATGTTATCGGCTCAGCTGTGTCCCTCCCCGGCCCCCCACCAAATTCATGTTGAAATCCTATCGCTTAGGACCTCAGAATGTGACGGTATTTGGAGATGAGATCTTTACAGAGTGATTAAGTTAAAATCAGGACATTCGAGTGAGCCTTCATCTGGTATCATCTGGGGTCTTTATAAGAAGAGGAAATTTGAACATGGACAGGTACAGAGGGAAGGCCATGTGAAGATACAGGGAGAAGACAGCCATCAACAGCCAAGGAGAGAGACCCAGAACAGACCCTTCCCGCCCGGCCCTCCAAAGGAACCAATCCTGCCGACACCTTGATCTTGGACTTCCAGCCTCTAGAACTGTGAGAAAATAAATTTCTGTTGTTTAAGCCACCAAGTGGCACCTTGCTATGGCAGCCCGAGCATACTAATACATCTGCCGTCTTCCTCGCTCCCTCTCTCTGGAAGGCCTGGCACATCCCTAACCATCACATGTGGCAGATAACACTGATGTAGTACAAAGAGGATGGGGCCTGGGGGCTTTGACTTCTCTGCGTTGCAGGATGGCCTGGCCAAGCAAAATTAAGATTCAGAGGTCAGCTGGTGGCCAAACCATGGGCAGGTGTCTTTACTGGGGGCTGTGTGTTTGAGTGCTAGCAAGAGAACTTTCTGGCTTGGGGCTGGAAAGGAAGGAAGAGTGTGGGGTACAGGGGCCATGGGACTCAGGGGTAGGGAGAGGATGGCGGTGGGGGCCATGAGAAGGTTCTGAGGATGTGGCAGATGCCACAATGCACCACTCAGATCCCATGAGGACCGGAGGCTGCCAGCTGCTGGGAGGGCTGCTGTCCCTTAGGAAACAGGGTCACCTCAGCTGCAGAGAGGGCCTCCCCCAAGGTCGCAGTCCTTCCCAGGGTGGCCCATCCAGTGAATGATGTATGTGGGGTGTGAAGATCCGGCATCCTTGCCCTCACACGGGACAGCTCTGCAGGGCCGTCCCAGCTCTCCACAGGGCTGACTGAGGCTTCCACGGAGGCCACATCGTGGCCCAACTTCTCCCTCCACCCACTCCTGCTTCTCTGCCTCACCTCTCCTGGTGTTGACCCCAAGAGCATGCCCTCACAGACCTCCTGCATCCTGATCTCTATCTCAGCATTGACCTCGGATCAACATGTCTGGACAGCAATCTACAGGGACAAGTTGCAAGTGATACAAACGCAGGTGGATTCATCTGGGCAGGCGGCAAGAGAACCAGCCTTCGGATACTGAGTTCAAGGTGGAGAGAGCTGCAGGGATGGAGTAAGACAGTCCTGCCCTGAAGGGGCCCTTAGTCCAAAGAGCCATATGCTAAGAGAGGTGGGAGGCAGACGAGCAGAGCTCCTCGGGGTGGGGCCCAGAAGCACCAGCACCGGCACCAGCTGGGAACTCGTCAGAGATACAGATGCTCAGCCTCACCCTGGACCTACTGAATCAGAAACTCTGAGGTGGTGATCAAGCCCTCCAGGTGATCTCAAGCATGCTCAGACTGTACTCAAGGATCTAAGGGGATGGAAAAGGAGAGGCAGGGAGAGTGGGGAAGGGTAGGGGAGGATATAAAATAAGGAGCTGCCCCCAAATCCTTAAGAAAGAGGCGTAGCAGTCACAGCTGTCTCTGGGGACCCTCCCCACACAGCCTTCCCCTTCTGGGAACCTCTCCCTCCCACCCTGATCAGACTGGGGGCAGTAGCGGTTCCTGGTTCCCCAATGTTAATATCACGGGGTGCTGCATGCTTCCCGGGGCCTCACAGCATCCTTCCCTTGCCTTAGTCAACAACCCTTTATTAAATTCACCTTGGGGGAAGCACTTGCTTCCTATTGGCACCCTGACTGCACACACACGCTGTCTCAACTCCAGAATCTGCAGAGCGGAGAAGGCCGGCTGCTTACAACTGTGGATCCTGAAATTCAAAGGGTGACACAGCTGGGAAGCCGGCTGCAGGGAGGAGCCCGTGGCTGCCTGGCTCTGGGCCTCTTGTCCTGGGGATGGATCTGGGGTGGGTGGTGGAGGGGAGAATGCAGCACCCAGGGTGTTCTCAGCCTGCACAAGGGGTTCCGGCGAGTGAGGGCCCCTCCCCACCTCCGTTGGCTCCCAGCTGTGGGCTAGAATATCTTCCCAGAAGTTCATAACAGGCTGACAGCGGGAGGCCAGGAGAGGAAATTAAAAGGCAACGCTGTGGGAGCCTCCCCCAGAAGGTCACTGAGAGTCTTGCAGAAGAGGGCATGGTCTCGCCACAAGAAGAAAGAGGCTGCTGCCCACTCCTGCGAGGGGGGGCCCATCCCCGGGGACAGGTCAGCACTGGGGGCGGGGAAAGAGGGTCTGGCAGCTACAGAAGACTTCCGAAATTAGCTCAACCACCTTCCCCCTCTCAGACCCCCAGACATGGTCTTGAACTTGGTCCACGTTGGAGGCAGACAGATTGAGGGACCGTGGGGTGGTCTGGAGACAGTGGCAGTGGCAGGGTGCCATCCTGGCTCCTTGCGGCCTGTGTGATTTTCTAAGCTTTGGACCAGGAATCCCGCCCATTTGGGCGGCACAGAGGCAGTGACTATGGTTGGCGCCACTCTAGAGCCACACAGACCTGCATTCTCATTCCAGCCCGGCCACTCACGTCCAGTGTGAGCTCGGTCGAGTCGTGCCCCTGCTGGCACCTGTTTCCTTATCTGTAAAGTGGAGCCTATCACCCCCTGGGGCTGTGCTGAGAATTAAATGTGATGTGACTGGTGAAAGGGCAGGCCGGGCTAGCACACAGTAGAAGCTTTATGACGCTAAAGCTTACCCTCACTTTTTTGGGCACTCGCTGTGTTCCGGGGACTATCTGTAAACACAAGCTTAATGAGCTCATTTCCCAAGTTATTCCCATTTTATAGATGGGGAAACTGACACACAAACATTAGCTAACTTGACCCAGGTCACGCAGAGGCAGCAGGATTCAGACCCAGGGCCTTTGTTCTAACAAATACTTTGTCTGTCACTGCAGAAGCAGAGGCCACTGTGAACCAAATGCTTCTGTTATTCTCCTTTTGTTCTGTCATTCTGCTTTTGTTATTAGAATAAAAGAGAATGTATACCAAGAGCATCTACGAAGTGCCAGGTGATCTGTATAGAATGTCTGATTTAATCCTCATGAGAGCATTATTATCCCCATTTTAGAGATGGATAAAGTGAGGCACAGAGAGTTTATACAACTTGCCTGCAGGTCACACAGCCAGGACTTGAAGCTAGGTCTGATGGCCTGACCTGGAGCCCTGCCTCCAGCCCTGCCCAATCCTGGGTCAGGCCCTCTGAAATCCCAAGGTGCTGAGAAACCTGTGAGGAGGGATTCTCCAGTGTCTCCCAACTTGGGGATGGAAAGAGGCACTGAACTGGGAGTCAGAAGACCTGGGTCACCTAAATGTGACTCTGCCAACTACATCCCACTGCGGGGACCCTTCAGAGGCAGGGGGACCTCAAAGGTCACAGTGGTCGGGAAACGGTGATCCCTCTCCAGCTCCATTCTAAGGAGTCCTCCAACAACTGCTTGCATTTCTCCAACGATGGGGAGCTCACTCTTTTTGGAACCAGCTTCTCAGCTCTAAGGACAGGATGTGAGGAGGCAGTTGAGAGAGGCTAAGAGCCCAAGAGGCGGAGTCACTGACCTGGGGTCCAGTCCTTGGCCACTCACCGCCCACATGATGCTAGACAAGCTTCCCCGTCTGTAAAAGGGGGCGGATAGTCTTGGCACCCCTACCTCACAGGGGTAATGTGAGGCTTGAACGAGATTGTGGAGACTGCACTTGGCACATAGTAGGGATGCTACAAACAGTAAGGACTCTTGAGATGACAGTGATGGTCAGGTTCACTGAGTGGCCCACGGTGGATATTCATGAGGGTTAGTTAGGTAGGTGAATGGCCAATTGCTAAGGGGCCCTTTCAGCTCTATTCACCAACCCCAACTTCCTCTGGCTGTGGCCCAGCCGAGCCTCCACATCAGGCCTCAGAGCACCTACCCCACCCCACCGCTGGCCCCACCCGGCAACCATTCAGAAATATGCCCCGCCCTCCCCCATCCCTCCCTCCCTCTACCTGCAAATATTTAAACAGCATAAAAGGAGGATTAATCTCAGGAGGGAGACAGGGAAATCCGGGCCAATCTGCAAAGCCGGAAGGGGGGCTCCTGGTGGCTCCCCGGGCTGCCCTTTGTCTCTCCTCCTCACACCTGCCACCTGCGCACACCCAGGTACCCTCATATTGCCCACCCGGAACCCTGCCAGCTTCCAAATCGACTTGCTCCTCCTCCCTGACTCTCCACACTGTGCTGTGTTCACTCCTCTAAGCCCCGATGGGAATCACATGGCCCAGTATGTAGGGCTGTCACAAGGATTACGGAAAATACAGGCAGGGGACCTCAAATGAGACCCAGCACACAGCTGGCACCATATAAAGGGAGGCATTTTAGTGACGTGAGTAAGAACATGGGCTTGGGAGCCACCAGGCCCAGGTCAAACTCCAGCTCTGCTGTTAGCTGGGGAACCTCGGGCCTCGGTTTCCTCATCTGTGAAACGGGGATGATGTTTGCACCACCTCACAGGGATGCTATGTGAGGATTCCACAGACAAAACAGGCACAGTGCTCAGAACCGCCGTGTCTAAAACAGAGTCTCTTGCATGGCACCCTAGAACTTATCACAGTCTGATCGTCACTACACGTCTGTGGATTTATTCGTTCAGTGTCCGTCTCTCCCAAGTAAACCTTGAGCCCCTCGGACAAGCAGTCCAATATATATTTGGTGATCACTTTGATTATACCAATAACACGAATACCAGTAGCCGATGCTTATGGAGCTGGGTTCCAGGCAGTGTCCTAAGCCCCTTTGATGCCTGATCTAGTTTGCTATGTGTGTAAGGCTGGGGTCAGCAAACTTCTTCTGTAATAAGTCAGACAGCAAATACTTCAGGCTTTAGGATAGCGGTGCCATATAAAATACAGGATGCCCAGTAAAATCTAAATTTCAGATAAATAAGAAATATATATATATATATATATATATATATTTAGTATAAGTATGTTCCAAATAGCGAATGGTAAATACTTTTGCTAAAACATTACTGTTTCCCTGAAAGTCAAATTTAATTGGGCTTTCTGAATTTTCATTTGCTAAATCTGGCAAACCTCTTTTTTAGACCACCTACAGTCTACCTCACAGAGTCTCTTTTGTTTTTACAACCCTTTGTAATGTAAAAACCACTCTTGGCTCAAGGGCAGCACACAAACAGGCTGCATTTGGGCCACGGGGACCCCTGGTTTAAAGCACCCAGCACAGTGCCTGTGGCACATAGGAGGCCTAAATAAACATCACCAGAGCTGCCACCTGCTCGGTGGAGGCCTTACAGCATCCGCACACCAGCTGGGGTCTCAGGTGGTAGGTGCCTGGTGGTGCAGGTGGGTGAGTAATGCTTAGGTAGCAACAGCTTCTGAGATGGAGGCCCCTAGGCAGCCTGACTCTTACATCTACAAGAAACTCACGGTGGAGAGGACCGTTAGATTAGGATGCCTGGAGGGCCTTCGAAGTGGTTTTAAAAATAACTCTCAGGGACTTCCCTGGTGGCGCAGTGGTTGAGAATCCGCCTGCCAATGTTCGAGTCCTGGTCTGGGAAGATCCCACAGGCCGCGGAGCAACTAAGCCAGTGCACCACAGCTACTGAGGCCCACGCGCCTAGAGCCCGTGCTCCGCAACAAGAGAAGCCACCGCAATGAGAAGCACATGCACCGCAACAAAGAGTAGTCCCAGCTCACCGCAACTAGAGAAAGCCCGCGTGCAGCAACGAAGACCCAACGCAGCCAAAAATAAATAAAAAACAAAACAAAACTCTCAGCATGTGGGGAAACTGGGGAGAAAAGGGGGTGGCTCAAAGGCCCCCTCGCAATGACTGGGGTGAGGGGGGTGAGAGGTGGATAGGCTGGGCCACTCTGCAGGCACCCCGGATGCTGAGAACAAGATGCAGATACCTTAAGAGGCCAGTATTTCTAGCCCTGCCTCAGGACGCAGGTCCCCAAAGGCAACGCAATGGGCTCACCTCCACGCCTTTGCCTACGTGGTGCCTTCTGCCAGATGCCCCTCCATGCATGCTCCAGCTGGCTAACTGCAACTCAGGCTTCAGCCCAGGGGTCCCCTCCTCCTGGGAGCCTTCCTAGACTTTCCATACCCCAAGCGGGTATAAGCATGCCTCTTCCACGTTCTGCTAACACCTGCCTTCCCATAATGTATCACATGAACCAAAACTGTCAAAACTGACTGCTCAGTCAGTCAACATTCACAGAGCGCCTCCTATGTGTGCGGCATCAGATGGCAAGCAGATAGAGTCCCTGTCCTCATGGAGATCACAGTCCAGCAAGGTGGAAAGACATTAACTAAACCACACCAATGCGTAGATAATGACGAAGCGAGACCATTTCTCTGCAGTGAAAGAACTTGGTTCTATGAGAACAGATAACAAGGAAACTGGGTGGGTGGGGAGGTCAGGGAGGGCTTCCTGCAGGAGGTGATGCTCAAGATCTGAAGTACAAATGAACTTTCTGGGCTTCGGATTCACCAACTCTAAAGCATAGGGAAAAAAAATTCCTCCTGCTACTGCCCCCACAGAGGTGCCCTGGAGCTCAAAGGAAGGAACAGATGTACGGACAGTGTGGCAGGGAAAAGCACTACATGGAAATAGCTGGCGGCTCTGTATTTTTTAATTTGATATGGGCAAGGCACGCAGGAGGTGAGAGTTGGGAGGGGCTGGAACAGGGCTGAGGCTGACGGGTGGGGCGGGGGGGGGGGGGCGGGGAGGGAAAGGAATATTTTGGGAAGCTCCAAAGCACAGACACAGATGTGGGGGCTGGATGGGACCGCCTGGCAAGCTATAACTATTCCCATGGTGTGGCTCCACCTGCCCTTCCTGCCAAATCCTGTCCCTTCCCAGTCACACATGCATTCCTTCGGTGTGACCCACATGACTCCCACCACCTGACATTCGCTTCTGCAGTACCCTCCACCTGACATCCCCAACCACCCTTACCTCCACCTCCAGCTCTGGAAAAACCACCCAGTGCTCCAGAACCAGATAACGTGACCTTCTTACTCCCTCCTGAGACCCCCTCGAGTTGTGATGTCCCCTCCCTTTCCCAGCTCCTAGAGTAACACCCACTGCACAGCCATGAGCACTGGACTCTGGAATCAAACTTCCAGAATTCATATCCCAGCTCACGCACGCATGATCTCGGGCAAATCATGTCCCTTCTCTGAGCCTCAGCATTCTCATCCATAAAATGGGTGTTATTCATATTAGTGTTATATTAGTATTTGTATTAGATATTAGTATTGTCTCAAAGGCATAAGATAATACATTTTGTAGCAATATCTCTTGGATCTGTCTCTGAAGGCAAAAGAAATAAAAGCAAAAATAAACAAATGAGACCTAATTAAACTTAAAAGCTTTTGCACAGCAAGAGAAACCATCGATGAAACAAAAAGACAACCTACGGAATGGGAGAAAATATATGCAAATGATATTACCAATAAGGGGTTGATATCCAAAATATATATAAACACCTCAGACAACTCAATATAAAGCATTAAACACAATAGCAGCTACATAGTAGGTGCTTTATGCATTTGTTTTATGTAAGAACAACCGGCATTTACTTATAAAGTGCTCACTGTGTGCCTGGCACTGTGTTTAGGGGGTTTATCTCATCCAATCCTTGTGGTAATTTGGAGAAATGGATACAATTAGCCTCCTCATTTTACAAACGAGGAAACTGAGTCTCAGTGAGATTAAATGACTTTCCAAGAGCACAAGGTTTTCAAATGGCAGGACAGGGATTCAGACCCATGACTATCTGCTCTGCACCGACGCTGGCACACAGTAGTTCATTCATTCATTCAACAGACACCTATGGATGCTTCCCACAAGCTGGGTAGGAGCTTTACATATGTGAGCCCAAAGATTCACAATAATATAGGTGTCATTGCTACTATTCTCATTTTTCCAACGAAGCAGCAGACCTGGGAGGGACAAAGGTCATCTGGCCTGTGAAGAGGCTGGGATCTGAATCCAGGTCTCCTGCTCCGGAGTCCCAAGTCACGGTGGGGACGCTAGCAGCCAGGTGGCCAATGCACCGGCTCCCTCAGCCCAGTGAAGCCCAATGTCACGATCACAGCCAGGGTCCAGCAGCGCCTGCCAGCTCCACCTCTGCCCCAGCCATCATCTTTCATGACCCATCTCTCCCAGCTCTCCAGGCACCTCCTAGCTCCCTCTCTCTGTCACACGTCGGTTCCCGAAGGAAAATCATAGTCACGAAAAGAATGTCCAAGCTGAAATGCTTATTACTAAATGAAAGAAGCCACTCTGAAAAGGCAACATACTGTATGACTCCAACTGTACGACATTCTGGAAAAAGCGAAACTATGGAGACAGTTAAAAGATGGGTGGCTGCCAGGGGTTGCGGGGAGAGAAAGATGAATAGGTAGAGCACAGAGGCTTTTAGGGCAGTGAATGTTGTGTGTGATGCTGTGATGGTGGATACACGTCCCTGTGCATTTGCCCAGATCCACAGCATGCACATCACCAAGACTGAATCCTAGTGTAGCTATGAACTTGGGGTGATAATGTGTCAGTGTAGGTTCCTCCATTGTAACAAATGTCCCATTCTGGTGGGGGGTCCATAGTGGGGCAGGCTGTGCACGTGTGGGGTGGGGCGTGTAAGGGAAATCTCTGTACTTTTCATTTAATTTTTACTGTGAACCTAAACTGCTATAAAAAAATAAAGTCTGTTTCTTAAAAAAATGTCTTTACCTTACTCTGCCACTCATGGAGGATGTCGGCGGGGGTCCCAGCTTTTGGGCAAACAGACTGAGTCTCCTTCCAAAGGGACTCCTCCTCGCCTTCAGCCTGTGTGGTCTGCAGGGCGCTCTGGGGCCTCGCAGAGCAGGGGTCTGAAGGTGTCTGGCACTAGGACCTCAGCAACCACAAGGAATGGATCGAAGCTTCCTTTTCGGGATTCTCTCTCGCCTGCAGTTCCAGGACTGATCTGCCCCACCCTCACGCCCACATCCTTCCACCCTGCCCACCACATCCACACAGGTAAGGAAGGCAAAGCCACAGGGGTGTCCTTCTGCAGTCCCATCCGTGTGATGGGAATGAGTGGATAAATAAATAAATGGTGAAGTGGTGGCATGTGGATTTTCAGAGGGTTAGAAGAGCCCTCCCTCTGGTTCCTCACTCTTAAACGCCCTAAAGTTGGCTATGGGGCTTGCAGGAGAAGCAAATGCCTCTCCCGGGCTGCTGCCGGTCCGCCCCAGTTAATAGTTTACTGACGTGCTATAAATAGGCACCAGGCATTGTTTCCGAAGAGTGGAAAGACCCGCCAGCCAGCGGGGCCTGGAAGGAGAGGTGCTCTGGGGCTGAGAATGGGGTTCCCACCAACAGGTCTGTCATCGCCACCCTGCACAGGTGCCCCAGACCCCTCGACAAAGAGTCTTCCCCAGTGCCTGATTCTAAGACCATTCACCTGGGGACATCCTGGCCAAAAGGTCCCTCCCGCCAACACTCCCACACCCAGCCACGGATGGACATGGAGAAGCCTTGAAGACCATCCCCCGGCCGCCCCCATCCCCAGGAAAAAGGGCCCGCGTGTTTCACATTCTCAGCCCACACCATGGACACCCGCCAGCTTTCTCCCGGTTGCTCTGCCTACTGAGTGTGGCTGCTCCCCTGGCAACATGCCCTGTTTCCGCAGACCCACGGGCCTCAAGGATGAGGAAGGCACACACGGACTCCAGAGGGTGCAGAGATCCTCTGGAAAGCTGCCCAAAATTTGGGGGTCTGGGCGGCTGCAGGAAAGAAAGAAACGGAATACCCAGATGGTTCACACTCAGGATGGACCAGAAAATGGACTAACCACCTCCAGCCAACCTTAAGAGGAAAAGCAGTGAGATAATGTCTTTAAGGGCTGGGTTAGAATCCTGGTTCTTACGGGCTCTCCGACCTTGGGCAAGTCACTTCACTTGCTCTGTGCTTCGGTTTACTCACCTGTAAAATGGTATAATAAACAGGACCCACCCCACCTCTGAGGTAGGGGTAGGTCCTATTTATGAAGGATTTTTTAAAGATCAAATATGTTAATGGATATAAAGCACTTAGCACAACGTCTAGAACATGATAGAACTTTCTGGACATGCTGTATCCCTGTATTGTCCAATATGGTATCACTAGCCACGTGGGGCTATTGAAACGTGCCTAGTGCCGTTGAGGAACAGTATTTAAAATGTAATTTTACTTGATTTAAATGTAAATAGGCACACGTGACTAGTAGCCCACATTGGACAGTGCAGGTCTAGAATATAGTAGGTGCCCAATAAATGCTCATTATGATTATTATTAGAGATTGATATTATTATTAGAGGACTCACTGGGTTAGAAATTAGGAGACACTATTTCATTTCTGAGCACGTGGAGGTTGGGAAACTGTACTGTATTCACCTTTGTATCCCAGCATCTTCCAGGATGCTTTGTTTCTTTTTTTTAATCTGTGAAAGGTTTATTTAAAACCATATTAAAGGACACCAACTGTATTAGGGTATTTGGGTTGTGGATCCTTTACAGGTCCTGAGGATAATGGACGATACCTTCTCCATACAGCAAGTACAAAGTGTTTGTACAATTTCAGGGTTTTGCACACCCCAGAGTAAAAATCTCTGATCCAGCAGACACCTGTGCACAGCAGGTCCCCAGGCAGCACTTGGGATCACAGCCAGGCACGGAGCATCAGAGTGGTCACCTCTACTGTTAGGGGCTGAGCTCCAAATGCAGGACCCTCAGGCTGTGAAGGTGGATGTCTGTGGTTTGTTGGCCTAGTTACCATCTCCCTGTCTGGTCATTTCACCTTGACTCTCCTCTGGGTCCCCTCCTTTACGCTCACAGGGCTGACTCCACACTTCACCCCTCCAGGCTTGACCAATCAGAGCAATCCATCCCACAGCCATTGGCACAAAAGGAGCACATGACCCAGGCTGGTCGGATGAGATGTAATCCTAAGACTTCTGCTAGAACCGTGGGGAAGGAGAAGCTCTGTTTGTCTCAATGTCAAGCTGGCATATTGTTTCCTGAGAGCGGCTGGGCAACCCTCTACCTCCCCATAGAGAGGAAGCATAAAGCTTACACAGACAAAAGCAGCACAGAGAGATGGAGAGAGATGGTCCTGATAACATCACTGGAACCCCTGGATACAGCTGTACATAAAGCCGGATCACTACAAACTTCCCAAACCCTTGAACCAAGAGATCCATTTCTTAGCCTCTCTTTCCCTTTCTGCTTTATATTTATATGTTCATTTACTGTTTTAACTAGTTTTTTTAGCAAGTTATCATCCAACTTGAATTGGACGGGGCTGGCTAAAACACCCTGCTCTGCTTCTTTGCAGCTGTGTGACCTTACTTAGTCCCGTTTCTTAACCTCTATGAGCTTCAGTTTCCTCTTCAGTAAAGAGGAGTTGCTATCTGTACCTACTCTATAGGAAGATTGCTTTGTGGATTAAATGAGACAGAGTGAAGCACTTAGAGTAGCGTTTAATAAATGGTAGTAGTAAAAATGTCTTTATTTCTTAAAAAAAAAAAGAAATGATAGCTGCTCTAATTCTAACTTTCTATTTCAACATAATTCACTAAATAACAATAATTAGAGGAGAATTCATTCAATGCCCCAAGTATCGCCAAGTCCCTTGATCTCTTGAGGCTTCAGTTATCCGGTTTTTGTATGGGGGTCTATGGCAATAGGACCTGTTACTGTCCTTCACAAATGCCCAGAATCTGAGTTCCTTCAAGATTTTGTAAAGAAAAAGCACACAAAAAAACTATTCATCTCCTATCTTCTTGTACTACTAAAAGAAAGATAAATACGCTGCCCCCATTGGAGTTCAGCCCTCCTAGCTGCCTCACCCGGGGGCTCACAGCAGCTAAGAGGCAGGGCCAGCAGGCTCACGAGGGTTTCTGACCTCCTGAGGCTGAGGGATTACCTCCACGGGGGCCGATGAGCAGTCAGACACAGAGGGAACCTCCAGCTGCCCACCCGAGGATGGCAATGCCATCAGTCAAGACTCAGCCTTGCAGACTCCTACTCAAGGGCTCAGTCCCACTGGATCCCCTTCCTAGGCTACAGCACTGCTGCTGTGGTCCTGGCACCCCCTAGCCCGAGGCTTACCCAGGGAGATCAAGATCCCATGCTGAGGGCATCTGCAAGTTCAACGTGACCAGAAAGGGCAGCAAAATGTCCTTCTGCAAACGAGTTCCATCTCACTCTTAACTGGGTGAGCCAAGCACTGTGCCTGGTCCCTCCACAAATACAGTCAAACCCCCGTGTGACAGCATAAACGAGTGGTAGATGATGCCCTGGCCATCTGATACACAAGGAAACTCAAGCCAGAGAGATTCCCACAGCTCCTAAACGGCAGGGCTGCAACCTGAACTCAAGGCTGTCTGGCTCCAAAGCTTGGCCTTATCCCTAACTCCACACTCTCTTCATAGCTTATAACCACATTGGTTTTGGCTCCAGAGTGCAGAGCTGGGTCCTGGAGCCAGACCCCCGAGCTGTACCACTTACAGTCTCCACGACCGCAGGGGTGTTACTTGCCATCTCTGTGCCTCAATATCCTTCTCTATTAGGGAGAACGTTTTATCCACTCCACGGGGCACTGAGATACTTAAATGAAGTCATTCATATAAAATGCTCAGTAAATGCTGTTTAAAAAAACTTGATCCCATTAGAATGGCTTTAGTCGAGCCCTTGTTTTCCTTGAGTGAAGGCTCCCCAAAAGTCTTATCAGCTACTGAGTATAATAAGTCTTAAATACAGACTTGGCAAATTCAGAGTAGAGAAAACACAGGAGAGGCTTGGCTCTTGTAAAGAGATGCCGGTCAAATTAGATGGCTCGATGTTCTTAGAATCCCTGGGCCGTCCGACCTTGTCCACTTAGAAAGCAGGAGAATGAGACAGGGAGAAGGGACCCGCTAGGAGGCCACAGGTCGTTAGGCGCAGATTTGGGACAAGGACTCAGGTGTCCTCACCTCCCATCCTGGGGTCTGCAGCCAACAACTGTGGGTCCAACGGGGTGACAGAAATGCACCTTCCCACCTGCCAACCAGCAGCAAAAGCTACCACCCTCTCGCAGAGCCCCTCAGGAGGTTACTGCAGGGGGGACCCAGCCAGACTTCACGGAAGACATATCTAAGCAGGAAAGCCAGAGTCCTTCCTGCCACCCCCGTCACATCAAACCCAAGCCCACCACTATCCAAAGCTCCCGGAAGCCACATTGCCAGAGATACAAAAAAAGCATCAAACCAGACTATGTGTGGATATAGCTGCATTATTCATGAGAACTTCTGCCGTTTTAAGCTCGAAAACACGACAAACACCAACTGATTTGAGTCAACCCTGCAAGCAACAGAGAGCCCCAAAATATCCCACCCAGTATTCCTGCTTTTGTTCATTCGATCAGCAAGCGTTTTCGGAACCTCCACTTGGCCCAGCAGAGGAGTGTGGGGTTGTGATTTCCAGCCCAAGAATGGAAAGCTCGGAAAGAACTAGATAGAAGTTTCCTCTCTTGCCTAATGACTTTGTATCCTCATTTGTCCCCTCCATGTATTGCCTGCCTGCAGCTACTCATAGGTGAACTCACACTCCCCCCATGCTCAAAATCCCCCCACGGCTCCCATCTCACTCAGAGTAAAAGCCAAAGCTTCCAAGGGCCACAGGCCCTGCACGATGGGCCTCCTGTTCCTTCTCTGACCTCATCTCATCCTCCTTCATTCTTTTTCCCTTTGCTCCAGCCTCGCTGGCCTCCTCACTATTCACTGTTCCCCACTCAAGGGCTTTGTATATGCTGTTCCCTCTGTCAGGAACACCGTTCCCACAGATGTCTGCCAAGCAGACAATGTCACCCTGTCAGAAAGGCCATCCCAGAGTGCCCCCTCTGGAGTGCGCTTGTCACCACTCTCCACCACCTTTCCTGCTTTATTCTCCTCATAGCTCCTGTCACTATATTTACTGTGTTACCTGTCCCCCAACTAGACTGTAAGCTTCACGAGAGCACGTGAGCAGGGATGTTGCTTTGTTCATTTCTCAATCTGCAGTTCCTACAACAATGCCTGGCACCTAGTAGATGCTCAATAAATATTTGTGGAAAGAAGGAAAGGAGAGAGGAAGTTTTCTTCTAAGAGCTGGCAGAAAGGGTCTGTCCTGGCCCCTGCTGCCAAATGAAACTTCCTGAAGTACAACTCCAAGCAAGACCTCCCCTGTTCATAAATCTTCTAGAGCTCCCTACTGTCTGATGGAGCAAAGGCTGCCACCTGGCATCCGCAGCCCTGCACAAGCTGGGGCTAACGGACCTTTCCTGACTCATCTCCTTCCCCTACACACATCTGACCCCCAAGCCTGCTTCTGGGGACTCTGTTGTAGCTTGTAGCTCCCCACCTCTGCCCTCTGTGAATCAGGGGCCACGAGGCCACCCTTCAGATCCTGAGAATGTGGGATTTGAATCCTGGCTTCTCCACAGGCTGGCTGTGCAACCTTAAAGCGAGCTGCTTACCGTCTCTGTGCCTCCAGGTCCTCTTCTATAAAGTGAAGGAGATGGTTATTCTCCCTCTTAAGGTTGTCTTTCTGAGTAAAGAAGGTGGCATGTGGGGACCAATCAGCAAAGTAGTGCTGTTCTGAGCTGGATGCTTCCTTGTGATGGGGGCTGTCCTGTGCTTTGTAGGATGTTGAGCAGCATCCCTGGTCTCTTCCCACTAGATGCCAGTAGCACCCCCAGCTATGACAACCAAAAATGTCTCCAGATGTTGCCAAATGTCCCCTGGGGTAGGGTTGCCAGATTTAGCAATACATACTCATTCTAAAAAATTGTTTGTTGTTTATCTTAATTTTGAATTTAACTGTGTGACCTGTATGTTATCTGGCAATCCTACCTGGGTGGCAAAACTGTGCCCCCTCCTTCACTAAGAGCCACCGGGTTAGACTGACACCACCACAGGGTCCTAGTACTAACATCAGTTGTTTCCCTCTTGATTTCCTCCAACCTTCTCAACACGTCCCACCTACCTCCCCTCTCATGATCCCCCACTCAGGAGCTGGGAGGCTGAGTCCCCAGACAAGCCCAGCTCAGCCACTGTGATGATGGCTCCCCAGGACAGCCCTCACACCAGCTCCAGTGTGCAGAGCTAAACGTAGCTTCCTCTCTAGCACCCACCTCATCCCCCTGCCTCTTTCCCAGGGTCTCTCCTCTGGCCCACAAGCCCCTGCCTTCTCCCCTCCAATTAAGAGGCCTCCCAGGCCCAGCCCTGAGGCAGGAAAACAAGGCAGTTAGACACTCTGCTTCCCTTATCAACTGGTGTCACGTGACTAGCTCCTTTAGTGGCAGTCGTCATGGCAACGGGAAGCCAGTCCCTGAGGCTCTGGGAACCAAAACAAAATTAAGGGGTGGAGGCGGGGAGGGAAAAGGAGGGGAGGGCTAATGGAGCCAGGAAGGAGCCAGGATAGAGTTGGTTGGATTTAACTGGAGGAAATTATGCCGAGGCCACGCTGTCCCCAGCTTTCCCTGGGTGGTGCTGGGGAGACAGAAAATAAAAAGATTCCTGTCCTGGAGAAGCTCAGACTAACGTGGTGGGTGTTTTCACATGGTTTACCCTGATAGGTGAGTAATTTTCACCCCCATTATGAATAAACTGAAACCCAGATACGTGTGAAGGTAAAGACAGATGCTTGTCCAAGTTGTACAATTGATAAGCAATGAGTTTCGGCCCCACACTCTTCTTTCCATATTCCTCATGTCCTCCCCACTCCTTTCCTCTTGCTTTTAGGATAGGACCACATGCTCTGCCCCCTCTGCATGTGGCACCATTGTCCTTTCTCTCTGCACTCCAGCCACTTCCTAGTCCTTCCATTCCTTGTCTGTAGTGCTCCCTCCAGCCACAGTCTTTGCATGTGCAGTTCCCTCTGCCAGGAATGGTTTTCCTCTGTCTCTTGCTACCTCATCCCTTCACCTAAAAAGCCTACTTATCCTTCACACATCTTCTTAAACATCACTTCCTCCGAGAAGCCCTCCTGAGCCACCTGCATGCAGTTATATGTTCCTGCGATGCCAAGTGCTTCTACTTCAGACCTCAGTGCACAGCCTGCAATCATCCTTTTAATTACATTCGGATGTCTGTCAGGGTCTGTCCACCGTACTGGAATGTAAGCCCCCAGAGGGCAGGGCCGATCTTGTTCACTGTGGGATCCACAGAGCCCAGCTGAGTCAGCACTAGATGGAACTTCCAGCCCCACAGGCTCTACTAGCCTTTGTAGCTTCAGTGGCTCAGACAAAGTTTGCAGACCTGCCTGGTTTATCTACAGAAACTCTTAAGCCGCCCCTTCCAGAAAGAAGGATGGGAGGGGCCTCTGGGCAAGGCGGTGACAGGCAGGGATGTGGTTCTGAACCCAGAGGGTGGAGAGAAGGAAGACCTCAATCAATTCCCAGTTTTCTAAGCAAATAGCTCCCCTTCACCATTCCATTGGAGATGCTCTCCAAAGAGGTAGGCAGAGGAAGGAAAGGAGAGAGGAGATCTGCTTTGGGGGGCATGGATTTGTCACCACGCCCTTGGGGGCACCCATGCTGAACAGGGGGCTCACAGACAGAAGACTGTTCCCCTTCACTGGTTCTGTGCCCTTGAAACACTTCGCTTACTCTCTCTGGGCCAGTTTTCTTATCTGTACAATGGAAATTATACCACCCACACCTGCTGAGATTGTGGCACTGTGTAGATGTGGATGGGCATGTTTCTGATTTAGGGGGTAAGACAGCCTGGCTCTAACACCAGACAGGCCAGGGGGATAAGTCCCTTCTGGGCTGTGTGCTCTTGAGGAATTCACTTCTCCTCTCTGAGCCTCAGTTTCCTTGTCTGAAAATGGGAACAACTTCATTCACTTCATAAAATTACTGTGTACACAGGATATGGCACAGAGTAGCCCCCAGTAAGTGGAAGCGCTAATTACTAAAACGATGTGCCCCACGAAATGCAAAATTTAGAAACAGCTATCAACTTGCAACTATAAGTCTTGCCTTCTGATTGCAGATCGGGGTCAATGGGCACTCGAGGTCCTTTGCCGAAACTTGCAAGGTTCTGCCTCTGCACCCCGCCCCCCCTGCCCCCCACCCAGGCATCAAGCAGGATGCCAAGAGGTCCCTCTGACCAGGGGATGGCCTCGGCCTCGAGCCAGGCAGAAAGCTCATCCCAAGCCCCAAACTCAGCTGCTCCCAGGAGAGAGAATGCAGCCTCAGACCGCTGGCCACCAGGGGAAAAGTCCCCCACAGCCTGGCCAATAACCCAAACTAGACTGACATGGATGGGACCTCCAGAGACACTGAACCAATGCTCCCTCCTCCAGATATGGAAACTGTGTCCCTGAGAGGGGAAGGAACTCGTCCAGGGCATCGAGGGAGATGGTAGCAGAGCTGGGTTCAGGGCCCCAGCTGGAGGCCTGCCCAGAGCCAGGGAAGCACTCCCTCCAAGATGTTCACAAGCTCTTCTGCCTGTAGGTCCCCTCCCCCAACCTCTTGTTGACCAGTCAAGCATTTCCTTAAAAACACAGCCACTCCAGGTGGAAACATTTGGGGAGCACATATTACACCTAGGTTTAATTAAACAATGAACAAAAAAATTGTATGATTTTAACCTGAAGGGTTTTGGGTGGGAGGTCTATACACACTTCCCCCCGAAACAATCAGAATATGTAGGTTTTTATATATATATATATATTTTTTTTTTTTTTTTTTGTGGTACGCGGGGCTCTCCTGTTGCGGAGCACAGGCTCCGGACACACAGGCTCAGTAGCCGTGGCTTATGGGCCTAGCCGCTCCGCGGCATGTAGGATCTTCCCAGACCGGGGCACGAACCCATGTCCCCTGCATCGGCAGGCGGACTCTCAACCACTGCGCCACCAGGGAAGCCCCAGAATATGTAGGTTTTGATGGAAAGAGGGTCTAGACAGAGCTTTCTTCAGGTCCCCACAGGGGTCTCTAAGAGGCCTGAGCTGAAAAGTTCTGGGCCTTTCTGAGGGATTCCATGTAGCCTGTATGTCTCCTTATTCAGAAACGCTAGAATGTGCAGTCAGCCTGGAGCTGATTCTTTTAGCAACAATGGGACATGCCACACACTGGGACATATGCACAGACACATGCCCACGCTCCCCAAGCAGGGAGGGGCGGCAACAGGTTCCAGCCTCCAGGCTGCCCTTGGTGGTATCTGCCACCGTGCGGGGAGCGGCTTCTTGGTGGACAGCACTGTTACCAGATACTGACACCCTCAACAAACACAGAGGCACAGGATCAGGTCAGCCCCCAAGGTCTGCGGCCACTCCTGGTCTAGGGCTGAGCACTCAGGACGCAGATGTGAGGCAGGCTCAGCAGCAATGGGGTCCCACGTGGAGGGATGCGGGTGACATGAGGAGGGCGATGCACACACACATGGTCACAGCTCACTCATTCACACACAGACTCATGCATCCCATGTCACATGCACACACACAGTCACAACCTCACTCATTCACAGATTCCCACATCACACAGATACACATCATAATCACAAAACTGATAAACACACAGACACAGGGTGCATGTACACATAGAGATACACTTAGATATCTCCAGGGAGATGCACACATGTTCTCAGATACACATACTCACAGCTACATGTCCTCACCCACACAGACATGTGCATGCACGTACACACACAAAAACACACGCAGTCCAGGTATCTAAATGCTTCCCCAGGCACCCATCACTATAGCTTCTCCCACTCTCCGAGAAGTCATGAACTATTAACTCTAAGGCTAGACTGGGCTTCCGTCTAACCCCAGGGAGAGTGAAGGGGCAGAGGGGCAGCTGAACCCTGACTAATTCTCACCCTCGCTCGAGGGTGGGGTGGGGTGGGGGTCAGGGGGGGCCTGCCTGCCAGGGGAGCATGCGCACATGCCTCAAATGGAGTAACCCACTGACCTGGGACTCTCAGGGAGGGAGTCCCCTGGCTCCTGGGGGTGGCTCCAAGGACTGAGAATTTCGGGGAGGGGTAGGTGGGGAGCTTTATTTCCCCGTAGTGACTTCCTCCCCTTTCCCAAAGTCTGGTGCTCCTGCTGCAGTCCCATCCAGCCCGCCCCCAGCAACATGCCGTGTCAGCCCCACCAAGTGCTTTTCTCACCTTGGCGAGACCCACCAACCTGCTCTTCCACAAGAGGGGGTCCTACTCAGACACATCCAGGTGTGCCTCCACCTGGAGGGCCCTCACGCAGCAGTCGCCCCTGCACACAGCACAAAAACACCCAGGGCCCCCCACCAATAATCCCACCCTCAAGCTCACCCGCTTCTAGCTCCGTGGGGTCAGCACCCTCGCAGGGTAGCTCCACACCCCAGGAGGCCACCGCTCCTTTGCAGACGCTTTCCGGGCTGGCTGCGGCGGCTCCCCGCCCTGTGGGTCGCGCCCCCGGCCCCCGCCCGGCACTTACCTCCTTCTTGACGGTGCGCAGCAACCTCTGCCGGGTCTCCGCCTCTGTGGGGTGACACGGGGGAACTGCCGCTCAGCGGAGGGCTGGGAGCCGCGGCTCGGGGCTGCCCTCCCGCCGCCCCCGCGCCCCGCGTCCCCTTACCCGCCAGCCCTGAAGCCATGGCTGCGCCCGCTGCGATCCGAGTGCGGCCGGCGGCGGTGGCTCCTAGGGGCTTCTCCCGGCTGCTGCGGCCGCGGCGGGGCGGGGCGAGCGCCGAGTGACGGTCAAGGCGCCAGACGTCAGGCCGGGCCGCGGCTGCCCCACCCTCGGAAGAGCCACGCTGGGCCGCCCAGGCCCTAGCTGAGGCTCCGCGCGGCCCGACACACACGCTCACCCCCGCGCATCCGGCGCGTCCCGCGCATCCCGCGGCTGGACCTCCCTCCTGAGGGACCGCCCCCCGACCTCCATGCCCACCCGCCTTCTATGGGGCCGGGAAGGACAGCATCATTTATTCAATGTCTGCTGTGTGCCAGGCTTGGAAGTGGCGGGAGACGGTGGGCTACTATCGACACTCTACTAGCTTCGGTTTTCTTATCTTTAAAGTGGGTATAATATGATCACCTCATGGGAATAATATGAGACTTAAATGAAGTACTGAATGTAAAGCGCTTAGCACACACCTAGGAAAAAAAGGCCAGCAACCATAAAAGATAGCTGTGCTGCTACTATTACTGTTGTTGTTATTATTATTACAGGCATACCTCGTTTTATTCTGCTTTGCTTTTTTTTTTTCATTTTAAAAACTTTACCATGGACATTTTCAAACATATATAAAAGTAGAGAGAATAGCATAATAAACCGGATTTACCCATCCCCAGTTATTAATATACAGCTAATCTTTTCTTTTTTATACCTCATTTGTGTCCTACCCCCTGACACCATTATCATTTCATCTATAAATATTTCAGTGTGTATCTCTGAAATATAAGAACTCTTTTTGTTTACAACAAAACCCCAATCTCATCATCAGACCTAAAAATTAACACTAAATTCTTAATAACAACAAATATCCAGTCAGTGTTCACATTTTCCCAGTCAACTTATAGATTTCAGTCTATTTTCAACTAAACTATTGCTTGTGTCTTATACCCTTTATTGCACTTTGCAGAGATTGTGGGTTTTGTTTTTTACAAATGGAAAGTTTGTGGCAACCCTGAATTTAGCAAGTGTATTGGTGCTATTTTCCCGATAGCATTCGTTTGCTTTGTGTCTGTCACATTTTGGTAATTCTCACGATATTTCAAACCCTCCACCTGCAAAAAGATCGACTCCTCAATGAAGGCTTGGATGACCGCATTTTTTAGCAATAAAGTATTCTGAAATTAAGGTATGTCCATCTTTTTAGACATAATGCTATTGCACACTTAATGGACTGCAGTATAGTGTAAACATAACTTTTATAAGCACTGGGAAACAAACATTTGTGTGACTTGCTTTATTTTGCTATTCACGCTTTTTTTGTGATGATCTGGAACTGAACCCGCCATATCTTTGAGGTATGTGGTATTATTAAGAATCTTCCAAGGCACACTGGTTCTCCATCCAGGAGTTGCCAAGCCTTGAGGGGCTCCCTCCCCCACATGCAGGTCATTGGGAGAGTGGGATCCTGGCAGGACCCCAATAGGGGCACCTGTCAGCCAGGATCTCCAGGGCTGGGCAGGCAATGGGCTCTTTGAAACCAAGGTTTGTTCCACCAAGTTCCTGACTGCATCCACCCAGGACGCATCTCAGATCTATATTTATTGAGCACCTACTATGTGCCAGGTTACTGTGCTGGGGATACTGAAGTGAGCAAGACAGACAAAATGCCTCACTTTGTGGGGCTTAGGGAATAGACAACAAAATAAATAAGCAGATGATATAGTAGGATGGAAGCTTCTGGAGAAAAATAATGTAGGCAAAGCAGAGAGGGAGGGCCCAGACGGGTGGGTTTTGTATTTTGAAGTGGGGTAGCTGAGAGAGGCCCCACTGAAGAGGTCATTTGAGCAAAGGCAAAGGAGTAGGCTGTGGGGATTTCTGGAGGAAGAGCATTCCAGGCAAAGGGAACAGCAAGTGCAAAGACCCTGAGGTGGGAGTGCGCCCACTGAGTGTGATGACAAGCTGAGAAGCCAGTGGGGCTGGAGTGGCACAAACAAGGAGCACAATGGTGGGCCAAAGTCCTGTAAGGCCTTGAAGTCCACTTTAGGATTTGCATCCTGCCCCAGAGGGGCCCCCACTATTCAGTTTTCCTTTCAGAAGGACTGAGGACAGCTCAGAGTGTGCCCTCTCCCTGTAGCCGTGGATCCAGAGTCCCCTCTTTTCCATTTGTCAGTGTCAGGGGCCTTTGACCATAAGCCACAGGTTCTGACTTTGGCTAACTTAGCAAATGGGAATAGACTGGAAGGATAATGGGCATACCCAGAGTCCAAGGGAGGCTGGAAGACTCAGAAATGGGATGAAAACCAAGGCAGCTCTGGAAGGCCAGAAAGAGACTCTTGGGAATAGTCGTCTGACAAAGACTTTAGAGCACCACCACTCAGGTGACAGGAGCTCCACCTATTTAAGGCCCTGTTCCAGAGAGGGGGCATCTGATTGGTCTGGCCTGGGTCACACAGCCTGCTCCTTCTGTGGGAGGGGAGTCTCAGTCACACTCCCCCCACCTCACTATCTCCAGTGCAGGTGCCCAGAGTATGAGAAACAGTTGCCTATTGGCAAAAGAAAAAAAAATGGTAATACACAAAGTGAACAGCAGTCAGAATTCTGACCTCAGGGCTCAAGAGATTGATCCAGTGGTTCTATCCTTGACTGTGCCCCTAGGATAATTGTGGTACTTTAGAAAAGTAGGATGCCCAGGCCCCACTATGGGGAGCCATTTCTCAAAACCCATGTTTTTCCTTCTGCCAAGCACTAGGCATGGATAGGTGACCTGTGATGGTCCCTCCTTGAAAACCTGGAGCTTTTCTTCCAAAAAGAAGGACTTGATGAAGCTTGCTTTAATAGCAACAGGAAGATGGGCATCTGTGGGACCTGGATTTGCTCAGGTTTCTGAACCAGGAGCTTGGCTCTCTCCGCTGAAGTTAGACCGCTCACCACTTGGGGCGCCATCACCTAAGATCAGCTTGGAAAGATCCCAAAGCCCTCCTCAGGGTCTGAGAATTCCACCATCTGACTCACAGCTACCCAGGCTTTGCCTCATACCTGTGCTGCTGACCACTGGTGCAGCTGCGGGAACCAGCGAGAGAGGCCTGTTTCTCCTGCAGTGTCTCTTTAGCGCCCTCTACTGAGAAAACTCAGCATCGTGCTCAGTATAAAAGACAATCTTGATGCAGTCTTGATTATTATGGAGGAGCCTCCCTTGAACTCCGGGAATGCCCGTTTTTCTTCTTAAGTTAGCCAAAGTCAGCTTCTGTGGCTTATGGCCAAAGACCCCTGAACACGTCCATTCACTATGGAAGAAAGAATTTGGAGTTGAAAAGCAATACACTGATTACTGGCACAACGGCATGACCCTATTGTGAAGTCATTGACCTAGAGTTTTCTCTTACCTGCAGTTGAAAACACCTTGCTGATAAAATTATTCTATGTAATGTGTTCATCTGTTTACATGAACATTTGTAAAAAAAAGTGACCTGCTTTTTCACTTAAAAATGAACATCTCGGGCTTCCCTGGTGGCGCAGTGGTTGAGAGTCCGCCTGCCGATGCAGGGGACACAGCTTCGTGCCCCGGTCCGGGAAGATCCCACATGCCGCCGAGCGGCTGGGCCCGTGGGCCATGGCCGCTGAGCCTGCGCGTCCGGAGCCTGTGCTCCGCAACGGGAGAGGCCACAACAGTGAGAGGCCTGCGTACTGCAAAAAAAAAAAAAAAAAAAAAAGAACATCTATCTATGTCAATAAATATAGATCTAGATCGTTCCAGGCACATGGTAGAGCAGGTGCAAAGCCCCTGGGGCGGGAATGAGCACGCCTAGTCAAAGAAGAGAATGGATGTGGTGGAGACTGTAACACAGTGAGTACTTAAGGCTCCTCCAGTCCATAACTCCCTAAAAAAACCCAGGAGAGTCTTGATTTCCTTCTTACCTTCTCATTCCACATTCTATCCATCAGCAAGGCTTTTTAATTTACTGTGGTAACAGTCACATAACATTCACCATTCTAACCATTTTAAAGTGGACAATCAGTTGTATTTAGTACATTCGCAATGTGATGAAGCCATCACCACTCTCTAGTTCCAGAACACTTCATCTCAAAAGGAAGCCCTGTACCCATTAAGCAGTCACTCCACATTTCCCCCTTCCCCCAAATTTTGGCAACCACTAATCTGCTTTTTGTACCTATCAGTTTGCCTGTTCTGGAGATTTTATGTAAGTTAAATGATCCAGTAGGTAGGTAGCCTTGTGTCCAGCTTCTTTGACATACCATATTTTTGAGATTCATCTATGTTGTAGCATGTATCAGTACTTCATTCCTCTTTATGGCCTAAGAATTTCCATTTTATGGACATACCACATTTTGTTTCTTCATTCATTAGTGGATGGACATTTGGATTGTTTCCACCTTTTGGCTGTTGTGAATAATGCTGCTATGGATAGTGCTGTATACTTCGGTATACAAGATTTTATGTGGACAAATATTTTTATTTAACTTGGAGTGTAATTGCTGGGTGCTATAGACTGAGTGTTGATGTTCCCCTCAAATTTATATGTTGACATCTAATCCCCAGTGTGACAGTATTTGGAGGTAGGACCTTTTGGAGGTGATTAGGTCAGGGGGATGGAACCCTCATGAATGAGATTAGTGCCCTTATAAGATACCCCAGAGAGCTCTTTGGCCCCTTCCACCACGTGAAGACACAGCAAGAAGATAGCCATCTATGAATCAGGAAGTGGGCCCTCACCAGACACTGAATTTGTCAGTGCCTCAATCTTGGACTTTCTGGTCTTCAGAACTGTGAGAAATAAATTTCTGTTGTTTATAAGCCACCTAGTCTATGGTATTTTGTTATAACAGTCCAAACTGACTAAGACATGGGTCACACGGTCATTCTATGCTTAACGTTTTGAGGAACCTCCATATTCTTTTCCATAGTGACTGTACCATTTTGCATTCCTACCAGCAATGTACAAGGATTTCAATTTTTTCACATCCTTGCTAAAACCTATTTTCCTTTTTAAAAATTATAGTCATCCTAGTGGGTGTGAAGTGGTATCTGATTGTGATTTTGATTTCCATTTCCCTAATGACTAATGATGTTGGACATCTTTTCATATGCTTGTAAGCCATTTGTATAACTTCTTTGGAGAAGTTTTATTCTAGTCTTTTGCTCATTTTAAATTGAATTGTCTTTTTATTGGTGAGTTGTATGAATTCTTTATGTATTCTGGATACTAGACTTTTATTACATATATGGCTTGCAAATATTTTCTTCCATTCTGTGGGCTATCTTTTCTCTTTCTTGATAGAAGCCTATTGAGATAGTGCAAAAAAAGTTTTAAATTTTTATAAAGTCCAATTTATGTATTTTTTCTTTTGTTGCTTGTGATTAAAAAAAATTTTTTTTTTGTCCGCTCCACAGGGCATGTGGGATCTTAGTTCCCCAACCAGGGATCGAACCTGTGCCCC
Organism: Phocoena phocoena; assembly: GCF_963924675.1. Taxonomy (NCBI): domain Eukaryota; kingdom Metazoa; phylum Chordata; class Mammalia; order Artiodactyla; family Phocoenidae; genus Phocoena; species Phocoena phocoena. Next base: position 71,706,282 of record NC_089231.1, read on the forward strand.
CTGCATTGGGGGCATGGAGTCTTAACCACTGGACCACCAGGGAAGTCCCTGTTGCTTGTGATTTTGATGCCATATCTAAGAAACCATATCCAAAACCAAGGTTATGCCTATTTGCCCCTATGTTTTCTTCTAAGAGTTTTATAGGTACAGCTCTTATATTTAAGTCTCCAATCCATTTTGAGTTAAGTTTTTTATATGGTGTGAGGTAAGGGTCCAACTTCATTTGCATGTGGATATCCAGTTGTCCCAGTACCCTTTTTTCAAGAAACTATTGTTTCTAAAAATAAAGCTACCATATGATCCAGCAATCCCATTCCTGGACATATATCCAGAGAAAACCATAGTTCAAAAAGATACATGCACCCCAGTGTTCACTGCAGCACTATTTACAATAGCCAGGACGTGGAAGCAACCTAAATGTCCATCAACAGAGGAATGGATAAAGAAGATGTCGTACATATATACAATGGAATATTACTCAGCCATAAAAACAAATGAAATAATGCCATTTGCAGCAACATGGATGGACCTAGAGATTGTCATACTGAGTGAAGTAAGTCAGACAAAGAAGACAAATATCGTATGATATCACTTATATGTGGAATTTTAAAAAATGATACTTATTTACAAAACAGAACTTATTTACAAAATAAGTTCTTATTTGCAAAACAGAAGTAGAGTTACAAATGTAGAAAACAATCTTATGGTTAGCAGCGGGGGAGTGTGGGGCAAGGCATAACTTGGGAGATTGGGCTTGATGTATACACCCTACCATATATAAAATAGATAAGTAATAAGGACCTACTGTATAGCACAGGGAACTGTACTCAATACTATGTAATGACCTATATGGGAAAAGAATCTAAAAAAGAGTGGATATATGTATATGTATAACTGATTCGCTGTGCTGTACAGCAGAAAGTAACACAACATTGTAAATCAACTATACTCCAATTAAAAGAAAAGAAACTATTGTTTCTCCATTGAATGGTCTTGGCAGCCTCTTGAAAACCAATCGATCATAGATGTATGGTCTCCTTTCTGGGCCCCCAATCTTATTCAGTTGATCTATATAACTATCCTTATTCCAGCACCTCAGTTTTGATAACTGTAAGGAAGTGTGAATCTACCAATTTTGTTCTTTTTAAAGATTGTTTTGACTATTTGAGGACTCTTGATATTCCGTATGAATTTTTGGATCAGTTTTTTCATTTCTGCAAAAATGGTGTTGGGATTTTCCCTAAGGATTGTACTAATCTGTAGACAGTTTGGGGGAGTATTGCCAAAGTTTATAAAGTGGTTTCGCAGCCATCACTTGATCCTCATATTGTCCTTACGAGGTAAAGGTTACAATCAGTGTTTCGCATTCTACACACAAGGAAACTGAGATCAATGAGATGGAGTAACAAAGCCCAAGGTCTGGCTGTTAGGAGGTGACAGATCCAGGGCATGGAAAGCAGAAGGAATAACACATGCAGGGTTCAGAGGTGACAGCCAGTAAGATACATTTGGGGAATTACATGTTGGTCAGTAAATTGAATACTGGGGTGTTGAAAGTGGGGTGGCTGAGAAAGCTCTGGGTCCACTCAGGGAGGCAGCACCACATACTGGTTAAGACCACAGTCTCTGGTCAGACATACACAAGACTGAATTTCAACTCAGCTACTTGCCAGCTGTGTGACCTTGATCATGTCCCTTAACCTTCCTGAACTTCAGTTTCCTCATTTATAAGATGGGGGCAATAATGATCAATATAAGCTTGTTGTGAGAATGAAATGGATGCCAAGTGCTATATTCCTGGCATACAGAAAATGCTCAAGAAATAATAGTCTCTAGGGAATTCCCTGGTGGCACAGTTGTTAAGAATCCACCTGCCAAGGCAAGGGACATGGTTTCGAGCCCTGGTCTAGGAAGATCCCACATGCCACGGAGCAACTAAGCCCATGCGCCACAACTACTGAGCCTGTGCTCTAGAGCCCAAGAGCCACAACAACTGAGCCTTTGTGCCACAACTACTGAGCCTGCGCTCTAGAGCCCATGAGCCACAACTACTGAGCCCTCGTGCTACAACTACTGAGGCGGCGTTCTAGAGCCCACGAGCCACAACTACTGAGCCGCATGCCACAACTACTGAAGCTCGCATGCCTAGAGCCTGTGCTCCGCAACAAGAGAAGTCACTGCAATGAGAAGCCCACACACTGCAATGAAGAGTAGCCCCAGCTCGCCGCAACTAGAGAAAGCCCACACTCAGCAACAAAGACTCAACACAGCCAAAAATAAATAAACAAATTTATTAAAAAACCCGTCTCTAGTCTCCAAACTTCAAAATCTGATTGGCTTAGCCTAGCCAATGAACTGACTCGATCCTGGGTCAGGTGGCCCTATCTGCTCCAGTCAGCTGTAGCCAGAGGGCTGAAGTTATTTGGTGTGAACATTGTTACTGAAGCAGAACGAAGCATATGTGGCTCAGGAGTGTGCCTATGAGTGAGGCCTAGAGAAGGTGGGAGAGAAAAGTGTTCCAGATGGTCTCTGAGGGCTCCAGGATGTCCTGGTTCCTGTGCCACAGGCATTGCCTTCTGAACATCATTCCTTATCCTCTAAGCCTCACTTTTCTCATCTATGAAATGGGAGAGGTGTTAATTCTACTTGTCTATCTATCTCCCAGTGCCCCTGTGAAGATAAGAATCAAATGACATCGTGTTTATGGAGATTCTTGGTGTACATGCCGTGTAAGTACACATGACTGTTAATTTACTGAAGTGATAAAATTGTGTTATTGAGCTGCTAAAGCAGATCTTAGTCAAGGCTCTTGAGACAGGAAAGACACTCACTCTGAGTCACTTAAATTGATGGAAAGATATGCAGGGCGGATTTGACAGAAGAAAAGGACAAGCCGAATAGCATCTCTGGCTGTGTGAAGGTTAATGATTTTCTCTTGCTGTGTGTGGCTCCATTCTCTTTGCCGATGTGTCTTTCTCCCTTTACTAATGTATGGGAAGGAGACTTACTTTGAATTGTGTGCTCTTTCCAGCAGTACGTTTGTGTTTTTTTTTTGGCCGCACCACACAGCATGTGGGATCTTAGTTCCCCAACCAGGGATTGAACCCGTGCCTGTGCCCCCTGCATTGAGAGCACAGAGTCTTAATCACTGGACCACCAGGGAAGTCCCTCCAGCAGTGTGCTTTTCAAAAAATTGTTATGAACATATGTTGGTACCTTTTCACAAAATAGAAAATAATAATGATAATAATAAAGATGATGGGGTAGGGTCTCAGCAGGAATTGCAATTACCTGCGTGTTTTGTGAATCTTGCCTCCTTGTGAATCAGCTACTTCTCCAGGACGCCTTAGTTTCTTCTTTTGGAGTGTGGCATTAGAAACCAAGATCTGGGCACGAGGTATCTTCTGCTTGGTCTCCTTCTGCCTCCTTCTCTTCACACTCCCTTCGAGGTCTTGGGTTTCCAGTTTCCTGGAGGAATGCACAAATGAGAGATAAATTTGTGTTAGAAACAAAGACACAGGGCTTTTCTGGTGGTGCAGTGGTTAAGAATCTGCCTGCCAATGCAGGAGACATGGGTTCGAGCCCTCGTCCGGGAAGATCCCACATGCTGCGGAGCAACTAAGCCCGTGCGCCACAACTACAGAGCCTGCGCTCTACAGCCCGCGAGTCACAACTACTGAAGCCTGCGTGACACAGCTACTGAAGCCCGAGCACCTACAGCCCGTGCTCCACAACAGGAGGAGCCACCGCAATGAGAAGCCTGCGCACTGCAACAGAGTAGCCCCCGCACTCTGCAACTAGAGAAAGCCTGTGCACAGCAACAAAGACCCAATGCAGCCAAAAATAAATAAATAAATTTTTTAAAATTATAAAAGAAACGAAGACAGAGCAGAAGCAAGGTCCAGGATACAGGAACCCGAGCTCTGGCTGCTTCTCAAGCAAACTGTTCTTTCAGGTCGGCTTTTGCTTCCTAGACTCCAGAAGTGTGGATCCTGAACCAGAGGAAAATGAGCTGGGTGATGGCCTGACAGTTCTGTGTCCAAAAGAGCCTAGGCAGGTGATGAGGGCACCCTAATGACAAGGCTGCTCCTCACTGTGCCCTCGGCAGAAGCAGGGCCACCGGTAGCAAAGGCCAGAGGCTACATCTCAGCACAGTCTTGCCTTTGGTGTCACCGGGCTCACTACTTGCAACAAGGGGGCTCTGCCTTGGAGTACCTCCAGGTTCTGACTTAAGGCAGGGGCAATCGTGCCTGCAAAAACAGGGTTATTCTTAGTGCCAGGTCCTGTGGTTGCTATGGAGGTGTTTTGCTGAGGGGGGCCCCAGGTGTTCAGGTAACGCTTCCCCCATAGCAGCTTGTGGTTCTCAGGGACCCACTCACTTCTGCTGTAATGCTGAGTGCTGCAAAGGGGCAGCTCATATCTGGGGCAGATCTGCAAAAAAACCCAACAAACAAACAAACAAAAAACAAAAGAAGAACCATCACATAAACAATAATCTGCTCACCAGGGAACCACATCACTGACACTTGGATGCACCTCCTTCATGGCTTATTTTTAGGTGAGCCCCCCGCCCATTATCCCATAGGAAGTAGGGAGTCCTTAAGAATTCCTGGGCTGGAAGAGTTCTCTCAACAACTTAATTTTGAAGCTCAAAAGACAATTTGGGGAAGCTACGTGGGCCTTAAAAGATCCAGTTACAACACAGGAGCACCTCAATACATAAGGCAAATGCTAACAGCCATAAAAGGGGAAATCAACAGTAACACAATCATAGTAGGGGACTTTTAACATCCTACTTTCACCAATGGACAGATCATCCAAAATGAAAATACATAAGGAAACACAAGCTTTAAATGGTACATTAAACAAGATGGAGTTACTTGACATTTACAGGACATTTCATCCAAAAACAACAGAATACACTTTCTTCTCAAGTGCTCATGGAATATTCTCCAGGATAGATCATACCTTGGGTCACAAATCAAATTGAAGAAAATTGAAATCATATCAAGTATCTTTTCCAACCACAACACTATGAGACTAGATATCAATTACAGGAAAAAATCTGTAAAAAATACAAACACATGGAGGCTAAATAATATACTACTTAATAACCAAGAGATCATTGAAGAAATCAAAGAGGATATCAAAAAATACCTAGAAACAAATGACAATGAAAACACGATGACCCAAAACCTACGGGATGCAGCAAAAGCAGTTCTAAGAAGGAAGTTTGTAGCAATACAATCCTACCTCAAGAAACAAGAAACATCTCAAATAAACAACCTAACCTTGCACCTAAAGCAATTAGAGAAAGAAGAACAAAAAACCCCCAAAGTTAGCAGATGGAAAGAAATCATAAAGATCAGATCAGAAATAAATGAAAAAGAAATGAAGGAAACAATAGCAAAGATCAATAAAACTAAAAGGTGGTTCTTTGAGAAGATAAACAAAATTGATAAACCATTAGCCAGACTCACCAATAAAAAAAGGGAGAAGACTCAAATCAATAGAATTAGAAATGAAAAAGGAGAAGTAACAACTGACACTGCAGAAATATAAAGGATCATGAGAGATTACTACAAGCAACTCTATGCCAATAAAATGGACAACCTGGAAGAAATGGACAAATTCTTAGAAAAGCACAACCTTCCGAGACTGAACCAGGACGAAATAGAAAAGAAACAGACCAATCACAAGCACTGAAATTGAGACTGTGATTTAAAATCTTCCAACAAACAAAAGCCCAGGACAGATGGCTTCACAGGTGAATTCTATCAAACATTTAGAGAAGAGCTAACACCTATCCTTCTCAAAGCCCTGTTAGGACTAGCAGGGCCTGAGTTAGGAGTAGTGTCAGGGCCTTAATTAGGGACAGTGTCAGGCCTTAGTTAGGACTAGCATCAGAGCCTTTGTAAGGTATAATATCAGGGCCTGAGTTAGGAGTAGTATCAGGGCCTTAGTTAGGACTAGCGTCAGAGCCTTCGTTAGGTATCGTGTCAGGGCCTGAGTTAGGAGTAGTGTCAGGGCCTCAGTTAGGGACAGTGTCAGGGCCTGAGTTAGGAGCAGTGTCAAGGCCTTAGTTAGGGTCAGTGTCATGGCCAGAGTTAGGTGTACTGTCAGGGCCTTAGATAGGGACAGTATCAGGTCCTGAGTTAGTAGTAGTGTCAAGGCCTTACTTACAGACAGTGTCAGGGCCTTAGTTAGGAGTAGCATCAGAGCCTTTGTTAGGTACCGTGTCAGGGCCTATGTTAGGAGTAGTGTCAGGGCCTTAGTTAGGGACAGTGTCAGGGCCTGAGATAGGATTAGTGCCATGGCCTGAGTTAGGAGTAGTGTCAGGCCTTAGTTAGGATTAGCATCAGAGCCTTTGTTAGGAACAATCTTGTCTTGTCCTGATCTTAGAGGAATTGGTTTCAGTTTTTCACCATTGAGAATGATGTTGGCTGTGGGTTTGTCATATATGGCCTTTATTATGTCGAGGTAAGTTCACTCTGTGCCTACTTTCTGGAGGGATTTTTATCATAAATTGGTGTTGAATTTTGTCGAAAGCTTTTTCTGCGTCTCAATAGATAATCAATATTACCTCAATAGAGATGATCATATGGTTTTTCTCCTTCAATTTGTTAATATGGTGTATCACATTGATTGGTTTGCGTATATTGAAGAATCCTTGCATTCCTGGGATAAACCCCACTTCATCATGGTGTATGATCCTTTTAATGTGCTGTTGGATTCTGTGTGCTAGTATTTTGTTGAGGATTTTTGTATCTATGTTCATCAGTGATATTGGCCTGTAGTTTACTTTCTTTGTGACATCTTTGTCTGGTTTTGGTATCAGGGTGGTGGTGGCCTCGTAGAATGAGTTTGGGAGTGTTCCTCCCTCTACTATATTTTGGAATATAGAGAATAGACTTGAGGACATGGGGCAGGGGAAGGGTAAGCTGGGATGAAGTGAGAGAGTGGCATATACACTACCAAATGTAAAATAGATAGCTAGTGGGAAGCAGCCTCATAGCACAGGGAGATCAGTTCGGTGCTTTGTGACCACCTAGAGGGGTGGGATAGGGAGGGTGGGCCGGAGGGAGACGCAAGCGGGAGGGGATATGGGGATATATGTATATGTATAGCTGATTCACTTTGTTATAAAGCAGAAACTAACACACCATTGTAAAGCAATTATACTCCAATAAAGATGTTTTTAAAAAAAAAGGATCCAGTTAATGTGATTTTTGGAGGCTTAAAGGGGTGAACCTGTGAAATCAGGAAAACAAATGGTAAAGAAATTAAACTCAAATTGAGCAATTATTCCTAGGAAGATGGCCTTACACTTGCACATATGGGTGGTGGTGTACAAAAGTGGTTTTACTGTCATTTAGAAGAGGAATCCCACAGTGATATTGAGGAAGCCACAACTATCCACCTACAGGATTAATATTTTTAAATGTCCTAATGCCACATGAATGCCTTGCTGTGGTTTGTCACAAATTCCTGATTCAAAAAGGTCTGTTTTTCTTTCCACATAGATGGAAAACAATCTGAAAAAGACATATATATGTATGTATAACTGAATCACTTTGCTGTACACCTGAAACTAACCCAACACTGTAAATGAACTATGATTTTTTTAAAAGGTAAAAAATAAATATACATAAAAATGCTAATAACCTATAATGAAAACCTATAGTTTTCTGTTATCCTGATTTCTTGTGAAACCGGTCAGATTTGTATATTCCTTCAATATGTTAGGCTTTACTCCTCTTCTTAACTTGATTATCAAATAATCCAAGAGCCTAATCATTGATTCTGTTTGAAATTTATCTCTTCCTCTTCATAAATTATTGCTTTGGGTATGATACAAAAAATTTTTTGTTATATTTCTCATTGTTTGGTGCATTTATAAATATATGTGCCACATTACTGACTGTATTCCACTTGGACTGCGTGACCAACAGAATTGTTGTACACACTTGAATTTCCTAACTGAACACCATAGCTTGTTCATCAAGGGAAATGGTTCCTGATCTTGCATATTTGGGGCCTGAAAATTGCAGGGGAATATGTATTGGATAGGAAAATTTTTTTTTTTCCGGCTGTGCTACATGGCTTGCAAAATCTCAGTTCCCAGACAAGGGATTGAACCTGTGCCCTCAGCAGTGAAAGCGTGGAGTCCTAACCACTGGAGCACCAGGGAATTCCTGGAAATTTTTAATTTTGGTTATTAAGGACGCAAAAAACCACCACACATCCACTGTCTCCATCATTTCATAAAAGAAAAACCGGGACTTCCCTGGTGGCGCAGTGGTTAAGAATCCGCCTGCCAATGCAGGGCACATGGGTTCGAGCCCTGGTCTGGGAAGATCCCACATGCCGCGGAGCAACTAAGCCCGTGTGCCACAACTACTAAGCCTGAGCTCTAGAGCCCACGAGCCACAACTACTGAGCCCACGTGCCACAACTACTGAAGCCCGCACGCCTAGAGCCCGTGCTCCACAACAAGAGAAGCCACTGTCATGAGAAGGCCGCGCACCGCAACGAAGAGTAGCCCCCCACTCTCCGCAACTATAGAAAGCCCGCGGGCAGCAACGAAGACCCAACGCAGCCAAAAATAATAAATAAATTAAAAAATGAAAAGAAAAACCATCTTAACACCTAAAAGATAGGAAGGACCTAATTTCAGCCCTAAAAAAAAAAAAAGGCCTTTCCCGGGCAGGGACAGCTGGTGTTTGTACACTGACAATTTCACTGCAGAAACCTTCTGCCCCTGGCTTATGGATTTGAATCTTGTCTCTGATACTTCCTAGCTGTGTGACTTTGAGTAAGCAACTTTGCCTCTCTGTGCCTCACTGTCTCCTTCTCCGGATCATTGTGAGGATTAAATGATTTAACCTATGTAAATTAAAGCCCTTGCTACAGAAGCTGGTGTAGATTTATCGTCGCCGAAACTCACGAGTGACAACAGCGCCACCTAGTGGCTCTTCATCCCAGGTACAGACAAGCTGCTTCGGAGGAGGCATCCACACGGGCAGTGAGTGGGAACCATGTGTAATGGCCAAGGCTGAGGGAGAAATAAGCAGAAAAGCCACAAATATTCATGGAATTATAAATAAAGTTGGATTCTCACTTTATGCCATATACAAAAGTTAATTCAAAACTGATCAAATATCTAAACGTAAGAGCTAAACCTATAAAACTCGAAGAAGAATACAGGGCAAAAATCTACATGACGTTGGGTTTGGCAATGATTTCTTGGATGTGACACCAAAAGCACAGGCAACAAAATAAAAATAGATAAATGAATACATCAAAATTAAAAACTTATGTGCATCAAATGACACAATCAACAGAGTGAAAAAGGTAACCCAGGGGATGGGAGACAATATTTGCAAATCATTCATAAGGGGTTAATACTCAGGATATATAAGGAACTCTTACAATCCAATAACAAAAAACTAATGTCACCATTCAAAAATGGGCAAAGGAGTTGAATAAACATTTGTTCAAAAGTGTATACAAATGGTCAACAAGCATGTGAAAAGATGCTCAACATTATTAATCATTAGTGAAATGCAAATCAAAACTACAAGGAGGTGCCACCTCACATCCATCAGAATGGTTACTATCAAAGAAACAAAAGACAAGTGTTGGTGAGGATGTGGAGAAATTGGAAACTTTGTGCACTGTTGGTGGGAATGTAAAATGCTGCAGCCACTATGGAAAACAGTGTGGTGGTTACTAAAAAATTTAAAATAGAATTACCACATGACCCAGCAACTTCACTTCTGGGTGTATACCCAAATGAATTGAAAGCAAGATCTCAAAGAGATATTTGTACACCCATGTTCACAGCAGCATCAATTACTAGAGCTAATCCAAGGAAGCAATCTCCATCGTCAGATGCATGAATATATATATATATGTCATACACACACACACACACACACACAATGGAATAATATTCCACTGGACACAATGAAATACCAGTCCTGGGTCATTCTAAGGAAATTGTTCCATCCAAGTATCAAATGGTTTTCTAAATTTATAACCCATCACAGGTTCAAAGTCATGCCTCATTTTAACTGGCCTCCTATTTGGCCCACGACTTCCTTGCACAGACTTATTTTACTAGAACTTGTAATTGGCTTCCTTAGTTGTTACTGACATAACAAGCATATGTGTTCTCCTTATTTCCAAGATTTTCAGTCACAGCTTCTTTTTTTAAATTTTTTTTATTGAAGTATAGCTGATTTACAATGTGTTAATTTCTTCTGTACAGCAAAGTGATTCAGTTATACATATATACATTCTTTTTTATATTCTTTTCCATTATGGTTTATCACAGGATACTGGATATAGTTCCTTATGATATACAATAGGACCTTGTTGTTTATCCATTCTACATGTGATATTTTGCAACTACTAACCCCAAACTCCGTCCATCCTTCCCTCACCCCCCTTCCCCTTGGCAACCACAAGTTTGTTCTCTGTGAGTCTGTTTCTGTTTCATAGATAGGTTCATTTGTGCTGCATTTTAGATTACACATATAAGTGATATCATATGGTATTTGTCCTTCACTTTCTTACTTCACTGAGTATGATAATCTCTAGTTGCATCCATGTTGTTGTAAATGGCATTATTTCATTCTTTTTTTATGGCTGAGTAGTAGTATTCCATTGTATATATGTGCCACATCTTCTTTATCCATTCATCTGCCAATGGACATTTAGGTTGTTTCCATGTCTTGGCTATTGTGAATAGTGCTGCTATGAACACAGGGGTGCATTTATTTTTTTGAATTATAGTTTTGTCCAGATATATGCCCAGGAGTGGGACTGCTGGATCATATGGTAATTCTATTTTTAGTTTTCTGAGGAACCTCCATACTGTTTTCCATAGTGGCTGCACCAACTTATTAATACATTCCAACCAACAGTGTAGGTGGATTCCTTTTTCTCTACACCCTCTTCAGCATTTGTTATTTGTAGATCTTTTTTTTTTTTTTTTTTTTTTTTTATGCGTTACGCGGGCCTCTCACTGTTGTGGCCTCTCCCGTTGCGGAGGACAGGCTCCGGACGCGCAGGCTCAGCGGCCATGGCTCACGGGCCCAGCCGCTCCGCGGCATGTGGGATCTTCCCAGACCGGGGCACGAACCCGTGTCCCCTGCATCGGCAGGCGGACTCTCAACCACTGCGCCACCAGGGAAGCCCTGTAGATCTTTTAATGATGGCCATTCTGACTGGTACGAGGTGCTACCTCTTTGTATTGTAGTTTTGATTTGCATTTCTCTAATAATTAGTGATGTTAAGCATCTTTGTTTTTTTTACACCTTTATTGGGGTATAATTGCTTTACAGTGGTATGCTAGTTTCTGCTTTATAACAAAGTGAGCATCTTTTCATGTGCCTATTGGCCATCTGTATGTCTTCTTTGGAGAAATGTCTATTTAGGTCTTCTGCCCATTTTTCAATTGGGTTGCTTGTTTTTTTTGTTGTTGTTGAGTTGTATGAGTTGTTTGTATAGTTTGGAAATAAAGCTCTTGCAAATATTTTCTCCCATTCCATAGGTTGTCTTTTCATTTTGTTTATGGTTCTCAGTCATAACTTTTTTTTTAGTCATAAGTTCTTTTTTTTTTTTCAGTATGCGGGCCTCTCACTGCTGCGGGCCTCTCACAGGCTCCGGACGCGCAGGCTCAGCGGCCATGGCTCACGGGCCCAGCCGCTCTGCGGCATGTGGGATCTTCCCAGTCCGGGGCACGAACCCGCGTCCCCTGCATCGGCAGGCGGACTCTCAACCACTGCGCCACCAGGGAAGCCCTAATAAAATTTTTAAATGGCAAAGCCAAAGAATGACAGAACCCGGAGGCAATTAACAAAAAGACTGATACAACAAATATCATTTACAAAAACAACCTCCAATAGTTAGCTTAAATATCACTGCAAATCCACTTGTAGGGATCTGTGCCAGGGAGACGACTAGGGATGAGCCCAGGTTTGAGTCCAAAGACAGCCACAGTAGCTACAACTGAGTTAGTTATATTGGCCACAGCAGGGATTTAGTTCAAGTATTAAGTGCTAACGACATAAGTTTCTGGAGTTCCAAGTGAACATCATTTGGTAAAGTCACTCGGCAGGTTAATCCGCGGATGGCTGATGGGTGGGATCAGGTGGGCCCAAGGGCAGGCAGAGCCACTCCCCCTCCCACCTCCCCATCCCACTGACACTCGGAGCATCTCTTAATTCACCAGGTGCAGCTTAGAGTTGGCTGCATTTGGGCCACGATGGAGGCGGCGCCGGAAGAGGCTGGGCCGCAGGGTTGAAAATGAAATTGAGGTGGGCCTGCACCGGGCGCCTGCCCTGCTCGGAGTGAGGCGCATCCCACAAAGCGGCCAGGCTAGTTCTCCCTCCAATCCCACCCCTGCTTGGTGACTGCTTTGGGGGCACAGGGTTGTGTCCTGGGAGGGCTAACCCTTTTAGAAGGAGCTTTGCACCTCTAACCCTGCAGAAATCGGCGCTCAGACACTGTGGGGCTGGAGGAGAGGGACCCGAGGGCACAAAACTGTGGGTGCATCACGCACAGATCTTCCTAATTGCAGAAGAGGAAGGAGGGTAGGTGAGCTGTGTGCGCTGAGGCCCAAGACTGGAGATAGGTGGGTGGAGTAGCAGTTCAGAGGTGTGTGTGTGTGTGTGTGTGTTAGAGAAAGTCTAGGGGACACCGTGTGTGTGTGTGTGTGTGTGCGTTAGAGAAAGTCTAGGGGACACCGTGTGTGTGTGTGTGTGTTAGAGAAAGTCTAGGGGACACCGTGTGTGTGTGTGTTTGTGTGTGTGTGTTAGAGAAAGTCTAGGGGACACCCAGGCTCCTCACTGTGCTATGGGGATGCCTAGTAGGTAAGAAGAACCCAGTACACACCTGACTTGTACTAGCAAGCACCTTGACCATAGTGTCTCGTGAATCTGTGTGTGGAAAAGAATCATAATCGACAATTTTCTTAAATCCCCATGAGTGTCTTCCCAGGCGCCCTGTCTTTTACCACAGGACACTCCTCTGACAATTTAGGGCAGGCCCTCTCGTTGGTGTGACTGGAAAACGTGTGTAGCTAGAAACCTGATGCTTTATTTGAAGTCGTAGTTTAAAAAGAAGTTCCCAGGCAACTACGCAGAGATGTTTAACAAAACCAGGTTTTTTAAGGGCCTCCCCCCTTCAGGGTCATCGCCTTCAGGACAGCAATGACCGGCAGGGCCAGGGTTCGAGCCCGAGGCAGAGCGTGCAATCCAGCATCCGTGGAGCCTGCTAAGCCTGAGGTGGCTAGGGGGTCCTGAAGTACCCAGAACTGACCTACAACGGAGCTTCGCTGACATAGTGAGACGTGGCACAGCAGTGAGCTTCCTAATGTTCCTAAAGATGCCTTGCTGAGTCAGTACAGTTCAGGTTTAGAGTTCTCTCCTGCTGAGAGGGAACTAATGCATCTTGTAAGAAAAGTCAGATTCCATGGCTGTCGGTGTGGGTAGGCTTTATCTACCTGGATATCCTCTCTACCCCTTCCCTTTCATGTGCATCTTCATAGATGCAAACAGACTTTCTTCCAAACCCCAGTGGATGGAAAGTCATCTACCTCTCTTGGTCTCAGCCAGTGACTCCTCTTTGGGGAGTGATTTCAAAATGGGCAATTTCAGGCAAGTGTTTAAACAGACTGAGTTGGATAGAATTTTTTAGTCTTGTTTAAAACTTGCTATCCCTGCTGTCTCTATGCACTTCTGTCCTCTCTTATCCCGCATCCACTTTGCATGTTTTAGGGGGTCTTGCTTTGACCTCTGATGGGTCCCAGTGCTGGCCAGCAGTCACATGACCCCATCAGGTCCTGTTTCTTTGCCTCCCCCACCTGCTCAAGCCTCAACCCTTCCTGCTGCTCCTCCCCCATCTTAATTTTCAGCCTTTAACATCAACTCCTATGTCACTGAGACAAATAAAGCATCAAAGCAGAACTTCAATGCTGTCTTCACCGAATCTCCACATCCTGGCCTTGGCCCCTCACCCGAGACCCTAGGGCACTGGCTCTGCTCCTACCTGAAGGAAAAATCTCCTGGGCCCCTTAGCCAATTCTCTATCCCCTGGCATCTCTCCTGCAATTCTCCTATCTCCCAAGTCCTAGATCATCCCCATCTGCCTACAACCAGCTGAGTTGACTGCCATCCAATGAGAATCCTCTCCTGGATCTGCTTTCCTCACAATTACTTCCTTTCTCTTTGCTTCTCATCAACGAAGTCTTGTCTCTATTCTGAACTCCAATCCTTATCTCCCTCTTATCCCTTCACTCCAATCAGGTGCTCTCCTCATTGCTCCACTGAAATGGCTCTTGTCAGGCTTCCTCAGTCTCCTCCACTTTGTCAAATCCCCAGGTCCGTCCTAGGTCCTCCTTGGTCTTGCCTATCACTTGTACTTGGAATAGTTGAGCCCTCCTTTCTCCTTGATTAACTCCTTCCATGTGGTGGTCAGGTCACCGCACACCCTTGGTTTTCCACCAACCTCACTGGCCACTGCTGTAGCTTCCCTTGGCTGGGTTCTCCTCCTGTCCTGTCCATATGCCCAGGACCTAGTCCTTGGGCCTCTTCTCCTTGGTACATGCACTCACACCCTTGGTCATCTTATCAGTATCATGGCTTTAGGTGCGATCTGGTATGTGGACAAGTTCCCTCTCCTGCACTAAACGAACATCTCCATGCATGTCTCACGCTCCTGACTTGCCCTCCCAGACAATTCCTAACTACTTCATCTGATGAAATCCCTTTCTTCCAGTTGTTTAGGCTAAAGTCTTTGGATTCATCCTCTCTTGACCTCAAACCCTTCACATAAACAACCAGGAAATACTGTTGTCCCTGATGTTCAAAAAATATCCAGTCTCTGATCATTTCTCATCCCCTCTATTACTACCCTCTGGGCCAAACCACCAGCATCCCTAGCTGGACCCCACAAATGGCCTCATAACTGGCCTTCTTGCTTCTGCCCTGGTCTCATCCTCAGTCTGTTCCCAGCACAGAGCCAGTAAATTGGATTCACGTTCAGCCCACAGCCTGTAAGAGTTCCCATTTTCTCAGAGTCACAGGAGGTTTCCTTAACATGGCCTCCCTCCCACTAGCTCCCCAGGTCCCCCTGCTTCCCCCTCCCTTGTTCATCTTGCTCTTCCTTGAACAATTCTTCCTTAGGAGCTTGCTCTTTCCTCCACCTGAGGCTTGTGTAACCTTGTTAACTCACTGCCTCTGAGTCTTTGTTTCAGCGTCAACTTCGCACTGAGGCTCTGCTTTGTCCCCCATGAATTAACGCAACCAGCCCCTTTCATACCCCACCTTCCCAATAACTCCCAATTTTCCATACTTGGCTTTGTTCTACTTTTTTCATTTCCCTAGCAATTATCATATTCATGCCATATAAGTTAGTCATCAATTTATTTTCTGTCACTGGAATATGAGGTTTTCAAGGAAGTTCCTTTGCTTTATGCTCTGATACATGCATCGTGGCACATGGCAGGCATATGATAATTTTTGGGTGACGGTCGAACATATGGATAACATTACTCTTTATTTTTATCTCCAAAAACTTGCAGGCTCAGCAACCTCGTCAAATCCAGGCTAGACTCAAGCAGCTGTGGGGTGTTAGCCACGTGGCTGGGGCTGGACCACCAACAGAAGCAGAAGGAACACCGCAGCCTTCAGGTAAAAAGAGGGAAGAAGAAAGATATGGTGAGGGGTAGAGGATACTTAATACGTGATGGTACATGACAGTGATAAAATTCTAGACAGACAGCCTCGGTGTTCCCGTGATGTTTGGCAGGATGGGAAGAAGGTACAGCTCTCAACTACCTCCTGCAGTGAATTATCTGGCTATCAATGCTTTATTCCCCTTATATTTTAAGACTTATGGAAAAAGAAATAGAGGTCATTATTCATTAGCTAATTCAATGTAATTGCTTTTCAAATTTAGAAAATGCATTGGTATGACAACTATAAGTTAACTAGTTCGGGGAACAAGATTTTTCTTGGGTTCGTGAATCGCTATACTGAAAGGTTGAGCAGTTCCTCAAATGTTTACCTACATTGTATTATCCTCACAGGTGAACGGTTATCATTATACAGGTAAGCCCACAGGCTCAGATGTTGTCGTTTGCCAAGGATTTGGGTAATGCAGTGAAACCTTAGATCTGATTCTCCAACCACCTTTTTAAAACATTTAAAAAATTTTTATTGTGGTAAGAACAATAGAGTTCTACCCTCTTATTGTAGTTTTAAATGTACAGCACAGTATTAACTATAGGCACAATGTTGTACCACAGATCTCAAGAACTAACTTATCTTGCATAACTCTAATTTTACACCTGTTGATTAGCAAATCCCTAGTTCCCCTCTCCCAGTCGCTGAAAACCACCATTCTACTCTCCGCTTCTGAGTGTGACTATTTTCAATGTATAAGTGGAATTATGCAGTATTTGTCCTTTTGTGACTGTCTTCAAGGTTCATTCATGTTGTTACATATTGCAAGATTTTTCTAAAATTTATTTTTATTTATTTATTTTTGGCTTCATTGGGTCTTCGTTGTTATGCCTGGGCTTTCTCTAGTTGTGGCGAGCGGGGGCTACTCTTTGTTGCGGTGCATGGGCTTCTCATTGTGGTGGCTTCTCTTGCGGAGCATGGGCTCTAGGCGTGCGGGCTTCAGTAGTTGTGGCACGTGGGCTCAGTAGTTGTGGTGCACGGGCTTAGCTGCTCCGCGGCATGTGGGATCTTCCTGGACCAGGGCTTGAACCTGTGTCCCCTGCATTGGCAGGCAGATTCTTAACCACTTCGCCACCAGGGAAGCCCATAGAATTCATTTTTTAATGTTGAACAATATTCCAGTTGAAGAATCTTGTATTCTGAACCAAAACCAGAGGAAACAAGACAAATATTAGAGCAGGGAGGAATGAGGTGCTAAGGCAAACACCGATGTGGACTGGGGACTTGTTGGGAAAAGCTTCTGAGTGAGACTCTTCTTTTCTGATGACCCACTGCTAAAATAATGTTGGGATCCTTTGATACCTTTTCTACCTCAAACAATCTTAACTCTTAATAGCTGGGGTGTAATATTGTCCTTTCTATTTACATTTCCCTTTTTGTGTAAATTAACAAGTTTCATGCTTGTTTACATGTAGAGGACCTTCAACTGGCATCTGGGTTGCAGGAATCCTCGCTGAGGCAGAGGAGGGATGTTGGCAGGGATTATCGAGACTGTGGTGAATACTCAGCAGATATTAGGCCATGTTAGAGACTCAACAAAAGGTATGTTGATCGTTAACAATACAATGTTACAGAGTTGTTTAAGTATCTATGATGTTTTATACCATCACCTTAAGTGGAGGTACCCTCTCACCTTCTCACATTTTTGTAATAACATTCACTTTTGCGTAAACAAAGACTTAAGAGTCCTGGATGTACTCTTCATTTTCATCTCTTCCTTTTATAGCCACTTAAGATAGAATGACCCAGTTCTTCGGTTGTGCTGAGATCTTTTAAAAACCCAGAAAACTAAACATTATTATATATCGTGGCTCCCCTCCCCCAATCCCCTGCTTTTGGCAGAGGTTTCCGTTTGCTATTTTTATTATCGTTAAATACCTTGATCCTTGAACTTCCTAAATGTGGGCTTGCATAAGGATTCACCTAAACTGATGTTAGGGATTCTGGAGGCCAGGTGTATATAATTGCTTATGTTGTTTGTTGTCAATCTCCTGGTTGGATCTAACTTTGGTTCTTAATATTGTGGTGTCCAAATTGTTTGGGGTCTGATCAGCCACTCTGTTTCATGATTAACACGTGGCTCCATTTTTCAGGCATGCTAGGTAGCCCGGTAATGCTATTTTCAAACCATGTCCAGCTGAAGTCTTGTTCCCATGGGAATTCACACAAGTACAATGTCATCTATATGCCAGACATAGAGGATGGACGAAAACGTGAAGCTTTACTCTCTGAACTTGAAGAGTTATTGGGACATCGTCGTATACGTGATGGAAACTCTTTATTATTACTTCACTCACTAGGGGAAACGGTTAAGTAATATTCTACATTTTCCTGACATTGCTCTTTCTCTCCCATTTTTCACTCTATTAGAGCCAAACTCCCACTATTCCTGTGCAACAGTTTGTGGAGATATCCTGAACATCCCTTGCCCATAGGACTTGTAACAAACCCACATGCCATGTTTGATTATCACCGATATTCTCTAGTGTCTCATTTCACTGCTTAAACTGAATTTAGTACAAAGGTAAAAAATATATCTTTTACCACCTTTTTAATGATACAATATGTCTCAAATGCCGATAATGAAGTTTTGAGTAATTTTTTAAATTTCTTGTTCCCTCTAAAACTTTAGCAGAAAAAAACATTGGGAGAAAGACTTACTATTTTATCCTATAAACTTCTACATTAAAGAACCAAATAATCATCTCAAACTTGGGTAATTTCTCTGAAAATATTGTTAATCATAACACTTGTGTCTATGTGTATGTATTACTCCTTGGTATACGTGTATATAATTTACATATGTATATATCATATATATCCTCACATATGAGTATATATAACAGTTTAAGCCCATAGGTGATAATAAAAATGGTTTAACAAAGATGATGTATTACTTATAACTAGCGCATCTGGTAAAAATCTCTGTTTGAAGGTCCTTCAAAAGACCAGTGATTATTAAAAATAAGAGATTAAAACTGACTCTAAAAGTATCAATTTTAGACAGTGAGTTTAGGTTCCCTAATACCTGGCTTTACGGCCAGAGCTGGGATCTTGAAACCCACATCTAACTTATTTGCAGATTGGAAATCTGGCCTGGCTATATTACTTCCATTCTTCCATATGAAGCTGGTCTTACCCTCTGTGCTGATGTGAGCCATAAACTGCTCCGAATGGAAACTGCTTATGATTTAATACCACACAGTCGTGAAAAAGCCAGAGGAGAAGATGCAAAAGAGAAAATTCTTAAAAAGTTAGTTGGGTCATCTGTTCTTACAAAGTAAGTCTGCTTTTTGGAAACCTATCCAATCACTTTGACTTTTTTTCATTAGAGATGTTCCTAGGGTTTTTTTTTTTTTTTTTTTTTTTTTATTTTTTTTAAACATCTTTATTGGGGTATAATTGCTTTACAATGGTGTGTTAGTTTCTGCCCTACAACAAAGTGAATCAGCTATACATATACATATGTTCGTTCCTAGGGTTTTTGAATGATTAAATATAGACATTCAGAAGTAGAAATAGCATGAAAATGGCAAGAATCACTGGATAATTTTTCTCATCTGGTTATACAGCATGGGAGAGGAACATGTGTCAATTGTAAACTCTGAGGTTCTTCTGAGTCCTACTGCTAACTCAGTTGTTGGCTCTGAACGCTCACTTGCACTCAAGAGAGTATGCATCTTCCAAATTTCTCTTTTCCTTTCTCTTTGTCTAGCTATTTTTAAAAATTGGTGCTTAATTATAATCTACTAGCAAATTTCCATTTGAAGGAAGTTTTTATTTTTAATCTCCCTCTACACCAGAAATCTTAATTGGTAAGAGGATGTTTTGGCTAAGTAACCTTAAATCCAATCTTTAAGAAGAGCAAAGTTGGAAGACTTGCACTTCCTAATTTCAAACCTTATTATGAAGCTACAGTAACCGAGACAGTGTGACGCTGGTATAACTATAGACCTAAAAGCCAGTGAAACAGAATAGGGATTCCATGAATTAATGCTCACTTTTATAGTCAGTTGACTTGAACAAGGGTATGGAGATAATTCAATGAGGGAAAGAACAGTCTTTTCAACAAGTATTGCTGGGATAGCTGGATATTCACCTGCCCCTTCATCACAGGATACACAAAATTAACTCAAATTTACTAAAAAATTAACTCGAGATAGACCTAACTAAAAGAGGTAAAAATATAAAATTCTTAGAAGAAAACATAAGAGTAAATCTTGACTTTGAGTTAGGCAAAAACCTTATTAGATAAGACACCAAAAGCACAAGTAATGCCCAAAGAAACAAATAAATTGGACTTAACCAAATAAAATGTTTGTTCTTTAAGGTATACTGCCAAGAAAGTGAAAAGACAACTGGCAGAACAGGGGGAAATATTTGCAAATCACATGTAATAAATTATTTGTATCTATATACATAAGGAATATTTACAACTCAATAAAAGAAACTCAACTTTAAAAAATGGGCAAAAGATCTGAATAGACATTTCTCCAGATAAAATATACAAATGGCCAATAATCACATGAGAAGATGCTCAACATCATTAGCCATCAGGGAAATGCAAATTAAAGCCACAATGAAATGCCACTTCCTATCTACTAGGATTGCTAAAAGTTAAAAAGGAAGATATTAACAAGTGTTGGCAAGGATGTGGAAAAATTGAAACCAACCATTATACACTGCTGGTATAAGTATGGCCTCTTTGGGGAACAGTCTGGCATTTCCTCAGTGTGCTAAATATAGCATTACCATACGACCCAGCAATTCCACTCCAGGTTATATACCCAAGAGAAATAAAAACATATCCACCACAATTGGTATATGAATGTCCACAACATCACTATTCACACTAGCTTGAGCATAAACAACCCAAATGTTCATCAACTGGTAAATGGATAAACACAAATGTGGTATATCTATACAATGATATATTATTTGTCAATGAAATGGAATGAAGTAGCAATACATGCTACAGCATGAATGAACCCTGAAAATATTATGCTAAGTGAAAGAAGCCAGTCAGGGAAGATCACGTATTATATGACTCAACTTATATGAAATGTGATGAGTAGGCAAATGCATAGGGACAGTAAGTAAACTAGTGGTGGTTTAAGGACCGGGGGAATTGGGTGGAAACAAGGAGTGACCGCTCATGGTTCAGGTGTTTCTTCTTTGGGTGATGAAAATATTCTAAAATCGCGTGATGGTTGCACCACTCAGTAAGTATACTAAAAACCATTGGACTGCACTCTTAAATGGCTGAATTGCATGCTATGTGAATTAATCTTAGTAAAGCTATATATCCTGCAATTACGTGTAGGATTTTAAACCACTTCTTTCTTACATGGTTCCATGCAATAACGTCAGGAATAATACCATATATTACGATTATTCCACAGGTATGACAACAGAACCTATAGGGTGGATGGTATTACTTGGGAGAAGTCTCCCAGCTCTACATTTACAAGATCAGATGGCAGTGAAACCTCCTTTGTAGACTATTACAGGGAGGTATGAAATTTTATTTCTTCAAACATACTTGTCTTAAAAATTTTCATATTATACAGTTAAGTATATTTCTCAAGTCTTATTTAGACACATATATATGTATTTGTATATATTCTCCTTTTGGGGTATTATAGCTTGGCTTATATCTATTATCCATGTATTCGAGTGTTTTGTGTATAGGGTAATGTCACATAATTAGAATGGCTCCAAGATGGCCCTCTCTGTCAGGCTTTGAAGTGGCTATGGTTGTTTTGAACATGTAGATGGATTGTTAGGTAGAAAATAAAATATGGTAAGACTTCAGAAATGAGAACTTTATGTAGGAGTTTCAGCCCTACAGAACTTGGTTCGAAAAGAAGAAAAAAACGACCAATTACAATCTGAGATGATGTCTGTTATGTGCTAAATCTCATAATTCATGGATTCCTCTATTTATTTGTTTTTGGCTGTGTTGGGTCTCCGTTGCTGTGCGCGGGCTTTCTCTAGTTTCGGCGAGTAAGGACTACTCTTCATTGCGGTGCGTGGGCTTCTCATTGCGGTGGCTTAGTTGCTCTGCGACATATGGGATCTTCCCGGACCACGGAACGAACCCGTGTCCCCTGCATTGTCAGGTGGATTCTTAACCACTGCGCCACCAGGGAAGTCCTTCCATTTTTTTTCCTTTTTTTTTGCGGTACACGGGCCTCTCACTGCTGTGGCCTCTCCTGTTGCGGAGCACAGGCTCCGGACGCGCAGGCTCAGTGGCCATGGCTCACAGGCCCAGCCGCTCCGCGGCATGTGGGATCTTCCCAGACCGCGGCACGAACCCGCGTCCCCTGCATCAGCAGGCTGAGTCTCAACCACTGCGCCACCAGGGAAGCCCTCCCTCCTATATTTTTAATTTGAGTGCTCACAAATAAACTCAGGCCAGTTGGTGAGGCTGGTTTTCCAGCTTTAGCAGATGAGAGAAAGGTAATTAAAGGAATGTAAACTCAGGCCAGTCGGTGAGGTTGGTTTTCTAGCTTTAGCAGATGAGAGAAAGGTAATTAACGGAATGGCAGATATTTGTGGCAAATGGAAAGAACTTATAAATGGATGTTTTTAAAAAAGCTTGTATTATATTGGGACTCAAAACATAGCTACTGGGCTTCCCTGGTGGCGCAGTGGTTGAGAGTCCGCCTGCCGATGCAGGGGACGCGGGTTCGTGCCCCGGTCTGGGAAGATCCCACATGCCGCGGAGCGGCTGGGCCCGTGAGCCATGGCCGCTGAGCCTGCGCGTCCGGAGCCTGTCCTCCGCAACGGGAGAGGCCACAGCAGTGAGAGGCCCGCGTAACGCATAAAAAAAAAAAAAAACATAGCTACTTGGAACAACTGCAGGTACATAGCCCTCTGACATCCTTTCAAGGGACGGTTATTATGACATTATCCTCATTTGTGTTTCACACATCACTTGTTCATTCAATCCCAAGAGCATCTAGTGCCTATTGTATATCTTGGGTATACATTAGTAAGACAATTTAGTTCTCAGCTGTTAAGGCACTTGCCTTCTCATGGCAGACAGAGAGATGACAAACAAGAAGAAAACTATTCTAATAGTTATAAGGGATATGGAGATAATTAAAATTGGGTGGTATTATGGAGAATATCTGGTGGCTATTAGTCTGCAAGGTCATGGAAAGCTTCTCTGCGAAGCTGATATGTAAGTGGAAGCAAGGAGCAAGCTAGGTGCGGATGAGGGAGAAGAGGTAGTACAAAGGCACTAATTTCGGGGTGGGCATTGTGTACCCAGAGCCCAAACTAGGCTGGAGTGTTCTCTAGAGAAGTAAATTGGATTTTATTGTCAAATCATATTGTGTAGATATTTGTAAGATTTCTGTCTAATATACAGAGAATGGGCTGTATGGGGGTAAAAATGGAGGCAGGGAAACCAGTGAGGAGGTTATTAAATCAGTTGACTTAAATGATGATGGTGGCCTGGAGCACGGTGGGAGAAGTAGGTGAAAATGGAGAGGACATAGTGAAGGCTTGGTTGTAATAAGTGAGGGGATTGTTCTGGGATGAGATAGGCACAGATGGAATTGCAAACTGAAATATCAATAAGTTAATTTTAAAAGGTTTATTTCTGGCTTGAATAAAGTCTAATGAGAGTCAGGGAGACTCAGTGATCTCATCTGTTACCATTTTGTGGCTCTACCATCTCAACAAGAGGACTCCAAGGTTGTCATGTTAGAAGAAAAGAGGTAGAAGCAGCATCCTGGCTCTTAGGTCCCTTAGACTGAAAGCGATAGGCTGATGCACTACTTTCACTCATATTTCTTTGTTAAATTCAGTCCTATAGCCTGAACCTACCTAAGTGGACACTCTTTTCTTTCGTGTACAGATGTGGTGAGTTCAGTATCATCTCTCTGCCAAAGGGTGTAAATAAAGTATGCTCCTTGGGCATGCGGATGAGTCTGGAGTCCCAGGGTGTAAAGCCTGGAGTTTTCATTTTGGGAATGATTAGCTCTTACCTAGTCCTTGGATTTTGATATGCAGTCACCTGGGCAGAATATATAGATGACCAAGAGAATGAAATATTTCAGGAAAGAAGGATATGCGTCTCTGTAGAATGTTAAGATGAGGTTAAATGAGAGTGTATACATATGCCCCAATTCACCAAACTGTACACATCATGGGCAGATTTTTGTATACCAATTATACCTCAGTAGAGCTGGGGGAAAACACACAGTGAAGAGTATATTGAGTTTGATAGCATGGAGTTCACTGCCGAGAGCAAATTGTGTAATGGTGGCAATTGAAGTCCAGGTGGAAGGTACTGAAGGAAAAATTTAGCAACACTTGCTGTAGAAGGGAAGAGAAATGTTATGTAGATGAAGGATTTTTTTAAGTTCTAGAATACTGCAGTATGTGTTTATCCTGGTATAAATTGTCCAATAGAGAAGGAGAAATTGTTAATACAGAAGGCAAGATAAATGAGGGGTAATGATAGGAACAAAATCCCTGAAGGAAAGAAGAGGTTAGAATCCATAGCTGTAGTAGAGATTACAGACCCTTTTCTGGAGCAGGACACATCCTCCATAGTAATCGGAAGGCAAGAAGAACATACATATGTGTAGAGAGAAGGCAAACACCGGGCAGAATATAAGTGTACTCCTGTCTGAATCCTCAGACATTCACTTCTCAGTGAAGTATGAAGCAAGATCACCGGCTGAGTTAGTTGATGGGCAGCGATGAGGGAGATGTATAGGAGATTTGAGAAGAGATGAGAAAGTGTGAAATGTTGGTTTTTTGAATGGGTAGGAAGCATAACTAGGGCATCTGAACAGAACACCCCTTTTAGATTGTGGCAGACTGACTCTAGAACCACTCAGCAGGGTTAGGCTGTTGGTTGCATGGGCAGAACAGACAGCTGGGTTTTACCAGGGTTTGAGACTTGCCAATGTAGCATGATCAAGGCATAGTGAAGGAATGAATGGCATTTGTGAGGATGTAATTGTGACAGGCTATGGAATGCAAGCTGGGGAAGTAAGGGAGGTGAGGCTGTGAGAGAGTTAAGGACCTCTCTCCTTCTCAATTTATGTGTGCTGATTCCTCCACCTAGGCTGATGTTTGCTTGTTCATCCTACAAATTTTATCTCAAAGATCTTTGACTAAGAAGAGCCGTTCTGGGTCCATCCATGTTGCTGCTAATGGCATTATTTCATTCTTTTTTATGGCTAAGTAATATTCAATTGTGTGTGTGTGTGTGTGTGTGTGTGTGTATACACCACATCTTCTTTATCCATTCATCTGTCGATGGACATATGGTATTACTTATACATGCAATCTAAAATATGACACAAATGAACGTATCTATGAAACAAACAGACTCACAGATACAGAGAATAGACTTGTGGTTTCCAAGTGGGAGGTAGTGGGGGAGGGAAAGATTGGGAGTTTGGGATTAGCAGATGCAAACTATTATATATAGGATGGAACAACAACAAGGTCCTACCGCATAGCACAGGGAACTATATTCAATATCCTGTGATAAACCATAATGGAAAAGAATATGAAAAAGAATATACATATGTATAACTGAGTCACTTTGCTATATAGCACAAATTAATACAATATTGTAAATCAACTATACTTCATAAAATGTTTTGAAAAAGAGCCACTCTGGATATCCCAACAGTACCCCTCCCTCTCGGGCATACACTGACCTGCAACATCAGGCCTCTGTGAGGTCACCCTGTTCTGTTATGTACTTGTATTTCATAACACTTATCCCAGTTTGTAATTATATATTTGGGTGATTTTTATTAATCTCTCCCCTCCCCAATAGACTATGAGTTTCATAGGACTAGGAGAGCTATGATTCTGCTCTTTGCAATATCTCTTATACCTTACACCATGACTGGCACATAGCAGTTCATACACATAGGTTGTAATAGATAATTCATGCAAGTTAGCATCACAGAGTAGTGGGATTAGTAATAATTTGAGGGAGTGTGTCACATTAAGGCAAACTACCTTCTTGGCATGTGTTGATATATAGAGTCGTACATGTAAACATAAGAAAATTGTTCCAGCAGATTTACTTGAGTGAAATGGATGTGCTGAAATATTTGAATGACTAGGGTAGTCTCAGGATGCCCTGCTAGGAATCGAGTCTCATAAGAGATGACAACTTTGTCGTAGCCTTGTAATGAGATCTGGGAAAAACTGCTGAATTCATAGATGAGGCATTAGAAAGTAAGCGGAATCCTACCTTTCAAATAATGGAAATAGGGACAACAGAACTGATTTGTTTTTTGGACCTAAAACAATAGACTGCAGGTTTTTTCTTCAGCAAAGATGGGTTGATTTGGGATCAGTGTAGAATTGCAATTTGGGGTCTGCAACCCTGGCGAGCCACGTGCAAGTCCCACTTGATGAGGAAAGGAGAACCCCTTCATAGAAGAGAAAAGCAAGTTGGAAGGGCTTTAGTAAACAAAGAATCCATGGCTTTTCATTGGCCAAGGTCTTGCCAGGGAAGAAAAGAAGTCTTTCTTCTTCCTGTTGGGCTCTGCTATGGTTGCAGGGTATGAGAGCTCCCCCTCTGGTCTCCTGACTCTATTTAATTGAGGCTTGTTTATTTTTTACAAAAGCTATAAGAAATGGGAAGTGTGATTTCCAAAGTTCACAGTTGGTGGTTAAAGAAATATTAGGAGAACACCATGGGCTAGAGTGGGCCACTAACTTTGAAATAGGTTGTTTATATTTTTCTAAAAACTGGTTAGTGTGGTGAATTATAGTGTGGTGAATATTTCTCTTAGTCCACGCAGGTAATGCATTTAATAAAATCTCATACTTTTTCATGTGAAAAAAAAAACTCAATCTACAATGAGAAAAGAATTACCCTAATCTGATAAAGAACGTCTGCCAAAAACTTCTATAAGCATCATTATGTTAAAAAGAATATACTGGGCTTCCCTGGTGGCACAGTGGTTGAGAGTCCGCCTGCCGATGTAGGGGACACGGGTTCGTGCCTCGGTCTGGGAGGATCCCACATGCCGTGAAGCGGCTGGGCCCGTGAGCCATGGCCGCTGAGCCTGCGCGTCCGGAGCCTGTGCTCCGCAACGGGAGAGGCCACAGCAGCAAGAGGCCCGCATACTGAAAAAAAAAAAAAAAAAAAAATATATATATATATATATATATATATATACTGGTGATTTTTCCCATTAGTCAGAAACAAGCCAAGCAGTAGCCTCTCTTCCTAACTTCTCAGTGTCCTACTGGAAGTCCTGGCGAGGGTTTGGAAACTTGCTCTGCTGCTTGTAAATCAGGCAGTTTCCACAACAGCCCCCAAGCTTGTTTGCTGGTGGGGGCACATAACAGTATTTATCTCAGTTGATTGGTGAGAGAATTAACTGAATCAAGTAGAATGCTTGGGAAGCACCCCACACAGCGATCATCCCATCGACGGTGACTGTCCTGAGGACGGTATAGTTCAGTCTATGTTTTTAACCCATCCATGTTGACTTCATGATAAACTTCTCGAAATGGAATGACTCCTGGGAATGGAATGACTAGGATGAAAGTGTTTTGCAAGTTTAAAGGATCGATGCATATTTCCAAATGCCTGTCTCGCAGCCTGTCTCTTCCATACACTCACACTTGTTGAATGCAGTGTGATTCTAGACCCTTCACCCTCATGGATTCAGATATCTATTTAATAAATAGTCTCTACTTTGTCAGTGCTCCACCTATATAGCTTCCTCAACACGCATCCATTTCTCACGTCACCGTGTTCTTGCATTTTGGGGAATGTCATGTTTGCTTTCTTTCAAGGTCCTTTTCTTGCTGCCCACTGAAAATAAAGAAATTTATGATGGCATAAAAAGACACCTGTGTGTCAATTACCCGCTTCCAAGCCAGTGTGTGTTGAAACGGACCTTAGAGAGACCATCGCTGCAAAGATTGCCCTGCAGATGAACTGCAAGCTAGGAGGTGCCCTCTGGAAGGTGGATATAGAAGTACGTGGGGATTTTGTTGCCTTCTCTTGCTTTCATCTGTCTTTGGTACAATTTGTTAAGGTCCTATTTAATTGGAAATTTGCTTCGTGTTCTAACTCAATCTGCTACCTTGTTTAAAATTTAAGTTGCAGAATGCAATGTTCATCGGTATCGATTGTTTCCACGGTATTGTACATCGACGGAAGTCAGTCGCAGGATTTGTGGCAAGCATCGATCCAGACTTGACGCGGTGGGTAAGCTTTGGCAGACAGTGTTTAGTGGGGAGCTATCTGGAGGCCAGATAGGAGAGGTGGACTTAACACACATTATTGGCAAGCTCCATGGACAAGTTGTTCTTAGAGATGTGCTCTCCTGATCTTCTGGCAAAGTTAGCTCCCAGAACATTTTGTATGGAAGCCTCTGATCATTCTCTATTGCTGCCTAACAACCATGACAAAATATGGCAGCTTAAGACGACACTCACATGACCATGGACAGTCCTGTGGGTCAGATGTTGGGCACTGCGTGGCTCTCAGGGCCTTACAAGGCCGAGATTTTGTTTATTTTTTTGGCTGCACTGCGCAGCATGCGGGATCTTAGTTCCCCGACCAGGGATCGAACCCATGGCCCCTGCGGAGGCAGTGCAGATTCTTAAACACTGGAGCACCAGGGAAGTCCCAAGGCTGAGTGAAAAGTGTCACATAAGCCACATTCTCACCTGGAGGCTTGGGATCCTCTTCCCAGCATACGTCGTTGTGGCAGAGCCAATTTTCTTGTGATTGTGGGACAAAGGACCCCACTTCCTTGCTGGCTGTCACCTACAGCTAGTCTCAGCTTTGAGAGTTTCATCCATGTTCCTTCTGATGTGCTCCCTGCCTCCCCTCCAACTTCCAACCCGCCAATTCACACTGTGCTATTGTTCTCTTTTGAATCCCTCCATCTTCCTCTTCTGTCATCAGCTAAAGAAAACTTGCTGATTTTAAAGGAGCTCAGGATGTCGGATATCATCCATCTGGAGACTCCTTATCCTAAAGTCAACTGTGCCATATAACATCACCACAGGGGCCAGATCTCAGTATTTTCACAAGTTCCAAGGATGAGGACAGGTAGAATTCTGCCAACCGCAGAATTTGATCAGTAAGCCTCTGCATAGGGACACATGAGGAAGCACTTAGGATATACGTGGGTGAAGACACATATGGGAACATACTCAGTGGCCTGTATGTATAATAAGATCTTGTCTTCATACATTTGTATATAATGTACCTGAATAAGGAGATGTGCTTCTATATCCTATGATTCTCCTTTTCTCCAGGGACCTTTTATTTTCTGTGCTTAGAGTAGAAAATAAAACCCATAGTGCAGATGGGTTTGCATATTCTTCTCTTGTGCATTATGGTATGTGGGACAGTCACAAACCACCACTGTGTTCAATGCTGTTTGTGGCCCACCAGGTATAATTCCACAGTATCCTTTAAGGATCTTTTTTTTTCCAGTCATACTCTAAATACAGTAACATGGATTTACTCTGCCTTTTTTAGTAGAAAATGTTGTGATAATAGGTAAAAAGTTAAGCTTGCATTCATGCAATAGATATTTTTGAGCACTTGCTATGTGTAAATACTGAGAATGCAGCAGTGAAAATGTAAAGCCAAAATACCTGATCCCATCCATTGGAGTACAGATTCAGATGAAGAGGCAAACATACATCATACCCTATCAGGTCATCCTAATACTCTGAAGCAAACAAAAACGCAATAAGGGGATAGAAACTCGAGACAAACAGGTGATTTTACCTGATACCTTGAGCAGTGGTCACAATAGCTATTACTGTTTTGAAGCAAACTGCTCCCTCCAAAGCAGATTCATATGGATGAACCATTGTTTAAGACATTAAACTAAAGTAGGAGTCTCCGGAAAAACACTGGGTTTGCACTTTGTGGAATTCCCCAGGAGCTGAAACAATATGAGTCATATGTATTCAAAGCATGTATAATTTGTAGTTAATGTTAACAAATGTTTCCATTCTATCTTACTCTTTCTGTACATTCAAAATGTTACAAAATGCCTAAGATATGTGAAGAGACCAATACCTGGATCTCTGCAGCGGGATGAAGAATGGATCTTTAGGGCTTCCCTGGTGGCGCAGTGGTTGAGAGTCCGCCTACCGATGCAAGGGACACGGGTTTGTGCCCCGATCCGGGAAGATCCCACATGCCGCATAGCAGCTGGGCCCGTGAGCCATGGCCGCTGAGCCTGCGCATCCGGAGCCTGGGCTCCGCAACGGGAGAGGCCACAACAGTGAGAGGCCCGCGTACCGCCAAAAAAAAAAAAAAAAAAAAAAAAAAAGGATCTTTAATTGGATCCTCAACTACTGATAGTGAATTTTTTTTTGGTCATAGATTAATTTCATCATTTTGATTCTGAATTAATCTTGTTTTCCAAACTAATGGCTTATTTTTCTCCATACAGGTGGTTCTCTCAATGCATCATCCAGCAATCGGGGCAGGAGCTTGTCAATGGGCTGACGACCTGCTTGCACAGTCAGTGCCTGGTGGAGGCTGGAGGGCTTGAGTCTATACTGGTGGAGATACTGCTCCCCCACCTGGGACATCTGGCAATGAGTGAAGATACTTTTGGTTGTCACAATAGGGATAGAGGTGCTATTGGCATCTAGTGGACAGAAGTTTAGGGATGCTGTTAAATGTCTTACCATGCATGGGACAGCAACACTCCCTGCCCCTGACTACCACAAAGAATTATCTGGCTCAAAATTTTCATACTCTTGTTAAGTATGGACTAGACTGAGGACTTAAGCAGTGTCCTGAAAGCTACCATGTTGACAAATGAACACAGAAGTTGTCAAAAATAGTGGCCACTTTGTTCCAAGTTATGGTTTATTTATATGTGTTTCTGACTTCCTTTCAGCTGCCTTGAAGCTCTGGTATGAACAAAATTCATCTCTGCCACATTCACCATTGTGTATCGAGATGGAGTGGGAGATGGACAGCTTCAAGCACTGACTGACCAAAAACTAAGACAGATGGAGTCCTACTTAGAAAATGCTTACAGAGGACAAAAGTGGGTATATTACTCTTGAAGTGCAGATTTTGTAAGCTTTACATTTTAGTTTCTGGGGGCAGGGGGAAATATCTACAACAACTGTGATGTGTGAATTGGAAAGCTGGATACAGAGGGCTTCAGTGGATGGCGGGGGGGAGAAAAAACAGACCCTTCCCCCTTTGCGTTCCATGCCCACGTCAGAGGAGAAAGCAGAACTGAAGGCTTGCAGTAGCAGGTTGTTTCCCCATATGGAACCCCATGATTCTTTCTCTTTTTCTAATCTCCTTTCAAACCTTGATGGAGGAGGACTAGCTAACCTCAGATATTCCTAAAAGTCCATGAACATAGCCTGCCGATGGTTTGTACTTATCCAGCTCCTTTATCCTGGAGTTCTGTACGTCCCAGGACTGGGGATTCCTCTCAGTTCCCTTCTCTGGCCTCACCTGTTTGTCAGTGAAGCCTGGTGCCCAGCATAGACAGTACAAGTAATCCTGACCTTGGGAGGAAGGGACCCTTCCCCTAGGATCTGAATGGCTATGAATAGAAACCTCCTCCTTTACTTCCTGAATCAGGCTCTTGGATCTAAGACAGTAAAATTGGGGTGTGTGGAGAGCTACCATCTGCAGACTCCTTTTAATGGCTCCTACGTGTGGGCTGTTTTCGATACTCTGAATGCTTCTGAGATAACGCAGAGCAAACAGAGTGACACTGATCATAATCTTTTAAGTGTCAGACTAACTTTCATCGTGGTGAAGAAACAAATAATCATTAGATTTTTTATTGAAAAGGATGAAGGAAGACTTGACAATCCATCTCCAGGAATTGTTATTGATTTAGAGGTGACTAGGACGGAATGGTAAGCCATCTTTATTTTAAAGATTCTTTTTTATTCAAATAGTAACAGAATTTTTTAAGGTTTGCATGATTTGGACGAGAAAGGAAGAATTGACCTAAAGAAGGTTAAAAATGATAGGTATATTAGATGATAATTTTTTCTGTCTTCAATCATTGTGTTTCTCAGAGAATTTTATTTTTTTATTATTATTATATATATTTTTTGCGGTACGCGGGCCTCTCACTGCTGTGGCCTCTCCTGCTGCGGAGCACAGGCTCCAGACGCGCAGGCTCAGCGGCCATGGCTCACGGGCCCAGCCGCTCCGCGGCATGTGGGATCTTCCCGGATTGGGGCACGAACCCGTGTCCCCTGCATCGGCAGGCGGACTCTCAACCACTGCGCCACCAGGGAAGCCCTCTCAGAGAATTTTAAAAACAGACAAATATTTATTGATCGTTCTAAGATGATTCCGTTGTTAGGAAGAAGGCTAGAACTTCTGGTTAACTTTAGACTTGTAAAGTGAATTATGCAAATGAGAAAGTTATGCAAAACCACAGCAAGAAATAAAACAGGATATTCATACCAACAGATAGGGAGAAATGAATTAAGTTTGAAGAAAGGCAGAAACACTGATTTTTCTAGTAGAAGGCATGAAAGGATTGAAGAAAACAAAGCAAATGAAAAGTACAATTAACATAAAGTATAACATAAAATGATATAAACATTCAATATTTACAATAAATTGGTTAAGCTTACCACTTATATAATTTAGGGAGTTTGAATATATTCTGGTGATTTGCAGGGATGGATATTCCCAACTTTCCCTTGAACCTCTGAATCACATTACCTATGACCATGTCTAACGTGCTAATTTGATGTTTGCTGCCTCTAGGCATCAGCGCATATGCTTTTGAGTTTAAATCCCATGAGCGTTATTAATTGTCAATGATTTCACTGTCCTTTGTAGATTTGTTTTAGCAAATCATGCTCAACAGTTAGCCAGGCTTCTAAATATAAAGGAAACTCTGTATCATAGATTTCTGTAAATTGTTACTTCAGAGACTAGGTTTGCTACACTGTTTTTCTTCTAAAATAAGCTTGATACCAATTAGGTTCTATAATTCTAGGTATGCCTTTTTTATTGTGAGTCAGTCTGTGGAAGAAGGCACTGGCACTGGCACTCCCACTCATTATGATGTCATCCATGACACGCTTTACTTGAGCCCAGATGCAGTACAGAGTCTAACTTACAAATTATGCCACATGTATTACACTTTTTCAGTGAGTACGTTTTTTCTTTAATTTGGTAATGTGCATCTGTTAATCCTATACTCCTAATTTATCCCTCCCCCCTGCAGTTTCTTCTTTGGTAACCATAGGTTTGTTTTCTGTGTCTGTGAGTCTGTTTCTACTTTGTAAATAAAAATAAGTTCATTTGTATGCTATTTTTTAGGTTCTACATGTAAGTGATATCAAATAATATTTGTCTGTGATTTCCTTCACTTAGTATGATAAGATCTAGGTCCATCCATGTTACTGCAAATGGCATTATTTCACTCCTTATGAATGAATACTGTTCTATTGTATACACACACCACATCTCCGTCCATTCATCTGCTGATGGACATTTAGGTTGCTTTTGTGTCTTGGCTATTGTAAATAGTGCTGCTACGAACATTGGGGTACCTGCATATTTTTGAATTAGAGCTTTCATCTTTTCTGGATATACACCCAGGAGTGGGATTGCTGGGTCATATGGTAGCTCTGTTTTTAGTTTTAAGGAGCCTCCATACTGTTCTCCATAGTGGCTATGGTAAGTATTTTTTGATACCGATTTTCCTTCAGATCTGTGAAACTGTTCAAAATTGAATCTGCTTTTTGAACCTTGGATATCTATAAAAATTTAAACTTAGGGAAAGTAGACATAAACGTAAGAAAATTGTTTTGGTTGATCTTTCTCCTAAAGGGTATCATCTGAGTCCCTGCTCCTTGCCATTATACCCATAAGCTGGCTTACCTGGTGGGCCAGAGTCTTCACCAAGAACCACATGGATCTCTGTCAAAACATCTCTTTTACCTTTAACATAGAGAAGAAAGCATGATAAGATGTTGAAAACCACAATTTGTAAATTTATTTTCTCATTCTGCATCTGTACATCTGAAATTTTTTCCTAGATGCACGATCAGAGCTTAAAACCATTCTTGACTGGACATGGACGAGACTCCAAGTGTGTTATGCTATTTTCAATACCACCACTAACTTAACATGAGGCTTCTCTTCTCCAGGCTGGAGAACTGACAGTGACAGTTTTGTTTTAGAATTTACCTCTCAAATGTGTTACAAGGACTTTATGATTAAACATGCCTGAATATTCTGTACTCCAAGCAATGCTGCTCTAATTGTAAAGGTTGGGGGACTTCCCTGGTGGTGCAGTGGTTAAGAATCCGCCTGCCAATGCAGAGGACACGGGTTTGAGCCCTGGTCCAGGAAGATCCCACATGCCGTGGTGGGACTCTCAACCACTGCGCCACCAGGGACCACAACTACTGAGCCTGTGCTCTAGAGCCCACGAGCCACAACTACTGAGCCCACATGCCACAACTACTGAAGCCCATGTACTCTAGGGCCCATTCCCCGCAACAAGAGAAGCCACTGCAATGAGAAGCCCATGCACCACAATGAAGAGTAGCCCCCGCTCACCAAAACTAGAGAAAAGCCTGCACACACCAATGAAGACCCAACGCAGCCAAAAATAAATAAATTAATTAATTTTAAAAAAAGGTTGGGCATTAGTCACATGGAGAATATATATATCTATGAACAAGTAAATTCTACTTGGAAAATCATACCTACTTTATTTTTGTAACATCCTTTTTCTCAGGACAGTGAAGACATAAAAGTGGCAAAATTAAATGGGAATTTATTTGTGTTTAATATTTTGTATGAAAGAAACAACCTATATATGAAATAGTTTGTTCTTTGTACCTGCATGGCAATCTGAATTTTTTCTGGTGGAGCTGTAGTAAGGAGAGCTTTGCGATTTAAAAGTTGGTGGCTCAGGAATGTAACATTTTGTCACTTTTTCCACAAAGAAGGTAAATTAAGGGCTTTGTTAGCATTTCTGTTTAATTCATTCTCTTGTGCATGTTCTAAGTGTGACATTATTGTGTTAGCTGTACCATCATCAGAAGAAAGTCTTGAATAAGTTGTTTAAATGAAGCTATCATGTTTTTCCTGAAAGCAGACACATTTTTTTTTTCTCTTTCCACTTAAAACTATCTGTAAATAGACTTAAGAAACAATATGTGGGACTTCCCTGTGGCTCAGTGGTTAAGAATCTGCCTGCCAATGCAGGGGACACAGGTTCAAGCCCTGGTCTGGGAAGACCCCACATGCTGCAGAGCAGCTAAGCCCGGCCGTGACAACTACTGAGCCTGCGCTCTGGAGCCCACGAGCCGTAACTACTGAGCCCACGCACCGCAACTACTGAAGCCCACACGCCTAGAGCCTGTGCTCCACAACGAGAAGCCACTGCAATGAGAAGCCCACGCACCACGACAAAGAGTAACCCCCGCTCACCGCAACTAGAGAAAGCCCACACACAGCAACAAAGACCCAACGTAGCCAAAAATAAATAAATAAATAACTTAATTAACTAAAAAAACAATATGTGAAACTTTCATTCTCTTATACTCTTAGAGTGGTATTTTTTCTTTTTGAGGTGGGGTAGTTAGGGGGCTTCAAATACATCAGAAAGGATATGTTTAAAAACAATATAATTGCTTTGATTATAGGTTAATCAATTTAGGTTTGCAATTTGAACCCATCTTATAAGAAATAAAATTAAAACAAGTCTTTTAAATATACTGTAATCCAGGTAATGTCCTACCTAGCTGTATTGCTAATAATGATAAATATAGGATATGGTCTCCATGATTAAAGATAACACATTCTTTTCTAAAGCTAGAATTTGATTTATGATAATACATTTGTGGTAGTACATTTCTAGAGAGCTACAAAAATCACTTGGAACAAATTCAAAGTAATGAGCACTTTCTGAACATTTCCTATAAATGCAATACAAATATTATTCATAAAACTATAATGTCTAGAATTATACATTTAAAATGTGATTCACTAAAGGTATTCATGTTAAAATCACTGAATTCAGTCTTGTTCTTAAAAATATGGTCTCAGGCTTCTTAATCTACTGATTAGAAAAAATTGTTGCTTTTGTAAGATGAACAGAAGTATAGTGACCAGGACA
This sequence comes from Phocoena phocoena, assembly GCF_963924675.1. NCBI lineage: Eukaryota > Metazoa > Chordata > Mammalia > Artiodactyla > Phocoenidae > Phocoena > Phocoena phocoena. The sequence continues at coordinate 71,742,172 of NC_089231.1, forward strand.
CCATCTGACTTTATTAGCCTACTAGTCCTTTATAAATTAGATGAAGGAAACTGGGTATCAAATATTTCTAGGAGAAAGCTTTATTGTTCCAAAGGCTTACAGATAAACTTTCTCCAGTGTACCATAGTACCTAAGTTTCACGTTACTGAGTAGGTTAGGAATGAATCTGGCCTAAGCAGCAATACAATATATAATCTAAGAATGATGAATGTCCTGACTCTGAGTTAGAGGTCTGGTCTGGGCATTACCGGGCTAAAATAAATGTCAGCAGGGCTGCATGCCTTTCTGGAGGCTCTAGGAGTCTGTTTCCTTCGTTCTAGCTGCCAGAAGTTGTCTGCATTCCTTGCCTCCCGGCCCCGCTTCCATCTTCAAAGCCTGCAATGGCCAATGAAGTCATTCTCATATCCCACTGACACTGATTCTTCTGCCTCCCACTTCCACTTTTAATGGCCCTTGTGATGATGTTGGGACCGCTCGGATAATCCAAGATATTCTCCCTATTTTAATGTTAGCTGATAGGCAGCCTAGCTCCATCTGCAACGTTAATTCCCTTTCCCTATATAAGGCAACATTTGGATAGAATCCAATGATTAGAATATAAACATCTTTGGAGGGGCCATTAACCTGCCACAGAGACATTGCCCAGGGCTGAGCGTGTCGGGGAACAGGGACACATGTGAATGTAGGAACTCCTCCCTCCCATGGGTGCCTCAGAATAAGAGACTTAGGGGAGCACCCACTGGAGTCTCAGGCAGCACAGCTCTTGAGCACCTGCCCCATGACCTGCACCCCTCTCCTCACCATTCTCCTCCCTCTCTGCAGCAGGTGAGGGCTGACCTGTTCTGGGTGGAATATTTGTGGGGGACCCCTCAGTTCTGCCCTGTACCCTCATTCACTTGGCTCACTGTTCCCTCTCTCCCTCTAGGGTCTACGGCCCAGGCAGGGCTGACTTAGCCACCCTCAGCATCCAAGGGCCCAGGACCGATAGCCACCATCACCTGTACTGGAAATAGCAACAATATGGGCAACCAGGAAGCAGCTTGGCTGCAGCAACACTCAGGCTGTGTACTCAAACTCCTGACCCGCAAGTATGTTAACCAACTCTCAGGAATCACAGAGATTCGTGGGCTCTGGGTCAAGGCAGACTGGCCTCTCTCTCTCTCTGGTCTCCAGCCTGGAGATGAGGCTAATTATTACTGCTCAGCATGGGACAGCAGCTGAGTGCTTGCATTGTGCTCAAGGTCCACAGGGAAGTGAGAGAAAGACCTTTGGGCTTCAGGCTACCTACTCGCTGCCCAGAGCATCGGGGTGCAATGGATCCCTGAGGAGATATGGAGTAGACAATATTGGGTACTTGAAGGGGCTTTTTAAAGTTGGGACTGCCAACAAAACTCAATAAATCCAGTTAAGGATGTTTAGAATCACTCATTCAAAAATATTTATATGCAGCACAGTTCTAAACGTACTGAGATCTACTTGATGATGTATATTACATGTATTTATTAATGAAGAGGAGCTAGGTTAAATATGTTTATTTAACCTCCGATTTTTTCCATAAAGGAACTGTAAACAATGCCAAGAATAGCTAAAGGGACATTTACTTACCCAACTTCTTCCTAACAATCTTTCAATTCAATGCAATCATCTAATTTTTCAGTCCTGTGGATTATCCACCATTACAGCATATATTGGCCACTTCCTGGGGTCCCTAACACTAGAACAGTAATGCTCTCACACAGTTTATGTTTTTGGATGTCAGTCTCCTCAATTGTGCCTCCAAAGCCCCACCTTCACCTTTTTCTACCAGTCCCTGAACACAACAGTGTGAGAATTAGAAGGGTGCCGTGGGAGCACATATTGAGTTAAATCCCCAGTGAGGGTTTAGGCTTGGGGGAAGCATTTAGGACACAGAAACCTGACCCCAGAGGGTGATATCTTAGGATTTATGGAAATGAGCTAGAAGGAGAAATGAGGGGGAAAATGCTCTAGGTGTTGGTAACAGCATATGTCAACAACAGAAAAATTTTTTGGTTGTTCATCCAAGTAAATAATAGAATTTGCACTGGGCCTAAGTGTGGCAGATGGCAGTGGGGACAGGGTCAGGAGAAGTGACTCTAGATGAGTCTGGATGAGATGAAGGAAGGGTGCAGCCATGTCGTAAAAATGACACATCCTAAGAAGTATGCATTTGGCTGTAGAGGTCATGTGGAGCCTGGGCTAGTCAGAGTTCTCTAGAGAAACAAACAGAGATAGAAGGAGATAGAAGGAGATTTATTATGAGGAATTGGCTCACATACTCAGGGCTGTGCACATGCTCAGGAAAGGCCTGCGAAGGTCCTAAGCTCTCACCTCTGGCTGACCTTGACGTTCTGCACAAGCAGGAAGTGAAGGCTTAGGTGGGGATTTCCGCTGCCTGGCTGAGTGCTAAGACAAAAATCCCCATGCTCACAGAGCCCCTCAGTAAAGACTGGGTGACTTCTTGGTTCCAGGCTGTTAATGAAGTCTCTATCCAATCAACAAATGACCACCAAGTAACCAAACAGGGACGACAGTGGTCACACACGACACAGAATACACTTAGTGAATTTGCTCAGAAAAGTCAATAGCAAAACAACAACAAAAAAAAACCCAAACCAAAAACACAACAAGTACAAAAAAATAGCATAACAACAAATCCTGGGGAGGGGTGAGAATCTGATTCTCAGAGTTTCCATGTGATATTATTTTAAATGTCCAGTTTATGCCCCCCGCCCACCAAAAAAAAAAGTGTGGTCCTACGTGGTCCAGAAAAGAGTTGACATAGTAGGGTTGAGACTGCTTTCCTTAGAAAGGCCCACTTGCTAGACTGGCCCTTGGCTAGAGTCTGGGAACTTGGAATCAGGACAGTCCCCACCATTCTCCAGTAAGAGTGTGGCTCACTGTGCCCAAGCTGTTTTCGCAAACACTGTGCTTTATGCTGAACATCTCTTTCCTGCTGAAATTCTTGAGTTTAGGTATGTGCTAGGCAGAGGATGACTAAATGACCAGCCCCCAGTAACAACCTCTGGGCACACAGTCTCTAATGAGGTTCCCTGGAAGACAACATTTCACATGTGCTGTCACAAGTTTTGTTGGAGGAGCTCAGTGTGCCTGTGTGACTCCACTGGAGCAGGATTCCTAAAAGCCTGTGCCTGGTTTCCTCTGGACCTCCTGCATGAACTTTTCCCCTGAGCTTATTTTGCTTCGTGTGCTGTCATTGTAATAAATGATAGCAACTAGTATGACAATATACTGAATTCGGTGAGAGAATCACATAGCCTGGGGGTGTTCTCATCCCCCCACCAAAACAGGCTGACACACAAGGGTTAAAAAACCCTAGTAGACAGTATCTTCATGAAACTCCTGACAATGGACAAATACTTTATATCAGCTATTTTTTTAAACCAGTTTTTAAAACTGAAGTGTAGTTAATTTACAATGTTGTGTTAGTTTCAGGTGTACAGCAACATGGTTTGGTTTATATATATATATGTGTTCTTTTTCAGAATCTTTTCCATTATAGGTTATTATAAGATATTGAATATAATTCCCTGTGCTATACAGTAGGTCCTTGCTGTTTATCTACTTTATACATAGTAGTGTGTATATGTTAATCCCAAACTCCTGATTTATCTCTACTCCCTCCTTCTGCTATCCCCTTTGGTAACCATAAGTTTGTTTTCTATGTCTGTGAGTCTATTTTTGTAAATAAGTTCACTTCTATCATTTTTTTAGATTCCACATATAAGTGATATCATATGATATTTGTCTTTCTCTGTCTGACTTCACTTAATATGATAATCTCTAGGTCCATCCATGTTGCTGCAAATGGCATTATTTCATTCTTGTTTATGGCTGAGTAATATTCCATTTTATATATATATATATATATATACACCATATCTTCTTTATCCAGTCATCTGTTGATGAAGATATAGGTTGCTTCCATGTCTTGGCTATTGTAAATAGTGCTGCTATGAACCCTGAAATATTTTTTTGAGTATGTTCAAAGAATTAAAAGAAATCCTATTTTAAAAACTAAACAATAGTATGAAAATTATATTCCTCGAAGTAGAGAATGGCAATAAAGAACATAAAATTATAAAAGAGAACCAAATGGAATATCTGTAGTTGAAAAGGACAGTAATAACTGAAAATTTCACCGGAGGGGCTTAGATTAGTTTCCCAGGGCTGCTGTAACAAATTACTATAAACCACACGTCTTAAAACAACAGAAATTTACTGTTTCACACTTCTGGAGGCTGGAAGTCTGGAGTCAAGCTGTAGGCCCGGCTATGCTCCCTATGAAAGATCTAGAAAATTATTCTTCCTTGCTTCTTTCTAGCTTTTGGTATTTTCTGGAACTCACTGGTTTTCCTTATCTTGCAGCTGTATCACTCCAATCTCTGCTTTCATTATCACGGGGCCTTCTCTCCTCTGTGTCTGTGTATCCAAACTTCCCTGCTCTTATAAGGACAACAGCCATTGGGTTAGGGCCCACAGTAATCCCATATGACCATATCTTAACTTGAGACCTTATTTCCAAATAAGGACACTGTCACAGGTACTGGGCATTAGAGATTTAATATATAATTGGGGGGACACAAACCCACAATAGGGCTGAACAGATGTGAGCAGGAGGAAGACAGAATCAGCGAATTTGAAGACAGGTTAATTGAGTTCCAGTCTGATGAACAGTAAGTTTAAAAAGTTGGGGGGGATAGGGAAGAAAAATGAACAGAGCCTAATGAGACCTGGGTAATACTATCAAGCATACCAACACATGCATAAAGAAGAGTCCCAAAAAGACATGAGAGAGAGAAAGGGAGGCCATGTGAAGTAACAGCCAAAATCTCACCAGATTTGATGGAAAACACAATCAATATTCAAGAAGTTCGATGAACATCAAGTTGAATAAGCTCACATCACACTAAAATGGTTCAAGGTCAAAGACAAAGAGAGAATCATGAAAGCAACAAGAAAGAAGTGACTAATCACGGGCAAAGGCTCCCCACTAAGTTTAAGGGCCGACTTTCATTAAAAATCATGGAGAACAGAAGGCAGTGGGATGACATAGTAAAAGTGCTAAAAAAGGGAATTTCCTGGCAGACCAGTGGTTAGGACTCCATGCTTTCACTGCAGAGGGGCCGGGTTCAATCCCTGGTTGAGGAACTGAGATCCCACAAGCTGTGCGCAGCGTGGCCAAACAAACCACAAAGAAGTGCTGAAAGACATTGACTGTCAACCAAGAATTCTCTAGTAGAGATGCCCTTCAGTAATGAAGGAGACATTAAGACATTCCCAGATAAATAAAACCTGAGAGACTCCATTGCTATCACCAGGCCTATAAGAAATATGGAGTCCTTTAGGCTGAAATGAAAAGACAACAGAGTAACACAAATCTACATGAAGAAATTGTTACATATGTAAATATAAAAGAAAGTGTAAATATAAGTACATAAGATGTATATAGTATAAACATATAAACAATGTACTATTTTCTTCTATCTGCTTAAAAAGGACACTATAAGAATATAATAATCTACACTGCTGGACACACAACATATAAAATATGTAATTTATATGACAGTAACAGTATACAGAAGGGTACGTGGAACAGATCCACAGATGAGTAAAGTCTCTGTAAGTCACTGAAATTAATTTGGTATTAATCCAGATTAGAATGCTATAAATTAAGATGTTAATTGTCCCCAGGGAATCCACTAAGACTATAACCCAGAATCTATAGTAAAAGAAACAACATGGGAATTAAATTGGTACACTAGAAAATAACCAGCACAAAAGAAAGCAGCAATGGAGGAATATTAGAACAAAAAGATATAACTCATACAGAAAACAGATGGCAAAATGACAGATTTCAATGCTACCTGATTAGTGATTAAATAAAATGTATTCATACATGGTTTATACACTCCAATAGACAGACATTGGCAGAATGGATAAAAAGCTATGATCTAGCTGTATGCTATCTACAGAGTTGCACTTTAAATTCAAGATACAAAGAGATCTAAAGTAAAAAGGTGAGAAAACATATACCAAGCAAGTATTAACCAAAAGAGAATTAGACTGGCTTTATTATATAAGACAAACATTATGGCAATTTTTTCTAGAGACAAGTAAGGACATTTTTGAGTGACAAAAGGGTCCATTTCTCAAGGAGGAAACTTTATAAACATTTTGCACTTAACAAGATAGTTCCAAAATACATGAAGCAAACTGACAGAATTGAAAAGAGAAACAGACTCCTCAACAATCATAGTGAGAAACTTCAATACTCAACTTTCAATAGTGGAGAGAATCTGTTATTTCTTGGGATTCTCACATCAGCACTATGGGTTGGACAGAGTAGGAGCTGTGGCCCATATTTTATGGCTCAGGGCACTGAAATTTAGAGAGATTGAGTAACTTGCCCAGAGTCACAACATTGATGAGTGATGGGTCTAAGGCAGGGGAGGGAGTTGATTCCCTGTGGATAGAGATTCCTGAACACATGGACATGAGATCATGCCCTGGATACAAAAACCAAGAGCTCTCCTCACTCCCTTTCCCACATCCTCCTGCCCCAAGGATGCTGCAAGGAGACAGCTGGTACTCGGAGGAGGTGCCTGGCCCAAGAGAATGGCTCAAATCTGGACCCAACTCCTGGCTCTATGTTTCAATTCCTGACCCCAAATACAATGTCTTTCCCCCAAATGCAGACCCCCTGATGGACCGGGGTATCCAAATATGTGTGCATCTCCCCTCCCTTCCCCCTCAGCACTTGATTCTAGCAGCTGATTTGCAGTGAGACTTCCTGGTGGTCAGGTGACCACCCTGAATGGCCAGTAGTCTACTTGACTCCCTAACTGACTCAGAACCCAGGACATTCCAAACCAACTGCCCACATGACAGCTGCACAGAGAATTAGCATCATCTTCAGCTGACCAAACCCGGATGCTGAGCAGTTAATATTCATTAGCTGGGAACAGGCTCTACTGGGCTGGTGTTTTGGTGGCTTAACAGATGAAGGTTACAGGCCCCCAGGGTCTCACTGACTAGAGACTGACCAATCATCTGAGCAGCTTGGACTAAGGCCTGGCTAAGAGCGGGCAGTGGCTGCACGGGCTCTGAGTGGGCACCTTCCCTGCCCAATCCTCCCTCAGCCAGATCCAGGCTCTGCTGTACAAACTACAGCCATTACTCCTGAATCTACTTGCTGGTATTATTTCCACAGTACCTTCAATGGAGTGGTTAGTGGGGGTGCTATTTGTGTCCCCACCCTGTTGTTTGGCCAGATGCTGGATTCTGATGTGTCTGAACCACCGCTGCGGATGGCCAGCAGATTATCTTGATCGCAGATGATATTCTTGTGCATCCTGTGTTTGATTCCTTTATAATCTTCCTTTTCTCCTTGGTACCCGAGTCATGATCCTGGAAAACACAACAAAAACTGAAAGAACTCTTGATAAGTTGCTGGGAGAAGACCATGCAGAGGTGTCAATTCATTCCCAGGTCACATGTCTGTTCTCTTTGTTCACCAGCCTCCTAGGGGAGTCTAGGGGAGTCAAGCGAATCAAAGCTGGGCTTGGGAAGAGGGTGTTGCAATGTGGGGTGCATTTAAAATAGCCAGTGGGCTGACTGCACGGGGACATGACTTTATTTAGTGAGATAATATAGAAAAGGAACACAGCACAGTGACCGACAGAGTGGGGGCTGGTGCCTGATGGTCTGGATTCAAATCATACCAGAAGCCACATGAACCTGGGAAAGTTATGCAGACCCTCTGTCCTCAGTTCCTTGTTCTGTGATATGGAAATGTTAATAGGGCCCACTTATTAGTATTACATGATGAAGCTTAATACAACAAATCAGGTAGACCCTGACGAAAAATGATGGGTACTTCATAAGTGCTACCTAAGTGTTCAAATATTAAATGTCTGGAAGAATAAGCAAGAAATGTGGTAGTGCTGCCTCCAGAGAGGGGACCTGGATGCCACAGGGCAGGGGAGAGGGGAAGGTTATAGGTGTGATGCTTTAGAGCTTGTGAAGAGTATCTGTTATCATCTCCTGTGATTCCCCACATCAGCCCCGTGGGGAACTCACAGCAGGTGCTGTGATCCATATTTTATGGTACATGGCACTAAAATGTTGAGATTTTAAGTGACTTTCCCGGAGTCGCAAAGCTGATGACAGATGGATGTGGGACAGGAATGTAGTTGGTTCCCTGGGACAGAAATCCCTGAACCCCTGAATCCTCTAGATGGTGCCCTGGACTCCTGAGCCCAGGGCTCCCCTCCCTCCATCCCCCCAATCCTCCTGCCTGCCCCATGGTTGCTCCAAGGACAGGAGGGGTCTGAGCCAACAGGAGGGCCCATGCCTGACCCGCTGCCTCCCGTACATGTTGATCCCTGACCCCACAGCTGTTAAATATCCCTGAAAGAAGGTCCCTTGAAGGATCACAGGGTCCCATCTACGTCCCTCCTCCCTCAGCATCTTCACACACCGGGTGAGCCTCCTGCTGGTCTGACCAGTGGTCGGCTTGTCTCCACGTGGCTCAGAGCCCCGGTCTCTCCAAGCCAGCTGCCCGCATGGCACGTCTCTAACAAATTAGCTTGGTCTTCAACAACCAGTCCTGGATACACAGTTAGTGCTGATTAATGAGGACAGTGGCCTGCTGGGCTGTGCTTGGTGGTTTAGTGGGTGAAGCTGGCGTGCCCCACTGTCACCTGACTATTGATGTGAGCAACTGTCTGAGTAGCCTGGGCTACGGCCTGGCTGGGGAGGGGCCGTGGCTGCACTGGCTCTGAGGGCGCACCTTCCCTGCTCATCCTTCCTCACCAAAATCCAGCCCCTACAAACTCCTCATCCATCCCTAGACCCTGCGGTGGCACAGGAGAGAGGCCCATGTCCTCCTAGAGGGACCCCTCCATAGCCACAGCCTAGAGACCCCATCACAGGACTGTCTCTGAGGATGACCCAGGCCCTCCTAATCTCTGTCACCAAATGTTCATTCCACTAACCCGATGGCATTGCCCCTTCTCTTCACGTTCCCAGGCAGCACCCAAACACCCAGTGATCCTGTCCACATCAACCACTGGAAATACTGCCACGAAATCCCAGTTTCCTTCCTTTCTGAAAACCTCTAGATTTAGACTGCTAATATTTGCTTTTGGATTTTGACATCGACATTCAGAAGTGTTTAGCCTGTAATTTCTCCTGTCCTGTAATATCTGCTGCGGGTACGACATCAGTATTCTCCTGGTCCGATGAAAGCAGTGTGGGTGTGTTCCCTCTGTATCTGTTCTCTGGAAGAGTGTGTAGGAGACAGCCATCATTTCTGTCTTAAATGTTTGATAGAAATCAGAGGAAGCCACCTGGGCCCGAAGTTTGTTTTGTGGGGAAAGTTTTTTGGATCTCTTTCTAATTGAAGTTTACTTGGTGTATTGTACAGGGCACAGATCTTAAGCGTAGAGCTTTATGGTTTCTTGTAAATATAAACACATCTGTTACCAACACCCAGTTCAATATACAGGACGTCCCCAGCACCCTGGCAGCCCCCTGTAGAAGGGGAGAAGAATAAGTGCTAACTTATTCGGTTATAAGAATGAAATCAGTTACTCCATGTATATTCCAAGTGCAGTGATTTACACACAAATAACTCAAAATTAGTGTGGCAGCACAATCAGAAAGTAGTGGAGGGCGCTGGAGGGCTGGGAGAATCCAGTCCCTTTGGGATTTCCGCTGTGGAGGTCTGGGGCCAGAGTAAGGAAGCTGAGAGGAGCTTCTCAGAAGCATCTGGGCTTTTACAGAGGGAAAAACTACTGCTCCCCAGAGTGGAGCGCCCATTGTAATTCACTGAGCCCTCCCCTTACGGAGGGTGATTTTCTACACTTGTGTGTTACTTTACATAGAAATGTTTAAAAAATAAACCAAGGAGGAGATCAATTTTGCTTGATGTAAAAGCCTCCAGTGTTAAAAATAAAACATATATCTAAAATTAATGCTAAATCTGTACAGCTCAGACAGGAAGTAACCGGCACTCACTAGCTGACTCAGGAGCGGAGGGGGAGCAGAGAGGCGGCCCTCCTTCCTTGGCCTCGTGTCTCATTTAAGCTGCCAGATGCTGCACAAGCTCCATCCCCCCTGAGTCTCAGGCTGAGGCCTCCAGGTCACGGTCTTCACAGGTGTCAGACCAGAACCTGCCACACAAAGGCAGGGACTGGAGTCAGTGGGGAGGTGGGTTCCCTGGGGTCGGTGTGTGGGACCCAGGGGGCTACTCAGACCCTGGAAGTGACTTTGGGCCCTGACATCCCCAGGGCTCACATCCTCAGGGCACTGGGGCCTGTTTGCTGCTCTTTGCCAAGTGTGTTCTGGTAGCATAGAGACCTGTCCTACAGGGGCGATTTAACCTGGGCATTTGGCCGGGCGGCGTTCAATTGACTGGTCCCCTGAACAGTGAAAGTGATGCAGAGGAAAGGGGAGGCTCTGGGGCTCCAGGGTGAAAAGTGTGGGCGCTGTGAGGAGTGGGAGGTCTGATGACACAGGTGGAAGCAGTGACCCTCTCCCTCCAGCCCTACTCAACCCGACCCATCAGGAGACCTGCACAGTGGAAATGAACAATTAATTAAGTCACATTTTACCCCCAATAATTTTTTTCCTAACATCCCCACCAAGCCTTGCTTGTTTCTTTCACTTTAGAAAAAGATTATTCAGTGGTAAAAAAAAAATAAGGTTTATGGCCTAAGTACTCCAATGTGAAAAGGTTATAGAAAACACTGCTATGTAAAATATAATGAGGGCTTCCCTCGTGGTGCAGTGGTTAAGAATCTGCCTGCCAATGCAGGGGACACAGGTTCGAGCCCTGGTCTGGGAAGATCCCACATGCTGCGGAGCAACTAGGCCCATGTGCCACAACTACTGAGCCTGTGCTCTAGAGCCTGCGAGCCACAACTACCAAGCCCACGTGCCACAACTACCGAAGCCTGTGCGCCTAGAGCCCGAGCTCCGCAACAAGAGAAGCCACCGCAATGAGAAGCCCGCGCACTGCAACGAAGAGTAGTCCCCGCTCGCCACAACTAGAGAAAGCCGGTGCACAGCAGTGAAGACCCAACGCAGCCAATAAATAAATAGATAAATTTATTTAAAAAATAATAAAATAAAATATAATGAAATAGGGACTTCCCTGGTGGGCCAGTGGCTAAGACTCTGTGCTCCCAGTGCAGGGGGCCCAGGTTCGATCCCTGGTCAGGGAACTAGATCACACATGCCCCAACTAAGAGCTTGTATGCCACAACTAGAAGTCCACATGCGCAACTAAACATCCCATGTGCTGCAACTAAAGATCCCACATGCCACAACCAAGACCTGATGCAGCCAAATAAATAAATATTTAAAAAAAAATAAAAAATGAAATATAATCAAATATATAATTTTTTTTACTTATTTACAAATTTGGAAATTAAAGAAACATAAGCGATTTATAATTCTGCCCCCTTACCCTATCCCAAATGAGTATGGCATTGAGTTTCCTTCCACTTTTGTGTGCCTGTTTAGTTCTTATATACATATGACAAATCTACAGAACCTCAGCCTGAGAAACGTCGCCATGAGGTGACTCAGGCCCTCCGCAGGGCTCTGTAGAGGCTGAGGGGCCCCCAGGGGTTGGCTCCCTCCCAGCTGGGTGTGGATCCTGCAGAGTGCCCTACTTGATCCTGAGACTACTACGGGCAGACAGGGCTCTAAGCTGGCCCACGTGAGCTGTCCTGATTGCATGAGAAGGAGTCCCAGGTGCCTCTGTCCTTCTCACCCTTTTCCTAGGAGACCTGAGGGAGGGGGAGGGTCAGGGCCTCACCATGCTATCTCATCATATCCAATGTTAGCGGATCTAGCATTCAGCCGCTGAGTGGGGGATGCCCCCTGTTGATGTTAAGGGGGTTGATGGAGCAGAGCTGGGTCCCGCACTACCAAGATATTAAATAAAACCCGGAAGACTCTTACAAACTTGTATGATGTGAACAACGCAGCCTGGAGTCAGGCACAGGTGGCCTTACAGTAACCTACAGCCCTCCCCTCCAAATGGAGGAGCCATTGGAGGGTTTGGCCCAGCAACCTTAAAAGGTTATGTGTGTTAGACCCAAACGGTCTCCGAGGGATTCCAACTCGCCCAAGAACCGCCAAGAGTTGAGAGCCGTTGCAACACGCAAGAGGTTTATTAGGAGCCGATGCACCGGGGTTCCCTGAACCTCACGCAGGAGGCCGATGGGGGAACCCCTAAAAGCGGAATCACATACTTTTTATAGGTTTATTCACTCATAGGGCGGGTATATTTCATAATGATTGGGTAAATGGGGTGACCTTTAAGCTTATTGGCTTATGCATTCTTGCCTCAGCTGTACTTGTTTGTTCATCAGTTTGCGGTTAGGGCATGTCCTGTATTTCAAGCCTATTTCTCGGAACTATTATTTCTTGAGCCCCCTTTTTCTCGGAAATGTTTTTGCCCAAAGGGATATTTCAGTATCTTACTCACCAGCTGGAAAGTCCAGAAAGGTTTGGGTATTGATAGGGAAATAGGGGTGTGGATATAGTTGGGGCCCTTCATGTGGAGTGGGTATCGCTTCCAGGAAAGATGTTCTCAGGGCACCCTGCATTTGTCTGCATAGATTTTTACCATCCTCTTGTCTCCCTTGCATGCAATACTGGCCACCCCAGTGTGCTCCTCAGTTTTGCTGGTTCTACCAAAGTGCCAGAAAGAAAGTTAGGAAGCAATGGAACCCATGTGCCCTTATTTGCCTCCCCTCCGCAGTTTACTTGTTTCATGCTCCCATTTCCTCTTATTCTTCCACTTTATCTCCTTCCTTCATTCTAATAGAGTAGGAGAGAATTTCTTGACAGCTGGAGAGAAAACAATGGCACTTGTCAGAGGCGCCCAGGGCAGGACTACACCCATTAGTGGCAATGGTGGGAGGGGGCAGGGCAGAGCCAGACTTCACAGGTGGGGCTGAGGGGGCTCCAGCAGGGTGGGCCCAGTCCTTCTGACTCCGACCTGCCTCCTGCCCCAGGGAGGGGGGCACTCAGGGCTGCTCAACACGATTCAGTGGTACAGACAGGGTGGTGGGCGGGCATTCTGGAGCCAGGGCAATGCTAAGAAAGTGGAGGAGGACGGCTGCAGAGGGTTTGTACAGATTTTATAGAAGATCCCAGGACCTCAAGTGCCTGGATGAGAACAGGTCCTTCTGGATGAGAATCATTAAAAAGAGGGAAGGAGGGGACAGGGAAGAGCTACACAGAGGAGCTTATGGATTAGAAAAAGAGAGAAAATGTAAAGGAGATGAAAGAGTAAGTTACATGCGGATTGCTGCCCTCCCGTTCAGAGTCTGCACTGTCAGCCGAGGAGTGTTTTAGTCCCAAGGACAGCAACGATGCTGGGGGTGGGGGCATGTGAAAGGAGAGCTGAGAATCAGAGTCAAGGTCAGAACTCGGGGCCCCTTCTGTCCCCATCTCTCCCAGGGCCTGGATGGCTTCACCTCTGCAATGAGGGCGAGGGTCTAGGATCTCTAGGGCCCCTTTTCCAGCCCTCGAATTCTGTAACTATGACCAGGAAGCCATGCCTGTGTCCTCCTGTGCCTCCAACAGCCAGTCACATCTCCACGGCTTTCTGTGCATAACACTGCCCTCCTCCCAGCTCCCTCCTCTTCCTTACTTCTTCCCTTCCTTGTCGGCTTAAAGTCCCTTCTCCTTGACAACCTCCACCAACCATATTGTTCTCCAACATATGGGAACATTGCAGGAACAATTGTGGGTATCCTGCCACTCTCCCTAATCAATCAATGGATCGATGAACCAATCCAACCAAATGCAGGAAGCACCTGTCATGGACCCAGGGTTTTGATGGGCCTCCTGGGACAGAATGGCAGCCAATTCCACATACAACTTATCTGTCCTGTGCCTGAGGCAATGACCTTAGTTACTTGCTAGATACTTAGTCCTCACAACAACCCTGTAAGTTTTCTAGCTCCTTAGAGGGGATGAACACAAGCTTAGAGGTAAAGTAACTTGTCCAAATTCTCTTGGTCTGCAAGCTATGCAACAAGGGTTCCCCAGCAGGAGGACATATGCCCACATGAGTAAACAGTACCTGCGAGATTTCCCCGGAGTCCTGGAAGGACTGGGGAGGAGGGGACCTGGGCCGGCCTGGGGGAAGGGCACAGGGTGGGCATGGCTGGGGTATGGGGGAGCAGGGGCAGTGCTGCCTGGCTGCAGCAGTGGGTTCGGAGAGGAGAAGCGACCCCTGGCCCTGCCTCCCAGACGCTCTGTCCTGGGGCAGGTCAGTCCCAGAGGACCAGGTCAGCAGGGCTATGAGGACAAGTGTGTGGGGCCAGCCCGGCAACCCTTCACAGCATCCTCAAGAATTCCTACCAACCGTGGAGGGGCTCGAGGGGCAGCTGAACATGGGCCTCATTCCTGGTCCCAAGATTTGGGTTGTGGGTGAGGAGTGGAGGTGAGAAATGTGCTCCAGGGTGTGCTCCCCACTCACCTCTCCAGGAGCACCCAGGAACCTGTGCAGGAAGCTGGGAGGACGTCATCTCTAACCTCCCCACCCCTGGGAGCGCCCTTAAACCAGGAGTAAACCTGAGGACAGGACATGAAGGTGCCGCCACAAGACCTGAATGTGCAGAGGGAGAGTCTGCTTCTCACCCGGCACCGGGATCACACACGAAGAACTGTGTCTCCAGGTTCAAGTGTTCATGAGGGAGTCGAGTCCCACCAGATGGCCTCATCCCAGCTCAACCCCCAAACCCCAACCCAATAACACTTGTGCTTTATTCTCAAGAGATGCCAACCAAACATAAGCAAAGGTTCTGGTGTTTGGCAGTGGCAAAGGCAGCAAGAACTGGTCTCCTGGAAATGATTATCTTAAATAACAAAGCCAGAAAAGGTGATTACAAACATAGCACCCTCAAAGCCCACAGACGTAATACCTCTTCCTATTAGGTCGTTAAAATACAGAAAACATGGGACTTCCCTGGTGATGCAGTGGTTAAGAATCCACCTTCCAATGCAGGGGACACGGGTTCGAGCCCTGGTCCAGGAAGATCCCACATGCCACGGTGCAACTAAGCCCGTGCGCCACAACTACTGAGCCTGCGCTCTAGAGCCCACGAGCCACAACTACTGAAGCCCATGCACCCAGAGCCCATGCTCTGCAACAAGAAGCCACCGCAATGAGAAGTCTGCACACCGCAACAAAGAGTAGCCCCCGCTTGCTCAAACTAGAGAAAGCCCGCACACAGCAATGAAAACCCAATGCAGCCAAAAATAAATAAATTAATTAATTTTTAAAAATACGGAAAACACAAAACAAGCCTCCATGTTTCCTCTTCTTTCTGATCTTATACCTTTCTTCCTCAGCCTACTAAAGCAGCTGAGCCTTGTTCCCTACCTGGAGAGTCGTCATCCTCGCTGCTTGAGTCATATATGCTCTCCTCAAGCCATTCTTTAGAAACACAAACTTGAGCAATAAGGTTGTTAGAGAGAGTAGCTCACTCCTTCCTTCTACTCCAGTGGAGGCCATGCTGGCTCACTCAGCATCACCCGGCTCTTTCCTCTGGGTTCTCAGCCTTCCCTGGGCTCCCTGGAGCCAGAGCCCTTCACCAAGATCATAGTTGCAAATCTAATGAGAGAAAGGATCCCTCTTCAACTTCTCACTACCCCAATTCCCACCAGATAAGTACCACTGTCATCTGCAAATTTATCAACCTGAAATTCCACCTGTGATGGAAACACTTTGAATTAGATGAGTTCAACCAACAGACCTGTGCCCAGATCAGGTCAGCTGCACAAGACAGTGTCCTGTGAGGATGGAAATGTTCTCTCTGCCTTGTTGAATATAGTGGCTGCTAGCACATAACTCTATAAGGCACTTGAAACATGGCTGGTGTGATGGATGGACTGAATGTTCATTTTATTTATAATTAATTAATTAGTTAGTTATAAACAGGCAAATCTGGCAAGGGAACACCACACTGGATGTCACAGCTATAGAATCCAAAGATGAGGAAGACATAGTCTCCCCCGCTCCGGCTTGTTCCTTCTAAGTATAGTTTGCTGGTCTTATCTGACAATGCATTTGTAGGTCCTTCCTGGACTCACGCACACGTGCCAGGCATTAAGTGAGGCCCTGGGGACACAGACAGTAAGGTCAACACCCAGGTCCTAGAGGATTCCCAGCAGGGGGCCCACCTGTCAGCAGTGATGAAGAGCAAGGCCGGGCACACCTGTGCTGATGTAATCAGAACAGCAGAGTCAGGGGTGAGGGAGGGATGTTTCAGGAGCCCACCCGTCTCATTCCTGATCTGGATTAGAACCTGGGCAGGCCCCTGGCTTGGTGTGGACCCAGCAGGCCTGGACAAGCTGAGGAGGGACCCTTTCCACCCCTGAACTGGATCCCAGTCCGGGGTGGGGGGATGTACATTAGACATTTATGGGGCCTAAGAAGGGTTGTCCAAGGCTGACCACTGGGGTGAGAATTGATGAGGAAGATACAGGCAGTGCCCTTGCAGTGGTCACCTACGTCCAAGGTTCCTGTCCCCACGAGTGGGAGGACATAGAGTTTGGGCCTGAGAATTCCAAGACGATTTCGAAGAAACTCTCAAATTGATGCCTCTCAGTCATAGAGTAGAGTAGCAAGGACCACCTCGACTCTGGGAACATCCCTCATGTCTTTGCTGAGCTTGCCCGGTGCTAGTGCCTGTGGCCCTCCCCACCTCCACTGCACCTGGAGTGTTCTACAGCTGCCTGGCCACATGCTGTGAGCTCTCTTCAGTTTAAATGCTTTTCTGGGCCGGAAAATCCTTGGTTAATATTGTCTAGAAAAGGAGTAGCGTCATGCAACCTCTAGAAGCTGATGAAAAGTAAAAACTGGTCCCCGTCCCAGCATGAGGGAGAAGAGGTCTCAGCATGAAGCTGATGAAAAGTAAAAACTGGTCCCCGTCCCAGCATGAGGGAGAAGAGGTCTCAGACCCTCCTGTCTCTGGCCAGACCCTGTAGTCCATTCCTGCTGACCCATGTCAGACCTGACTCCTCTTCTCTGCCTCTCACCAACTGCCATGATGCAAAGTGCCGGGTATGTTCCAGTTGATGGAGAAGACAACAGAATAGGAAGGAAGCTCCTCTCTGCAGAAAATAAGGTGGATGTCCCTGTTGTTCTCACTGCAGCCACTGCACCTCATCCTCCCTCATCCCCACATGGAAGGAGCACAGAGGTAGAGATGGCCATGGCTGGACACAGGTGGTGATGCTGTACTGATTTTTCCCATCTGAAGACTTTGGAATCTATCACCCCTCTTCCTTCCCATGGCCTGGGTACTCTTGTGTCTTTCTTGTGTCCCTCCGTATCTTTTCCCTCTCAAGGTCCTGCCCAAGGTTCTGGGCCCTGATGTCTCCTATGGGCAGCTGCTCTTGGTATCTCTCGCTGTAACCTTTAATCACACATGGCCAGGGTCCCCTCAAGCACCTCTGGGAATCTGTGATCTAGAGATGAAGGATTTCTAGGACAATCTTTTTATGAGAAACTTGCTTCTGGGGGGAAAAACTGATCTTTTAAATCAACTAGTCTCCTCTTTTTATTTTGTGGGGGAAAATTTCAACACTCCTGTAGGACAATCAAATTCTATTAAAATGCCATGCATTTCACACAGGAGCCATGAAACAAAAGGATCCTCAAGTCAGACTCTGCCTCATTTTATATTTGCATTGACTTCAAACAACTCCCTTGACTTGTTACTTGCTAAGGCTTCAGAAGAAACCCAGACCCTATTTCCTCTGGCAGGTTTGACAGGGACATGAGTGGCGATGTTCCTGTCCCACTGCTGAGTTCCCCTCTCCCCAACTTGCAATGCGTAACCTCCCCTTCAGCCTCCCAGGAAGGGAGCCCAGGGCCTACCCTGATGCTCAGCCCCTGAAGGAGATCTCTGTACAGTGTTTCGTGCCCAGCACACAGAAACCAGGGCCGGCATAAGTGATGGGAGACTGATTTCCCACATCAGAATGGCATTTCCTATTCTTGGCAACATTTTCTGGAGCAAAATACTAGACTTTAGTTGGTGAGAGTTGGAGTATAGGTTCTTCATTTATCCCTGGAGGATCCTCCTTTCTCAGATTCCTCCAGAATTGGGTACGACATGTGGGTTCACCTGGGGCTCCTGCAAAAGGAAGGAATGCTACCCCAGCGCCCAGCTTAGATGGGGGAGGATTAATTCTGAAGCCTCTTGTAGTAACAAAAAGAAGCTTTGGGAATGTGGAGAGGGACAGGAAGGAGGCATCCTTGAGAAAATACCCCTTTAATGTTAAAGTATCTGAAGGAGCAAGGGCTGGGATTCCTGCAATCTCAGGCCTGCTGAGCATCCCACACAAGGATTGGGAACAAGGATTAAAGTCATAATTGATATGCCAAACTCATAGGAGAAGTTTAGAGTCTGTCCCAAGAAGCAGAGGCACCAGAGAAAGTCCACAGGATTTGGAACTGAAGGGTTACTCTACAGGGCCTGGTTCCCTATTTGCTGGTCGTACAACTTTGCAGAATACCCCCACGTTCTCAAGCCTCCCATTTCTCATAAGTCAAATAAATAGTTAGAGATTCTTTTCTTGTATTTGATCAACATAAAGGCCAACTCAGAGTGGAGATTTATTATTAAACGAATACTTAATGGCTCAGTAATAGTGATTCTGAAGCCACAGTTTTGTCCATTTAGAACTCTGTGAATGTTTTCCTGGATGGCAACAGTATTTTGTCCCAGTTTATTGAGGTGTGCTTAGCATACAGTATATTGTACATACTGAAGGTTTGCAGTTTGATAAATTTGGACATACATCCTATAGTATAATAAAGATGGTGTCTGGTCTCTGTCCCTGGCTCCTGGCACAAAGCTTCAAAAATCCTTGGAATTTCCTGCATGTTAAGATAGCCTTTGTTAGGCCAAAGAGGTGACTCATTTTGGATCCCCGGATGGCTTTAGGATGGGAGTGAAAGGCCAACTGCAGGATTAGATGGTTATAACTTCAAGCCAAAGTGACTCCAGGGAGAGGGGAGGGGCTGGAGATTGACTTCAGTCATTCGGCCAATGATTTGATCAATCGTGCCTACCTAACGAAACACCAGTAAAAACTCTGGACACCCGTACACATTGGAACCTCCAGGATGGTGAACACGTGGTGGGAGGGTGATGTGTTAGGACTCCACAGGGAGGGGACGTGGAAGCTCTGCATCCAGAACCCTCTTAGACCTCACCTGTGTGCATCCTTTATAGTAAAACTCTAAGTGTAAGAATAGTGCTTCCCTTAGTTCTATGAATTGTTTCCAGGGAATTATTGAACCCCAGGGGTTGTGGGAACCCCTAAAGATATAGCCAGTCCATCAGAACTGTAGGTGGCTAGGGATCCCCCAATTGCATCTGGTGTCTGATGGAAGGAGAGTCTTGTGGAGGACTTTGTCCTACCTTGTGGGATCTGATGCTAACTCTGGGTGGTGAGCATCAGACTCACATTAATGTATGCCCAGAATAGGGGGGGAAACACAGCATTTGGTGTCAGAAATGGGGGATCCACTACAAGGACCCTGACCCACTGAGACATGTGGTTTGTGAAGAGAAAGGATAAAAGGGTGGCGGGTGAGGATTTTTTGATTCCTGGGTGACCACAAGGTCATTTACAGTATGGAATAGCAGTTGTGCTGCAGTCCCTTACTCAAAAGTGAACAACAGAGTTTAGAGATGATGGACCCAGCTCCTGGGGTTTTGGCTCACTGGATGCATAAGAAATGTAAAATAACAAGAAAAAAGTTCAGTATGTAGTCCGCTGGTTACTGTTATCTGTAATCTGAATTGAAAGAAAGTTCTGAGTCAGATCTTGGTGTTGACAAAGCTCAGATTTTGCACAGGGGAGAGGACCTCTGAGACCTCTGGTCATCAAAAAGGTAGTCCAGGTCGAGGATGGCAAAAAGAAGAAATTACTGAAACCAGGAGGTAGAGTGTGCATGCAGTTGTCTCATTTTGTGGATTGGTATCATCAGCTTCCTGAAAAACCTGTACTGAAATGGCACGTGACAGGATTAACATGGGGGCTGTGTCTCTGGCTTTGAAGGCTGCACAGTGGAAGGGTGTGTTTGCTCTGATCCAGGACCCACATGTCACTATGGAACAATCACAGAAGGTTGTGCATGATTCAGACACACCAAAGGTTATTCCCAACAGCCTTGTGGGCTGGATAAAAGGTCCTGTGAAGTCTGTTTCCCCTGACAGGAAAGACTGTCTGACTCCCCCTATAAATGCCAACTAGTACATCTCAGATGAAGCAGCTGAAATGCTTTGCACACAAGCCATGCTACACTGGCTTTATGGAGATCAGGATTTTAATCCACAGAGTATGCCGCTTACCCAGGACATGGCAAGTGCTGTGATTAAAGAGCCTCTTTTGCGTGGACACGTCTTGTAACCTAACTGCTGCCAAATCAAACAGCGCCCCAAAATGATTTATGAGATTTTTCTGTCTCAGTTTTCCCCTTACGGGTCTTATAGATGCTAATTAAAAAATAGACTAATTAACTTTAAACAATGGCAAAAGGCAGAAGGGAGAGTCAAGAGACTCATCCCAGCAGAATGGAAATCTTTGCATGGTTTTTGAGGAATGGGATGAATAAAGCTGACCTTAATGGCATTGAAACAAAAGTCTTAATGGAGCACCATCAAAGGATGAGTGGACCAATGGGTCCACATGGGTCCTCAAACATGTCTTTCCACTCTATTTATCCCAGTTTGGAGCAATTTTAAAAGTCAGGAGGCAAAGACTACAGTGAGAAACCCAACTGGGAGTCACCTGGGATGACAGTAAAGCAGACTCACCTAGATAAAGACTGACAAAGGGGCCAGTGTATCTTGGCTCATGGCTCTGCTGGGGGACCCAAAGTCTTATGCACACGAGTGGGTGGAATGATTGGGGAGGGAGGAAGGGAAGTTTCCTGGGCTCCTTGACAAAAGAACTTCATGTACTGTGTAGCACCCAAATCTGTGCGTGAGACAGGACCTCAAAGAGCCTACAATTAAACTGAGAAAATAAAAGAAATGCATGATTTAATCGGATTAAGGTAGAAAGTTTGGATGAAAACTGGAATGTTTATGCAGGCTCTGTGTAAAGTGGCTGTGTCTGTGTTACCTGAACATATTATAGGGATGGATATTAGCTCTGACTGAGGAATGTTTCCCTTGCCTGGCATAAAACAGAAGGCACATAAGTCCACTCTTCAAGCAATACTAATTGCTAAATGGGAAGCAGTAAAAATGTCAGAACCTACAGAGTATAAAATAGAAGCTTAAGTGTTGGTACAGACAAATTCTCATTATAGTAGACCCATGTAAGAGTGTAGACTGGGGTTTATGGCAAAACACTGTGTTCCCCTCCCAGTGACCACTGCTGGGATAACAGACTAGAGAATTTCCGTAAGAGGAGCAATTATTATCTTGCTATTGGACATTAACTGACTCTGCCCTACAACTGAAGGACATAAAATAATCTTGAAACCCGAAATACCCATAATATCTTGGGTGATAGCAGAGGGACACTCTAATAGGGAGGGCAATGCCCAGGTGAGTTCCATAATAAAATGGAAATGGTTTGCACAGAAGCAGGCTGTGAGGGGATTGCAAAGACTTGTTCAGTGTGTTTGTGGGCAAGTACACTCATTTTCTCTAGGACTGACTTTGGAATCACATGAGGAGCTACTGATTCCATTGCCACTTGGGACAGTGCCCTATAAACAGCTCTTGACTGACCAAAAAAGAGCGGCTTAGCTTCTAGATGACAGTTGCAAGATGAAGAGATAGTTTCCTGTTTGGAAGACCATCACTCTGATCAAAGAAGGTAAAAATAAACTAGCTCCATGCCCCTATATTGCATGCTGTTTGGGTTTTTACTGATGCATGGGTGGTGACCAATAGCTTGGCCATATGGTCAGGCCAAAAGGCAATGGAAAAATGGCCTATGAGAAGGATGCCCAGATGGGGCATGGCCCTATGGAAATCACTATGGAAATCTGAAGACTGAATTCAAGTAGGATATGTCAATGCCCATCAGAAAAACCATTCTTCAGATTTGTAAGATGACTGGAATCGATGAGTTTGGATATACTAATGTGCTTGCCTGAGGTGGCCTCCTCGGTCCACGGACTGTAATGGACTGAATCGGCATGCATTCCTCTTGCTCCCTCTGAGACACAAAATGCCAGGAACTGTTCTGTCTGTCGACAAGAGAGACACAGACCGCTGATGGCCGTGGAGTGGATTCCCCAGGGGGAAAGCTGGCAAGTGGATTACACTGGACTAATGCTGGGGCCCCAGGGGGCTATACCTAAGTCCTGACAGGAATAGATACTGACTATGGACTGGAGTGTATGTCATCAGGTGGTACATGCCAATGCTCACACTACAACAGAAGAGTCAGAACAGAAGGTCCTGCACTGAGCAACACGGTGCTCGTCCTCGGAGTAATGGTTTGGTAGAGGACTGGAATAGGCAATTAAAGCATTGATTTGTCTAAAACAGGGGGAGATAGAGGCATAACAGACTTGCTTATGTGCCCTCACAGCGTTTGCTCACTCTCACCGTGACAGGCGCCAAAGGCATTTCCCCCCTAGATAGATCCTTCTGCTTTTGTGGTGGGTCTGAGGGAGAGGGTGTGGGAGAGGATGCTGCTTTGACCATGCAGTTCTTCCCACTGGGGGAAGATGATGGTATGATTATATATTTTTCTTTTCCTCACCATCACCTCAACTTTCTTCCCCTACCTGATGTAAATAGTAGTCACAGGACTGGGCTGTAACGACAATCAGAAGCAGGCATGGATCCTAGGCGAGAAATTGTAACTCTTTTACACGTTTATGTCAATTTTCCTAAGGGCCTGATTGAGTGAGTCCTGGTTTCACTCCCTCAAGCCAAAATGGGGTTAATGGTGCATGCTCTTATACTGCCCAGCGGTAGAAATAGCCCATTCATTCTGTACAAATGGAGAGAAGCAGAAATAATAGCCGAAGGTAAAGGAATGAATACATGGGCTATGCAGAGAAGGAAATCCAATATTCTTCCAAAAAGGCTCTTAGCTCAATTATGCCAGATGCCTGAAAGGCTGAAGCCACATAGAGCTGAGACCACTCCTTCTTTTGGAACCTGACAATGTCAAACGGAAGCCTGCAAACCTCTGTGGCCCTGGCCCAGGAGACATTTGGTCATGTAATATGATGATGGGCTGGACTATTTATTCATAACTAAAAGGAACTCATTTTTCAGGTTGCATCTATAATATTGAGATGCGGTCTAACACTGGCATTGCTGGCAAGATTATAATACTGATACTGATAGTTAAATGTATTGGGAAATACATTTGAGTTAAAAACCTACTATCTGTACCCTACACTTGCTCCTCCAAATATTAGCTATATTCACATCAGTACTATTGCTGTATCTATTATGTAAATGCTACTCCAAATGTAGATGCTCAGACAGGTATGATCATTTTGCTATAAGGTAACCATGGTCAAAGACTAGGAGAGGGGAGGGCAGACAGAGATTGGCTTCAGTGTTTAAATCAATTATGCCTGCAGAGTGACACCCCAATAAAAATTATGGACACCAAAGCTCAGTGGTGTTTTTTGTTTGGGGAACAGACAGATGTGCTGGGACGGTGACGTGCCTGACTCCACAGGGAGAGGGGATGGGAGCTCTGCTTCCAGGACCCCCTCAGGCCTCGCCCTACGTGTGTCCTTTATAATAAAACTGTAATAACAAGTATAGCACTTTCTTGAGTTTTTTGAGTCATTTATAGCGAATTATCAAACCTGAGGGGGGTCATGGGAACCCCTGAATTTATAGCCAGTCTTTTGGAAGTTTGGGTAGCCTGGGAACCCGCAAAATGTGGCTGGTATCTGAAGAAACGGCAGTCATATGGAGGACTTTGTCCTTAACTTGTGGGATCTAATAGTAACTCTTCGTGGTTAGCGTCAGAATGACATTGCAGTACACCTAACACATATATCCATGAGGCAATGGCAATGGGATATTTTACTGAGAAAGCTGACACTTGCAATTTTGCTGTGTAAAAGGAATATAAGGGAAAGACACACACACACACACACACAAACTGCACCGCACGAACTCACATACAGACACACCCCACCCCCTAGGACACAAACCTGTACCATCTAAAGGGATTACAATGGCTTGCAGAAACACAGCCAAAGTTCTTTATCTAGAAAATTCACCTATAACTTCCTGTTTGACTAGATATCTAAGGGCTTGAGATTCTATAATTGTCAGAATCATAAAGACCTTTTAAATATTTTAAAAATTAAATGCAGAACTAAAAACATGGAAAGGAATCACAGATGATCAGAAATGTCCAGGCAGATTATTAAAGGAAACAACTGAACTACTAGAAGTGAAAAATACAGAAATTAAAATTAAAAACTCATTTAATGAGCTATAGCAGAAGATTAGAGATAGGTGAAGAAAGAAACATAGAAATGGACGTTAGGTCTGACATATTTTCCCAATTTAGTATACAAAGAAATGGAATGCTCAGATAAAGAGGTAAAACAATATGAAACACAGAATGAGAAGCTTTGATCATCTTCCAACTTTATTCCAAGGAGAAAATGAAGAGAATGGGAGAAAGAAAACACTGGAAGTAATCACGGCCGAGCATTTCCTAGATGTGATAAAAAATAGGTGAATTCTCCTCTTCAGAAAGCAGGATGAAAACCCTAGCACGTGAATAAATAAAAAATCCATGTAGAGCTATATTGCAGTGCATCTCAAGAAAAACAAACGGAGCGACGAGAAAGGGCTCTTCTTATCCCATAAGAACAACCAGCAAAAGTACAAACAAAAGGAACTGAAATAACACTTTCATATGCTAAGATTCAAAAGAAGATCGGTGTAGAATTATAGACTTTTACTTGTATTCAAATAACAGTGAAGAGAAACAGTAAAGGTGATTTTTCAGAGACAAATTGAGGTAATTAAAGGGACAATGATCTCAGAATGAAAGTTTGAGATGTTGGGATATTCAGTGAACACTGGTGAGCAGAAATGAAGTACTCACCAAATGAAATAATAGTATTTTCCAAATTGGGAGTTAAAAAAAAAAAAGAAGCAAACTACTAGACAAAAGTAACATGTAGGATGAGAAGGATGGCAATCAGATTTGAAGAGTTCTCATTTTGTTCAGAGTGAGGTAGGCACAAAGATTACTTTGCATTGTAAGCTAATTTTGTATGTTAACGTTTTAAGAATAACTTTAAAATTACATAATAGTACTATGGTAAAAATTACAGTTAGTCAATCCAAAAGAAAAAAGAAAAGGAGAAAGGAAGCATCAAAGCATCAGAACAATTAGCAAAAAACATAGTAGAAATAAATACAAATATATCAAAATTATAATAGAAATAAATATGAATATAAAAATATTCACTCATACTAAATTTAAATGGGCTTAACATGAGAGTTAAAAAGCTTTTATCCAGATTAGATAAACCATACAAGACATGACTATATATAAGTACACATACATACTTTTTTTTTTTTAAAGGGGGCCTCTCACTGTTATGGCCTCTCCCGTTGCGGAGCACAGGCTCTGGACACGCAGGCTCAGCGGCCATGGTTCATGGGCCCAGCCGCTCCGCGGCATGTGGGATCCTCCCAGACCGGGGCACGAACCTGTGTCCCCTGCATCGGCAGGCGGACTCTCAACCACTGCGCCACCAGGGAAGCCCCCACATACATACTTTTGATTAAAATGCTGGGAAGTTATACTAGGCAAACATTAGCGAAAGAGAAAGATTATTGAAGGTACATGAATAAATAGCAACTAAATATGGTTGGAGACCAAAAGCACTGTTTTGTCTTTAGAAAGTCAATATATAATAATAAATTGTGTGATTCAAAAAAAAGAATCATAATTCTCAACTCCAACACCAACTAGCTTGGACAACTCACTTTCCTTCTCTGGGCTTCATTTTCCAGATACAACCCTTGGGGATAACAGCACCCATAGCTTGGTGGTGGTGAATGAAGGGACATAGTGAGTCCCCTATAGTAAGTGAAGTAGCGGACGGCTTGTGTGATGGAGAATGAGCTCTTTGGGGGCAGGGATGGCTCCTACTCTCCCACCCGCCCCTCGGGCCCCGCTCAGTGCCAGGCACACAGTAGGTGCTCAGATGCCCGAAGGAACTGAATCTTGTTTCAGTTCTTTGTGCTGCAGCCCCAGAGAGCCAGCGCCAGCTCCTGAGCGCCCTCCCCTCCAGGCCGACTCTCCTGTGTTTTTCCATCCCATTTCCGATGAGGTGGAGCCAGAGCACCAGCCCTGCCCTTGCCTCTGTGCTGAGCCTGGTGGAGGTGGGGTGGCAGCTCCTCCTCCAGGGCACCCCTCCCAGTGGAGGCTGGGAAGGAGGGAGGAGGGAGGGGGAGAGGAAGTCCCTCCAGAGTTAGCCCTGCTTTCCCAGGGGCCCAAGGTCCTCAGACATGAGAGTGAGGCTTCAAGCCCAGCACCCCTACTCCTAGCTGTGTGACTGTACAATGGGGCTGTTGATGACACTGGCAGCCCCTTAGGGTTGTAGGGAAGGTGGTGAAGTGTGGAGCATACCGTTGGCCCTCCATAAACGCACCAGGCACTGCTGTCTCTCATTTTTTACAGTACAGCTCTTGTCTTCCACAGATGGAGAAACTGAGATCCAGAGAGGGATGTCACTGAGCCTATATCTTGCTGGTTTCAGCGCTGGCCTTAGCCATTCTCCCTGGGCAACCCCAAATAACCAGCAGGGCTGGGCCTCTGGGTAGACCAGGCAGGGGTCTCCTGGGCTGAGGGAGTGGGGAGGGTGTGGCGTGGAGGAGAGCATCAACACTAATACCGCCTTGCTAAGGGCCTTACTTGTATTCTCATTAAATCCTCAAAAAGCTATGAAAGCGGTGTTACTGTCATCTTCATTTTACAGATGAGGAAATTGAGGCTCAGAGAGGTGAAGTCACATGCTCAAATCACACAGTGGTGGGAAGAACGGTCTTAACCTCAGCCCCAGACCTATTTGTTGAATGAAGGAAGAGACAGTAGATGATTCGGGGACATACAGTGAATTCTTGGTTTGAGGGAGTTCAGCCTGCCTCCCCCAACCCTGAAATGGTGAAGGGCTACAATGCCAGCATCTTCTGGGCTTCTGGCTCTTTTGAAGCTCTCAGAGCTCCAGAAGAGGACAGCCCTAACCTCACCCCACTCCCCATGCCCACATCTAGTTGGCAGAAGCCTCCCCTGCACAAGCTCAGCCCCAAGGAGCAGCAGCAGGGCAGCATTTAGAACTGCAGGGGGCCACACCCACACGGCACCCACCCAACCAACCTCTGCTCTGTGCAACCAGGCAACATTCAGAGGCCCATCAGTCTTTCTCCCCAGGACTGCTCCAGCTCCAGCCATGGACCTGGAGCCTTAGCACCTGGTCCCATTGTATATGTTGTCTCCTCCAAGCCTGGCACCTCCCCCCACCCCCCAGTCTCCTACAGCCCTCCAGGCTCCAGGAGGAGGGTCCTGGCTGTGGGCCCCATGTGCCTGCAGGTCTCCAGGTGCACTGTTTCCAGTGCACCCTCAAGGAGACACAGGGAGGTGTCTCAGCCTCTGATTCCCCAAGTGGGAAGGCCAGTCCCAAAGTCTCATAGGAAGAAGGCAGAATCCCCCACCTGAAAAGATATTCACAGTAAGCCTCCCAGGAGGTGCTGTGACCCCATTTTATGTGAAAACTGAGAGTCAAGAGTGAGTGGATGAGAGTTTCGGAAATGGAAACTGGAGTCTCCCACCCCCTGTCTTATCAGTAACTGGCCCTGCTTCATGGGGCTGGGGATGTCAGAAGGGGCCTCACCCTGATGATGTAGTGGAAAGAGACTGAACTGTGGCTCCACGGTTTCAAGCAAACCTCACTTTCTTCAGTCTGTAAAATGGGAGGATAAGGTTTCTGTATCAGTTTTCTAGTGCTGTGTAACAAACCATCCCAAAGTGTTGTGATGGGGTCCTAAGTAGCATAAAATAGCAATTATTTGTACATAGTAGGAACTCAAAACGTGTTACATTAACAATTCTCATTTTATAGATGAGGATCAGAGATGTTGAATAACTTACCCAGGGTCACACAGCTAATTAGTGGAAGAGCTGGAATTTGCACCCAGGGCTATCTGATTCCCAAGCTCATGTTCACGACTGCTATCCTCTGCAGCTGTGCCAGAGTGTGTTATTCAGTTCCAACATTAATAGGGATTAATAATTTACAGTACTTATTCTGGGTTGCAAGCCCTGTTTCTTCCTTCTGACCCTTTCCCTCATTGTTCTCAGAATGTCTGGCCACATTTCAAAGAAGCTGCTTTTCATTTATATCCCAGGGTCAAGGGAAGTTGATCCAGGCACAAAGTAGAAACCAGGGGTAATTAGTCTGAATAAGTCACCCACCCATATCTGCAAAGACTGAGTAAATAAACTCGACTTCCACTCTCTCCAGGCTGTAATGAGGCACTACAACCCCCTTCTGGCGGGACAGGGGTATGGTGGTGCCAGAGAAGGCTGTGTATGGAGTCAGGACTTTCATCCCTGCCAGATGATGAGGAAGTCCTCCACTCTTCGGTGTCAGTGGATTTTGGAGAGAGCCTGGACTTCCAACAACACCCAGCCGTAAAGAGGTGGCCTCCCTCTCTCCGCTGGGGTGATGTCAGAGGAGGCTTTTACCACCACTCAGTGTTACTGAGGCCACTCTCCCTACCCTTGATGTCAGTGAGGTCACATGGGGAGCACTAATGAGGCACTCATACCCCTCCCTCCCACCGATGTATCACTGGAGCCCTAGTGGGGAGCTGGAACTCCACTCTCCTGTCCCATCCTGACCAGCAGTAAGGAGAACCTCAGCCCTTGAGGGTTAATGGAGGCCAATGGGAGACCTGGATTCCAAACTCAACTGGCAGTAATGAGTCAAGACCCTCTTCCCCTTGAGCAGGGTCAGAAAATCCAGCTAAAACAGAACATTTAAATAAGATCCAGAGTCTCATCATACTCATAATGTCCAGGTTTCAATAGATAATTACTCATCACATCAAGAACTAGGAAGATTTCAAACGGACTGAACAAAGACAGTCAGTAGATGCCCACACTGATGTGACAGAGGTGGTGAAGTATCTGACAAGGATTTTGAAGCAGCCATTGTAAAAATCCTCAAATAAGCAATTAAGACTATACTTGAAATCATGGGCTTCCCTGGTGGTGCAGTGGTTGAGAGTCCACCTGCCGATGCAGGGGACACGGGTTCGTGCCCCGGTCCGGGAAGATCCCACGTGCCACGGAGCGGCTGGGCCCGTGAGTCATGGCCGCTGAGCCTGCGCGTCCGGAGCCTGTGCTCCGCAACGGGAGAGGCCACAACAGTGAGAGGCCCGCGTACCGCAAAAAAGAAAACAAAAAACAAAACACCCCAATTTTAAAATTGGTAAAAGACATGGTCATTTCACCAAAGAGGAATTTACAGAGAAAAAATCATTTTTGACATTCATTAGCCATCAGGGATGAAAAGCACAATGAGATACCACTATATATCTATCAGAATGGCTAAAATAAACAATAGTGAGAACACCAAATTTTGCTGAGGTCGGAGAAGATCTGGATCACTCAAAGATTGCTGGCAGAATGTAAAATGGTACAGCCACTCCAGGAAACATTTGGGCAGTTTTTACCAGTAAACTAAACATGCCCCAGCAATTGAGCATCTTTTTTTTTTCCCAGAGACATGAAGACTTATGTTTACACAGAAACCTTGTACATGGATGTTTATAGCAGCTATATTCATAACAGCTAAAAACTAGAAAGAACCCAGATGTCCTTCAGCGGGTGAAAGGCTAAACTGACTGTAGAACGTCCATACTACCGAATAGTATTTAGCCGTAAAGAGGAACAGACTATTTACCTAACATCTTGGATGAACCTTCAGAGAATCATGTGAGTGAAAAAAGCCAATCTCAAAAGGACCGTATGGTGTATTTACACAACATTCTTGCAACTACAGAGAAAAAAAAGTAGTGGAATCCAGGGGTTAAGGAGAGGCTGCATGAGAAGGGAAGAGGATGTGGGAATTAAAGGGATATGAGGGACCCTCGTAGTCATGGATCAATTCTGTACCCTGACTGGACCAATGTCAATATCCAGGTTGTGACAGTGTACTATTGTTTTGCAAGATGTTACCATTAGGGGAAATTGGGTCAAAGATCCATGGGATCTCTTTGTATTATTTCTCACAACTGCGTGTGAATCGACAGTCATCTCAAAATAAAAACTTCGATTACAAAAAAATGAGGCATCTCATTCGCAGCGGGATCATTCGGTACTTTTCCAGCCCCCTATTTTCCAGAAAGAAGCACCCCCATTGCAGTGAGACTCCAAGATAAGGACTAATTGACTCACCTTCCAGGGTCCAGGACTGTTGAGATTTCAGGTGATTACGCAAATAAAGCACTCAGCATACCACCTGGCACATATAAGTAGAGCTTAATGTTAGCCATAAAGGGCAAAGTCTGGCTGGGGAAAGCCTGCTGGGACTCCTTTGGGGCCCAACCTTCCTCGTTGGCACATCTGCTTCCCTCAGAGCGACAAGAGGCGGCGCAAAATGGCGCGGGTCTTGGGGTAGGAATTGGCCTTCTCTCCGGCATGCGGGCGGGCGGGGGCGGGGCGGGGGCGGGGCGGGGGCGGGGCCCTCCCCAGTCCATCCCCAGTCAGGAGGCCCTGGTTGGACACGGTGTTGAGGGGGCGGGGCCTCAGCGCAGGGCGTGGCCTGCATTGCCCGCGCTTTTTCGTCCAGGCCCTCAGCAGGGAGGAGGCAGAGGCACCGCTTTAAAGTAGCCCACCTAGAGTCTGTCATACAGAGTGAAGTCAGAAAGAGAAAAACAGATACGGTATGCTAACACATATATATGGAATCTAAAAAAGAAAAAAACCGTTCTGAAGAGCCTAGGGGCAGGGCAGGAATAAAGACGCAGACGTAGAGAATGGACTTGAGGACACGGGGAGGGGGAAGGCAACCTTCCCTTTTCTAGTCTATATAATCTGCAACGGTAGCACAATAAAATTTGCCTTGCAACCATCAGTTGTCTTGGTCGTTCTGACACCATTCGTCGGTGCTATTTCAGTTCCTTACCCCTTCCCTTCTGGCCCTGGGCGGTGAGATCCTCTTTCTCTCGCTGGTCAGCGGCAAGTTGTGATCATTATAACTATCATGTTGTACATTACATCCCTTGTGCTTATTTATCTTATAACCGGAATTACAGGTTTTGAAGCAGAAGGGAGGGCAGTGTAGGTGCATCTTCTCCTAAAAACATTGGCTGCATATGAATTGAAACTGCTGTAATTTCAAATAATCTTGTAAGGAACAGGGTCAAGTCTTAGGTCTTAGTAGACACATATGTTTACTGAACTGAGCAGAGATGGTATCACCTTAGTCCTGGACTGTGGTGGGTGTTCAGAAAGTAGAATGGAGTCCTGGAACCTGCATCAGAAAAGGGAGGTACCCATCCCTTTGTAAATGGTGATATAACGACCCCTGAGGGTTGCTGCTCATTTTAGCACAAATTTATTAGTCAAAGGCTCATTTATTATGTTCAAAGGGTCTGCAGTTGTCACTAACACCTGTGCAGGATCTTTGACACACACCATCAAATTGCATTGAGAGTGCCCAGTAATTTCTAAAGATATTAAATAATTATTGCAATTTGTGAACTGCCCTCATGGCCTATTCATTTCTATGAGTTTAAAAAATATTGAAAATCAGCTTCACTATTTTTGATCATTAAATTTTTTTACATTTAATCAAGGGGTAAAACAAGACAATAAGATTCCTTCTTTCTACTCATTGCTTGGAAATGAAGCCAAGGAAAAGAATCAGATCGCAATAAAACATTTTCAGATTCCATCTCACTTTACTTTAGATCACAACACAACATGATTATTCGGAAAACATGCCATCCGTTCTTCCTGGACCTACATTTTCTAAGTACTGTAGCTAAAGCAAGTGAAAATTTATATCATGAATAAACAATGGAGTGAATAATAACAACACTGAACTTTTAAAATCTTTTTTTAAAATTTATTGAAGTATTGTTGATTTACAATGTTGTGTTAATTTCTGCTGTACAGCAAAGTGATTCAGTTATACATACATTCTTTTTCACATTCTTTTCCATTATGGCTTATCATAGGATATTGAATATAGTTCCCTGTGCTATACAATAGGACCTTGTCATTATCCATTCTCTGTATAATAGTTTGCATCTGCTAATCCCAAATTCCCAATCCATCCCTCCCCGACACCTCCCTCTTGGCAACCACAAGTCCGTTCTCTGTCTGTGAGTCTGTTTCTGTTTCATAGATAAGTTCATTTGTGTCATATTTTAGATTCCATATATAAGTGATATCATATAGTATTTGTCTTTCTCTTTCTGACTTACTTCATTTAGTATGATAATCTCTAGGTCCATCCATGTTGCTGCAAATGGCATTATTTCATTCTTTTTTGTGGCTGAGTAATATTCCAGTGTGTGTGTGTGTGTGTGTGTGTGTGTGTATACACACCACATCTTTATCCATTCATCTGTTGATGGACATTTAGGTTGTTTTCATGTCTTGGCTATTGTAAATAGTGCTGCAATGAACATTGGGGTGCATGTATCATTTTGAATTATAATTTTGTCCAGATTTATGCCCAGGAGTGGGGTTGCTGGATCATATGGCAATTCTGTTTTTTTTGAGGAACCTCCAAACTGTTCTCCATAGTGGCTGCACCAATTTATATTCCCACAAACAGTGTAGGAGGGTTCCCTTTTCTCCACTCCCTCTGCAGCATTTGTTATCTGTAGACTTTTTAATGATAGCCATTCTGACCAGTGTGAGGTGGTAACTCATCGTAGCTTTGATTTGCGTTTCTCTAGTAATTAGCGATCACGAGCATTTTTTCATGTGCCAGTTGGCCATCTGTATGTCTTCTTTGGAGAAATGTCTATTTAGGTCTTCTGCCCATTTTTCGATTGGGTTGTTTTTTTTTTTGTTATTGAGTTGTATGAGCTGTTTGGATATTTTTGAAATTAATCCCTTGTCAGTCACATCATTTGCAAATATTTTCTCCCTTTCCGTAGGTTTCTTTTCATTTTGTTTATGGTTTCCTTTGTTGTATAAAAACTTGTCTGATTAAGCCCCATTTGTTTATTTTTGCTTTTACTTCTATTGCCTTGGGAGACTGACCTAACAAAACATTGATATGATTTATGTGATAATGAACTTTTTAAATCTTAAAAAGCCATCAAGTGAAGTTAAAATGAGAGTTGTTTTTGTTTTAAAAACCCACTATTGTACTGGCTAAAGATTAAGCATGAAATATTTACACACACATATACATACATATATGTATCTAATATTTATACTGTATTTATATATATTTATACAGTAATAATTATATATGTACATGCAACAATAAAGTAGAATGTCTAGATTTAATTTTGTTGATAATGTAAACCTCTTCCTCAAGGTCAAAGCAACATCAATAAACACTGGACGAAAGCAATACGTGGTGAGATTGGTGAACACTCAGAAAAGAAACTTCTGAAAATGTAATTTTAAAATATTCAATATTGTTTAAAAATGTAACACAATTTGGAAATTTTATTTCTTAAATAACATTATCAAAATAATATGTACATAATATAAAAGACTAAAAAAGGTCAATTTGAGCTCTTGGTAAAACAAAGCAAACGTTATCCACAGTGAATTTTAAGCGATGATGCCATCAATATTTCCATCATTCACAAAATTAATTATAGTAGTAACCAACATCTGAAAAATTGGCACACCTGCTGTCTGATGCTCCTGCCCCCAGGTGTCGACCTCACAGCCCACCCACTGCCTGGATCACCCCTGGCTCCGTGCAGGTGGGACCTGGTAGCGCCTCACCCTCTGGCCTCCCATCAACCCTCCTCAGAATCGTGGATGCTCACCCACAGTTCCCACGTGTCCTGAGCTGATTCTCTGAAGGTTCCACCTTCTGCTTCCATCACCAGAGTTGGCGTCTCCTTGGTTACACTGCTGCCTTGCTGGACCTCTCTTCTGGGGACTGTGCTCTTTCAGCATCTTGTTTAGGGCCATACATGGATTCACTGCAGGGACGCAATAGCTGCCGGGCCTACCCTGTCATTGCTCCAAGACTTCAGCTCCTTTGCTCTCTGTTAACTTTCCCCCAAACCATGACTGTCTTCATCCTGGTCTCAGCACCCAGCCATCCCCGCCTTGCAAGATGCTCATCAGCACAGCTGCTGGGAGCACCGCAGGCAAATACCGTACATCCTTCCACAGGTCACAGAATACCGTCCTCGCGCCACCTCGTGGACATACTGTGCATTTGCCCATTAGTGCGGTCCTCAGGGTCCTTCTATTTCCTACAAGTTACATCTACAGGATTAATAAACAGGGGACTCCCGTGGCGGTCCAGTGGTTAAGAGTCCACGCTCACAGTGCAGGAGCCGTGGGTTCGATCCCTGGTCAGGGAACTAAGATCCCCCGTGCCGCGTAGCGGGACCAAAAGGTAAAAAACAAAAAACCAGCCTATGTTGTTTTCACTCTTCCAGCGACATCCACATGCCTTCCTTTCAGCCCAGAGATGAGCGTGTTTGGCTCCACGAAAACTGAAAGCCCAGCTCACTGGTTGCATGCTGTATAAACTTGTTCTTATATTGAGATAAATTATTTCCACTGTCTTTTGTTTTTACACTTGAAATTTAGCCCCCACCTCACAGAACACGTGTCACAGTTTTCAGCTAGAGATGTGTCTTTTTCAGTTTTTCTTAATTAGATAATACAGGAGCGCTGGGCTCTGTCTTTACAATGACCAAAGAATCCAGCAAAAAGCAAACACGGGTGATTACTTTCTAGATGCAATACAATTTAATCCAACCATTTAGAATTAACCTGGCCTCTTACAGACCATCTCCCCGAGTCTTTATTCCCATTGCTAAAACATTGAATCTGTAAGAGTCATCTAATCACGTGATTTCTTTTTGATATTAAAAAAAATTTTTTTTAATTTTGTTGAAGTATAGTTGATTTACAATGTTATGTTAATTTCCACTGTATGGAAAAGTGGTTCAGATATATATATATATATATATATATATATATATATATATATATATATATATACATTCTTTTCCATATTCTTTTCCTTTATGGTTTATCACACGATATTGCATATAGTTCCCTGTGCTATACAGTAGGACCTTGTTTATCCATCCTATGTATAATAGTTTGCATCTGCTAATCCCAAACTCCCAGTCCATCCTTCCTTTACCCCCCTACCCCTTAGCAAACACAAGTCTGTTCTCTGTGTCTGCTAATCACATGATAAATCATTATCAAATAGGACCAAAATTCGGTCTTACAAAAAATGTATACAAAGAAAGAAAAGATACTTAATTTATGATACATTTTTAGGTAGGGGAAAACAGTAAGATTATGTTCAGTTGTTTGTAATTTGAAAACAAAACTGTTATTTCACAAATTAAGCACAATTTACTCAGTCAAATTAATCAGACCAGTTTCTTCCATGATATCTGGAGATTCATTGTTCCTCTTTGCTTAGGCCTCATGTCCCACATAGTATGGAAAATACTCTTCCATTTAGTTCCACATCCTCCTTCTGTCCATGGACACCTACTGGTGTCCAGCAATGGTACCTCTGTCCCCATATTGCCATCTACAGAGATATCCCATCTCCCACAAACTACAAAGCATTGCTAAACCAAAATACAGAAGACACAAATAAATGGAAAGATATGCTGTGTTCACAGAGTGGAAGACTTTGTGATACATTATTTAAGAAGACTTCGCAGGTTTTGCTTCCAGTAAAATTGTGATCTGAACCTACAGAGGTCCTGCCTGACTCTGTCACATGAAGGTGCTGCAGACCAATGACCTGTCAGGACCACAAAGAAAATTGATTTGTTTACAAACAGGGAAAACAAAAGGCTGGAGTCAGGCCTTAGATTGCTCCTGCACTAGGAGTAGCAAAGCGTGGAAACAGGAAAATGTGTTTGAACATTGCTAACTTACCTAGTCTTAATTATCCTGAGAGCTGGGCACTTGGTGGCAGCGGAGGCAATGCCCTTAGCTGGACATGGGGCAGGTGGAGCAGAACATGGAAGATGAGCCTCTGAGCCCACAGGACCCAGAGACCCAGCACCCAGAGAGGCCTGGGGAGGGGGAAGTCTTCCATTAGTACGTGGGGCTCAGGCACATGCGAGGGAGTCCTGAGTGCAGCCTAGGGCAGTTTGTGTACCTCCCCTGCTGGGGACACAAGTACGTGCCAGTCACCTCCCTGGCTTTTCTGCCAGTCTTGAAAACTCTTTTCCAAACATCCTTGTGACACTTTGTAACTTTTTCTTCCTCTCCACTAGATGCCACTCTACATCCACCCAACACAACAGCCATTTCTCTTTTTCTTTTTTTTTTGTTAACATCTTTATTGGAGTATAATTGTTTTCCATTGTTGTGTTAGTTTCTGCTGTATAACAAAGTGAATCAGCTATACATATACATATATCCCCATATCTCCTCCCTCTTGCGTCTCCCTCCCACCCTCCCTATCCCACCCCTCTAGGTGGTCACAAAGCACCAAGCTGATCTCCCTGTGCTATGCGGCTGCTTTCCACTAGCTATCTATTTTACATTTGGCAGTGTATATAAGTCCATGCCACTCTCTCACTTCGTCCCATCTTACCCTTCCCCCTCTCCGTGTCCTCAAGTCCATTCTCTACGTCTGCGTTTTTATTCCTGCCCTGCCACTAGGTTCTTCAAAACAATTTTTTTTTTTTTAGATTCCATGTATATGTGCTAGCATATGGTATTTCTTTTTCTCTTTCTAACTTACTTCACTCTGTATGACACACTCTAGGTCCATCCACCTCACTACAAATAACTCAATTTCATTTCTTTTTATGGCTGAGTAATATTCCATTGTATATGTGTGCCACATCTTTATCCATTCATCTGTCGATAGACACTCAGGTTGCTTCCATGTCCTGACTATTGTAAATAGAGCTGCAATGAACATTGTGGTACATGACTCTTTTTGAATTATGGTTTTCTCAGGGTATATGTCCAGTAGTGGGATTGCTGGGTCATATGGTAGTTCTATTTTTAGTTTTTTAAGGAAACTCCATACTGTTCTCCATAGTGGCTATATCAATTTACATTACCACCAACAGTGCAAGAGGGTTCCCTTTACTCCACACCCTCTCCAGCATTTATTGTTTCTAGATTTTTTGATGATGGCCATTCTGACTGGTGTGAGGTGATATCTCATTGTAGTTTTGATTTGCATTTCTCTGATTAGTGATGTTGAGCATTCTTTCATGTGTTTGTTGGCAATCTGTATATCTTCTTTGGAGAAATGTCTATTTAGGTCTTCTGCCCATTTTTGGATTGGGTTGTTTGTTTTTTTGACATTGAGCTACATGAGCTGCTTGTAAATTTTGGAGATTAATCCTTTGTCAGTTGCTTCATTTGCAAATATTTTCTCCCATTCTGAGGGTTATCTTTTCGTCTTGTTTATAGTTTCCTTTGCTGTGCAAAAGCTTTTAAGTTTCATTAGGTCCCATTTGTTTATTTTTGTTTTTATTTCAATTTCTCTAGGAGGGGGCTCAAAAAGGATCTTGCTGTGATTTTTGCCATAGAGTGTTCTGCCTATGTTTTCCTCTAAGAGTTTTATAGTGTCTGGCCTTACATTCAGGTCTTTAATCCATTTTGAGTTTATTTTTGTGTATGGTGCTAGGGAGTGTTCTAATTTCACTCTTTTACATGTAGCTGTCCAGTTTTCCCAGCACCATTTATTGAAGAGACTGTCTTTTCTCCATTGTATATTCTTGCCCCCTTTATCAAAAATAAGGTGACCATAGGTACGTGGGTTTATCTCTGGGCTTTCTATCCTATTCCATTGATCTATATTTCTGCTTTTGTGCCAGTACCATACTGTCTTGATGACTGTAGCTTTGTAGTATAGTCTGAAGAAAGCCTGATTCCTCCAGCTCCGTTTTTCTTTCTCAAGATTGCTTTGGCTATTTGGGGTCTTTTGTGTTTCCACACAAACTGTGAAATTTTTTGTTCTAGTTCTGTGAAAAATGCCTTTGGTAGTTTGATAGGGATTGCATTGAATCTGTAGATTGCTTTGGGTAGTATAGTCATTTTCACAATATTGATTCTTCCAATCCAAGAACATGGTAGACCTCTCCATCGATTTGTATCATCTTTAATTTCTTTCATCAGTGTCTTATAGTTTTCTGCATACAGGTCTTTGGTCTGCTTAGGTAGGTTTATTCCCAGGTATTTTATTCTTTTTGTTGCAATGGTTAATGGGAGTGTTTCCTTAACTTCTCTTTCAGATTTTTCATCATTAGTGTTTAGGACTGCAAGAGATTTCTCTGCATTAATTTTGTATCCTGCAACTTTACCAGATTCATTAATTAGCTCTAGTAGTTTTCTGGTAGCATCTTTAGGATTCTCTATGTGTAGTATCATGTCATCTGCAAACAGTGACAGCTTTACTTCTTCTTTTCCGATTTGGATTCCTTTTATTTCTTTTTCTTCTCTGATTGCTGTGGCTAAAACTTCCAAAACTATGTTGAATAATAGTGGTGAGAGTGGGCAACCTTGTCTTGTTCCTGATCTTAGTGGAAATGGTTCAGTTTTTCACCATTGAGAACGATGTTGGCTGTGGGTTTGTCATATATGGCCTTTATTATGTTGAGGTAAGTTCCCTCTATGCCTACTTTCTGGAGGGTTTTTATCATAAATAGGTGTTGAATTTTGTCAAAAGCTTTTTCTGCATCTATTGAGATGATCATATAATTTTTATCCTTCAATTTGTTAATATGGTGTATCACATTGATTGATTTGAGTATATTGAAGAATCCTTGCATTCCTGGGATAAACCCCACTTGATCATGGTGTATGATCCTTTTAATGTGTTGTTGGATTCTGTTGCTAGTATTTTGTTGAGGATTTTTGCATCTATTATCATCAGTAATATTGGCCTGTAGTTTTCTTTCATTGTGACATCTTTGTCTGGTTTTGGTATCAGGGTGATGGTGGCCTCGTAGAATGAGTTTGGGAGTGTTCCTCCCTCTGTTCTATTTTGGAAGAGTTTGAGAAGGATAGGTGTTAACTCTTCTCTAAATATTTGATAGAATTCGCCTGTGAAGCCATCTGGTCCTGGGCTTTTGTTTGTTGGAAGATTTTTAATCACAGTCTCAATTTCAGTGCTTGTGATTGGTCTGTTTATATTTTCTATTTCTTCCTGGTTCAGTCTTAGAAGGTTGCGCTTTTCTAAGAATTTGTCCATTTCTTCCATGTTGTTCATTTTATTGGCATATAGTTGCTTGTAGTAATCTCTCACGATCCTTTGTATTCTGCAGTGTCAGTTGTTACTTCTCCTTTTTCATTTCTAATTCTATTGATTTGAGTCTTCTCCCTTTTTTTCTTGATGAGTCTGGCTAATGGTTTATCAATTTTGTTTATCTTCTCAAAGAACCAGCTTTTCGTTTTATTGATCCTTGTTATTGTTTCCTTCATTTCTTTTTCATTTATTTCTGATCTGATCTTTATGATTACTTTCCTTCTGCTAACTTTGCGGGTTTTTTGTTCTTCTTTCTCTAATTGCTTTAGGTGTAAGGTTAGGTTGTTTATTTGAGATGTTTCTTGTTTCTTGAGGTAGGATTGTATTGCTATAAACTTCCCTCTTAGAACTGCTTTTGCTGCATCCCATAGGTTTTGGGTCATCGTGTTTTCATTGTCATTTGTTTCTAGGTATTTTTTTATTTCCTCTTTGATTTCTTCAGTGATCTCTTGGTTATTAAGTAGTGTATTATTTAGCGTCCATGTGTTTGTATCTTTTACAGATTTTTTCCTGTAATTGATATCTAGTCTCATAGCATTGTGGTCGGAAAAGATACTTGATATGATTTCAATTTTCTTAAATTTACCAAGGCTTGATTTGTGACCCAGGATATGATCTATCCTGGAGAATGTTCCATGAGCACTTGAGAAGAAAATGTATTCTGTTGTTTTTGGATGGCATGTCCTATAAATATCAATTAATGTATCATTTAAAGCTTCTCTTTCCTTATTTATTTTCATTTTGGATGATCTGTCCATTGGTGACACTGGGGTGTTAAAGTCCCCTACTATGATTGTGTTACTGTCGATTTCCACTTTTATGGCTGTTAGCATTTGCCTTACGTATTGAGGTGCTCCTATGTTGGATGCATAAATATTTACAATTGTTATATCTTCTTGGATTGATCCCTTGATCATTATGTAGTGTCCTTCTTTGTCTTTTGTAATAGTCTTTATTTTAAAGTCTAATTCCTATTAGAGAATGGACTTCAGGATATGGGGAGGGGGAAGGGTCAGCTGTGACAAAGTGAGAGAGTGGCATGGACATATATACACTACCAAACGTAAAATAGATAGCTAGTGGGAAGTAGTTGCATAGCACAGGGAGATCAGCTTGGTGCTTTGTGACCACCTAGAGGGGTGGGATAGGGAGGGTGGGAGGGAGGGAGACGCAAGAGGAAAGAGAGATGGGAACATATGCATATGTATAGCTGATTCACCTTGTTATAAAGCAGAAAATAACATATCATTGTAAAGCAATTATACTCCAATAAAGATGTTAAAAAAAAAAGTCTATTTTGTCTGATATGAGAATTGCTACTCCAGCTTTCTTTTGATTTCCATTTGCATGGAATATCTTTTTCCATCCCCTCACTAACAGTCTGTATGTGTCCCTAGGTCTGAAGTGGGTCTCTTGTAGGCAGCATATATACAGGTCTTGTTTTTGTATCTATTCAGCCAGTCTATGTCTTTTGGTTGGAGCATTTAATCCATTTACATTTAAGGTAATTATTGATATGTATGTTCCTATTACCATTTTCTTAATTGTTTTGGGTTTGTTATTGTAGGTCTTTTCCTGCTCTTGTGTTTCCTGCCTAGAGGAGTTCCTTTAGCATTTGTTGTAAAGCTGGTTTGGTGGTGCTGAATTCTCTTAGCTTTTGCTTGTCTGTAAACGTTTTAATTTCTCCATCAAACCTGAATGAGACCCCTGCTGGGTAGAGTAATCTTGGTTGTAGGTTTTTCCCTTTCATCACTTTAAACATGTCCTGCCACCTCCTCCTGACTTGCAGAGTTTCTGCTGAAAGATCAGCTGTTAACCTTATGGGGATGTCCTTGTATGTTATTTGTTGTTTTTGCCTTGCTGCTTTTAATATTTTTTCTTTGTATTTAATTTTTGATAGTTTGATTAATATGTGTCTTGGTATGTTTCTCCTTGGATTCATCCTGTATGGGACTCTGTACTTCCTGGACTTGATTAACATTTCCTTTCCCATATTAGGGAAGTTTTCAACTATAATCTCTTCAAATATTTTCTCAGTCCCTTTCTTTTTCTCTTCTTCTTCTGAGACCCCTATAATTCGAATGTTGGTGCGTTTAATGTTGTTCCAGAGGTCTCTGAGACTGTCCTCAATTCTTTTCATTCTTTTTTCTTTATTCTGCTCTGCAGTAGTTATTTCCACTATTTTATCTTCCAGGTCACTTACCCGTTTTTCTGCCTCAGTTATTCTGCTATTGATTCCTTCTAGAGAATTTTAAATTTCATTTATTGTGTTGTTCATCATTGTTTGTTTGCTCTTTATTTCTTCTAGGTCCTTGTTAAATGTTTCTTGTATTTTCTCCATTCTATTTCCAAGATTCTGGATCATCTTTACTATCATTACTCTGAATTCTTTTTCAGGTAGACTGCCTATTTTCTCTTCATTTGTTTGGTCTGGTGGGTTTTTACCTTGCTCCTTCAACTGCTCTGTGTTTGTTTGTCTTCTCATTTTGCTTAACTTATTGCGTTTGGGGTCTCCTTTTTGCAGGCTGCAGGTTCATAGTTCCCATTGTTTTTGGTGTCTGTCCCCAGTAGCTAAGTTTGGTTCAATGGGTTGTGTAGGCTTCCTGGTGGAGGGGACCGGTGCCTGTGTTCTGGTGGATGAGGCTGGATCTTGTCTTTCTGGAGGGCAGGACCACGTCTGGTGGTGTGTTTTGGGGTGTCTGTGGCCTTATTATGATTTTAGGCAGCCTCTGTGCTAATGGGGGCGGTTGTGGTCCTGTCTTGCTAGTTGTTTGGCATAGGGTGTCCAGCACTGTAGCTTGTTGCGTGGAGCTGGGTCTTAGCATTGGGATGGAGATCTCTGGGAGAGCTTTTGCCGTTTGATATTACATGGAGCTGGGAGGTCTCTGGTGGGCCAAAATCCTGCACTCGGCTCTCCCACCTCAGAGGCACAGGCCTGACACCCAGCTGGAGCACCAAGACCCTGTCAGCCACACGGCTTAGAAGAAAAGGGAGAAAAAAAGATAGAAAAATAAATAAAATAAAAAATAATTTAAAAGTAATTAGAAAAAGAAAAAGAAAAAAGAAAGAGCAACCAAACCAAAAAACAAATCCGCCAATGATAACAAGTGCTAAAAACTGTACTAAAAAATAAACAAACAAAATGGACAGACAGAACCCTAGGACAAACGGTAAAACAAAGCTATACAGACAAAATCACACAAAGAAGCATACACATACACAGAAAAAGAGAAAAAGGAAAAAAATATATATATCGTTGCTCCCAAAGTCCACCGCCTCAATTTGGGATGATTCGGTGTCTATTCATGTATTCCACAGATGCAGGTATATCAAGTTGATCGTGGAGATCTAATCCGCTGCTCCTGAGGCTGCTGGGAGAGATTTCCATTTCTCTTCTTTGTTCGCACAGCTCCCGGGGCTCAGCTTTGGATTTGGCCCCGCCTCTGCACGTAGGTCGCGTGAGGGCGTGTTCCCGCTCAGACAGGACGGAGTTAAAGGAGCAGCTGATTAAGCGGCTCTGGCTCACTCAGGCCGCGGGGAGGGAGGGTACGGAGTGCGGGGCGAGCCTGCAGCGGCAGAGGCCAGCGTGACGTTACACCAGCCTGAGGTACGCCATGTGTTCTCCCGGGGAAGTCGTCCCTGGATCCCGGGACCCTGGCAGTGGCGGGCTGCACAGGCTCCCGGGAGGGGAGGTGTGGAGAGTGGCCTGTGCTTCCACACAGGCTTCTTGGTGGCGGCAGCAGCAGCCTTAGCTTCTCATGCCCGTCTCTGGGGTCCGCGCTGATAGCCGCCGCTCGCGCCTGTCTCTGGAGCTCATTGAGGCGGTGCTCTGAATCCCCTCTCCTCACACACCCCGTAACAATATTCTCTTGCCGCTTCGGCAGCTCCAGGCTTTTTCCCGGACTCCCTCCCGGCTAGCTGTGGCGCACTAACCCCTTCAGGCTGTGTTCACGCCGCCAACCCCAGGCCTCTCCCTGGGGTCTGACCTCCGAAGCCCGCGCCTCAGCTCCCAGCTCCCACCCGCCCCGGCGGGGGAACAGACAAGCCTCTCGGGCTGGTGAGTGCCGGTCGGCACCGATCCTCTGTGCGGGAATCTCCCCGCTTTGCCCTCCGCACCCCGGTGGCTGCGTTCTCCTCCGTGGCACCGAAGCTCCCCCCCCGCCTCCGTACCCATCCCCTCCGCCCCGCCATCCCCTGTCTGCACCGCTGAAGGGCCTTCCTAGTGTGTGAAAACTTTTCCTCCTTCACAGCTCCCTCCCACAGGTGCAGGTCCCGTCCCTATTCTTTTGTCTCTGTTTTTTCTTTTGCCCTAACCGGGTACGTGGGGAGTTTCTTGCCTTTTGGGAGGTCTGAGGTCTTCTGCCAGCGTTCAGTAGGTGTTCTGTAGGAGCTGTTCCACATGTAGATGTATTTGTGGCGAGGAAGGTGATCTCCGCGTCTCACTCTTCCGCCATCTTGAAGATCTCACAGCAGCCGTGTCTGATCCGTTAGGGTCCTGGTGTGGAGGAGACAGAGGTGATGTGGTCCGTCCTCCCTATTTTCCAGAAGGGAGAATGGAGACCGTAGTATTTACCAGGGCTTGTTGACATCATGGTGACAATATTAACTCCAAAAACTATAACTTGTCACGCACTCAGTGTGTGCCAGGCCCTTTTCATGGATTAGCTCCTTAAACCCCCAGGAGACCCTGTGATGTAAATTCCCATCCTACGTACCAGGAAATCGAGCCTCAGAGAGATGGTGTGACCTGCCCAGAGTCACACAGCACATAACTGGACAGGCCGTGATTTGACAAAGTTTTTGTCCAAGTCCAGATGCCAGAGACATAATATTGTTCTGTTGCC
The DNA here is from genome assembly GCF_963924675.1 of Phocoena phocoena. NCBI lineage: Eukaryota > Metazoa > Chordata > Mammalia > Artiodactyla > Phocoenidae > Phocoena > Phocoena phocoena. The sequence goes on from NC_089231.1 coordinate 71,786,569, forward strand.
CAAGGAAGTTGCTGTTTATTGAGCTCCTACTATGGGCTGGGCACTGTGTGGGGCTTGGGGAATACAGAGGTGAATGACAGATCCATTCAATGGACCGTATGTCCTGTGTCCACTCCCCAGGGAATCTTGAGGGCAGCACGCGTGTGACTACAGTGCCCAGCACAGAGCTTGGCACAAAGTACAACCTCAGTTAATGTTGGCCGAATAAATGAATAAACTACTGCAGGTTCTACAACAAGCACTTAAGGATGATTGTAGCTAAAACACCTCACTCTTGGAAGTGAAAACAAAAATAAACTTGACCATGCTTTTCAATAAATTTTCCATATGGAAATCTTTAAACCAACCTCAAAATCAGTTCCAGGTCTATTGTGGATCTAGTTATGCAAGGTAGAACAATACACTTGTAGAATAAAACAAAGGAGAATGTTTTCATGACTTTGGGAGAAGGCAAAGATTATGTAACTAGGATAAAATTGTGCTAACCATGAAGGGAAAAAATTGGCTCTTTTAAAATAAGAAGTTCCATTCATCAGTAGACACCATTAAGTGAAAGAAACAGTAAAGTGCAATGGAAAAGGCTTTCTGCAAAACACATTTCCTACAAAGGATGTGGCAAAAAAAAAAAAAAAAGGAAAAATGAACAAAGGACGTGAATAGACATTTCCCAACAGAGGATATCCATTGCTAAAACTCAAATGAAAATGTGCTCATTATTCTTCAGTGAAATGTAGTTTGACACCCCAATGTGACAGTTCCACACATTTGCCAGAATGTCGAAAGTATATAAAAGTTCTCATATCTAGTGTTGCTGAGGATGTGGAGGAACTGGAACTCCTCCAGGGCTGACAGTTGGGTAAGTTGACACACACTCTGGGAGGCTATGTGTCAGTATCTTCTAAAAGTGATTACATCCAGACCTTGGACACCACAGTCTCCCCTCTGCATAATCCCAACGCAGATGTGTACTTATGTTCACAAATACACATGTATTAGAATGTTCATAGGACCACAATCCCTAAGATTGTGAAATCCCAGACGTGAAACAGTCCACATGGCCGTTAATGGCAGGATGAATAAAGCGTGGCATATTCACACAGTGGGACACTACACACGCAGAGAATGAGCAAACCACAACTGCATGGAACAAGATAGATGAACCTCACAGACGAAGGAAATCAGACACCAGATTACCTACTGTTGGCCAGATAATGTGATAAGCAAGTCACACGCATCATCTCACTCAGTCCTCATCACGAGACAGTGAGTTGCTGTAATTATCCCATTTTACTAGTGAGGAGACTGAGGCCCAGAGAGCTTGGGTCCCCTGTCTACATCCACTTGTACCAGACGATGCGTTACTGATTGTACTCCTGTGTGACTGGGGTACCAACAGAATTCTGTTGTACAAACTTGAATTTCCTCCTAACTGAACACCAGAGCTTGTCCATTAAGGGAAATGGTCCTTGATCCTGAATATCTGGGGCTTGAAAATTGGGGGGAAAAAGTTTTGGATAGGAAATTTTATTTATTAAATTTTTAAAATTGAAGTATAGCTGATTTACAAAGTTGTGTTAGTTTCTGGTATACAGCAAAGTGATTCAGTTATACGTATATGTATTTTTTCAGATTCTTTTCCCTTACAGTTTATTACAAAATATTGAGTATAGTTCCCAGTGCTATACAGTAGGTCCTTGCTGGTTATCTATAGTAGTGTGTATATGTTAATCCCAAACTCCTAATTTATCCCTACCCCCTCCTTCCCCTTCAGTAATTTAAGTTTGTTTTCTATGTCTGTGGGTCTATTTCTGTTTTGTATATAAGTTCATTTGTATCATTTTTTTAAGATTCCACATATAAGCAATATCATGATATTTTTGTCTTTATCTGGTTTATTTCACTTAGTATGATAATCTCTAGGTCCATTGGATAGGAAATTTAGAATTTTGCTTATTAAAGACATGAAAACCCACCACGCATCCTGTCTCCATCATTTCAAAAAAGAAAATCCATCTTAACACCTAAACGTAAGAAGGACATAACTTCAGGAAAAAAAAAAAAAAAACATAGCCTTTCCCAGGCAGGGACAGTCGGTGTTTGTATACTGACATTTTTGCTACAGAAGTTTTCTGCCGCCGGCATATAGATTTGAATCTTGTCTTCGATACTTCCTAGCTGTGTGACCTTGGGTAAGTAGCTTCTCCTCTCTGCGCCTCACTGCCTCCTCCTCGGGGTCGTTTCGAGGATTAAATGATGTAACCTGTGTAAAGCTCTTAGAACACTCCATAAACTACAGAGGCTGATGTAGATTTATCGTCGCCGACATTCACGAGAGACAACAGCGCCACCTGGTGGCCTTTCATCCCGGGGACAGAGAAGCGGCTTCCGCGGAGCAATAATGAGGCATCTGCCGGCAGTGAGGGGAACCTTGTGTAATGGCCAAGGGTGAGGAAGAAGCAGGGAGAAAAGCCATAAATATTCATGGCATCACTTAAAGCTCAGGCCTGTCGGTCCGCCTGAGAATAAAGTTTGTTCCTCAGAAGCTACTACCCAAGCTGTCAGCTCTGGAAGAGGAGAGAAAATGAAATCTCTCTTCCGGGCACCGCCTCCGTTTCCCACCCACCTCCCGAGCCTTGGGGCCAGGAAAGGGGGCTGCTTTCATTGGGGTGGGGGGAGCCGTCTCTTCACGGGCCTAGGTGCTGTCACCTACTGGGGTCGGGGCTGGGCGTGGGGTGGCTGTCAGCCACAGCCCTCCTTGCCTCTTTCCTGCAAGGTCTGAAGATGGAAAAAGGGACGGCAACCTGAACGTGGGAGCCTTTTTGTGACGGTCACAAAACAGGGACACATGTAAGCTTAGTGTTCTCCCCGATATGGGTCTTTCACAGACCAAGCCATTAACCACTGGGAACAGCCCTTTGTCCTCAGAAGAGTCATTTCAGGAGAGGCTGTGAGACCTGAAAGACGACTTGAAGACTCTCTCTGTTTACATTCCTTCCCCAGGGTGAGAGATTGATATTGATTTTTCTTTCCTGTCTCTGCCTGCAGGCCTTCGCGTAGCCCGCGAGCCTGGGAAGGAAACTCGGCAAAAGACAAAGAAGGTTGGCTCTGGGAGAAGGTAGGCTTACGTTGGAATCTCGGTCCTGACGCTCACTGACTGGGTGACCTTGGGCAAGTCACGGTCTCCTTGACCGTGCTTCTGCACCTGGGAGTGACGATGGCACATCCCTCAGGGGTTCGAGTGTGCTAATGTATTCCACAGTCTCAGGTGCCTCCAGGGGCCAGGCAGGCGTTGTGAACGTGAGAAGTAGGCCAGGTGTAGGGCAGCAGGGGGTGCTGGGAGCTGTGGTAAACCAGGAGCCCTAACCCCGTGGAGTGGTGGCAGCTGCTGGCCAGCGTCATCTGCTCCACGGCACTCAGGCATTTGATCCAGGCATTCTAGTAAACCTCAAAATCCCAGAATTTTTTTTTTCAAGAGTCTGTGGGCAGATTTAGGCATCGTTGGGCTTAGCTGATGGGAGGGAACAGATTTGGTTAGCAGAAAAATATGGTGGAAAGAAAGGTGAGCCCAGTGCTGCCAGTTTTTTTCCCCAATGTTCAAGAGAAACAGGAAGTCATCTCTAGTTTTCGGTGTTGGCAGTTGAACATTTTATAAACAATGCACTGTGATCTATAATAAAACCCCATGTTGGCTGTGTGACCTTGGGCAAGTCTCTTAACATCCCTGAGCTTCTGTTTCTTTATGAATAGTGAGGGTAAGAGTACACCTAGCTCCTGATCTTAGCAATTTACATAAATCACTCCATTTAACCTTTCCCCCACTGTGATAAGGGAGCTGTTAATATTATTCCTCATTTTACAGCTGAGGGAACAGAGGTGCAGAGAAGCTAAGTAACTTGCCCAGAATCCCATAGCTAATAAGTAACAGGGCTTTTGTGAGAATGAAATACTGCATGGAAAGGGGTCAGTGAGTATTAGCTATATTGTTGTGCCATGGTCATTATTACCACTATTATTAGTAACAGAAATGGCTCACGGTCAGGTCTCAAACTTAATTCAATGGCCAAAGTAAGCCGCTAAGACTTTGATCCATCAGCCAAGACCAGGACCAGCTCTGCATCACGTGGTATGTATTTTTACAGGTAGCTCTTGGCCATCTTAATAGTTCTTTTCACGTAGACATTGGGTCACACTGCCAGTGGGTTTTCTGGGATGATAAGTAGATTTAGACCCCTGGTGCAGTGGATAGATCCTCATCTTGAGGTGACCAAGCCAATCATGACCAGTTATTTACAGCCTGAGTTCTTCTGAGATCAATACGAATTTGCTCTTCATCGAGTGAGCTGTAAACCATGGGTGACAGGCAGCCTGAAAAGCAGTTGACATGGGGGTGGAGAGCTTGCAGGGTCTGGAGAGGGGCCAGGCTATTAGAGGAGAGACGAGGCAGAGGGTGGAGGAGGCCGACCTCTGTCCAGGGGCTGTGGACAGAGCTGCCCAGAGTTCCCATTGGGACCTGCTCAGGACATCGTCTCGTTGAGAGAGTAGATTTGATTGGCAGTGAGGCATGGAAGAAAGACATTAAGTTCTGGAGTGGACAGAACTGGATTCGTATTTCCATTGTGCTGTTTTCTACCTGTGCTTCTCTGAGGAAATTGGGCCCTGTTCCCTGATGCTTGGTTTTCTCCTCAGTAAAATGGGCAATTAACTGAACCAATTGCACAGCTGAGGACGAAATGAGTCTGTGTTTGCAAAGCCCTTGTTTTTACTGCAATGCGGGGCTGTCAAGTGCAGTCCTTAAGAGGCTGTGGAGTCAGGCAGACCTGGCATGGAATCCTGCCTCTTTCACCTCCAAGCTGAGTAACCTTGGGAAGTTACTCTACCACTCTGAGCCTCAGTTTTCGTATATAGGGATAGTAATAGAAGTCCCTGCCCAGGGCGGCTGTGATCATTAAATGAGATGACGCACATGAAGATAAATCAGCACCATGCACAGGATACAGTGTGAGCTCAGCAGGAAGATGGCGTGACTTTTGTCCATCTGATTCTTATTAACCCCAAGCTGGCAGCGCAGTTAAGAGCGAAAGAGGGTGTGTGGGGCACTTGAATTAACAAAGCACTGTGGGGCTTTGCACAAGGAGCCCCATCTATGTACAGCCCTTGGGGCACCTTCTCAGTCTCCCTGGTTTTCTCTTGCTCTGGCCAGTGATGGGGAACGGTCTTTGCGGTCTCTCCGTGGACTTAGCCAGAAGGACTTCCTTGAACAATCCTACAGTTATTTCAGGAATTTCCCCCCTCCCCAATACATCAGCCAAGCAAGAGCCATTCTCAAGATTATTATGGTTGAGAGGGGGATTTAGAGAATATTTGTTTGAATCTGTTGCCTCCCAATGTCTTTATCAAAACCATGTGTTCCAAGAGATTGTTCACAAGAGGCCCATCTCTGTCCTGTCCTCTCCAAGTATCTTGCTAGTCAAGAGACAAGGCGTTTCTTCTCCTTGGACGGGAGCAGTTTGGAACACAAGTGCAGAACGAGAGTTTTAAAGTCAGATCGAAGTGGTTGTGAAGCCCAAGTTCCCCTCTTGGCAGCTGGGTGACCTTGAAGGATGACCTCAACTGATTCCTGAACCAATGGAGAGAATATCAGCACCAGGTTCTAGGGCCACTTTGAAGATTAAATGGGATGTACATTAATGCCCTTGGCAGAGTACTTTGCTAATGCTTGTTAAACTGTTATTGTAACTACACATGTCCCAGATGAGCTCAGGGTAAAGACTGAGACTCTGGAATAGGCTAGGATATCACAGAATGCTCCATTTGATGCTACAGCACTGGGTTACACACCCCTGCTATTGGGAGGGCTATGCACAGTTCTTCGGTCAGTGGGATATCATCAGCTCTTAGAAAAGTAAAATTCTTCTCCTTTCCAGGCAGGTAGGAGCTGAGGCATCCCTCAGCCTTCCGAAGCTCTGGGATGCACTGGGCAGGGAATTTCTCCTAGGATCAACCTCTTGGTGGTCTGGGGTCATCCACCTATTAAACAGCCATTCAGCTTGCTCCATTCTAGAGAAACAGGGCTCTGCCAGTCCCTGTAATAGCCTAGGATTTGTGAATTCTTGAATCCAAATATACGTTTATGGGTATCAAGCCAATGACGAACTTAGGCCAGCCTGAATTTTGTAGATACATCATGTGTACAGTATAAGAGGATTACAGGGGGAAAGTAGAAAATGTCTAGGAAGCTATTCAGAGAGAAGTTACTATCTGTTTCTACCCAGTTATCTCATACCCATACCCATCTCCCACCAACTCAGCCACACGTTCATCCCTCCACCCACTGCCCAGTCCATATCCAACCTAATACCCACCCCATTCTTCATCCATCTATTCCTCTACCCACTCCATCTCCCTTCAGACCCACCCATCTGTCCCATCCATCCATCCAGACATCCAGACATCCACCACTTGCCCACCCTATCCATCCATTTAGCAAACGTTTATTAATTACTCATTATGTGCTACAACTTGTGTTATGGATCTAGGACACATATAACTTGAGACCTGGCTCCTTTTCCCAAGAACATCCTGTGTGCAAGAGCTATACTCTAGAATAAAAAAGACAAAACTCAACCAGGTTTTTTTTTTTAATATAAATTTATTTATTTATTTTTGGCTGCGTTGGGTCTTGGTTGCTGCACGCAGGCTTTCTCTAGTTGCAGTGAGCGGGGGCTACTCTTCATTGTGGTGTGCGGGCTTCTCATCACGGTGGCTTCTCTTGTTGTGGAGCACGGGCTCTAGGCATGCAGGCTTCAGTAGTTGTGGCACGTAGGCTCAGTAGTTGCGGCTCGTGGGCTCTAGAGCGCAGGCTCAGTAGTGGTGGCGCACGGGCTCGGTTGCTCTGTGGCATGTGGGATCTTCCCGGTCCAGGGCTCAAACCCATGTCCCCTGCATTGGCAGGCGGATTCTTAACCACTTCGCCACCAGCGAAGCCGTCAGCTAGGTTTTAATAAGATACAACACGCGGAATCTTGTAGTGGTTACGTAAGCACATGGGCTTTGTAGCCAGACCAACTTGACTTTGTTTTGGGCTCTGCCACTTGCCAGATGGATATCCTTGTACCAATCGTAGCACATTATTAAACCCCAGTTTCCTCATCTGCGAAGTAGGAATAATAATTGCATCTCCTTCAGAGGATCTTGGTGAACACTACACAAGTTAATGCTAAGAAAGTTAGCATGTTGACAAAGGGTCACATAGCAAAGAACTGTAGCTGTCCTCTGGGAATTGAGAGCAGCCCCAGACGACAACCAGGAAGACAATGGGAACCTCAGTCCTACAGCTACAAGGAACTGAATTCTGCCAATACTGCTGCAGGCTTGGAAGGGGACCCTGAGCTCTGGGAAGGAGCCCACTTGACACCTTGATTGAAGCATCGTGGGACCCTGAGAAGACCCAGCTAAGCCATGCCTGGACTACTGACTCATGGAAACAGCGAGATATTGATTGCATGTGGTTTTAAGCCACTAAGCTTGAGGAAATTTGTGATGTGGCAATAGGTAACTAAGATATTCAGTAACTTGCCCAAGGCTACAGAGCTCCTCAAGGATAGAGCTGGGATTCAGAGCAGGAGAGAACCACAACATGGTATTGAAAGATAACCAGCCAGAGGGATTAAAACGCAAAAGATTTCCTGATTAGCCTTCAATTGACTGGAAAATCCAGTTAATCAGAATTTCTAATTCTTGGACCTTATGATTTGTCAGGGATTTTCTGGATTTGAAATCAAGTTTTCCATGGCAATTGGGGCAAATACCCATGGATGCCCTGATGACGCTGGATAAATGTAGCCACTGTAGAGTCGGGAGAAGAAAGTTCTGTTTCTTTTTACGTAAAGGTCTGATTCAGAGCAACCAAGTGTTAGAAGATAGTAAGGAATGTGAAGGAAGCATAGGGTGATGTGACAGAGGGCAACTGTGGGATCTACGTGGAGAAAACAAGTAGGAGAGGACAGCAGAGCTGACACATGAATGGAGAGAGGGAGGCAGCAAGGCCAGGACTGGAGGAAGCAGAGCATTCAAGGCACAGGGAAGAGCAGGTGTAAAGGCCCTGTGGTGGGAGCAAACGTGGGCCAGACAGGGAAGAGGAAGGATGCTCTTAGGAGGCTGACACACAGTGTGTGTGGTGAATCAGAGGAGCCTGGTGTGTCAGGAGGGCCAGAGATGAGGTCGCCAGGGGTCAGTTAGGGTAAGAAAAGGAACTTGGACTTCATCCTGTTGGCAGCAGGGAGCCATAAAAAGGAGCAGCAGGGGGCTTCCCTGGTGGCACAGTGGTTGAGAGTCCGCCTGCCGATGCAGGGGACACGGGTTCGTGCCCCAGTCCGGGAAGATCCCACATGCTGCGGAGCGGCTCGGCCTGTGAGCCATGGCCGCTGAGCCTGCGCGTCCGGAGCCTGTGCTCTGCAACGGGAGAGGCCGCGACAGTGAGAGACCCGCGTACCACAAGAAAAAAAAAAAAAAAAGAAAAGGAGCAGCAGGATCCGAGTTATATTGTTCAGTGATCCCTCTGATTGCTGTGGGCAGGACGGAGAAGGCGGCTGGAAGGATGGTACTGAGAACAGGTTGGAGACCCTGCAGTAGTCCTAGCACAGGACATTCTGAGGGATTTCTTGTCTCCTCCCACTGGGATCCTTGGCAGATCCTTTAACTCACCAAGCCCTTTCCTGGCTCAGGGTTGCTCACATGGAGGTCCCTCACCTACAATCCTCTTTCAGCACCTTTCCCTCGCTACCTCTCCAGCTCTTTTCTTACATCTTCTTCTCTCATGTCTTTTCATCTGGAATTCTTCTCTGACCCCAAGTCCAGCGGAGTGCTCATGGCATCGAGCTCTCACTGAGCTTGCGAAATGCAGCTTACCCCTCGCTTCTCCTTCGGGAGCCTATGAAAGCAAGAATTGCATCATTGCTGCCCTACACAGAAAACATGCAGAAGACTCTCAGCAAATCTTTCTGCTTGAGATTTATGCTGCTGACCCTAAATGATTTTTAAACAACTAAGTAGGGTCGGTCTTTCAAGCAAATGTGTTTTTAGAGCAATAACTACGATTGGCCGCGTGCCTCACATGTACCAGGAACGGCGTTAAGCTCATGAAATCCACTCACTCATTTAATCATCTTGAGAGCCATGCCAACTAGAAATGTTCACCCCCATCTTTCAAATGGGAAACTGTGGATGAAAATGGCTCCATAACTTGCCCAAGAAAACCTTCTGACTACGTGATGGAGATCACAATTTAAGTCCACGTCCATTTGGGTGCAAAGCTCGTGCTCTTCTGACCAATGACTCCTAAAGATCGGCACAGTCACTCCTTCCACAAGGAGGTAGCAAAGCACCAGCTTTGGAGGTGGTGGAGGATATGATGTGTCATTAGCCAGAGCTCCTGCCTTCTAGGGGATGAGCACCTGGAAGATGAAAAGAGATGGAGAGAAGTGTTGACGTAGTGCTTATACCTCGGGGATCCATGTGACCCAGTCTCAAGAGCTGTTGAGATCAACAGAACAGTCTCATGATTCCAAGAATAATTTCAAAATAACTTACATTCATTTATCGTAATTCCTCAACACTAAGGAGACGACTCGTGCTCCACAGAAGTATTTCTTAAACTTCTTCTTCTATCCCAGTCACACCCCAAACCACCTTCTCCTCTCTTAACTGATGCATCTCCTTCCCTTCTCTTACCTTTTGCATTAAGATTCCATATCACTGAAGCTCCAAACAGCTGACAAAACCCAAAGCAGCCCCTTTGACTGTTTGGTGGAAGCCATGGACTTTCCCCTGGGGAAGTACTCAAATGCATGTGTGTGCATGCAGACACACACACACACACACACACACACACACCCCCCACACTGGTTTCACTGGTTTGCCAGTCATTTCAGGGGGTCCATAGACCTCCTGAATCTTACCCCAGTTTCTGAGTGAGAACCCCCGCCATTGGCAATCTGAAAAGCCGTCAGCTCCTTAGCATTTGCCAAAGGAAAAGAGCTTCTCCTCCTAACCATGTGCGTGAGAGAACTTCTCTCCCCCCACCCCGCTAACCAACCTAACCCCATGCTTGCTGCTTCAGAAGCTTGTCATTCTGCAGTTTCCAGCCTGGAATGACTTTCTCTTCCAGGGAGCGGGGAGCTCTGGAATTAGGAGAGCAGAGGACAAAGGCCTTAGCAGCACTCTAGATGTTGAAACACCAGCAGAAAGAGCTGGAGCCAAGTCTCTCCGTTTACAGTCTGAGTTCAGCTTCTTGATACCCAAGGTGGTTTTAATTTAACCACGTGGCATGGTTCTGGAGACCAGCAGTTCTCAGCCACAGCATGGCATCACCACTGGGTGGCCATAAGTTATCAGGGACGTTGGAAAATAGTCTGAGCTATTGGTGAAATACCAAAGGTGGCAGATTGTTTGCTTAAAAAATAAGTTTGAGAACATTCAAGTTTCTTTCTATAATGATGCTGTTTTCAATGCTTTACTTCCAGATGTGCTTTCCTGCGGGTGGGGGATGGGTGGGAATAGGCAGTGGGTACCATCTGGGGAATTCAGAACAACCCTGAGATACCCACAATCTTACCCTTCATGGTTCCTGATTTTTTTATGTTTAAAGCATAAACATATGTTTATGCTGACCCCAAGATTTGCTTTGCTAACCCCAAGAGTTTTTATTTTTCTCCTTTCAGAACAGTGTTTCCCAAACCCCAGTTATTTTAATATCACCTTCAAGGTTTTTGCCCTATGTTTGGTTACACATTCTTTTTTCCTAAGATTTGTTCTAGTAGTCATTCCTCTATAGTTTTGGCTCAAGCAGTCATGTTCACAAAATCATGAGGTTGAGTGTTTATTATTTCCCCTCAAGACCCACTAAAATAAGCACATAACTTTAAAAATAAAATTCACCATCCATGTTCCATCAAAAATCATTCCCGGGCTTCCCTGGTGGCGCAGTGGTTGGGAGTCCGCCTGCCGATGCAGGGGACGCAGGTTCGTGCCCCGGTCCGGGAAAATCCCATATGCCACGGAGCGGCTGCGCGTGAGCCATGGCCGCTGAGCCTGCGCATCCGCAGCTTGTTGGTTCCACAACGGGAGAGGCCACAGCAGTGAGAGGCCCGCGTATCTCCAAAAAAAAAAAAAAAAAAAAAAAAAAAAATCATTCCCTACACCCCCGAGTGGTACAGTTACCACATTAAAAAAAATTATTTTAATACAATTTATTTATTCATTTTTTGGCTGCACCATGCAGCATGTGGGATCTCAGTTCTCCAGCTAGGGATTGAACCCGTGCCCCCTGCAGTGGAAGCGTGGAATCTTAACCACTGGACCTCCAGGGAAGTCCCTGGTTACCACATTTTTGAGGACACACTGTTCTAATAAGTGCCCTCATGAGTTGAAGAAATTAACTTTGATCCACTTATTCATTTGTCAATTCCAGTTCTTCTTTGAAAACCATCCATTAGAAGCTTACTACATGCCAGGCACTGGCCTAGGCAGGTGTGCGCTCAGTATTTCATTTAATCCTGGCAACAGAACTCTGAGGTTACTATTGCTATTCCCATTTTACAGATGGAGAAAAAGGCTTAGAGAGGTGTAAGGGTCTTGCCCGAGGTCACACAGCCTGTGATTTCCAGGAGGACAGAACCAGGTGTCTCTCTAAGGGTAGTGAGAAACTTCCAACCATGATGGAGGTGCTGGTTGACCTACTCGAGTACTTGGGTACTGGGTTTCTTTTTTTTTATTTAATTTTTTAAAAATTTAAAATTACTTTTACTTCTTATTTTAATTTTTATTATTTATTTATTTATTTATTTATTGGCTGTGCCGTGCGGCATGTGGGATCTTAGTTCCCCAACCAGGGACTGAACCTGTGTCCCCTGCATTGAGAGTGCAGAGTCTTAACCACTGGTCTGCCGGGGAAGTCCCTTTATTTTTAAATTTAAAATTTTTTAATTTTTTAATTTATTTTTAAAATCAAAAAAAGTTTTTAGGGTGCTGGGTTTCTAAGGCAGCCCCAGCTCCTCTAAACAGTCAAACCGCAGTGGAGACATTTGTTTGTGAAATATGTCACTGTGTTCCAGCAGCCTAGATTCTTTCCAAGAGTTTCTCGAAAATCCAGAACAATAAATATCAGATTCTTTATTGCCCGCCACATAATAGGAATATAACTTATTACCATCAGAGCACCATCCTTTCGGCAGCCTCCGTAAATCTGGCGCTCCACTGACTCCAAATGCATTTAAGCAAAACCCGGCCCACGTAGTGGAGCAGTGGATGTAATTGGAATATGGAGCGGAGCTTTTCGGAGCTTTTGGATTAATCATATGCTGAATATTAACTGTGTATTATGTTGATTTCCTTGTAAATATATTCAGAAGCCCCAGCGTGTGTACCTGACTCGAGCTTATACAATCAGAATAGCAAATATCCTGAATGTGGGGTTGAAAGCAGTTCCAACTGCAGTGTACGAGGCCAGGTTTAATTTCTCCTGAGAAAAAGAATACTTCAGCCCTCTCCAGGAGGCCTCAAAACACAATATATGGTTTTCTGACACCAGTGGAAGAAGCAATGTTTGTTTTCAGCTGCCTGGTTCAGAGTGGATTTTGTCAAAGATCAAGACTCTGTTTTGCAGAGAATCTTGGGGAACTCTTCTGGCTCTAGAACTTCTTTGGGAATAAGCCACTCTGTGTGATTGTCTTTACTGGGTGGGGTGGGCAGCGGGGGTTGGAAGGTGCAGATGAGGGAATAGGATGGGAGACAGTGTGACCAAAATTGAGGCTTAGAAAGAAAATCCTGAATGACTCCCAGCTCTGCCAAGGGCATTGCCAGGTGCCTTGTTTCATGAGATCAGTCACCTCCCTGAGTCACACACTTTATTGTTCACAAAGCAAGGCTTAAACCTGCAGAATCTTATCTAGTACTCACGGCAACTCTGAGAGGTTAAGTATTAAGATACCCATTTCACAGATGTAGAAAATGAGACTTGGACAAGTTTTGCTTTGAGGAAACGTGAATAAATAAGTCATGGGAGGAGGACCTGGACTCAGGCACAAAGTTAAGGGGACACCAGAAAAACTCGGCAATCAAGAGCAATGATATTCTAATGCCATATTTTTTAATTACTGCAAAAAAATCTATGATGAACAAAGTACCAACATTTTAAATTAAGACAGGATCAATAACAGGGCTTTGCTGAGCCATATTGAAGCCTGGGGAGAAAGGAAATATCAGTAATACGGATTCTGTCTTTATTTATCGTGTTAATCGAGTCTTTTCAGCTTCTCGTTAAATTTTGTGCCTGAGGTAGGTGCCTTGCTCGCCTCACCTTAGTTCCGGCCCTGCATGGGAGCCAGAATTATCTCCTTTAATCACACATGTGATCACATCAGGCCCCTGATCGAATCCCTCCCGGGGCTCCCTATTACTTACAGGAAAGAGTCCCGGTGCCCAAACCTGGCTCAGAGAGGCTTCTGGAATTGAGGGGACACACACAGCACGCCCTGAACCAGGCTGTAATTCACATACATTAAATTATTAATCATATTTGGTCCAAGGGCACCGGCTCCAGACTTAGACTGGATCCTGGGTTTGGATCTTGTTCGGTCATTTACTAGCAGTGTGATGTTGGATGATGCACTTAAAGTCCCAGGGTCTTAGTTTTCTCACCCGAGAGAGGGGGAAACAGTCATGTTGGTCTCATAGAGTTGCTGAGAAAATTCAGTAATAAAGAAAGGATAAAAAATAACATTTATTGAGTTTCCCCAGCATCTAGAGCACAGTAAGTGCTCAATTAATTCATTCAACAAATAGTTGTCAAGCATCTGCTATGTGCCAGGTACACAGTGCTGGAGCTTTGGGGGCTCAATAAATGCTAGTTACTGCTATTACTGTTATTTAATCCTCACAGCAGCCCACGAGGTAGGTATCACGATTTTCATCCTCATTTTACAGGCAAGGAAACTGAGGCTCAGAGGGATTAAGTAACATACCCAAGCTAAACCAATAATTAAATTGAGAAGACAGGATAGGACCCCAGCAGGAGATGTGGTTCCAAAGTCCGCAGGGTTCCTAGTGAGGGCTCCCGGAGCCTTGCCTGAGTGCGTTTGTCTCTCCCTCAGGACCACGAGCTTCTGGTGGGTAGCACCCCTGGTGTCTTCAGCCTCGTGTCTGCCTCAGGCTTAGCAAGGAGCTTTGCACACAGTAGGTGCTCAACAAAGGGCCAACAAAATAAACTGCATCTGGTCTTGTAGCGTTCTTGAATACGCTTTGTGGTGTGTGCCCTGGTATTTACTCCCATGATGGAGAATGTGTGTGGCTCCTCTCTGAACTCCTAGTTCCCTTCAAGGATAGAGAACCTGGCTCAGGTGGTGGAGGTGAGTCCAGAATGCAACTCTTCTCTCCCCCACCCCACCCCATGCACCTGCTTCTCCTCAAGGTTTCAGTGAACACAGCACAGTGCACCAACTGCTGATACAAGACACCCAGGCATTCTGTCCCTTTCCTCCTTCCCTGTCCCCTGACAGTCACTCAACCTCCTCATGCTGGAGATCCCACCTCCTAAGTCTTTTTCCCATCAGCCACTTTTCTCCATCCTCCCACCACCCTTGTCCAGCCTGCCATTGTGTCTTGCTTGGATGCCTATAGCCACTTCCTACTGCTCTGCCTGCTTCCAACCTTCCCCCCGTCCCATTCCATTCTTTATCGGGCAACCAGAGACCTCTTTTCAAACCACAGATTTGACCCCAGCCTCTTTCCTCCTTCAAACCCTGCCAAGGCTCAGCTTGCCTATAGCAGTGGTCTCTGGAGTGGGGCATCTGCAAACTGGGGGCAATGCAGGAGGATCCTCCCAGGTGTGGGAAAAAGGTATAAGAACTTCTGTTTCTGTGTATTTTCTATTATATCTGTTTTGAAAGTTATACTTCTGTGCATGTTTTATAATGTACTGTCTTAGCTCAGTTTATAATGTACTGTCTTAGTTCAGGTTCCCTGGAAGTGGAGCCTGAGGCAAGGATTTGGATCCGTGTGACTTACGGGGGTGGGGAGCACTCAGGAGAAACCTATGCGAGAGTCAGGGAAGCAGTATAGAGAAGAGGGAAAAACCTACGCAAGGGTGTGATGTCAGCTGGAGTCTAGCTTCAGCCTGGTCCATACGGGATCTCTGGCAGGTGAATTGCATCACAGGGGTTGACCTTTTGTGCCCCTCTGTCAGCCACCTGACCCTAGGGTGGTGAGGGGTGTCAACTTCAAAGTGAGACATCTCCCTTTAGCCAAGGGAAGTTGCTCAGATGAGAGGACAGCTCTTTTATGAATGAGTATACCCCCTGGGAAAGGGAACAGTCACCAAGACTGTCGACTATATGTACAGGGGTGTGGGAAGAAAGGATTAGACTGTCTATATCTATTTTCCATTTCTTCGTTTTACATTTTATGTATTTTCTCCATGTTTTATAATAGACACATCTCCATAATGCACATGATGTATTAGTATAGGATTATGTGTGTAATTTAACAATAAGTATATCAAAGTTGTGGAAGATTAGATTAAACCCATGTCTTTTTGACTCCCTGTGGGATATAGATGAACTTGAATCCACATCTGAATCCCAAGTCCCATGGCTGGAATCCAATCATGCATAGCAGCCAGAGCTGGGATGGGCAGGGTTGCAGCTCAAGCAACTGAACTCTAGACATTAGAGAGGCTCAGCTTTGTTTATTTTGGAATCCAGCATTAGAACACTTTGACCCAGTCTCACTGGTCACCTCATCACTCTCTGGGAGTGTGGGAAAAGGATGATTGCACCAAGGGGAGTCCTTGCAGCTGTTTTTAGAGGATCTGGTAATTCTGACCTCTTCCTATGCCTCAACCCTTAATGGAGCCTCCTGATGCTATGAAATCCACAACCTATCTCATCCTTGACCAAGAATAGCAGCCAGAGTGGAAAGCCCTATGGGACTGGGGAGCCAATGGTGTGAAGGTCATCCGCTTTCTAGCAAAAGGTGTTCTCGCTCTGTGCCTGGCTGGGACCTCTGTGCAAATTACTCCACGTGGAGCTTCTGGGCTGGTACTGGGAGATCTAAATTCAGGTCACACCTGGAATAGATGGCCGTGAAAAAGGAGGGACTCAAAAGTCAAGCACAGTTGGGACCCAACCTCACTTTGGCCAAGTACCAAACCTTACTAGCTGTGAGACCTTGGGCAACTTAGGTAATTTCTCTGAAGTTAATGGTGTTTACAACATCTAGATCAGTTTCCCAAAGCTGAACCCAGGACAGTGAGCTGTAAGCAGAGTCCTAACAATAATTGAGCACTTGCTATATGCCAGAACTGTGCGAAATGAGATGTGTATATCTATATGTATATGTACATATATAATGTGTGTACACACACACACACACACATATATTCTAATTTTATAATCTCAATAACCCTATTAGCTGGGCATGTTGACCTTATTATATAGCTGAGGAATCTGGGGCTCATCGAGGCCAAGTGACTGACTCATCACTGCTTGTAAGTGATGGAGCTGGGATTTGAACCAAGACTACTTACCTCCTCACCATCCCCTTCACTGCCTCAAATATCTTCCCTTAGTTATCAGCACCCCAAGTACAGACTCCAAACCCTTCTGAGACAGCAAAGGCCTTGTTTGCAGGCAGCTTGAAATCATAACTAGAAAGCAGAAATCATCTTTATTAAAATTCTGCAAGGTAGCCAGTTGGGTATAGAAAATGCACACATCCTATGATTTGAATGTCTTCTTTATCCCGGTTGGTGCCTACCCTAAATTAAAACCCCCTGAAGGTACCTCTGTCTTAATTAACAGTTTGTCTTGTTAACACCGTAAACATTTCTCTTGCTATGGAGCAGGTCGTGCCAATTAAAGGTGGAGACAAGGCTGTGCAGGAGGGTAGCACGTACTCACCCGCTGAGAAGGCCAGGCTCCTCTTGCCCACGTGGTCCCCACGTTTCTCTTGGGAGGTCACGGAGACACAGGGCCCTGGGATGACAGCTGCTCCTGCACAGTAAGCAGCTACCAATCTACAGGCTACCCTTGGAGGTTGGGAGCTTGGGTTTGGAGCCTTTGAGACCTGGGCACGTGTTCTGGCCCGTCTCTGAGCCTCAGTTGCCTCAGCAGTGCTTAGCTCATGGCATGATGAAGTACTTACCCCCTGAGCCCAGGTGAGGCTTGAATGAATAGATGTGCACAGAGGTACTCAATACAGTGCCTGGCACTTAAGGATGGATGCTCTTCTCCTCTCCCCCCCCATCTCCTCTAGTGGCCATTTTTTATGCCTTTTGGCCACTGAGCATCAGTATAATGTCCTTCCTGGGTGGGGGAATTTTCCCTTGACCAGAGTCCCACGTCCCCAAGAGAAAAGCCAAAAACTCACTTCGCCATCTCCCTTGTAAGTTTGTGGTCCAGTCTTGCGACCCAGTGCTGGAAAATTCGGATTTTTTGGGAGGGGAGGGGTTAACTTTTTATTGAAGAGTAACATATATATATAGAAAATCACACAAAGCCTAAGTATGTTGCTTGCTAAATATTTATAAATTGAACATAGTCGTATAACCAGTGCCTAAACTATGAAACAGTGTTACCAGATCCACAGAAGACCCGGTTGGGCCTCCTTCCAGTCACCCCAAGAGTATCTGTTATCTTGATTTCTAAAGCATAGGCTAGTTTTGCTAGTTTTTGAACTTTATAGAAATGGAATTATATAAAGTTATATATTATATGAAGATATATATGGAAATTAATAGAATTAATTATATATATGGAATATGGAAATATAAATTATATTGTGCATATATCACTCATCCCTATTGCAGGGTAGTATTCCAATGTGTGGTGATACCATAGTTAGTTTATTAATTCAACTGTTAATGGACATTTGGGCTGTTTCCAGTTTTCAGCTAATACAAGTAGGGCTGCTATGAATATTCTTGTACATGTTTATTGGTGAACATATGTATGCATTTCTTTTGAGTAGAATTGCTGAGTCAAAGATAATATGCATAGTTGGCTTTAGCAGATACTGTGAAATCATTTTATAAAGTGTTTATACCAATTTACACTGCCACCGATAATATATGAGAGTTTGCAATTGCTCCAACATTTGGTGTCTACGCCTTTTACATTTTAGTCTGTTCTGGTAAGAGTGAGAAATATTACATGGTGGTTTTAATTTGTATTTCTCTAATATCTGAGCACCTTTTCATGTACTTATTTGCCAGTTGGAGACCATCTTCTGTGCACTTCCTGTTCATGTCTTCTGCCCATTTTTCTCTTTGGGTTGTCTGCCTTTTTCTTACAAATTTGTAGTTCTTCTTAATACTTTGGTTAAAAGTCCTTTTTGAATTTGCAAATATCCATTCCCACTCTCCTGGGTGTGTTTTCATTCCCTCCATGGTATCTTTTGATTACTATCAACAGTTGTGGCTGTAGTCCAATTTATCAGTATTCCCCTTCAGGTAGCACTTTTGTGACTTATTTAAGACATTTTTGCCTACCCCAAGGTCATGAAGACGCTCTCCCGTGTTTTTGCCTAAATGTTCTATTGTTTTCCTTTTCACATTTAGCTGTACAAGACATCTGATACTGATTGCTTTGTATGGTGTGAGGTAGGGTTCAAGCTGAATTTTTGTTTTCCAGCATGGATTGACCCAGCACCAGTAATTGAAAACAGCATCCTTCTCCCTCTGCTTCCAGGGGATTTTGTTATAAGTCAGGTGACTATGAGTGAGTCGATTTCTGGACCCTATTTTGTTCCATTGGTCGATATGTCTAACCTTTAGAAAACTTTCATATGAAAGAGAGGTTTGTGAAGAAGGAGGTACTCCCAAGGGACCCATTTTTTGGTAATGGTTGTGCAAGGGGCAGGAAGAAATCCATCCAGCTTCTGGAAGCAGCCGTGGCAGGGTCCTAGAGCCTTGGTAGTGTGGATTATAGTGTGCGGGTCCTCAGTGGCAAGGGCTGTAGGGTCACCCCTGGAGCGGTCCAGGGGGATAAAATGGGCATTGACCTTGGTCTTGTAGACTCAAAGCTGAATTCTCTGTTCCTTCCACAAGGCTGGATGCAAAGAATTTGAATCCTCCAGGCTCGCCTTCCCCTGAAACCAATTTCAGACCAAGGAGCCCCTGTGTGCTCCTTCCCCAGTAAACTGTGAAATACAAGGTCTCCTTGTAATACCTTTATACACTGCTCACTTCAGTTTAATATATGAGACACTGCATCATAGTCTGAAGGTTCAAAATTACCTCGAAGTAATCATTTCCTAGAGGGCTGGTAGTAAACATTCGGTCACATAGCTATAGATTGTCGCCTGTCGCCATCAATCAGCTCCCAGGGAGATGTTAAGGGGAATGATACGGGAGTGAATTGAGAACAGGTTCACACGGCTGCCAGCTCTCTGCAGAGGGAAACAGCCTTGGTGGTCTATGGCAGGCTGGCTTTGTGGGGCGCGGGCTCTATCGGCCCGACAGCCCAAGGTTGTGGGTCTGTGTAGCCTGTTGGCATAACTCAGCTCCAGGGTCATGGGATCCCTTAACCCTAATCTTGGCCTTCTGACATCTTCCCTACATCCTTCAGACCAAAGCCTGCGTCTGCACAATAATACTAGTTGCCATTTATAAGCACCCACTCTGCCCTATGGAGTCCGCTAACCCTTTTCAGGCACCATCTTATTAATCTTCAGAGTGACACCGGGAGGGAGTTATAATGTTAGCCCTATTTCACAGCTGAGGAAACTGAGGCTCAGAGATGTGGGAAAACTTGCAAAGTCACACAGCTAGTGAGTGGCAGAGCCAAGACTTGAACTTGAGTGTTCCGCCTCCAGAGGCCAAGTGCTAAATCGCTAGGCGCTGCCTCTGTTAAACATGCAGCCCTGCGTTGAGCCCGTGAGCTTGTATCCCCGTTAAACTTTGATGCGTGCTGTTCTTGTTCCATTGTACAGGTGAAGAAACGGAGGCTCTGAGAAGTGTACAGCTGCTCCTCCAAGTTCAGCAAGTAGATGGCATTGCCAAAATCCCACTCCAGGGTTCTTTGGCCACACACCTAAAACTTCCTCCTTGAGAAGGCAGCTAGAGTACAGGTAAAACATCACTGCCTGCAGACTTGCAGCATATGTGCTGTTTCACCTTGTAGACCTAATGGCTTGGTGAACTTCAGCCCAAGTCCCCAGCAGGGTCAGATCTGATTTGAGGAACTGAAGTTGATACAGTGTGAACGACCCTCTTAAGAAAATTAGTCATGAAACTTAGGTATGGGAGTACCTGTTTATTTGGCAGTGCATTCAGGTGACAGTCCTGAAACCTATACTTTGTGAATGTCAAGGTCGGTCCTCTCTGGTCCCCAAGCTCCTGTGGGATCCCACCTTGGACACTATATCTCCAACAGTGAAGAGCCTTTTCCTGCCTCAGTTGGCATTTCATGAATCTGAGCTGGAAAGAAGCATGAAGTGGCTGATGTAGGGGTTTTCAGCTTGTCAGAGTCATCTTTGGGCTCTTCCCAGGACTGGGAAGGGGTGAGAGCCCTCCTTGACTCCAGTCCAGTGCTACTCAAAGTGTAGTCTCTGAGCTGTGCCTCTGAGCTTTGTCAACTCTGGGACAAGATCAGTAAGACATCAAGAACTGGCATGTAGAAACTTCCATAGCAATCTAGCCCTGCACAGGGGCCAAGTGCACTTGCCTTGTTGAACCAGGTGTAGGCCAGTCAGAGTGCTGTTGAAATTCAGTGGTGAGCTGCCTGTGGCGTGAGTGGGTACTACTCACGCAGAGTAGGATCGAGTGACAAGCAGCAGCTCCTTGCACGACTAGCATTAGTCCGTGATGTCCTGGGAAAAAACAAAGCTGGCCCTTCATTGCAGACAGTTTGACATGCACTGGTCTAAGCCTTATTAGGGACATGGCTGTTTTCAAAACACCCTGTCGTCACCATTTCATTTCACAGACAAGTAAACCTCAAACCAAGGCGACATTAACAACAACAGCAAAAACCCAAACCTAACCTACTGATGATTTGTTTGAGGTCTGGTTTAGTTTCTTCCCTTTTTTTTGTATTGAAGTATAGTTGATTTACAATGTTGTGTTAGTTTCTGGTGTACAGCAAAGTGATTCAGTTATATATATATTTGTGTGTGTGTGTATATATATATATATATATATATATATATATATATGTGTGTGTGTGTGTGTGTGTGTGTGTCAGGACTTCCCTGGCGGTCCAGGGGTTAAGACTTTGCCTTCCAGTGCAGGGGATGCGGGTTCGATCCCTGGCCAGGGAGCTAAGCTCCCACATGCCTCTGGGTCAAAAAACCAAAACATAAAACGAAGCAATATTGTAACAAATTCAATAAAGACTTTAAAAATGGTCCACATCAAAAAAATAATCTTAAAAAAATGTGTATATATATATATACTTTTGCAGATTTTTTTCCGTTATTGGTTATTACAACATATTGAATATGGTTCCCTGTGCTATATAGCAGGACCTGTTGTTTATCTATTTTATACATAGTAGTGTGTATCTGTTAATCCCAAGCTCCTAATTTATCCCTCCTCCACCACCCTGTTCCCCTTTGGTAACCATAAGTTTGTTTTCTATGTCTGTGAGTCTGTTTCTTATTTGTAAATAAGTTCATTTGTATCTGTCTTTTTAGATTCCACATGTAAGTGATATCATGTGGTATTTGTCTTTCTCTTTGTGACTTCACTTAGTATGATTATCTCTAGGTCCACCCATGTTGTTGCAAATGGCATTGTTTCATTCTTTTTTATGGTTGAGTAATATTCTGTTGTAAATATATACACCACGTCTTTATCCATTCATCTGTCAATGGACACTTAGGTTGCTTCCATGTCTTGGCTATTGTAAATAGTGCTGCAGTGAACACAGGGGTGCATGTGTCTTTTTGAATAATGAAGTGAACATTGGGGTGCATTTGTCTTTTCTGGATATATGCCCAGGAGTGGGATTGCTGGATCATATGGTAACTCTATTTTTAGTTTTTTAAGGAACCTCCATACTGTTCTCCATAGTGACTGAGCCAGGTTACATTCCCACCAACAGTGTAGGAGGGTTCCCTTTTATCCACACCCTCTCCCACATTTATTAGTTGTAGACTTTTTGATGATGGCCATTCTGACTGGTGTGACGTGATACCTCAAATGTAGTTTTGATTTGCATTTTTCTAATAATTAGTGATGTTGAGCATCTTTTCATGTGCCTGTTGGCCATCTGTATGCCTTCTTTTTTTTTTTTCACTTTTGTGTGTGCCAATGGGCTAATATTTGGCTAATTTCAGTTGGTTATAACTCTAGGCTGTGTGTCTCATATGGGGGATGGCAGGTCCCTTATTATGGTGATGGCAAGAGTGCAAGAGATTGGAAACGTGATGCCTCTTGAAGCTTGGAACTGTAACACTAAGACCTCCTCCCATACTTCATTGGCCAAGACAAGTCACGTGACTAAGCGCTAATGCGGCAAGGTAGTAGACTCCACCCACAAGTCACATGGCAAAGAGCATGGGTGTATAATTCTGTTTAAGGGAGGATGTGGCATTGGGAGCCATAATCCAGTTTACCACAGCTGATAACCACGGATGCCAGGAAAAGCGCTTAGCAACAAGCCTGGCCAGAGTAGCTGCTTGATAAACACTGTGTATTCTCCTAGGAAGCAGACTCCTGCAGCTTCCTCTGAAACTGTTGTGTGGGAGTGACTCTCCCTCCATGAGAGGTTCCAGGGATGAGTTGTCTTTCCACCCCAGCATTAAGCCAGGGAGAAAAGACTGTGGCGTAATGCACCCAATGCTTTAAGTTCCTAGGAAGAAAGATCCCAGTTGGAGGCTGCCAGAACTATTATCAGCTGCTCACATATCCATCTGCCCATCCACCACTCACAAAGTGCTCTATTTATTTGCACACACTCTGTAATACAGCAGTGGAGGGAGAATTCATTAAGGCAAATTGTGAGGGTTGCTTTCAAAAAAAATTTTCATCTCTCTGTTTTATGCAGTGCATGGTTCCCTGTTTAATGAGAACTCTGCAAGTCCATTTTCCTTAAGGGTTTAATACAAATATAATTTAAAAAATTAAGACAGATGTGGAAAGTGCCAAGGGAAGCTATTTCTCCCATTAACTCACAGAGTAGACCTTCTCAATGCTGCAAGATGTGTGGGGCGGAGAAAGACTCCAGAAGCTATCAAGAGTCCTTTAAGGTTACATCATACTCCAGCCTGGGTTTATGTGGTTCAGGGATCCCTGCTGAACAGATAGGAATTAGATTTACTGGTTGAGAAATGGGACTGTTACTAGCTGGCGGTTTAATTAGTGCTGATATAGGAGCTTTGCTGTTTCTTGGAATTTGAACTACAGAGCGGTGAGGAGTGGGCATTTATAGTTTTCAAAGTTTCTCTGAATAATCTTGGTTGTTTTTGGAGGGGAGGGGAGAATGGGGTGTTTGAGGGAGGGAGAGCCTTGGGGTGTTGGAGGCCCCTGTGCAATTCCCAGCTCCCTACATGCAGCATATCTGGGGCAAATTGTCCACTGCAATGTGATTGCTTTCCATCCTGCTGCCACCACTGGCTTCTTGAAGCAAGGTAGTACCTGAGCTATAATCACTTAAATAATAATAATATTGTTAAAGAAGCTAAGGATTAGTATTACTAAAATTTTGTGGTGCTTATTTTGTTCATTTCACTGGGTGGCTGGTGTTGTTATCATCATCCCCATTTCACAGATCCGTAAACCAAGACTCAGTCACTCAGAACAGGCAGAGCTGGGAATTGAAACCTATGTCTGTGTCTTGAACCATGTGCTACCCTTTTCTTTGTGACAAATGGGCCATCCACATCTTAGAGATGTGGGGAAAAATTCCAAGCCTGAACAGCAGGTGCGGACAGAGTGAGAACTAGCTATCTTACCTAGCAGCTTTCCCCACTTCATCTCTTGGATTTAATACGGGGATTCTGACTTACTTTACTATTAGCCTGCATTACACTCATTAAGAAATAGAAATATGCTCCCCTCCCTCATCCGGAAAACAATAAGCAAACTCACATTGATGGAGGGTTTACCATGTTGCAGGCACTCTGCTGAGTGCTGTGTTCTTTATTTTATTTAATCTTCAAAATACATGCTGGGAAGAAGGTGCAGTTGGCCCTTTGTGTCAGTGGGTTCCACATCCCCAATACCAAGGGCCACCTTTGGGACTTGAACACCTGGGGATTTTGGTATCTGCAGGGGGCGTGGTCCTGGGACCAATCTTACACGGATACCGAGGAACTACTCTATGTAACGCTCTCTGCTTTCTAGATAAGGAATCTGAGGCTCTGAGAGGTGAAATGACTTGCCCAAGGTCACACAGCAGGAAGTGGTTCAAACAAGATCCAGACCCAGATCTGTCTGAAACTCCCAAGCCTTTGCACTGAACCCTAAGGCTAGATAGACACGATGGCTGGACTTTCCTTTACTTCACTTTACCAGCATCCTAGGCTGCCTCCATCCCAAATAATTGAGAGCTGCCTGACCCAACGCAGCCTGTCACACCTGGGAGTTATTTTTAGCACGTTTCTATATAAATCCTTCTTCTCAGAAGGTAGGAAGGAGTCTGCTTGCCTTGGGGCATTCCCTGGTTGGCATATTGGTTTAAGGTCTCCTTGGCCTGCTGTGAGTTGTAAATCGGGAGACCCTCTGACCTCGTTGAGATGGACACAGGTTCCTGAATCAGCAGTTTGGGAGACGCCCTCTTCTCTGCCTTTCTTGGGCTGCCATTCATTAAGTAATTCTAGAGAGAACTAGATTCCTTTCTAACCAAGGAAATGTCTTTGGTTTCCCTCTATGTTCAATTCAAAAATAGTTGAAAACCATTTTCGTGTCTTTACCATGTTGCCAAAAATATTTTAATTGATGGATAAACGTCAAGAACTAGATAATGTCCAGAAAATGGAGAGGATGACTCCTAAGTTCATGTTCACTTTGTCAAAGTTGGTAACTGGCTTCAAGTAAGTTAAGTTTCTCTCTACCTGGATCAAAGAAAATAAGAGGGCAGGTTTTAATTTTGCAAGGGTACTTGGATTTTCCATTTAGGACCAACAGAAGTGACTTTTGCATCACACAGACCTCTGCTCTCCACTTCTTCATCTGTGCCAGACATCACTAATAGATCATGGCTGTACAGCCTGCTCAGACTAGTTGCGATCTTAAAATCCTTCCCAGTCGCGGGAACCAGGCACCTTCTGCCACTGATCAAAATTGGGTTAGAGGTGAAATCGGTTTTCCAAGTGTGTCTGGATGCTGTTTTATGTCCTCTTTGAGTTTAGGCATCTGTCTTTTCCTGTCAGACAGCCTCAGATACATGGATTGAATTAAGACGGTAATCAAGGCATCATCATTTGATGATGAAGATTTGATGATGATTTGATTTCACATCATTTGATGTGAAAACAAGTAGTGCTCTGATTCTTAAATAATGAGAAATGAAGGCTTAGGGGGTGATCTGTTGAAGGTCACACAGTCAGTAAGTGAGGGAGAGGGTTAAGTAGATTTGTGAGTCAGATCCAGGTCCCTGTCTTGGCTGTACCATTTCCTCATTTAGCGAAGTTGGGCAAGTCACTTCAAATATCTGAGCCTTAGTTTCCTCATCAGTAAAATGGGACTAGAATGCTACCTCAGTGAGCTATGGTAAGGATTAAAATGAGATACTGCATATGAAATGCCTAGGAGAGGACCTGGTAGGTAGAGGAAGTGCCTGATAAATGTTAGCCATTATTTGTCCAGTTTTCTTAAAACTATCTTATGCACAAAAACCAGTATACATTATTATGAAATCTGATGACTCTGGGTACCACTATTCCCATTTTACAGATCATGAAACGCAGACTTAGAGAAATAAGATGGCTTTCCCAAAATCACACAGAAAGTAAATAGAAAAGCTAGAATTCAAATGCCAGATGTGGCAAACCACGAGTCCTTACTTCTTTAAAATCTTATCCAGATATCCCTCGCTCAATGCAACGTATCATGACCATCCTTTTAAAATTTCTCTCTCTGCCCCCATGTCTGTTTCTCCTCACCCTCCTTTGTTCTTCTCTCCAAAGCACTTTTTGCCTTCTAAGACACAATCTCTTACTATATAATTTCCTTATTTATCTTGCATATATTTAATTGCCTGTCTCACTCCTACTTGACTATCCCTCAGGGCAGGGTATTTAATTTATTTTGTTAACTGCTGTATTCACTGCTCTGGGCACAGTGCCTGACACACAGTAAGCACTAAATGTTCACTAAATATTTGCTGAATAAACACATGAAGTCTACCTGGCTCAAAAGCTTCCTTTCCGGATCATGCTGTGTCCTACACGATTTGTAATCAGTTCTTAGTTGTTGAACTCCGGCCATGTTCTAGGCATCATGGAGACATCGTAAATATATTGTTGCTAAATATGACCATAACCATTCATGGAAGGGACGATTATCCAGGCTTTGCAGTTGAGGAAACTGATGCTCAGCAAGGTTGTGTGACTTGGTTCCCATCAGACATCTATTAAGGGGCAAGTGGGAAGTCATATCTAGGTCAGCTGGACTCCAAGACCTGCTCTCCTTCCCCAGACTGTGTTGAATTATAAGAACTGACTTCCTTCTCAGCAGGTGCTTGAGTATCATCCTTGGACCAGAATTTTTGTTTGAGAACTAGACCCTCGTTCCGTTTAAAAAACTCATCAGACCTCATGGGTGGACTCTGTTGTATACATATCCCAGGATTGGAGCCCACCGAAACCTACTGAAACAGAAGCCCTGGGGTTAGAGGAAGTGATGGGGAGTCCAGGAATCTGAGTTTTAATAAGAACCTAGGTGATTTCTATGATCAGGTTAATCTGGAAAACAGTAATGGAATTCATGCATCCATCTATCCACCCATTTCCTCATCTTTAAAGTGGGGTAATACCAGTACCCAGCTTATATCGTTGTTGTAATGATTAAATAAGGGCATATTAGGAAATGATTAGAACATTGCCTACCAAGTAAGTTGTAAGAGGTGATTAGGACTTGGGCACCTCCCGTGGCTGGTAATTAGGGACATAGCGGAAACAAACAGACAAGGCCTTGCCTTCCTGGTGCTGAGCATGTAGTTGGAATGAGCACAGATTTTGGCATCAGATAAAACTGGATTAAACTCCCACCTTTGCCACTCACACTCAGGTGTGCACATGAGCAAGCTACTGAACTTCTCTGGATCCATTTGCTCCAATGTGGGGATAATAAAATTAACAACAAAAGCAGTATTGTAGCTTTGTTGTTGTTTGTATCAACTAGAAGAGATTGAGGTTCAGAGAGGCAAAGCAACTTGCCTAAGGTCACACAGCTAGTGAGTGTCAGAGCTGGGATTTGGATTCACATCTTTTAGACTCTGGGGATGGAATGTTCACCTGCCACGTGTTGTGGCTTCCCACAGACAGAGGGGTGGCTATAAAACTCACAGGGAACTGGTGGAAAGGATAACAAACCCGGTGAAGGCTTCATCCAACATACCGGCACACTGAAGCACATTGTACCGAGGCCCTGTGGGAACTCCCCTGTGACCAAACGATGTCCAGACTTACCTAGTTTCCACTGACTTCACACAGAGCTAGCCTTCCCAGGTTCTCCTGCAACACAGGCATTTAGAGAGCTCCTTGGAAAGATTCTGACTTCTGTAATCTCACCAGGCACAAGGAAGGTTTGGGAGACGTGAAAGGTAGCAGTTACTCATTTCATGAATAGATCACGGCAAGCCATTTAGAGGGAGCAGCGGCAGGAAGATGAAAAAGCTATTAATACAGTTGGAAGCTCGTTTCTTTCGGAGTGGCCAGCAGCTGCCGGAGAGGACAAAAACTAGAAAATACTGCAGTGGGTGCTCCGGAGAGCACAAATTATTCAGGAGATATTACAGTACATTGTTCACCTTAGTAAACATTTTTTTAATGTTTATGAGATCTGTTCAAAGGCATCCTGGTGGATGAAAGCCAGTAACATTTATAGGGGTGTGTGTGCACGTGTGTGTGCGTGCGTATGTGTACTCGCATTTCTTTTGCTCTAGTAGTCTTTGTAAATCATTTATTTGAGCTGATGTACTCAACAGTGGCTAGGCAGGGTCTACATAATGCAACGTGAAGTCCATGCCTCTGTTCCCTGGGTAACTGTACTCTTCGTGACGTCTGCTGCGCTGCAGATGGGGCTCTGGGAAGCTGGGAGCTGACCTGAGGAGTGATGGGAGCAGAAGAAAGACTCCAGTTCTGAGAAGAGAAAAATCAAGAGGAGCAGGGAGATGAGAAGGATAGGGCAGCATTTCCCAGTGTGTGTTGGGAATATATTCTCACCCAAAGAGGGGCCCGTGGGAATGGGATTTGGGGGAATCCTTGCACTTCTGACAAGAAGAGAGATTCATAACGTATAGGAAGCATCCTGTTCAAGGTTCTTGAGATTAAAATGATCCCCTTAACAAGGCTTAATTCCACTTTTGCCAGACTCTGACCACAGCACAGCCCCTGCAAAAGCTCTAGTGCCTCAGAGAACGCTTTCAGGAACACAGCTTTTATGTGATAAAACTGGGCAAAGCTGTTAATCATTGTAACTAAGCCATGATGGCATCTCTACACACGACTATTAGCTCACTTATTTTAAATGAAATGACTTGTCAGTTTGGTTCAGGAACTGACCAAATTAGACAATCTACTAGTTTAATAGATGTTTTTTTCCAGTTGAATTGGTTTATTGTTTGATTTAGGACTCAGGCACGCAACCAGTTTAACTGGGAGGGATGAACTTGGTTTTGACTCCATTATCCAGTTTCACAGACTGATTAGGTACACCAGTTAGGGAGTCAAGTGCACCAGGGTTAAATTCTGGCACCTTCCGTTCCTAGAGGTGTGACTCTGGGAATGTTACAGAATCTCTCTATTTAAGTCTCAGTTTCTGCATCTATAGAATGGGAACAATATTTACTGGACCTATTTTATTGGCTTATGGAGATTAGTTGAAATAATGCAGATAAAAAGTTTGGCACAGAGCTGGCACATAGTGGGTTCTTAATAAGTGTTGGTCATCATCGTTATCATCAGAAGGAAGGGGCTGGGGCTCACAGGTGAACAGTAAATCTTTCTTCCATCCTCAGGAATGCTTGAGGAAAGTTGGACTCTTTCTGATAATGACGGAAGGAATGTATCCACTAGAAACAAATGATGCTGTTCCTGGGGTGGCTATATGCTCATCACTGATCCAGTGGTGTCTCGGAGCCCACTGTACTTGCTTGTCGGGTTTCCTTATTACATGACCTGTAGTTTATGGAGTGCAGCTGCTTAAGAATGAGAAACGTGCCCCTCAGGGCACTACGTCACTAGCAAGGTATTCAAGGCTCCAAGATCCTGAAGCTTCCCTATGCCAGTGTGACCCACAGTCACACCAGCTCTCGTGCTTTAGACCAGAATGGTGATTAGGACATTGGACATTGGCTCTGGATGTCCAAGGCCTTTGTGATGCTGCTAGCCTAAGATGCTGCTGTGCTCCTTATTCTGTATCCCTTCTTAAGGTGAAAGAAGTCTCATGCCTGGTGAGCCTATCATGTGTCTTGTGAATTCCAATGACAGTCCAAACCTGAAAGCCACTCCAGTGGTCTTGAAAGTACTAAGAGATTTGCAGTTAAAAATATCTAGGCTCTGTTTGACATTGCCATTTATCCACTGGGAAACTTTAGGCAAGTTACTTAATCTCCCTGAGCCTCAGGCTCCTCTTCTGTAGAATGGGGATGAGATTGTATACTTCGTAGACTTGTGATTCATTTAATGAGATAATATATGTCAAATACCTAGAATAGTGCCTGGCCCCAAACTGAATGATTGTGTGAAATGCCTGGTATCATGCCCTGCGCTGGGTCTAGGCAAGGGGATTTTCCACAGACTTCTTTCCTGCTCATCAGGGACCACCAGGGCTCAGGCACTAAATCCCCAGTTAGATATAAAGTTGTCCCTTGCCCAACATTTAGCTTTCTCTGGACTCTCATTAGGCGTGTCTTAATCTACAGATAGAGCATGAGTTTCATGAGGCCAGTGAAAGTCTAATTCATGTCTAATTCCCTTCCCTATTGTTTGGCAAATTGTTGCAAATGCCTACATGGTTGTACAGTTAAAATGTAGGACAGGTGTTCAGGAGCTGAAGAAGTTAAACCTGGACCGGTATGATGATGTCGCATAGTGACGGCCAGGCTGAGTGTGGACTCTCTCCTATGTGCAGTGGGGAGCCAGAGAGGGCTTTTGAGCAGGGGAGTGGTCTGATCAGCTCCACACTATATGATAACGGTGATGATGTTAGTGACATCGGTAAGGATGGTGCTGATGACGGGGAAATCTAAGCTCATCCTTTGTACCAGAAACTGTGCCAAGTCCTTTACACCCATCATGGCCTCTAGTCCTCACAAAGACCCTCTGAGCTTGGATACTGGATAATTGACCATGTGCCGCGTGGATTGAAGGGCAGAACGACTGGAGTCTTTT
Organism: Phocoena phocoena; assembly: GCF_963924675.1. NCBI lineage: Eukaryota > Metazoa > Chordata > Mammalia > Artiodactyla > Phocoenidae > Phocoena > Phocoena phocoena. The sequence continues at coordinate 71,817,121 of NC_089231.1, forward strand.
GGGACTTGGTATAGTCTTCACTTAAGAAAGGACAGTGGAAATGGAATTGACAAGCCCCCAAGCCCACAGCACATATTTTCAGTTTTACTGGCCAGCCAAACACCTCCATTGCTCAGTAAAATGTTCAACCACGTCAATATAATCCCTTATGTCAGAGCTGCCAAAGTAGTCATGGCTCCACTACTCTATAAGAAGAGCCTTATTAGCTTTAAAAGGGAGGTTGTGACTCATTTGTAGCTGGGCCATAATGTCCCCAGAGAGGACATTCTACAAAGTGTCTGTTACGGGGGCTTTGCATGGTGTAATGCATGAAGTAGCTGATTTGGGGCAATTTTCTCTTAGCTGGAGGCTCTACTCTCCTGACTTGAGATTTCCTTTTCTCTTCCATGTAAACCTCTTCTGGGACTATTCTAAGACTTCCGGTTGGTCATTGACTATGTTCCTTTTCTTCCACAATTCGGGTTGTAAATGCTGCCACCGTCCTCTGACGTAAGTCAGAAATCAGTGTCATCCTACCAGACCTCTCTGTCCAGTCCTATCAGTCACCAGGTTTGCCAACATGAATCCCCCGAGAGTCCTTCCATCCATCCCCTTCTCTTCACCCTGACTGCCATCACCATCCAGGATGCCATTATTGCTCATATAAAGGGTGGCAGTGGCATCCCAGCTGGTCTCTCTGTCCCCAGGCTTGTCTCTCCATCCTGTCCTTCGCATTGCAGCTAGAACACTGTTTTGAAGATTCGTATCTGCTATGCCATTTTCTTGTTTCAAAACCCAAGCCCCATGTCCTGGCATTCAGTGCTAGTCATAACCTGGCCCCTCCCTATCTCCCTGATCTCAAGCTGGCACTCCTTGCATGCTCCAGCCGTGCCACACCTTCAAGCAGGTCCCCCAAATCACCAGGCTCTCTCACACTCTTCTGGGGACTCAAGTCCTCAGCCTGACACTGCAAAGCCCCGGTAGGTGATCCTATCTCTCCTGCCTCCCACTTCCTCTTTCATGCCCCTGTCAGCGTGTGGGCTAGTAAACGAGGGCTGTATTTCCCAGGGAGGTACCTGTAGGGCCATATCTGCAGTTCTAGCTGAGATTGATGAACTTTCAAATGATGAGGCTTCTGGGGGCATTTGTTGACATATAAATCAAAATCCAATTTATGTGAAGGAAAATCCCAGCTGGTTTACATGGCAGGACTATGAAACAGTTTTTGCCTTGTGTGAAGCCTCTTGGACGATGTAAAATGATTTTACCTTCCACAAAAGAAGCTTGGCTTTTTAACTTCTGCTGGTTTTCCTAGGGTGACCCTGGAAACTTCCGATACAGAGTTTGCCAACTTATTCCAAGGTTGCCAACTTACGACACTGGTCTTACTGAGGGGAGGAAGGGAAGTGCAATTTATTGAGTATCTACTGTGTGCCAGGCACACCCCTGCAGCATCCTACAGTCTCACAGCAATCTGCTGGGTGCTTGACATCATATTGAAAGCGTTACCCTCAACCACGTGACTATCTCTCCATTCTCTTCCTGAGAGGGTGTATTAGTCATCTGTTGCTGCAGAAATTACCACACACTTTGCAGTTTATAATGCTCCCATTTATTATATTACTATTTCTGTGGGTCAAGACTCTGGACACAGCTTAACAGAGTTCTCTGCTTGGGGTCTTACGAGGTTGTAATGAAGTGTTGGTCAGGGTGCGGTCTCATCTGGGGCTCAACTGGGGAAGGATTTGCTTCCAAACTCACACGGTTGTTGGCAGCAGCCCTTTACTCATGGGCTATAGAGCTGAGGATCTCAATTTATTGTTGCCTATTGGCCAGAGACACCCACCCCCAGTTCCTTCCCAACATAGCCACTTACTTCTTCCAAGTCACAGAGAGAGGGACTTCAAGCAAGACAGGTGTTACAGTCTTACATAATATGATCACAGAAGTGACATCATTTTATCATGTCATATCTTTGTCATATTCATTGGTTAGAAGCCAGACCAAGGTCCTGCCCACACTCAAGGGGAGTGGGCTACACAGGGTGTAACTGGGAGGTGGGGACCATGGCCACTTCAGAGTCTGTCTGCCCCAGAAGGGTTAAGACACTCAAGGTCGCACGACTAGATGTTTGTGGAGTTGAAATCTGACTTCAGAGCCCACACTTTTAGTATTATGCTACCCCTGCAGCTGATTCCATAGTCTGTGGAATCCAAAGTAAAGCTCTTCCCGGGAGATTTATCCTGATTGCTGAAGCCTGGGTCATTTGTTCATCTCGGGAGCTGCTGTGAGTTTCAGCACCCAAATCACTAAAACTGGAGTGGAAGTGAGGCAGTTCTTCAAAGGATGACTTTTTAGGGTACTAGTACCCCAAGTGGGGAAGGGATCCTAGGTGTGTTCACTCCTGCTGGACCCAGACCCCCATGGACTGTTCTCTGATGGAGAACACATTCTCAGATGGATCCCATGTGACCATGATCCACTGTGGCCTTGGAGAGAAACTCACATGGCTGCTCAGAGGTTAATGCCATCACAGGTCTCTCTCCCTGTGGTCACCCTTCCCAGAAGAGGCCTCTACCATCTGGCTCATTAAATGGTATTGCTGCTGTGTTTTTATTTTTTCCACCAACATGCACAGCCTCCAGTTTGATGTTTGGAGCCCTTCCAGTTCTGAACAAGACTTGTGTTAACTCGTACATGGCTGTCATGTGTAGTTGTATGGGTTGTGCACTGCATAAGGATACCTGGATCATATACAAAGTCAGCACACTGAGATCTCTTTTCCAGTGGCAGGGAACACATCCAACGTCCCTTCCCCTTCATTGTAACAATACCTCGGTTGCCTCTTGTTTTGTTTTGTTTTGTTTTAGGAGCCTCCTTCCTTCACTCTTCAGCCTTCATACCCCTCACTAAGCCAGGAGAAGTCCGTTCTGCCTGAGGAAAGAGGCACCTTTTTCTGATTCACATACAGAGACTCATCTAGGCTTGCAGCAGCCTTGATGACTATTTTCAGGGTAGACAACCTTCTGCTGACCTGGGGTCATGACATAATCTGCCCAAGCTGACTCTGAGAGCAAGCAACTCACAGTTTTTAAAACCAACCAGCAGCAGGACTTCCCTGGTGCACAGTAGTTGAGAGTCCGCCTGCCAATGCAGGGGACATGGGTTTGATCCCCAGCCCGGGAAGGTCCCACATGCTGCGGAGCAACTAAGCCCGTGCGCCACAACTACTGAGCCCATGTGCTGCAACTACTGAAGCCTGTGTGTGTACAGCCCGTGATCCGCAACAGGAGAGGCCACCACAGTGAGAAGCCCACGCACTGCAGTGAAGAGTAGCCCCTGCTAGATGCAACTAGAGAAAGCCCACAGCAGCAACAAAGACCCAACACAGCAATAAATAAATAAAATTAAACAAAAAACTAACTGGCAGCTGCCCAATCATGGTAGAAATTATCCTTTCAACATGCTGCACTTAAAGCTCCCAAGTCCATACGTAGTGTCATTTAGGGAAAGAATAAAAAGTTCCGGCTGTCATGTGCCTTTAAATAAACCTTAAAATTGACAGCCAAGGTTGGGCCAATGCCGATGTTCAGTCATAAAGGCTGTTCTAGGGGAGAGTATTCAAAAGCCACATTAAAAAATATGCAATCAACACCAGCTGTGGTCCAATTAAGTTCAGCCGATCACAGGTGTTTATATAGATCACACACACACACACACACACACACACACACACACACACGACCCAACAAATTACTTCCTTTAAAATACAGTTTGAAAAGCACAAGATGAGATCCATCGACCATTCACATCAGAGTCACCTGAAATCCTTAATAAAAATGTAGATTCTTTCTCCCTACCCTAGACCCATGAATCCAAATATTTTAGGAGAGGGAGCCCAAGAATCTGAATTCTAGCAAGGACCCAAGGTGGTTTCAATACTAAGTGCCATTGAAGAGCGCTCTTATCCAAGGCTAGGCAGTATTCTAAGGGTGCTGGGTTACTGAGATACACTGCTCTTAACTGTCCAGCCAGAATAAACTGTTTAAATTGGATCATTTGAGGTTTTAGTCTCCAGGGGAAACTTCTGGAGAGGCACTCAGCAGAGTGCGTTATTTCTCCATCAGGGTCCTTTAGGTATTTTGCAAGAAGACATTCCTCCAAGCCTTGTCTTGCAACCTTTCTCCCAATTCCTGACATCTCCAAACGACTACATCAGGAGCTATAAATCAGAATCTGGGGAACGTAGAAAAGTGACACCCACCTGGGTCCCATACTTGAAGTCAGTCGGTTCATCAGTTTGGATACATTTAGCCACGAGTAGTAGAAAGCCTAACTGTGGTTCAAATTCTAAGCACAGTTACCACCATCATGAAGAGGTCTGAAGAGAGGTAGTTCCAAGATTTCATGCCGGACTCTGAGCTCCCGAATGGCTCTGCAATTCTCTGACCACTTGGCAGCCCCCCACCTCATGGTTGTGAGCTGGCTGCAGCAGTGCCAGACCTCATGGCCTCACACAGCAGCTTTCAAAAGGTGGGAAGGAGAGGCTGAGGAAGCGTGGGGAGATGGTGGTGGAGGGATGCTATGTGGTTTCTGAGGTCAGTTTATGAGACACCTGTCACTTCTGCGTGGGTCTCTTGGAAATGCTCACTCTTAGATCACTCCCTCTTGGGAACCAGCTGCCACGTTGCAAGAAGCCTAAGCCACGTGGAGAGGTCACGTATACACATGCTGCTAGTCATCCCCAGCTGCACCCCTCGCTGACTTCCAGCACTAACTCCCTGCCGGTGCTCACTCCAGCCATCTTGGTTGGTACAGCCTAAATGAACCTGCACGTGAGTGCAGCCACCCAATGGCCAGCTGATGCCAGGTGGAGCAGAACTGCCCAGGGGACCTACAGGACAGTGGGAGCTAATACACTGTTTTAAGCTACTGTGTTTGGAGGTTATTATTATGCATCACTGGATAATAAGCAGACCACCAGGATGTTGGAACTCAGGAACATTTAGATGATGAGGGAAGCTCACCAACGTCTTGCCGTCATTGGTTGAGAGCTGCTCTTGGGAGGAGATGAGAAGACAGTTATTCCCTGGCACTTCTGGTCTGTCCTGCAATGAGACAGAGCAGCCTCCATAGGCAGAAGGAATCTTCACCCAAAGAATTGCATGAGTGGACAAGCAGGAAGTCAGTCGGCCTTCTGGGTGCCCATAAATGGTAGGTGATGAGGGAGTAGGAGGGATGGGGGGCACACCAGCATCTGTGGTACCCTGTCGAAGGAAGCAGCTACTCAGTTCTGGGTATTTTTAGCCATGAAGGTATATGGTTACAGAGTTATCAAATCTTGTGACCTCTCAAGAAAATCAGAAGGCTGGATCTTTCTGTAAACTTTCTTGATTTTTGGAAGTGGACAACTAATTCAAATTTTAAATCTGTGCAGGCCAAATAAAAGCACGTGTGGATGGGGAGGATGCTCCTTGACCAGCCCAAGATGGAATGGAAAGAGCACTGAGCCCCATATCATATTTCCTAGAATGAGAAGGTGTGGCAAGACAGAAAGAGGTGGTCATGAACTTGACCTTAAAAGACAGATTTAGATGGGGGTGGCTTTCAGGCAAGGGAAGCCACATGGATAAGGGCCCAGGAGGTGGCAAGGTTTGTAGAATTGCAGGGAAAGTGACTAGTTTATAGTGGGGGCCAGTTAATATGAGGGAAAATGGGGAAACAACATTGATGTTACATGTAGAAACTAATAGACATGCAGTACTCTAATTGGGCACATTAAATGTGTATATAATTTTCACTTCTTCACTCTTAGGAGTCTGGTGGCCAGAAATAGAATGCTTAGGTCTTGGCAAAAAATGTGCACTGATATACACCTGAAACTAACACAACGCTGTAAATCAACTATACTTCAATTTTAAAAGTGCATTGATAATCTCAGAAAGAAAAAAAAAAACTTCTGTATATTGATTGGCATCCTGTTTACTCTTCTATTGACTAGGTTAATTATTTAAATGTGATGCTTTATTTTGGTCTGTATCCATAAGCAAGCAAAGTATGTTTAAATGGTATAATTGTATTGAATTTCCCACATCATACATTTCAGAGCAGATGATCAGATAAAGACTGTATAACCTGCACTCAAGCAAAATGACTTTGCTTAACCTAATCCATTGACTGAGTGACCTTGGGCAAGTTACTTAACCTCTCTGTGCTTCTGGAGTCTCACTTGAAAAGTGGGGGATGGTGATAAAACATACTTCACGGCGTGGCTGAGATGAGTAAATGCGATGAGACTTGTAAAGCTCTTAGTACAGCGACTGATACAAGTTGTTGATCAACACCAACCCTTATTGATTGTTAGCAAATCTCACTTTTGACAACTGAAGTCTAATGAGAGCTACCAATTCGTGAATTTGCTCCATGTTTGTGCCTGATTCAGACATGCGTTACTGCTCATCCTTCCTTCTAATCCACTTCCCAGAAGATCATGTAACCTGGAAGTGGGAACTGGTTCTTCTAGTTCTCTCTAGAAGATTCCCTCAAGTCTGATTCATTCTCAGGAGGGGCTGCCAAAAGTTCCTCTTGTCTTTTTTTTTAAATTAATTAGTTAATTTATTTTTGGCTGCATTGGGTCTTTGTTGCTGTGCGTGGGCTTTCTCTAGTTGCAGAGAGTGGGGGCTACTCTTCGTTGTAGTGCACGGGCTTCTCATTGCAGTGGCTTCTCTTGTTGCGGAGCATGGGCTCTAGGCACGCGGGCTTCAGTAGTTGTGGCGTGCGGGCTCTAGGGTGCAGGCTCAGTAGTTGTGGCTTGCGGGCTCTAGAACACAGGCTCAGTAGTTGTGGCGCACGGGCTTAGTTGCTCCGTGGCTTGTGGGATCTTCCTGGACCAGGGCTCGAACCCGTGTCCCCTGCATTGGCAGGTGGATTCTTAACCACCGCATCACCAGGGAAGTCCCTGTCCCTCTTGTTTTAGGTTCATTCATTCACTCATTCTATCAACCACTTACTGTAAGTCAGGTCCTTTGCTAGACACAGATGAAAGAAATAGCCCCAGCCTCACAGAGTTCATAGGCTAGTGGCAGGGGGAGGGAAGAGAAGAACAGGCACTGGCACTTCAGTGAGATCTGGGAAGTGGACAGGAAGCTGAAGGACAACAGAGGAGATCCTTTCATCTTACTCAGCCTGAGGATCAGGGAAGGAAACTATGACATCTAAGGAAAGCCCTTAAAAGAAGAAAGGAAATAGCTAGGCAGTAGGATAGGGAGTGGAGAGACTATCCCAGCTCAAGAATGTCACAGGAGAACTACAAATAGTTCAGTATCACAGGAAAGGCATGTGGTTTGTTGGAAACAGAGAACAAGGAGAAGGGAGGGAGGAAAGTCATCAGTGGGCATACGCAGACTAAGAAACCCTGTTGGGGGAAATGGGGAGCCACTGAAGGCCAGCAGGGGAGGGATGATCAGACTGGTGCTTCGGAAAGATCATAATTGCTGTTCCGGGGAGAAGGGGTCAAGCAACTAATTAAGAGACGAGTTTAAGAGCTGATATGATCGTTCAAGCCTAAACTACGGTGGTGGCAAGAAGTGAATAGATTGAGATGTATGTAAGAGACATAAGCAACAGGACATGGAGACTGAAGGAGAGGAGGGGGTGGGATGTCAAGAATGACTATAGGTTTAGATAACTGGGGGAGTAATGGATGGGGCAGGGAGTGTATGTGGTAGAGATGTTTTAGCTCTTTGCTGGCTCTTCTTAACCAGGACACACAATTCTTCAGATTAAATTCAAGAAGCTCAATTGATCTTGCCAGCCATTCTTACTGAAGCTTTAACCAGGGTGATAATTACTCCAGAAGGCAAGTTGGGAAAATTCTCATGAGGGCATCCTCTTGAAGATACCCAATTTTCTGTACAATTTTCAGACTCAATACAACAAGGTTTTTTTGTCATCTGCTCTGTGTCACTTGCTGTGCCCATTGGGTTGAACCAGGAAAACATGGTTCCTGCCTTCATGGGATTTACATGCCAGCTTAGAGTTCTGGTATCTTCTCATCTAAGTGCTAAATTCTCCTGTCCTCTAGGGGTGCTTGAATAAGAATACAAATGTATCAGTTAGGTATTGCTGTATAACAAAATGCCCTCAAAACCCAGTGGCTTAAAATAGCAACAATTTATTTAGCTTAAAATTCTGCCATTGGCAATTTAGGGTGGACTCAGCTGGGTGTTTCTTCTGATCTTACCTGGATACATTCTTGCATCCACATTCAAGCTACAGGTTGGGTAGGCAGTTTTAGTGATCCTGGCTGGACTCTCACATGTTTAGACCTCAGCTGGGGTAAATGTTCTTCAATGGCTCTGATCTCTCATCTTCCCATAGGCTAGCCCAGGCTGTTCATGTGGTGGCCAGGAAAGTTTCCCAGAGAGAATGGAAGTAAGCACAGTCTCTAGAGGCCCAGGCTTAGAGCTGACACAGTAACACTTCCACCATGTTCTACTGGCCAAACGCTAGTCACAGGGTCCAGTGCAGATTCCAGGAGTGGGGAAGAGGCTCCACACCTTGACGGGAGAAGCAGCAGAGTCTCATTGCAAAGAGCATGGGCACAGTGAGAGGAAAAGTTGCCATAATTTTAGCAATATACTCCAAGGACTCACACACTCCTAATTCTTGCTACCTGTAAAAGTAATCACAAAGGGAGCTCTCATGAGCAGAGGATGGCAATAGATCTATTTCTTATATTTCCAAGCCAAACAGGAGACTTATTGAGACCTGCCCTTTCCCATGAGGGAATTCATTCTATCTGTCTGGGCTCCTGGGTCAGTCAGTTTTTTCCATTTTAGTTTTCTGACTGTGGCCATCCTCTCCTTTTCATCCCCCCAGGACAATAGCCTGGGATTCTCTGCACAGATGTCAAAGAAATGAAATGTCAGCAGAGTTCACTGTGACCCTGGAGCCAGTGCTCTCCCGCCTCCTCCTCACAGTTGCCTACGGCAGGGCTGGTCTGCACTATTAATAAACCTTCCCCTCAGCATTTTCTCTTGAGGGACCGTATCAGATAGGCTCCATCCATCTCCCAGCCTCACTCCCACCAGGCTGGAGAGAAGGTCTCCTGACACGGAGATAAGAAATCCCAGACATCACTGCCATGTAGGGGAAGCTCAGGGTTCCGTTTTCCTTATGAAAGGTCAAATCACTTCTTTTGCAGTGCTTGGAAAGAAAAGAGCCAACATAATGTGCTTTTTAAATGCCAATGGTCTTGATGTCCCTGATAAGAAGTAAATGAAGGAAGAGAATGTCTGAGAAAGAGCTGACTTCTAAGTGCCAGCCGGAGAAGTAAAACATTTTTAACAACCCATGTTAAAGGTAGTGTTTAATTCAGTCCTGGGTTAGGGAAATGCAATCATTGCTGCTTTAAAAAAATCCCTGCCTTGTTGCATTGAATACAGGTACCAGTAATAGTTCTCTCTCAAGAGGCTTAGGAGGAAAGACAGGCCAGTCACAAACTGGCCCTACCAGCTTTTCATTTATTCTTCCATCGCACGTCTATTGAGTGGCCAGTGTGTGCCAGAAATGGCTGGGCATAGGGGATGCAGAAGTGGTAAATGGCACAACGTTCTGTTCTTAAGGAAGTCATTGTCTAATCATAGGTCAAGAGACAGTAGCTCTAGAGAGTGATGTGTGCTACCCCAGGACGTGCAAGGTGTTATGGAAGCATCTCCATGGGCACATCATCTCCTGAAGTTCTTCTCTGAAGCAGTAGAGGCTCCAGGAAATTACGGGTCAAGCCTGGCATACTCACTACTATATCCTTGGTGCCTGGCCCTTAGTGAGGGCTCATTCCTATTAGTTGGTTGACCTAAGTGGTGTGAATCCGACATTCTCACCCCATGGTGCCATCAGTCCTTTTCCAAACTGTCCCTGCATTCTCACACCTGTGTGCTTTGACAAATACCGTCTGGAATCTTGTTCTCACCTTTTTGCCCCCTAGAAAACTCTGATTCACCCATCAGTACCCAGACCATATGTCATTTCTTCTGCAAAGCCTTTTCTTATCTGCTGAGTAGAACTTATCCTCTTTCCATAATTCCTCTAAGCAACTTGCTTATGTGTCAAATTTGGTCCTTATCTCAAAGGACCATTTTACTGTAATCATTTGTTTTTGACATGTTTTTGTCTCCTTCACCAGATCATGGGCTTCTTTGGAGCAGGGTCTGGATGTTAGGAGTCTTTGAACCATCTGTGCCTGGCCCACAATAGCAGCTCAGTGAATATTCATTGCATGAACAAAAGACTACATATTATGATTGGGACCACAGATCAGTGGATATCACCCAGATGGTTGTATTTTCTAATTCATGGAGACAATGGGATAGAATGTGGGATGCAGCAAGGAGAACTGAGGTGAAGATGTAGCCATCAGTTTAGCCTCCTTTCTGCTGTAATGACAGCATTTCCCGCTTTGTCTAATGTTAGGGAGAAAGAGGAGGCCAGGCTGATGTCTTAATGCCATGGCCCACATCCAGGAGCGGATTCAGATGAAACGCTGCTCTGTGCAGAGTGCGGGGACCTTTGATCAGTACCTGGGAAGGACTTGGGACTGCTTGAAACTGGACATTCAGATGCTGTCTTTAGCACAGACTCTCATCTCAGAAGTTTCACTTTAATCTCTGGGTGCCACGCGATGCTCAGTCAGGATGAGCTGATATAGCACAGGAGCCCTAGGATCAATTGGGGAAGGATGACCTGGGGACAGGTGAGGGTGGGCTTTAATTGTCTGAAGGGCTGTCATGTGGAAGAGGCAGCAGAACTGCGAACAGAGGGTGGTGGTTACAAGAGAGCAGGTTAAGTCTGACACAAGAAATGTTTTCAAAAACCGAGATTCTTACACCTCTGGAATTAGATGATATTACAAAATGGTGAGCTCCTGACACTTCGGAGTATGGCATCAGAATGGAGCAAGACTGGGGACTTTCCTGGCAGTCCAGTGGTTAGGGCTTCATGCTTCCACAGCAGGGGGCACTGGTTCAATCCCTGGTTGGGGAACTAATATCCCGTAAGCCTCGAAGTGTGGCAAAAAAAAAAAAAAAAAAAAAAAAAAAAAATGGAGCAAGGCTGGTAATTCTATTTGTCCTTCAACTGTGAAGAATACCTGATTATTCATCAACATAGAAGATAAAACAACAAAACAACCCATGAGTGCATTGGTATAACCTAGCCAATGGTCATGCTTAGTTCCTATCATCTCTAGCGAACAGTGGTCCTGCATGCTTGCCTCTAATGGCCTGTCATTTTTCCCAATCTTCCTCTTTTTTCATTCTCTACCCTCACACCTCTTTCAAAATTTGATTAAGATGTCCTGAGCCAGTTTGGATGAGGTTATCTGGGTCCCAGTGTTAGGGAAAAAGAAAATTGTGTTCAGTGGTTGTTTAGGACCATGGACAGCAACATGCATTTGCATCTCCCCCCAGCAGCTGAGGTAAGGCTACATCCAAGTTATGAGGGGCTGTGTGTAAGCAGTGCCATGACTGATGCACTTGGATTCCTATGTATCCATTTACTGGATTTATTCATGCATCTTGTATGGTGAGAGAGAGAAAGGAGAAAAAACACATAGTTTACCTAATGAGTTTTGATTCTCAAAAGGTCCAGTGGGGTGGGGGGATGAATTGGGAGATTGGGATTGACATATATACACTAATTTGTATAAAATAGATAACTAATAAGAACCTGCTGTATAAAATTTAAAAAAGGGTTTTCTCCATCGTTGAGATCCACAAGATTACCCTTTATCCACTTAATCAATCTCCTTTTACTTGAGTCAGTCTAAGGAGGTCTTCGTTCCTTGCAACCAAATGATTCTTGATAAAGATAGCATCATTGGATTAGTGATCCTCATCCAAAAAGTGACCAGTCTTGTCTTTCTGCCTTCCACAGAGCTTTGAGCATGCAAGTCTCCAAGGTCCAAATGCTGATAGCATGGATGAAGGACAGGGCTTGGGGCAGGTCCATGAGACATGCGTTCTGGCCACAGACAGAAACGGGCTCACTCTCTCTGCCCATTAGGTAGATGCGGCCCCCATGACTTTTGGGAGGCAGATGTCAAGCAATGCCAACAAATTAGACCCCAGTGAGGCTTGCTTTACCAAAGCACTCAGTTTAATGAGTCTTTCCATGACACAAAATTCTACTTGCTCCATCAGCAAATGTGACCTGTTTGGTGTGAATAATTCAGTGTCTTGCAGCGGTTCTGACTTCCACTGAGAATGCAGCACGGTCAAAGATTGTTAACTAATCCTATGGAGCAGAACTGAGCTCTGGTTCCCCTCTGAGTCAGAAAAACACTTAGGAAAACAGTAAAAAGAGAATAAAAAAGAAAAGTACTTTCCCTAACTAACAACAGAAACCACTCTCTCCAAACTCTCCCAACACACATGCGTATCAGTATGTGGCTCTTCTCTTCTCAAAGCCTCAAACCTAGTTTGGGGAGATTTGGGTCCAAAAAAAATTTCTGAAGACACATTTCCATGCCAAAAAGAAAGGCCTTTTAAGCAGAAAAGTCCAGCTCTGGATGAATATGCTGGCTGTCTCTGCCCAGAGGAAGTGAAGGGATCTGGAAAAATGAGAAAAGTCCTGATCATTTATAGCTCAAAAAGCATTTCCTTCCCCTTCTTTCTTTCTAGCTATGTGATCTTGGGCAAGTTAGTTCCCCTCTCTGGGCACATTTATAAAACCAGAGCTTTGGATTAGAGATCAGAAATTCCTTTTTTTAAAAAATAAATTTATTTTTATTTATTATTTTTGGCTGTGTTGGGTCTTCGTTGCTGCACACGGGCTTTCTCTATTTGCAGCGAGCAGGGGCTACTCTTCGTTGCGTGCGCGGGCTTCTCATTGTGGTGGCTTCTCTCATTGCGGAGCACGGGCTCTAGGCGCATGGGCTTCAGTAGTTGTGGCTTGCGGGCTCTAGAGCGCAGGCTCAGTAGTTGTGGCGCACAGGCTTAGTTGCTCCGCGGCATGTGGGATCTTCCTGGACCAGGGCTTGAACCCGTGTCCCCTGCATTGGCAGGCGGATTCTTAACCACCGCGCCACCAGGGAAGCCCAGGATCAGAAATTCTTAACCAAGAACTCTGGGTGGTCCATGTGTGGTCAGTGAAATCTCTGAAGTACTGTGCAAAATTCTGTTCACATTTGGGAAAGGGGAGAGGCTCTCTAGCTTCCATCAGATTCTCAAAAGTGTCCATGACCTCTGACCTTTCAAGCTTTGGAGCCGAAATAGGAAGCTCGATCACTGGATGCAGCAAGTTTGTGTTTGTGCATACGGGCTTCTATCAGGGGGATAAGATGTTCATTCATTTTTTCATTCCACAAATATTTACTGAGTCCTCTGGGGTGCTAAGCCCTCTGCTACTCACTGACCTCCTGGAGCTCACAGTCTAGGAGATAGATAGATGATAGAAAAACAGTCACAAATAATTCTGATTACCAAATATGACAAGGGCTCTGAGTGTCACTGAGAATTTTGGTGAGAGATCAGAAGTGACCCATCTTTTCTTCACTGCCACATCCCATACATCCAATGAGTGGTGGGCTCCAAAAATAGTTCACCTCTTCTGATCCCCACTGCCACCACCCTAGTCTGAGCCCTGAACCCCTGAACCCTCTTGCGCCTGAACCCCTGCAACCCTCTTCTCTTTGCTTCCATTCTTTCCCATCAACTGGAATGTCGAGACCCATGGAGAAGAGAGTGGGGGGTGTGTAGAATCCAGTCATGTGCTACATTTGATATGAAATCAGACAGTACAATTCTTGTGTGGGAAGAGCCCTCAGGCTCTAGGGAAGGGAGTGGGGGAAGGGGTGCTCCAGGAGTGCTCCAGGTACTCAAGACGGAGTGGTGGGGAAAGCGTTTGCCTCCTCGAGGTGAGAACTTTGAAAGACAAGGCTCACTTGGATGTGTAATGTATAGCATTGGGGAAAAAAATAACATTATTCGTCTGACATCACACCTGGTGTTGCACAAAACAAAACAGAGTCAGAGCACTTATGGCTGAAGCTGTTGATTCTCAGCCCACGAAATGATTCAAAACAGCCTAAATAAAGCAAGCAAGCAAATTCAAACCCACAAACCGGGCAAATTAGGGAGTGATTACATCCATTTGTGTTTCAGAAGCACTCTGATTTACGAAGGGCTGTCTTTAAATAGCATCCCTTGGACTGTTTACAAATCTGTAACTGCTTGCTGGAAAGGCCGAAGATGGGGAGGGATGCCTAAAACTAAAGGTGTGAAATCCCTGGCCGGTTGAAGGCCATTCTAAGGAATGTGCGACCTGGTTTAAAGCTATATATAACATATTGAGGAATCTACGACGTAAACTGCAACGATCAATATTGGGAGCAGGGCGGGGTCTGGACTCTTATTTGAGAAAATGCACGTGAAAGATTTTATATGCACATGGCTCATAATAAGTACTCAGTAAGTGTCAACCATCATCTTCATTCCCTAAGCTCCAATACCAGCTGGGTGTCATTCACTTCAGCCCAATTCAATTCAATTCAGACACTAACTCCCTGAAATTAGTGCAGACCCCACAGACTAAGGGGCTTAGCTCCACTAGACTGCTCCGACTTCAGACACCAACCACAAGTCCCAGGTGTCCCCTAGCCACTCATGCTTCTGCTACAAATTTGGGGTTTCCCATAATTCCCTTTGAGGTTTGGTAATTCACTAGAACAACTCAAGGAATTCACTGCGTGCACTATACCCAAAATTACAGTTTTATTATAAAGGATACAACTCAAGAACAGCTGATTGGAAGAGATGCATAAGGCAAGGTAGGGGAGGGGGCTCAGAGCTTCCATACTCCTTCCGCATGGGTTCAGGGTACCACCCTCCCAGCACACTGATGTGTTCACCAACCGGAAAGTTCCGCTAAGCCTTGGTGCCTAAGATTTTTTATCCAGGTTTCACTATGTCAGCATGATTGATTAAATCATTGATTTAATTTAAACCATGTGATTGAATGCAATCTCCAGCTCCCCTCCCCTCTCCAACGGGTGGCTGAAAGGTTCAATCCTCCAATCACATTGTTGGTTCCCCTGGCCACCAGCGCACCCCCATGCCCCCCCGCCCCCCCACACCAAAAGGGGCTCATTATGAATAACAAAAGCTACTACTATCACTAAGAAATTCCAAGGATTTTGAAACACTGTGCCAGGAACCCAGAACAAAGCAGATACATTCTTTATTGTATCACATTCCCTCTGCCATGCTCTCTCCTGAAATATAAGGCTGAAGGAAGATCTTGAGAGGTCAAACTGTCCATCCTTCTGCCTCCAGGTGAGCCTGTATTTTAATCATTGAAAACAGCTGATTATCATTTTCAGAAAAAAAATGACAACAACAAAATTACACAGGCTGGCAGAGTCTCCAGTCAGTCCATGTGGCTGGGCATTTCCAGATTCTCAAGGAGACACAGCAGTGGGGCCTGGCCACCATTCTCCTCTAGGTCCCCCCATTTGCTTTCACAGTACTGCTTAAACCTCCCCCATAGCCAGAAAGAGGACTGGCCACCAAAGAGTTAACTTTTTGGAAAGATTCAAGGCAGGAGGGAAAGTGGTTCCTAGGTTCCACTGCATTAGGATGCACTGCTCCATAGTACGTGATTTTGACTGTCCCTAAGATACTTCACACCCATAAAGGTCTGTGTCTGGAAGGGTTTTCAGATTTATTACTTCTGGTGAAGATGTCTTCCTGTACTTGAATGCACTTCATTTTCTTTCCCTGCAATTACTCTGAAGTTACATAGTCAGTAGTGCATATAATCACAGGTACTACAACCCATAGACTCCTCTTGACGTTCTGGAAGGCCTTACTGGTTAGGCCTTCACAAAGCTCACACTGCCTTCTCTTACCAGGCGTGTTTTTCTTTGAAGTATCTTTTCATATTGTCTTTTTCATTGATTCATTCAGTCATGTATTCATTCACTTCTGCCTTTCCCTGGACTGCTCTCTCTATACTGTCTAACTGGTGAACTCCTCCTCAGCCTTCGAGGTCCAGCTTAAATGTCACCTCCTCTGAGAAGCCTTCTATGATTGCCTTCAAGTCTCTCTTCCATGCTTCCATATATAGCATAAACATCAATCTGGCCATCTATCACAATCTGTTGTGGTTATATAATTAATGCCTAACCATTTCTACTGGACTGAAAATTCACTGAGGGTAGGGAATGTGTCTAGTCCCTCTGTGGTTCCATAATGCCCACCATGAGACTTGGCACTGAGTAGTCACTCAAGAAACATTTATTGAGGGAATATATAGATAGATACTGACCTACAAGTACTGCCTATTACATCTGTAGAATACTATTGATTTCCCACTTCTCTTTTCTTTCTTGCTAATAGAACCTCAATTTGGACTAAGTAGTAGGCTTTCATGTACCTCATGGCCCCTTTCCCAATTCCAGGGTGGTGTATGTTGGTTATTTAAATACAATTATGGTCATTTCACAACTCTAGCCAGTGATTGGTTTAGATGTGTGAGTGGAGGGATTCTGGGAAAAGGTTCCTTTCTTTTTTTAAAAAAATTGAAGTATAGTTGATTTACCGTGTTGTGTTAGTTTCTGGTGTACAGCAAAGTGATTCAGTTATACATATCTATTCTTTTTCAGATTCTTTGACCTTATAGGTTATTACAAAATATTGAGTGTAGTTCCCTGTGCTATACAGTAGGTCCTTGTTGGTTATCTATTTTCTATATACTAGTGTATATATGTTAACCCCAAACTCCTAATTTATCCCTCCTCCCCCTTTCCCCTTTGGTAACTGTAAGTTTGTTTTCTATGTCTGTGGGTCTATACTTGTTTTGTATAGAAGTTCATTTGTATCACTTTTTTAGATTCCACATAAAAGTGATATCATATGATATTTGTCTTTCTCTGTCTGACTTACTTTACTTAGTATGATAATGTCTGTGTCCATCCATGTTGCCGCAGATGGCGTTATTTCATTCTTTTTGATGGCTGAGTAATATTCCATTGTATATACACATACCACATCTTCTTTATCCATTCAATTGTCAATGGACATACAAGTTGCTTCCATGTCTTGCCAATTATAAATAGTGCTGCAATGAACATTGGGATGCATGTATCTTTTAGAATTATGGTTCCTCCAGATATATGCCCAAGAGTAGGATTGCAGGATCTTATGGTAACTCTATTTTTAGTTTTTTAAGGAACCTCCATACTGTTCTCCATAGTGGCTGCACCAATTTACATACCCACCAACAGTGTAGGAGGGTTCCCTTTTCTCCACACCCTCTCCAGCATTCATTATTTATAGTCTTTTTGATGATGGACATCCTGACTGGTATAAAAGGTTCCTTTCTTGATAAAAGTTGTTGTACCAGGAGACTCTCTTTTTCCTCTTTGGATGAAATTTGGGGAGGCCAGGATGTCTCAAGCAGAACCAGCCATCCTGAGGCCATGCAGAGGGTAGCAGTGTAAAAGAATGAAAAACAACTGGGGCTGTGATGACACTGTTGTTCCCCGGTGACCAGCCTGGACCCATTGTAATACAGAGAATTGTTCTCTGATTTTGGTCTCTCCCTAGGAGGGGAAGGTTTAGGTATCCGTGGGAGGGGGCTGAATAATGGGTTGTTTAGAGCTTCTCAAGACCTGGAAATTCATCCACTTATTTTACAAAAGTCAGCGACCTATGTGAATGGGTTTCCTGTAGAGACAACATACAGATTTACCTTTTTTTTTAAATTAGGGTATAGTTGTTTTACAATGTTGTGTTAGTTTCTACTGTACAGCTAAGTGAATCAGCTATATGTATATATATGTATATGTATATGTATATCCCCTCTTTTTTGGATTTCCTTCCCATTTAAGTCACCACAGAGCATTAAGTAGAGTTCCCTGTGCTATACAGAAGGTTCTCATTAGTTATCTATTTTATACATATTGGTGTATATATGTCAATCCCAATCTCCCAATTCATCCCACCCCCCTTTTCCCGCCCTGGTGTCTGTACCGGATTTACTTCTTATATTAAGTCTAATGGGACAGTATTCCCCACCTTAGAAAGTGTGCTAAAAATAGTATTTATTAAAGAGGTGGTCAGGATTACCAGTGTTCTCTATACATAGTGTAG
This sequence comes from Phocoena phocoena, assembly GCF_963924675.1. NCBI lineage: Eukaryota > Metazoa > Chordata > Mammalia > Artiodactyla > Phocoenidae > Phocoena > Phocoena phocoena. The sequence continues at coordinate 71,835,252 of NC_089231.1, forward strand.
TAGACTTTCTAGTACAAGTGAGGAATATACTTCCCAGTAACTTGCCATGTGGGCACTGGGAATTCTATCCAATGGATTCTAGCCAGTGAAGTGTAAGCAGAAATGATGTGTCTCTCCTGTCGTGAGGTATTTAGCAGCTGTTGTGCCACCTCTATGCTCTCTCTTCCCCTGCTGCCTCAACCTTCATAGCTGTGTATCCTGTATGGTATAGTTATAGTATCAGGCTTTTAGTTTGAAGAAAAACAGTTCTTGTGCTAAGCTACTGATTTAGGGATTATTTTGTTACCCTATAGCTTGTGGTGACTGATACACAGAATAATATATTTGGAAAATATGAACAAGCAAAAAGAAGGACAGAAAAGGAAATCTCCTGTAATCCCAGCATTATTAGAATTCAGGTGGCCATTATGCTCCACGAGATGGTCCTGGAGAAGACACCACCTCTTAACTCAGTCTTGCAGTGAACTCTCAGGAATGTTCTAGGCTCTTTTGCATCAGTGACTTTCACCTGAATTCAAGCAGACAGGTAGCCAGGAGCTCCAGAATGGGCAGATAAGAGGAGAAGCTTGGAGGGCAGTGCATGGGGAGAGCCTTCATTCCACACAGTCATATTATTGACAGCTGACATCTTCATGCTGAGCTCCAGGAGAACTGTGAATCTGTGTCTGTCTGTGAGGAGCTGTGTTGTTTTCTGCTTCATGCAACGCTCTCCAAAAGTTTTCGTATCCTTTCCCATTAAAGACAATTTTCATTTTTCAACTGGGCCAGTGGTGTGTTTCCATCAATGACATAATGTATTACCGCTCACAGATAATCCTGTTTGTGACTTTTGTTTCCAGTATTACATCTATTTTTCATAATTGAGTTTCCACAGTTAAATATTAAACCACAGTATTTATCCTACATTTATAAAAATGGAATTATATGGCCCATGCAATTACAAAAAAGTCTGTTTTCTTTTTACTCACAATGTTATGAACATCTTTCCATGTCATTCAACATTCTTCTACAGCATCCATTTCAATGCCTGCCTAGAACCCCAACATCTGGATATATCCTCATTTATTTGATAAATCCCTGCTGCTGGACACTTAGGATGTTTCCAATTGTTCAACACTAAAGAAAAAAAAATCCTTGTAGCTAATCTTTGCTCATATCCATCATTATTTCTTTAGAATAAATCCCTAAAAGTGGGTTTCTCCAAAGTGTGTGCAAGAATAATTAAGGCTTCTGATCCATGTTGAAAACTTGACTTTTCTAGAAAGACTAGAAAGGCCATATCAGCCTACACATGTATGAGTATCTTTTTTCACTCTCCTGCATCACATCCTTAAAATCAGCAGGCAGAAACTGAACAGGCAACAGTCTCCTTCATGCAGGCTTTGTGTCTATGGTTAATGATCTGTAGCTACTATTGACCCTATTTTCTTTCCTTTTTTTTTTATTACTCAGATAACTTCAAAGAGACTTTTAAAGAGGTCTTGTGAATTTAGTTTCTATGGTTTGAATTCCTTCATTAGTTGCATCTTCTGACTCTTGTGGGGGCTTGGTTTCTTTATGTACTTTATCATTTTTAACTGTGAGCTTATCTTCAGTGGGGATTTTTTTCTTTGGGATTCCCAGGGAGCCAAGATTGGGGAACCTTATGGCACAGCCTTGATATTTAAATTTCTCTCAGTGAGTGTTTTACCACCTGTGGTTTGGGGTGGCCAATTTACCTGAAAGCTATGTGCTTAAGCCACTAGGTAGAACTTTTTAGTGCCCCTTTCATGGATAGAAAGCCCTTTATGGTTCCCTGCTTTGGGCCTTATCAGCTCCCATCCTGTGGCTGCAGCTCTGCTCTCCAGGCATTGGTATTATGACTCTCTAGGTATATGCAGTTCTGATATCACATGGACCTTTGGGCTCATTTAGTTTGCTTGTCCTTTCTGGCACCTGGGATTCTCTTTTCCTTTATTTTTGATCCAAGCTATGTATGTGAAGTTTTGTTATATTTTATCCAGCATTCCTATGGATTTGGAGTGTTGAGAGGGCTCTGATGTCAGCTCAGCTACTCTATTGGTTGGTGGTCTCTGGGCTCTTTGTATGCCCTTAGGGCTGATTTGACACTCTACGATGGTGACCAGTGGCAGGAGAGCAGTTGAAGCAACAATCTCTGCAATTGTTAAGTCAACACAGGTAGAACTCTTGAGACTACATGGATTCATGAACACATGGCTTATTTCAAGAGTCACAGCCGTGTCGTTGGGGGACGAAAAGAAGCATGCCCCATGCCAAGAAATCCTTGAGCTCCTGGGTCAGTGCATCCCTTGTTATCCACAACCTTATAAACAAGAACAGTTAATATAGCAACCCACTGTCGAGTGCCAGGAGCTGCTGTAAAAAACACATTGTGTAGATTAACCCATTTAATCATCACAAAAACCCAATGAGATAGAAATTTTTATTACCCCTCCCCCACCCATTTTACAAATGAAGAGACTGGTCCAGAGAGGTTGAGCAACACGCCTGAGGTCACATAGCTATGAAATGGCCGAGATGGGATTTGAACCCAGGCAGTAGAACTCCAGATCTCGTAGTCCTGACCACTATGACACAGGCATGATCTTTCCTTGTCTTCTGCATAACATCCTCTCAAACTCCACTCTAAAATATTCCTCTTGAGATGTCCTCGGTGTTCATTCTCTTCTTTTTCATTATTAAGCCTTTTCTTCTAATTCTACTGATCCAGTACATTCTATTTCTAGCAGCAAGAGATAACTTAAACCACCACATGATTATACCCCTCCTGTCCTTCTCCCTCCACCCTCTTTCTCACAGAACTACTTACGAGGCACATTTACCATCCTTAATTAACTAAATGCATTCTCCCCTTTGTAATAAATTAATTCCCCCTCCTGAGCAGTACCACCATCAACCTCTCTGTAGCAGCACGGTGAACCCCAGCAGGTTACATTATCAAGCAGAATTTCCAGGTATACTGGGTCCTGGCTCCCCTTGCTACCTGTCCTACAAGAAAGCACAGACACTATGCTGTTCAGCCATGTCTGTACAGTGCAATTGTATGGGGAGGTTTAAAAAAATGCAGACTCCTTGCTCCCATCCCTAGTGATTCCAGTTTAAGTTCTCTGCATGTGGCCTGGGCATTAGGAGTTGGAAAAGCTCTCCAGGTGATTCTAATGTGAAGCCAGTGTTGAAAACCACTAAGGTGGTTAGAACCACTTAGAACCACTAAGTCATCCCCCAGGATTCTTCCATGACTGCCTTCTAGTTGGATTTGGGCAGGTATCTCACCCTTCTTGCCTTACCCTTACCCTTAGAACTTAAACGTGCATCCAGTCGTGTGGCGGGCTTGTTAAAACACAGATTTCTGGGCTCCACCCCCTCCATAGTTTGTGATTTAGTAGATCTGGAATGGAGCCTGAGAATTTGCATTTCTAACAAGTTCTAGGCAATGCTGATGCTGCCAATCCGGGGACCATCCATCAAGACCACTGTCTTAGGACTCTTCTTGCTCTTTGAATGTCCCCTCTAGATGCTCTTCACTGCCATGATTCAAAACTCTATGCCTCCTCGTTCTTGTTTTCCTAACTTGTCCTTCAAGTCCTTTCTCCCTCCATTAGGTCTTTGGGACTAGCCCATCTGTGTGGTATCTCTCCCCGAACCCCAAAACTCCCGGGGGCTCCTTCCCCTCTGTACCACTCTTTGTGTTTTTTAGTTACAGGTCATAGATTTTAGAGCTGCAAAGATGCTCAGAGTCCAACAGTTTAAAACTTCAGGTTTAAGCTGAAGAATTCTTTTGCATTCAGATGAAATCCTATTCCAAGTGGCACTGTTTAGAATACATAGCTGGGGTGGGGCTAGGAGGCCAAGAACATCACTATTTTTACCTCTTTTTCCCTATGGGGTCTTGAGGGACTTTGGGGAGGCACTTGGGACCTGGGGAGCATAATTTGGAAACCATCCATTGTCCAAACCTGTACTTTATAGATGAGAAAACTGAGGCTCAATGGTGGTAAGTGACATGCCCTTTCATCCACTCAATATTGTCGATCACCAAGTCTGTGCCAGGCACAGTGTCAGGTGTTGGGAATGGTGACCAGGATGGACTAGTCTGCCCTCATGAGCTTTTATTCTAGCTGGGGAGATAGACATTGAGTAAGTAAGCGCACAACAGACACAACGATCAGAGATTGCGATACAGCTAAGGGGAAACCCAGCATATGCTAGACTCACATGAGTTCAAGGAGGCTCTCTCCAAAATGACCTTTGTTCTGAGTCCTGAGGATAAGAAGAAACCCAATATGTGAAGAGTTGGGAAGGTAGGAGTCCTATTGAGCCTTGTTGGTAGGTCACAGTGAAATGTCTGGATTTTATTCTCAGTGGGCTGGAAAACCAGTGGAAGGGCTTAAGCAGGGAAATGATAAGACCTGATCTTGTTCCTCCTGTTATTTGTCTCCTTGAAGACATGGGTGGATATCAATCTTTATATTTTTCTAGTATTCCATGCAGAGTACGTGCTGAAAAGATGTGTGTTGACGGCTGATTGCCTGAAGTCAACAAGCACGTATAAGCTGTCTTCTAGACCAGTATCTCTTTATCTATTTTGGGTTTAGAACCCCCTCCAATGTCTTATCAGAGCTATGAGGCTTTCCTTAGAAAATATCCTCATGTTCACATGCATACCGTGTTGTGCATTAAAAAAAGGTCATGAATGCGCTGAGGACCATCTCAGGACCTTGCACCAGGACCCCCTGCTGTAGAAGCTGCATCACGAGATACCTTTAGTCTCAAGACCCCTCATTTGGCTGGATATCATTGTTATCCTGGATTTAGAGGCAGATTATTTTAGTATCTTTAAGCCCCAGCTTTTCTGCCTGTAAGATTGGCTAATGTATAGGTCACAGGGGACTTTATTTATTTATTTGTTTGGTTTTCTTTTGGGGGAGACTTTAAGAATAAAATGAAACAGGGACTTCCCTGGTGGTCCAGTGGTTAAGAATCCTCCTTCCAATTCTGGGGACGTGGGTTCGATCCTGGTCGGGGAACTAAGGTCCCACATGCCTCGGGGCAGCTAACCCTGCGTGCCGCAACTACAGAGCCCATGTACTCTGGAGCCCGCGGGCCACAACTAAAGAGAAGCCCATGCACCGCAATGAAGAGCCCATGCTGCAACAAAAGATCCCGCATGCCGCAACTAAGAGCCGATGCAGCCAAAAATTAATAAATAAATTTAAAAAATAAATATTTTTTTAAATTCTTAAAAAAAAAATTTTTTTTTAAAGAACAAAATGGGAGAGAGCAGTCAAGATGGCAGAGTAGAAGGACGTGCTCTCACTCCCTCTTGTGAGAACACCAGAATCACAACTAGCTGCTGGACAGTCATCGACAGGAAGACACTGGAAATCACCAAAAAAGATACCCCACATCCAAAGACAAAGGAGAAGCCACAATGAGATGGTAGGAGGGGCGCAATCACAGCAAAATCAAATCCCATAACTGCTGGGTGGGTGACTCACAGACAGGAGAACACTTATATCACAGAAGTCCACCCACTGGAGTGAAGGTTCTGAGCCCCACATCAGGCTTCCCAACCTGGGGGTCCGGCAACGGGAGGAGGAATTCCTAGAGAATCAGACTTTGAAGGCTAGTGGGATTTGAATGCAGAACTTCCACAGGACTGGGGGAAACAGAGACTCCACTCTTGGAGGGCACACACAAAGTAGTATGCGCATTGGGACCCTGGGAAAGGAGCAGTGAACCCAGGGGAGACTGAACCAGACTTACCTGCTAGTGTTGGAGGGTCTGCTGCAGAGGCGGGGGTGGCTGTGGCTCACAATGGGGACAAGAACACTGGCAGCAAAAGTTCTAGGAAGTACTCCTTGGTGTGAGCCCTCCCAGAGTCTGCCATTAGCCCCAGCAAAGAGCCCAGGTAGGCTTCAGTGCTGGGTTGCCTCAGACCAAACAACCAACAGGAAGGGAATCCAGACCAACCCATCAGCAGTCAAGCGGATTAAAGTTTTACTGAGCTCTGCCCACCAGAGCAACACCCAGCTCTACCCACCACCAGTCCCTACCATCAGGAAACCTGCACAAGCCTCTTAGATAGCCTCATCCACCAGAGGGCAGACAGCAGAAGCAAGAAGAACTACAGCCCTGCAGCCTGTGGAACAAAAACCACATTCACAGAAAGATAGACAAGATGAAAAGGCAGAGGGCTATGTACCAGATGAAGGAACAAGATAAAACCCCAGAAAAACAACTAAATGAAGTGGAGATAGGCAACCTTCCAGGAAAAGAATTCAGAATAATGATAGTGAAGATGATCCAGGACCTCGGAAAAACAATGGAGGCAGAGATCGAGAAGATGCAAGAAATGTTTAACAAAGACCTAGAAAAATTAAAGAACAAACAGAGATGAACAATACAATAACTGAAATGAAAACGACACTAGGAGGAATCAATAACAGAATAACTGAGGCAAAAGAACGGATAAGTGACCAGGAAGACAGAATGGTGGAATTCACTGCCACAGAACAGCAACAGCTGGGCATTATAGGGGTCCCAGAAGGAGAAGAGAGAGAGAAAGAACCAGAGAAAATATTTGAAGAGATTATAGTCGAAAACTTCCCTAGCGTGGGAAAGGAAACAGCCACCAAGTCCAGGAGGCTCAGCGAGTCCCATACAGGATAAACCCAAGGAGAAACACGCCGAGACACAGAGTAATCAAATTGGCAAAAATTAAAGACAAAGAAAAATTATTGAAAGCACCAAGGGAAAAACGACAAATAACATACAAGGGAACTCCCATAAGGTTAACAGCTGATTTCTCAGCAGAAACTCTACAAGCCAGAAGGGAGTGGCATGATATACTTAAAGTGATGAAAGGGAAGAACCTACAACCAAGATTACTCTACCTGACAAGGATCTCACTCAGATTCGATGGAGAAACCAAAAGCTTTACAGACAAGCAAAAGAAAAGGGAATTCAGCACCAGCAAACCAGCTCTACAACAAATGCTAAAGGAACTTCTCTAAGTGGGAAACACAAGAGAAGGAAAGGACCTACAAAAACAAACCCAAAACAAGAAAATGGTAATAGGAACATACATATCGATAATTACCTTAAACGTGAATGTATTAAATGCTCCAACCAAAAGACACACGCTTGCTGAATGGATACAAAAACAAGAGCCATATATTTGCTGTCTACAAGAGACCCACTTCAGACCTAGGGACACATACAGACTGAAAGTGAGGGGATGGAAAAAGATATTCCATGCAAATGGAAATCAAAAGAAAGCTGGAGTAGCAGTACTCATATCAGATAAAATAGACTAAAATAAGAATGTTACAAGAGACAAGGAATGACGCTACATAATGATCAAGGGATCAATCCAAGAAGAAGATATAACAATTATATATGCACCCAACATAGGACCATCTCAATACATAAGGCAACTGCTAACCGCTGTAAAAGAGGAAATCGACAGTAACACAATAATAGTGGGGGACTTTAACACCTCACTTACACCAATGGACAGATCATCCAAAATGAAAATAAATAAGGAAACAGAAGCTTTAAATGACACAATAGACCAGATAGACATAATTGATATTTATAGGACATTCCATCCCCAAACAGCAGATTACACTTTCTTCTCAAGTCCGCACGGAACATTCCCCAGGATAGATCACATCTTGGGTCACAATTCAGGCCTCAGTAAATTTAAGAAAATTGAAATCATATCAAGCATCTTTTCTGACCACAACGCTATGAGATTAGAAATGAATTACATGGGGAAAAAATGTAAAAAACACAAACACATGGAGGCTAAACACTATGTTGCTAAATAACCAAGAGATCACTGAAGAAATCAAAGAGGAAATCAAAAAATACCTAGAGACAAATGACAATGAAAACACGACAGTCCAAAGCCTATGGGATGCAGAAAAAGCAGTTCTAAGAGGGAAGTTTATGGCTATACAAGCCTACCTCAAGAAACAAGAAAAAGCTCAAATAAATAATCTAACCGTACACCTAAAGGAACTAGAGAAAGAAGAACAAGCAAAACCCAAAGTTAGCAGAAAGAAAGAAATCATAAAGATTAGAGCAGAAATAAATGACATAGAAACAAAGAAAACAATAGCAAAGACCAATAAAGTTAAAAGCTGGATCTTTGAGAAGATAAACAAAATTGATAAACCATTAGCCAGACTCATCAAGAAAAAGAGGGAGAGGACTCAAATCAATAAAATTAGAAATGAAAAAGGAGAATTTACAGCAGACACCACAGAAATGCAGAGTATCCTAAGAGACTGCCACAAGCAACTCTATGCCAATAAAATGGACAACCTGGAAGAAATGGACAAATTCTTAGAAAGGTATAACCATCCAAGGCTGAACCAGGAAGAAATAGAAAATATGAACAGACCAATCAGAAGTAATGAAATTGAAACTGTGATTAAAAATCTTCCAACAGGGCTTCCCTGGTGGTGCAGTGGTTGAGAGTCCGCCTGCCGATGCAGGGGACACGGGTTCATGTCCCGGTACGGGAGGATCCCACGTGCCGCGGAGCGGCTGGGCCTGTGAGCCACGGCCGCGGAGTCTGCGCATCCAGAGCCTGTGCACCGCAACGGGAGAGGCAACAGCAGTGAGAGGCCCGCGTACCGCAAAAAAAAAAAAAAAAATCTTCCAACAAACAAAAGTCCAGGACGGGCTTCACAGGCGAATTCTATCAAACATTTAGAGAAGAGCTAACACCCATCCTTCTCAAACTCTTCCAAAAAATTGCGGAGGAAGGAACACTCCCAAACTCATTCTATGAGGCCATGATCACCCTGACACCAAAACCAGACAAAGATACTACGAAAAAAGAAAATTACAGACCAATATCACTGATGAATATAGATGCAAAAATCCTCACCAAAATACTAGCAAACAGAATCCAACAACACATTAAAAGGATCATACACCATGATCAAGTGGAATTTATCCCAGGGATGCAAGGATTCTTCAATATATGCAAATCAATCAATGTGACACACCATATTAACAAATTGAAGGAGAAAAACCATATGATCATCTCAATAGATGCAGAAAAAGCTTTTGACAAAATTCAACACCCATTTATGATAAAAACTCTCCAGAAAATGGGCATAGAGGGAACCTACCTGAACATAAAAAAGGCCATAGACGACAAACCCACAGCAAACATCATTCTCAGTGGTGAAAAACTGAAAGCATTTCCTCTAATATCAGGAACAAGACAAGGATGTCCACTCTCAGCGATATCATTCAACATAGTTTTGGAAGTCCTAGCCACGGCAATGAGAGAAGGAAAAGAAATAAAAGGAATCCAAATTGGAAAAGAAGAAGTAAAACTGTCACTGTTTGCAGATGACATGATACTATACATAGAGAATCCTAAAGATGCCACCGGAAAACTACTAGAGCTAATCAATGACTTTGGTAAAGTTGCAGGATACAAAATTAATGCACAGAAATCTTTTGCATTCCTATACACTAATGATGAAAAATCTGAAAGAGAAATTAAGGATACACTCCCATTTACCGTTGCAACAAAAAGAATAAAATACCTAGGAATAAACCTACCTAGGTAGACAAAAGACCTGTATGCAGAAAACTATAAGACACTGATGAAAGGAATTAAAGATGATACCAACAGATGGAGAGATATACCATGTTCTTGGATTGAAAGAATCAATATTGTGAAAATGACTATACTACCCAAAGCAATCTACAGATTCAATGCAATCCCTATCAAATTACCAATGACATTTTTCTACAGAACTAGAACAAAAAATCTTAAAATTTGCATGAAGAAGCAAAAGACCTCGAATAGCCAAAGCAGTCTTGAGGGAAAAAAAACGAAGCTGGAGGAATCAGACTCCCTGACTTCAGACTATACTACAAAGCTACAGTAATCAAGACAATATGGTACTGGCACAAAAACAGAAACATAGATCAATGGAACAAGATAGAAAGCCCAGAGGTAATCCCACACACCTATGGTCAACTAATCTATGACAAAGGAGGCATGGATATACAATGGAGAAAAGACAGTCTCTTCAATAAGTGGTGCTGGGAAAACTGGACAGCTACATGTAAAAGAATGAAACTAGAACACTTCCTAACACCATACACAAAAATAAACTCAAAATGGCTTCAAGACCTAAATGTAAGTCCGGACACTATAAAACTCTTAGAGGAAAACATAGGAAGAACACTCTTTGACATAAATCACAGCAAGATCTTTTTTGATCCACCTCCTAGAGTGATGGAAATAAAACCAAAAATATACAAATGGGACCTAATGAAACTTAAAAGCTTTTGCACAGCAAAAGAAACCATAAACAAGACGAAAATACAACCCTCAGAATAGGAGAAGATATTTGCAAACGAATCAATGGACAAAGGATTAATCTCCAAAATATATGAACAGCTCATGCAGCTCAATATTAAAAAAACAAGCAACCCAAGCCAAAAATGGGCAGAAGACCTAAATAGACATTTCTCCAAAGAAGACATACAGGTGGCCAAGAAGCACATGAAAAGCTGGTCAACATCACAAATTATTAGAGAAATGCATATCAAAACTACAATGAGGTATCACCTCACACCAGTTAGAATGGGCTTCATCAGAACATCTACAAACAACAAATGCTGGAGAGGGTGTGGAGGAAAGGGAACCCTCTTGCACTGTTGGTGGGAATGTAAGTTGATATAGCCACTATGGAGAACAGTATGGAGGTTCCTTAAAAAACTAAAAATAGAATTACCATATGATCCAGCAATCCCACTACTGGGCATATACCCGGAGGAAACCACAATTCAAAAAGACACATGCACCCCAATGTTCATTGCAGCATTATTTACAATAGCCAGGTCACGGAAGCAACTTAAATGCCCATCGACAGACGAATGGATAAAGAAGATGTTGTAGATATATACAATGGAATATTACTCAGCCATAAAAAGGAACGAAATTGGGTCATTTGTTGAGACGTGGATGGATCTAGAGACTGTCATACAGAGTGAAGTAAGTCAGAAAGAGAAAAACAAATATCGTATATTAACTCATATGTGGAACCTAGAATAATGGTACAGATGAACCGGTTTGCTGAGCAGAAATTGTGACACAGATGTAGAGAACAAACATATGGACACCAAGGGGGGAAAGCAGTGGCGGGTGGGGTGGTGGTAGGATGAATTGGGAGATTGGGATTCACATGTATACACTGATGTGTATAACATTGATGACTAATAGGAACCTGCTGTATGAAAAAAATAGAGAAAACCTATTTATTAGGTTTATAGACATGTGTGCAATTAAAAAAAAAGACTATACATTTTCCTGTAAGCACAGCTTTAGTCACATCCAAGTTTTGGTATGTAATATTTTGTTTTATCATTCAGTTCAAATTATTTTCTCACTCCAATTGTGATTTATTTTGGGGGGGGTTACTTAGAAGTAGTGTATTTCATAACTTCTAGTTACTTTTTTGTTACTGATTTGTAGCTTAACTACAAGTCAAGAAACATACTTTGTATAATTTTAATACTTTGAAATTTGTTAAAATTTGCCTTATAGCACAATATGGTCAGTTTTAAAAATGTTCCAAGTGTGCTTGAAAATAATTTGTAATTTCAAGTTTTGGAGCATAGTGACTGTATATCTCTGCTTGTGAAATCAAATTTGCTGCTCACATTATTTAAGTTTTTTATACCCTTACTAATTTTTGGGGGGGGTCTACTGGTCCTGAAAGAGGTATCCTCTATCAGTGAATGACAGCAGTATGTTAAATCTCCTATTATGATAGTGAATTTGTCTATTGTTTCCTTGTAGCTCTGTTGCTCTATATAATTTGAAGTTACATGCATACAAATTTAAAACTTCCTCGTAAATTGGTCTTGTTGATATGAAGTGCCCTTGTTTATTTCTAGTAACGCTTTTGCTTTCACATCTACTCTATCTGTTATTATATACTTTCCTTTTAGTTTATATTTGCACACTGTATCTTTTCCAATTCTTTTACTTTCAACCTTTTTGTACCATTATGTTTTTTAAATAAATTTTTAAAAATTAAAAAATAAAATAAAGAATAAAATGAGGTAATGTGGAAAATGTTAACACATATGTGCCCAGTAGATATTTATTACTTTCCCTTCCTCCTTGGCAAGAAATGAAGTACCTCCTTGTGAGGCAGAATCAGAGTTGTTAAGAACCCGGCTCTGGTGGTGGGTAGATGAGAAATGAGTCCTAGTTTTGTCCCTTACCCGATTTTCTCATCTGTAGAATGGGGATAAATATGAGAAACACTTAGCAGAGTGCCTGGCACCTGGCAAGAACTTTGATAATTAGTTTCCAGTAATTTTGATAATGATGATGATACCAATATTGTATGCTCTATGCCACTCCATGCCTGTTTGGGTGAGGAATAGCAGGGCTTATAGGACACATTGAAAACACACCTTGATTCTAAGGAGGTTAGATTTTGGGAAGCTCTGCTCTTCTGTGGAAAAACCTTATAGGGTATTGTCCCATGGGAACCACCTTGGCTAAAGACAATCTGATCCATGTCCCTTGGATAGCTCTGCCAACTTTCAGAACCCAGGCAAATTAGAGTGGAGAACAAAATTTCTCAGGCATTAGAGATGCAACTGCTTTCCTCTGAGAACACTTGGTAATGTGGAAAAGCTGCAACCCCAAGAGACAGCATAAAGACCACTGAAATGAAGCCAATGCATAATGCAAGAGCCTGCTTTCTCCCCAACTTAATTCTATTTTGTTAAGTAATGATGGAATAAAAATTCAGGATGGTGGGAGATGAGATTTGTGACTCGATTTGATCAAATGCCTATCGCTGTCGCTTCAAGCCAAACGGGTTGCTTCATAAACAGATAAATAAATCAGACATCAATGGAAAATGAAAAGTCATGGCCAAGGATGAAACGAGACAGAAAATAATTCCCATCCATGATGTTCATTTAGGACATCACACCCAGGCTGCAGCGGGAACCCTGAAGTGGCTGATGGAGGATTATAACAGAGTGGGGATTCAGCCCCGATAAGCAGGACCTTACTAGGCAGCACCATCTGCCTAAGCCATGGTCATCCCAGGGAATTGTGAAGGGCCAGCAAGTGACCTGCCACCATTAATGCTCCATTTGTGGGATTAACTGGGCTGTGTGGGGAATAATTTATGGGGAATCATTAACCTAATGATATTGGTTCTCTCTAAACTGCTTAGTCTGTCTCAGAGAAAATGGATTTCATAAATCTAGGTGGAAAATTCTGGGTGACTCACGGAAGGCCCATCAGCAGGGTGAGGATGGGTCACCAGACAGCGAAACTCTGCACTCGTGGCTTGGTTGAAGGGCCTTGAGGGTCACCCCATCATTTACTTTTGTCTGCCAACCCTGCCAGCCACTTGATTGAAGAAGGAAGTGCCCAGAGTTGAAAAGTACATGCTGGAGAAAGGTGCACTGATTCTTCTTGCCTTGAGTTTTAGATCCCACCTGTGACCTGCTCTGAAGGTTCAGGAAAAGGAGAGAAGGTAGCATTCCCAGTGCAGGGAATTCCTGGGCTGCAGAAATCATATCCTTCCTTATCTAGAAAAGAATCAATGTCTTTTAAATAAGCTGGCTTCTGTCCCTAACACCATACACAAAAATAAGCTCAAAATGGATTAAAGACCTAAATGTAAGGCCAGAAACTATCAAACTCTTAGAAGAAAACATAGGAAGAACACTCTATGACATAAATCACAGCAAGATCCTTTCTGACCCACCTCCTAGAGTAATGGAAATAAAAACAAAAATAAACAAATGGGACCTAATGAAACTTCAAAGCTTTTGCACAGCAAAGGAAACCATAACCAAGACCAAAAGACAACCCTCAGAATGGGAGAAAACATTTGCAAATGAAGCAACTGACAAAGGATTAATCTCCAAAATTTACAAGCAGCTCATGCAGCTCAATAACAAAAAAACAAACAACCCCATCCAAAAATGGGCAGAAGACCTAAATAGACATTTCTCCAAAGAAGATATACAGAATGCCAACAAACACATGAAAGAATGCTCAACATCATTAATCATTAGAGAAATGCAAATCAAAACTACAATGAGATATCATCTCACACCAGTCAGAATGGCCATCATCAAAAAATCTAGAAACAATAAATGCTGGAGAGGGTGTGGAGAAAAGGGGACACTCTTGCACTGCTGGTGGGAATGTGAATTGGTTCAGCCACTGTGGAGAACAGTATGGAGGTTCCTTAAAAAACTACAAATAGAATTACCATATGACCCAGCAATCCCACTACTTGGAATATACCCTGAGAAAACCAAAATTCAAAGAGAGTCATGTACCAAAATGTTCATTGCAGCTCTATTTACAATAGCCAGGACATGGAAACAACCTAAGCGCCCATCATCGGATGAATGGATAAAGAAGATGTGGCACATATACACAATGGAATATTACTCAGCCTTAAAAAGAAATGAAATTGAGCTATTTGTAATGAGATGGATAGACCTAGAGTCTGTCATACAGAGTGAAGTAAGTCAGAAAGAAAAAGACAAATACCGTATGCTAACACATATATATGGAATTTAAGGGAAAAAAATGTCATGAAGAACCTAGGGGTAAGATAGGAATAAAGACGCAGACCTACTGGAGAACGGACTTAAGGATATGGGGAGGGGGAAGGGTGAGTTTTGACAGGGCGAGAGAGAGTCATGGACATATACACACTAACAAACGTAGTAAGGTAGATAGCTGGGGGGAAGCAGCCGCAAGGCACAGGGATATTAGCTCGGTGCTTTGTGACAGCCTGGAAGGGTGGGATGGGGAGAGTGGGAGGGAGGGAGACGCAAGAGTGAAGACATATGGGAACATATGCATATGTATAGCTGATTCACTTTGTTGTAAAGCAGAAACTAACACACCATTGTAAAGCAATTATACCCCAATAAAGATGTTTAAAAAAAAAAAAAAAAAGATGTTTAAATAAATAAATAAATAAATAAATAAGCTGGCTTCTGTATCTGCTATGTGCCAGGCTGGAAGGTTCACTACTCTGGACAGGGGTGCCAGGGAAACCTCTGAGAAGGTGACTTAAGAAACTTCATGATGAGGTGGAGCCAACATGCGAGAGCTGGAAAGGATGGCAAGGCAAGTGCAAAGGCCCTGGGGTCAGAGTAAGCTTGCCTGTTTGGGGAACAGAGAATTTATTAATCATGGGGTGGGGGTAGGTATATTTATTTCCATGGGAGAGATGAGAAAACTGAGGCCCAAGATTAGGTAGATAATTCCCATCTACACTAGAAGGTAGGATTTGTAGGAAGTGTTGATGGATGCCAGTCTGTGCATGTAACCACTAGGCCAGGGGTCAGCAAATTATGGCCTGTGGGTCCAATCAAGCCTTCACCAGTTTTTGTAAAAAAGTTTTATCAGAACACAGCTATTCATTTACATATTGTCTATGGCTGCTTCACGCTCCACTGACAGAGTTGAGTGGTCATAACAGAAACGTTATGGCGTGGAAACCCTATTTTCTATCTGTCCCTTTACAGACAACAATGCCTCTTCTCCATCTCTCCCTTTGCCCTTTGTGGGAGCAGGTGACAGTCATAAGGCTCCTGGGAATGTACATCATCTGGTCCATTGTGTGGATCCAAGAAGGAGGAGGAGTAGGTGGTGGACAGGAGGGGGAGAGGGAGGGGTTGAGAAAGCCAGAGGGTGTCTCCATCCACAGCAGCCAAGCCTGTGGGTCCCAGCGTGTGTGAGACACACACGGCAGCATGGCATTTTCCCAATTATTGTCAGGGGTTGTTTCACATTACAGAACCAACCCACCTCTCTACTTCCTGATCCTGGGTGATAGGGAAGTTGTGATGTTTTTCCCCAAGTGCATGGATTCAAAACTGGATAGAAGGTATCTTTGCCAAGATGAAGCTTTGTTAACAGAGGATTCTCCCTTCTGTCTTCTGCTGGCGTCACAGCATCATGTAAGGAAGGGGAAATCATAGAATTCAGGGTAAGCCCACCTGGGTTTAAACCCTAACCCGGCTAAGGAGTAGCCATCTAATTTGAGCAAAATTCTTTTTTTTTTTTGCGGTGTGCGGGCCTCTCACTGTTGTGGCCTCTCCCGTTGCGGAGCACAGGCTCAGGACGCGCAGGCTCAGCGGCCGTGGCTTACGGGCCCAGCCGCTCCGCGGCATGTGGGATCTTCCCGGACCGGGGCACGAACCCATGTCCCCTGCATCAGCAGGCGGACTCTCAACCACTGCGCCACCAGGGAAGCCCTTGAGCAAAATTCTTAATTGTTCTGAGTTTCAGCTTCTTCATCTGTCATGCAGGGATAATAATAGCATCTGTTTCATTGGGCCTTGTTAAGATTAAGATGAGAAATTTAAACCACATGCCACTTGGTAGTTTAAATTCCTGCTCTCAATCTTGAAGTTGGGAATAGGACTATATTTCCCAGTCTCCCTTTCAGCTGGCCATGACCATGAGAGTAAGTTATGGCCAATAGAGTCAAAAGGCAGTGATATCTAAAACTTCCAGAAATCACCTTCTCTTCTTTCGTTCTGGAAGCTAGAAGATGGGCATAACGACCGGAGCTGGAGTACCCATTCTGAGTCATGAGGGGGAAGACTTGTGTTTGAGCTAGCAGAGCAACAGGTTAGAAGAGGCCTAGGTCTCTGAACTCCTTAACTGCAGTTTTTGATTCTGTGAGAGAGAAATAAACTACTATCTCTAAATTTTTGTTTAAACCACCTTTAAAATTTTGAGTTTTCTTCTCAGAGTAGAATTGATCCTGATACACGAGTTGTATGGCCTTGAACGAATTTTCTTAATCTCTCTGAGCTTCAGTAACCTCATCAGGTTTAAAAATCCAGACCCCTCAGAGATGTTGACGATCCAAGGACACAGTGGTAGTGGTAGTTTTCTGCTGCCCCAAAAAAGTTTTGTGATGATGGCCTTGAAATACAGATCTTCAGGCCGCATGCTGAAGCGTCTGAATCACCAGGTCTGGTGATGGGGCCAACCAATGTACATTCTCATCAAGTCCCCAGGTGATGTGATACCTAGCCAGGTTTGGGAAGCATGGAGCTGAGAGATTCATCCTTTCTTCCCTGCTGTCAAAGTCAGAGTGAACATTAAGAGATGTGGTCTGTACCTATGTCCAAAGGGGCTCATCTGCTTTGAGGAGGCCTTGCAATATCTCCGGCCTCCCTCAGACCGCTCTGCTGCAAATGTCCCTTAGGGAGAAGCATGATGTGCTGGATAACGACATGACCACCAGCTGCTCAGTCCCATGTGAACCGCTTACTCTCGATTTCTGTTTAAGATGCAGTGGCATACGTGGGTTACAGTTTACGTGCTCATGATGGATCTCTGCAGTCCAGCTGCAGAGAACTCTGATTTTAAGCATAGTGTACTGGCTGAGTGCACTTGTTTTAGGGGCAGGAAAACCTGGCCCCTAATGCTGGTTGTGTGTCCCTGAATAATTAACCCCTCTGAAAAGTCAGTTTCCACTTTCAGGAGTCAGGATTTAGGTCAAGCCTTTTGCAGGCATAGAAGAAATCCCCCAACAGCCCCATGAAGCAGGTGTCATCATTCCCATTTTACAGATGGGGAAACTGAGGCTCAGAGAGGGTAACTACATTGTCCAGATCACACAGGGAGTACGTGGTGTGAATTTGCTAGTATATTAATACCTGGCTGATGGACTGTTCGGAGGATGAAATAGTTTAGTGGCTCTGGAGAGTTTAGCATGGTTGTTACCCAATGTGTGTACTGTTGAAACAATCAGCTACTATTGTTACTGTCGTTATTAAGTGGTGGTTGTTAATGGAGGCGGTATGGGAGCCTAGGAGCATGGGGCCATCCATGAAAAGTAGTTTTTTTGTGCAGGTGGAGGAGTACAATAGGCAGACCAAGACCAATGGGTAGGTCTTCCAGACCCACAGCACTGTCCTGGTCCAGATGTGGACTGATGCCTCAGGGGATAGATGTCTCTATCAGACACTATCTCTTGACCCTAAAAGGCCTTGGTATATATTCTGTTCCCCTTCAAAAGCAAGGAAGCCTCTCCCTGAGGAGATGCTGGGACGGTAGGGAGGAGCTAGGTTCACTTAGAAAGAAGCTGGCTGTTGGCCCTTCCTTCCAGCAGCCTTCTATACCGCTTGCATGCTGCCAACTTACAGCAGATGCCAAAGCAAATATTCCCAAAAGAGTGCTTGGAGCCTGGAAGGAGGGGAGAGAATGCCATCTCCAGTTACAGCCCAGCCATCACTGAGGTCTCAAAAGCATTCTCAATTTCACTGCCCTTCTCCTCCCCTCCCACCCATCTCTGAATCTAGAGGTCCCCATGGGGAGCCAGCTTCTCAGCGGGGGAGGTACTGGCCTGTGAGTTGGGGTGTCTGCTCCTCAGGGCAGTGGCTAGAGCAGCAGGGTCTCCTGGGCAGTCCTGAGTGGACATGTGGAGTGAGGGGGGTCAAGGAAAGAGTGGGCCATGATGCCAGAAAGTGGGACCCAAACCCAGAAAAGCAAATGAGGGGACAGAGAATAGGTCTCTGATCTGAACTCTTTTACCCACTCAACCTGCAGAGCACAGGGAGGGTGGGAGAAGAGGGTAGAATATGAGAGACACTGATAGAGCAAGAGAAAAGGAAATAAGAAGGTCAGGGGGTTGGTTAAGAACTTTATCAGTGGAGTCCCTCCCTCTCTCCATAGATCCATCCACTCATCCATCTTTCCATCTTTCTTTCCCTCTCTCTCTCTCTCCCTCTCCCCCCACCCCATCTCTCTCACAGAGAGCCATGGGAGTCAGCAACAGAATTCTCCCTACACTCCCTTAGACACCAAAGCCCTAGGACCCTGCATACTTCCTGGCACACGAAAGATGCTTAAAACAAATTTAAGACATGTGTTGAGTGAACATTTAAGAACTGTTGGTGGACTGGCAGAGTTGAAAGCAGGCAGAGGTCAAGGCCTGAGCAAGAGGCTCAGTATTAATGCCAGAATTTCTCTCTGGGAGGCGCTAGGGGTGCCGTTTTCCTGGAACCATGTGCTGGGGACTCGACTTGAAGCAGCACAGTAGTCAAAGCCCTTTACCGAAGATTCAGAACATGTCCATTTATATAAACAGATGGAGCAAGTGGTAGAGATTATTGAGGGGGAGGCGTCTAAATCCACTGGGGAGTGTCACTCTTCCCCTCTCCAGAGCTCAGAGAGCCTCTGGTCGCAGCCTCTTCCTTGGGACAAGTGACGAGGAGCTGGAAGGAAGCTCAGAGGTCCGTAAGCCAATTCAACGGCTTCATTTTACGGAAGGGGAAACCAAGGCACAGAGAAATGTGTCCATGGTGATCCATCAGGTTAATGACAGATCTGGGCAGGGACCCATTTGTCCTGTCACTTGTGCAGGTGCTCATTCTACTCTACCCCCAGTCTCAGAGATTTTCATGAGATTTGAGTTGAAGGGAGAGAGAAGCTGGGGGTGATGGGGCAGAGGGACTGCTTGAGCGGGTCCTATGCCCTCTGCCAGGCTTTTCCTTCATACCCAGTGAGATCTTTCTGGCCCCATCTGCATTCCCCTCCTCTTCCTGAGAGGGCTAACCCTGGTCTCGCCTCTGAACGGTCTGTGGGCCATCCAGAATTTCCTGCCTCATCCAACCAGCCCCAATAACAGGGGACAAAAACTCAAGTTTTCACCAAGGCCCCACACATAACAGATGTGAGAGCCAGGTACCGGACCGTAGGGAATGATGGGGACCGTGGCAAACTGGAGAGTTCATGTCTGTCTAAAAGTGGCAGCTGCTACTCAGTTCTTATGATGCTGCCACAGGAGGAAAGGTGGGCCCCGTGTGGCCAGATCTGGTACTTCCCAGAAGAAGCCAGAAATGGAGACTTTTGTGTACAATTTCCTGTTTAGAGAGACAACACATCACCCGGGAGAATTAGCCTGTGGACCTCAGTTTACAGCTCTCGGTGGTTCTACCGACCTCCTGTTGACCCAGACCTCAGAGTGTAAAGATCAAGCCCACGGACAGAAAGGGAAACATGGGGCCAGCTGGGGAACTTGGCACGGGGTCAGCAGCTGAGAGGAAGGGGCCTCGGCAGAGTTGCTGAGTTTCTGAAAGCCCAGGCACTCTCCATGGTGTGATTTTTTTTGTTTTTTTCCTGCTGCACATAACAACCTTCTGCCAGGCTCCTGGACGCTGACAGCCCAAGTTGTGGAATTTACTTTGAAATGCTAATCACAGGAAAAAGTGATATTGATGCTGCTGACTAATTAAGGTCTGGCTTGGTTTAAACTTTGGAGGTATCCTGCCTGTCTCTGGCCTTGGCGGGAGCCTGGGAGGATACTATTTTTATTAAATTGGAGAGATGAATCAGATGGCCTAAATGGACAGGGAAGGGAGAGGGTGGAATCACAGCGGCATGGAGACCCGTGAGTTCCACATTTATGGAGACAGTCAGGACACGGGTCTCAGAACATCAGCCCTAGAACCACCTCCCTCCCAGGGTCTCTGATCAGGGTGAGGGGGCGGCATAACGGGTCAGGCGACAGGGCCTGACTTTACTGGATCTGGAAGCTGCACGAGGGGCCTGATGAGAGTGGTTAGCTGTGATTTACAGGAGGCCTTATTTACAGATTCTCTCTGCGGAGTCTGAGTTACACTTGGAGACTGTCCAGAATTAGTAGCTGCCAAGACAGCTGGCATTCACAGCCTCTACAGGCCTGCACCCTGGGAGGCAGGAAAACAGGGACTCCGGGCCCCTGCCCACTGCCCTGTGCAGAACTTCCTGGTCTCTGGATCCCTCATGACAGCTGATGCTGACTGTAAGCTCGGCAGATAGTTTTCCCATTGTTTCCATTTTACAGATGAGGAAACTGAGACCCAGAGAGGGTCATGCAGCAGCTGAGCTGCAGAGCTGGAATTTAGACATAGATACTTTGACCCCAGAGTTCAAGATCTTAACTCCTCAACTCTGCAACCCCTTGATCTCCGCCCCATGCCTGGCATGGAAGAGATTCTGGATCTGTTCTTTCATTCACTCACTCATTCATTCACTTACTCACTCATGCACACATTCATTCACCAACTTGTATTAAATGCTTCCATATGTTAATCTTATCGGCTCCCACAAGAACCTGGCCAAGAAGCACCATTCCCCTTTTACAGATGGTGACGTGGAGGTTGAAGCATGTTAACTGACCAGCTGCAGTTCACAGAGCCGTAGGCATCGGAGGCGAGATTTGTGACTGATTGACACTAGCTCTGTGTCTGGTGCTGGACTGGGCCCAGTGGGGACTAGACAAAGAGTAAGTCGAGGGTCTTGGTCTTGACAAAATTCTGTTCGATTGTGCCTTAATGACTTCTGGCCCCGGCACAAAGTAGGCCCGAGCTGATATGTGTTGCTTACAGGAATATATGAAACAAATGAAATAGATTTTTTTTTTTAATTGCAAAAGGGGTCTCCAACCCTCTGGCAAAGTGAGTGGTTCGGACGCTAGAAGTGGGTACAGTGGGTGTCTGGATATTAGCAGCCCCCAGTGAACCATGCCTTCCAATATTTACATCCTGGTGTTGTCCCCTCCCGTTGAATCTGACTGGCTCTGGGATTGGCTTTAACCGAAAGCATATGACAGAAGGGATGCTATGCCATTTCCGGGTGTAAGTCTTAAACAGAATTCTGGCTGGAGGCTGTTTCCTGCCTGAGGTTCTTCTCTGGTTCTTGATGGCTCTTGGTTATATCAGGACAGATTAGCAGGTGTTAGGTATTAGAGACCTATTATCGCCAAAGAGAGACTTCCTCCTTGACTTAAGCAGAAGGATGAAAGGGAATTGAGAAGGAATGATTTTTCTCATTACTGTTTAAGACCCAAAAGAGAATGGCTTTCTGTCAGTGTTATTTACTGCCCTACCCCGAACCACCTAGCCGTGAGCACCACACTTTGAGAGGTGCTGGCTCAGGTGACCCACAGTTTCCTGTAAATTCTGTCCAATCGTGGGCATTCTCAGTTGTGGCTCCCTTGTATGTCCCTGCATCCCTGAGGACCCTGAGAAGGTCACGGTCTGTCCATCATCTGGGCTCTCCATCTGGAACTCCATGCCTTCCCCAGGATTTCTGGTCAGGTGGTAGAGAAAAATATTTATGGCTGAGTGAACAGATGGAGCTGGAACGTCCTGTAGCAGAACATTCCTGTAGCGGCAAATGAAAAGTTCGTGGTGCTCAGGCCAGAGTCAGCCAAGTGCGGTTGAATTGCAGTTTTTGCTCTTGTCCCAGAGGAGATATTTCAATTTTGTGTTAATCACCTTGGTTTCCTGTTAATGCACCCCGTGGCTCCTGCAGGCAGAAAGATAATTGGTTGCACCAGAGAGGGGACCACTCAGGACACTTGCAAACCAGGGACGTAACTCAATCAATCACAGCTGCTTTCAAAGGACATGGGCATTTTGGTTTGTGTGGCCCCCTCCTTCCTCACCCCCGATTCCCGAGCATTTCCCCTTGAAATTACATACAGAGTATTAATAACGATGCTGATTGTTCTCCGGTCTTTCCTCTGCTTGGGCCAGAGGCCTTTTTAGATCTCAGCAGTTGGGAAGATGTTAACTCCAAATGGAAATCTAATCATGGCACATTGAAAGATTGACTTTTCAGCTCTGTTGGGGGATGTGCTAATGATCTGCCTTGGGCAAAAGTGTTTCTCCTTCCAGGTCAAATTCCCTGAAGTCTCCTCTCCTTGGTCATGCTTTGGGTTGATTTGTGACTTATATTCCAGGAAACAAAAGTTTTTCATGTAAAAGTGGACTTTGATTGATAAGTAGGGATCTCTGCTAGAATGTGACCCCTGCCATCAGTCAGGGAGCCCCCAGGGAGAGAATTCACCCCAAGGGAAGAGGTGGTCTAGCATTATGACACTATGCTAATGGAAAAGCCTGAGTTGTCATAGGGGCGTGGGGATTCTGAGTGGGAAGATTAAAATCCATCCCCAATCCAGGCCAGCCACCTGGATACATGGGTCATAGGGAGAAGCAAAGGAGCAGATTCTCGAAGCTTGATGCCCAAGCAGCGACACTAAGACCCCTCTGATATGGTGCATCCCAAGGGGGTGAAAGCCATTCACACCTTATTCTTCATCCTGGACTAATGGGCCCATCAGCACAGAGGAAGTTCAGCTCATTAGAATGGGCTCCTGGGAGGGGCAGTGAGAGAGGCAGTGGTGCTGGTGGAGGATGGGAAATAGTGCCTGGTCTCCACTATGCCCAGTGGAGCAATCCAGGGGAAGGGCTACACCTGGTGGGAGACTTTGGGGCACATGGGCACCCTGGATTGCTGAGAAGGGCTGTGTGAAGTCCTAACGACCTAGATGTTTGAACTAAGCTCAGGGGAAAAGAAAAAAGAAAGATAAAGATTCCCTTTGAAGGAAGCGTACATGCTTGCAGATCGGGAAACAGGGTGGGTCCCTCAAAGTCATGGGATCACAGGGGTAGCCAGAGAGAAGCACATTAAAGGGTCTGAGAGAGGCCACGATGACAACGCTTACCTGCAGGGAGTAGCCAAATAAGGGGGAGTTTCTAAGGCAGCAAGTTGAGGCCCAGTGAGCAATGAATATCTCTCCTGGAAGCTGTCCCAGATCGCAAGCTAGAGAGAAATAGACTGGCTCACTGTGGTCATTGGTGGAGAGGCTCCAGGTAGGAGAGTCTATCAGTTACATGTCAGAGGCAGTGATTATTACCTGGCGACAAGCCTAGAGAAAGCATTGCTTCCTCAGGAATAAGGATTCTTTAATTAAAAAGAGGGCTTACCGTTCAGACTGGAGGGCTAGAGTTATAAAATTCAGAGGAGGAACTCAGCTTATAGCTGGAGGTGACAGACCAAAGTTTACGAGCGAAAAAGAAAACCAAGCACCAATAATTTGGGCGCCGTGACCCAGACTATGCCAAGGAAATGGTTTCTGCCATAATAATGGCCAGATGATCGCAAAACAGAAAGAAAATCCCACGAGGAGGATGTAGGGTGTCTGGTCTTTATTCAGCAAATATCCGCTCCCTTGCGTATCTGCAAGGAGGACCGTGCATCCCACCCCTTGACTTGGGCTGGGCCGTGTGACTTGCTTTGACCAAGAGGACATTAGAGGATGTCATCCCAACAGAGACTTGGAATGCGTTTGTGCTGTGGGGTTGGCCCCCTCAAGCTCCTTCCTTTAGCCTGAGTAGAACGTGCCTCTGGAGTCAGACTGCTAGTCCAAGGAGGATGAGAGACGCATGGAGCAGATATGGATCTGACCTGACCGGGGCCAAAGCCAGCAGAACCCAGCCTGGACCAGCCAGATTCCAGCTGGCTCACAGACGTGTGAGTGAGAAATAAACACTTAGGTGGTAGATGGAGAACTTTACCATCTTCAAGCCACAAATGCTTGGAACGCTTTGAAAACCCTTTCCTGCTACTAAGCATAAAGTTGTCCCCAGATAGCCACCCTGGACTCTAGCAGACCCCTCTCTAGCCTCATATCATGTCCCTCCCCTGTCCCCAGGGGTCTTGGGTAAGAGTCATTGCTACCTGGCTTCAAATCCTCATTCCAACTCTTTCTAGGTTTGTGACTTTGAGCCTCAGTGTCCTCATCTGTGAAATGGACCTTATGATTATCTGCCCACAAGGGGTGTGAGTTTTAAATGAGGTGATGCTTGTAAAGTACATTGAACATTGTCTGGCACATAACCAGTACATTTTCAATAGTAGTAGTTGATAATTAGCCTTTTTGTGGTTGGAATGCATTACTCCAGACCCATTACTTTAGGATTTTACTCATGGTTCATTCAGTCTTGGGGGCTAGGATGCCTCCATGTGTGTCTCCTTGCTGGGGAGCCTGGACTGCACCCTCCACCCCTGTTTCTGACAGCAGGAGGACACAGTTCTGAAATGCCCACACACTTTGATTTCCCGTCGGAGAGGTCTCAGCAGACTCTGGGAGGTTGCTGTCAAGTGTTGAGAAGGGGGACATGAATCATGGCTTTCCAGGGAGGTTAAAATCCAGGCCCTGGGCAGTTGCCAAAGATCACAGAGAGTGGAGTCAGGTCCTGAGTGTCTTGTAAAGCTGGATTCTCTCCTTATCATGATGAGTCTGAATCCCATAGGGTGAATATCAAAAGCTCAGTCAGCAAGCCAGGTTTGTAAACACACATGCTGTGTGGCCGGGAGATGACACCAGCCTGGGCCAGAGGAGAAGGCGCATCTAACCCACTTCTCCTGCTTCAGCCTCCGCGAGTGAGCAAAGGTCAGCCCCCCTCACCTTGAGAGCCAGGTGACCTTGCTGGGGTTTGTGTTCTGTGAATGAAGGGATGCTTGGAAAGGACTGCTTGCCAGAGGTACAAAATTGTCCTAGAGAGGGTAATTGAGGAAGATGAATTTTATCTTTACATTCTAGCTCATTGATTCTAAGATGCACATTTTCCTTACATTTTAACATCTCTGAAATCAGGATGTTTCTTACCATCAACTGACATGAAGGCGTTGTGTCATGGGGTAATTGGCACCATTTCCTCATTACCAGTGGTTCACGAAGTAACATGTTGTACAATCAATGGCATCTTAGATTTGGTGAAATATAGTCTTTCTTTTTTAACGGCTCATACTTATGTAGATTTACTCTGTGCTAAATCCTGTGATTAGTGCTTTACATGAATGAGCTCATCAGAAAGACTCTGAAGATCCTCATTCTTCAGATGAGAAAATCAAGATCAGAAAGGTAAAGATAGTTGTCTAAGGTCACACAGTAATGGAAAGGCCTTTACCTTTCTCTTTGTTGTCATGCCTGAATTCATCTCTCTTTAGTCTACCCTCGCTGAACATTCAGTTTCTTGATAAATCAGATCAGGGTTTACTTTGAAGACCTGTCTGTCTATCTGTCTCTCTCTCTCTACCTATCTATCTATCTATCTCCCTCTCTCTCTTACTCTTTCTCCCTCCCTCCCTTTCTCTCTCTTTCCACAAATGCATACACACCTCAGGTATTTGGTCCCCAGATCTTTCTCTTGACCTATAACACTCCTGAGAAATTAGTTTCATTCCCTCAATCAAAACATATTTATTAGGTATCTGCTATTATCAAGGTTCCAGAGAAATTATTCTGTGCGAATGAGAGACTGATAAATCTATCCCCAAATCTTGCAGAGTTTACAATCTCGTATTATGTAAAACTTTTGTTGTTGGTAGGCCAATTAAAGCCCCATTTTAAATGTACCAGGAAAATCTATGGATTAAAAAATGGTGGAGGGACTTACCTGCTGACGCAGTGATTAAGAATCTGCCTGCCAGTGCAGGGGACACGGGTTCGATCCCTCGTCTGGAAAGATCCCACATGCCGCGGAGCAGCCAAGCTGGTGCGCCACAACTGCTGAGCCCACGTGCCACTACCACTGAAGCCCACGCGCCTAGAGCCCGTGTTCCGCAGCAAGAGAAACCACAACAATGAGAAGCCCACGCACCACAATGAAGAGTAGCCCCCGCTTGCCGCAACTAGAGAAAGCCCGCACACAGCAACGAAGATCCAATGCAGCCAAAAATAAATAAATTTATTTATTTTTTAAAAATGGTGGATTACACCATTCTACTTTCATGGATATAACAGAGTGCCCTGCCTGATTCTCACAAAGGTATATAAACGTCACTGGGACTAGCAGAGGCTGGAAAAACTTTCAGTTTATAACTGAAAGCCGTCTTTGGCAAGTGGTGGGGATTTAAATGTCCTGTGGAGCACGCTGTTCCTTCGCTCTGGAAAAACCACCTGGATGCAGACCCTTTGGCTTCACGAGACCAGTGCAAGTGGATGTCAGTTGTTTCAGGGAAAGCTGTGAATTCGCCGTTATCCTGAACGCAGATGGTTAGGCCAAGGTCCTCCTCATTCTCTGGAGACTTTGTTTTACTTGGGGTGGGTAGGTGGATTTTTTTTTCCTGTATGGGGTTAGCCAGCTCTGTGCAGGAGGCCCAGATCCCACTGCATGTCTTCAGGGATTGCCGTGCCCTCATGATGAGTATTGCTGATGGGGAGCTGGGGCAGATGTCCTGGTGGCCACAAAAAGGATGAGAAAGCCCAACTTCAAAAATGACCTGGTCCAGCTCAGGGGGAGCCCAGCCTGGACTCGGCAGTTGAGGTCATGTAGATGTAGTCGAAAATACACAAATGCCACAGAGCTAAAAAAAAAAATTATGAAACAAAGTCTATTAACTTGTTAAGCCAGTGGGGAATTTCACTGAGCAGATCATGAAGAGGTGATGAAGTCAGGAGCTGTAAGTGCTAGAAAGGAATTTTCATGGTGCTGTGCTAATTTCTGGTTGGGCGCTAGCCCTGTGGACAGAACGAATGGGTCCATGGGTCTGTACACAGATCCACTGGTCAGGAGAGAGTCTTCAGTTACTTCCAATGAGGCCTGGCATTCAGGGTCACTAAGAGCTTGTGGCCCTTTATACCACCTTCAGCTGGTTACAACCATTTGTGATGAGACACGACACTTAGCTTGAATGTTTCTAGGCAACTGCTGATATAAGTGGAATTTTTTCTTTTTACAGTGCTAGGGAAGACTGAATTACTCAGACTCTGGGAAAGGTACTGATGCTGGGTGGTTTTATTCTGGTACGATCACCTTGTATTGGGACTGAGGAGCCAGACCTCCCCTTATTGGTATCCGGTGAGGCTTCTCATAAAGGGAGTTGACAATTCTGAGACTGAATATACAAGTGGACAATGGCCAGACTATATATAAGAATAGAACTCTGACCTACAGCCTCTGCAACGATTAGCCCCAAATGGTAAGGGCTTGATCAATAACTAACCTGCCAGGTTCCCCAGTTTTGCCCCCACTTCCAACTTAGGACTGGCCAGAGAAAGGAAAATAAGCTCCCCTAGCCAATCACATAGGATGCCTTCTCCTAGTGCATATAGCATGCCTGCCGCCAGCCTCCCCGTGCCAACAACTAGGGAATACCAGAAGTTTTCCCTTTTTTCCACTATAAAGCTCTCCCACTTCTCTGCTGGCCTTTGAGTTTTTGCCAAATGCAAGTCACTGTGGCTGATTCCTGTACTTTATAGCCATCTCTAAAGAAGTAGCCTTCACTTATTCTTCATTTGGGTGGTCTTCATTTATGTCCATATTCCCACAGTTAAATTGTGGGCAGGAAAGGAGGACAGTGGAGGTGGCATTTTAGACAAGGAGGTCTGGACCCCAGCAGTGCAGATGTGCTCAAAGGCACTCCCGGTGGGGTTGGATCCGCTGCCCATGGGTTTTGGAGGCAGGACAGCATCCAGGCAAGGGGCAGCCAGTAAAGGCCCATAGGATGGGCTTGGAGCCTGAGGATTCTGAGAGAAGCCACCTTGAGCAGCAGAAATAAATTGCGTGCTTGGTTGTAAATACCTCCTGGAAGTTCAGCAACTTCTTGGTAGACTTGCTGGTCTAGTCTTCTCTGTGCCGTGGGAATAAAAATAAGGGTCTGCTCCCAGATGGGGACAGATCAGTAAAGGGCAGAGGAGAGGTCAGGGTGAAAATTGCAGAAGACCAGAACGTTAAGAGGCATCAGGGCAGTGGCAAAGCCCCACATCACCTCCCCAAGAGCAGGAGCTCCACCCCCACCAGTGTTGAAGGAGAAGTACCTTGTGTCCTCTTGCAATGAGGTATCACCCTTGATATAATAGGCCACATTCCCTCTTCCATGATAGCCATCAACTGTGGCATGGTCACCCTTGGGAAACCTCAGAAATATTTGGGGGAAAAGAAAGCTCTTGAAAAGACTAATTCTTGCCAGTAGTGCAATTTATAATAATCAAACGGGGCAATTTAAATGGCCAACAAGAGGAGAAGGGTAAATCAGCTAAGTTATAGCCATCCAACAGACTATTATGCAATTGTTAAAAATAATGGAAGTCTAGTCTACCCACCACCAGCCCCTCCCATCAGGAAACCTGCACAAGCCTTTTAGATAGCCTCATCCACCAGAGGGCAGACAGCAGAAGCCAAAAGAACTACAATCCTGCAGCCTGTGGAGCAAAAACAACATTCATAGAAAGACAGACAAGATGAAAAGGCAGAGGGCTATGTACCAGATGAAGGAACAAGATAAAACCCCAGAAAAACAACTAAATGAAGTGGAGATAGGCAACCTTCCAGAGAAAGAACTCAGAATAATGATAGTGAAGATGATCCAGGACCTCGGAAAAAGAATGGAGGCAAAGATCGAAAAGATGCAAGAAATGTTTAACAAAGACCTAGAAGAATTAAAGAACAAACAAACAGAGATGAACAATACAATAACTGAAATGAAAAATACACTAGAAGGAATGAATAGCAGAATAACTGAGGCAGAAGAACGGATATAAGTGACCTGGAAGACAGAATGGTGGAATTCACTGCTGTGAAACAGAATAAAGAAAAAAGAATGAAAAGAAATGAAGGCAGCCTAAGAGACCTCTGGGACAACATTAAACGCAACAACATTCGCATTATAAGGGTCCCAGAAGGAGAAGAGAGAGAGGAAGGACCAGAGAAAATATTTGAAGAGGTTATAGTCGAAAACTTCCCTAACATGGGAAAGAAAAGGCCACCCAAGTCCAGGAAGCACAGCGAGTCCCATACAGGATAAACCCAAGGAGAAACATGCCGAGACACATAGTAATCAAACTGGCAAAAATTAAAGACAAAGAAAAATTATTAAAAGCACCAAGGGAAAAATGACAAATAACATACGAGGGAACTCCCATAAGGTTAACAGCTGATTTCTCAGCAGAAACTCTACAAGCCAGAAGGGAGTGGCATGATATACTTAAAGTGATGAAAGGGAAGAACCTACTACCAAGATTACTCTACCTGACAAGGATCTCACTCAGATTCGATAGAGAAATCAAAAGCTTTACAGACAAGGAAAAGCTAGCAATTCAGCACCAGCAAACCAGCTCTACAACAAATGCTAAAGGAACTTCTCTAAGTGGGAAACACAAGAAAAGGAATTACAAAAACAAACCCCAAACAATTTAGAAAATTGTCATAGGAACATACATATCAGTAATTACCTTAAACGTGAATGGATTAAATGCTCCGACCAGAAGACACAGGCTTGCTGAATGGATACAAAAACAAGAGCCATATATATGCTGTCTACAAGAGACCCACTTTAGACCTAGAGACACATACAGACTGAAAGTGAGGGGATGGAAAAAGATATTCCAGGCAAATGGAAATCAAAAGAAAGCTGGAATAGCAATACTCATATCAGATAAAATAGACTTTAAAATGAAGAATGTTACAAGAGACAAGGAAGGGATCAAGGGATCCCTTCCTACATAATGATCAAGGGATCAATCCAAAAGAAGATATAACAATTATAAATATATATGCACTCAACATAGGAGCACCTCAATACATAAGGCAACTGCTAACAGCTATAAAAGAGGAAATCGACAGTAACACAATAATAGTGGGGGACTTTAACACCTCACTTACACCAATGGACAGATCATCCAAAATGAAAATAAATAAGGAAACAGAAGCTTTAAATGACACAATAGACCAGATAGATTTAATTGATATTTATAGGACGTTCCATCCCCAAACAGCAGATTACACTTTCTTCTCAAGTCCGCACGGAACATTCTCCAGGATAGATCACATCTTGGGTCACAAATCAAGCCTCAGTAAATTTAAGAAAATTGAAATCATATCAAGCATCTTTTCTGACCACAACACTGTGAGATTAGAAATGAATTACATGGGAAAAAAATGTAAAAAACACAAGCACATAGAGGCTAAACACTACGTTACTAAATAACCAAGAGATCACTGAAGAAATCAAAGAGGAAATCAAAAAATACCTAGAGACAAATGACAATGAAAACACGACAATCCAAAGCCTATGGGATGCAGAAAAAGCAGTTCTAAGAAGGAAGTTTATGGCTATACAAGCCTACCTCAAGAAACAAGAAAAAGCTCAAATAAATAATCTAACCGTACACCTAAAGGAACTAGATTAAGAAGAACAAACAAAACCTAAAGTTAGCAGAAGGAAAGAAATCATAAAGATTAGAGCAGAAATAAATGACATAGAAACAAAGAAAACAATAGCAAAGACCAATAAAGTTAAAAGCTGGGTCTTTGAGAAGATAAACAAAATTGATAAACCATTAGCCAGACTCATCAAGAAAAAGAGGGAGAGGACTCAAATCAATAAAATTAGAAATGAAAAAGGAGAAGTTACCACAGACACCGCAGAAATACAAAGAATCCTGAGAGACTACTACAAGCAACTCTATGCCAATAAAATGGACAACCTGGAAGAAATGGACAAATTCTTAGAAAGGTATAACCTTCCAAGACTGAACCAGGAAGAAATAGAAAATATAAACAGACCAATCAGAAGTAATGAAATTGAAACTGTGATTAAAAATGTTCCAACAAACAAAAGTCCAGGACAGGATGGCTTCACAGGCGAATTCTATCAAACATTTAGAGAAGAGCTAACACCCATCCTTCACAAACTCTTCCAAAAAATTGCGGAGGAAGGAACACTCCCAAACTCATTCTATGAGGCCATGATCACCCTGATACCAAAACCAGACAAAGATACTACGAAAAAAGAAAATTACAGACCAATATCACTGATGAATATAGATGCAAAAATCCTCACCAAAATACTAGCAACAGAATCCAACAACACATTAAAAGGATCATACACCATGATCAAGTGGAATTTATCCCAGGGATGCAAGGATTCTTCAATATACGCAAATCAATCAATGTGACACACCATATTAACAAATTGAAGAAGAAAAACCATATGATCATCTCAATAGATGCAGAAAAAGCTTTTGACAAAATTCAACACCCATTTATGATAAAAACTCTCTAGAACGTGGGCATACAGGGAACCTACCTGAACATAGTAAAGGCCATATATGACAAACCCACAGCAAACATCATTCTCAGTGGTGAAAAACTGAAAGCATTTCCTCTAATATCAGGAACAAGACAAGGATGTCCACTCTCACTGCTATCATTCAACATAGTTTTGGAAGTCCTAGCCTCGGCAATGAGAGAAGAAAAAGAAATAAAAGGAATCCAAATTGGAAAAGAAGAAGTAAAACTGTCACTGTTTGCAGATAATATGATACTATACATAGAGAATCCTAAAGATGCTACCGGAAAACTACTAGAGCTAATCAATGACTTTGGTAAAGTTGCAGGATACAAAATTAATGCACAGAAATCTTTTGCATTCCTATACACTAATGATGAAAAATCTGAAAGAGAAATTAAGGATACGCTCCCATTTACCATTGCAACAAGAAGAATAAAATACCTAGGAATAAACCTACCTAGGGAGACAAAAGACCTATATGCAGAAAACTATAAGACACTGATGAAAGAAATTAAAGATGATACCAATAGATGGAGAGATATACCAAGTTCTTGGATTGAAAGAATCAATATTGTGAAAATGACTATACTACCCAAAGCAATCTACAGATTCAATGCAAACCCTATCAAATTACCAATGGCATTTTTTTGCAGAACTAGAACAAAAGATCTTAAAATTTGTATGGAGACACAAAAGACCCCGAATAGCCAAAGCAGTCTTGAGGGGAAAAAAACGGAGCTGGAGGAATCAGACTCCCTGACTTCAGACTATAGAACAAAGCTACAGTAATCAAGACAGTACGGTACTGGCACAAAGACAGAAACATAGATCAATGGAACAAGATAGAAAGCCCAGAGGTAATCCCACGCACCTATGGTCAACTAATCTATGACAAAGGAGGCATGGATATACAATGGAAAAAAGATAGTCTCTTCAATAAGTGGTACTGGGAAAACTGGACAGCTACATGTAAAAGAATGAAATTAGAACACTTCCTAACACCATACACAAAAATAAACTCAAAATGGATTCGAGACCTAAATGTACGTCCAGACACTATAAAACTCTTAGAGGAAAACATAGGAAGAACACCCTTTGACATAAATCGCAGCAAGATCTTTTCTGATCCACCTCCTAGAGTAATGGAAATAAAAACAAAAATAAACAAATGGGACCTAATGAAACTTAAAAGCTTTTGCCCAGCAAAGGAAACCATAAATAAGACGAAAAGACAACCCTCAGAATAGGAGAAAATATTTGCAAATGAATCAATGGACAAAGGATTAATCTCCAAAATATATGAACAGCTCATGCAGCTCCATATTAAAAAAACAAACAACTCAATCAAAAAATGGGGGGCTTCCCTGGTGGCGCAGTGGTTTAAGAATCCTCCTGCCAATGCAGGGGACACGGGTTCCAGCCCTGGTCCAGGAAGATCCCACATGCTCTGGAGCGACTAAGCCCATGCGCCACAACTACTGAGCCTGCACTCTAGAGCCCGTGAGCCGCAACTACTGAAGCCTGTGTGCCACAACTACTGAAGCCCACGCGCCTAGAGCCCGTACTCCACAACAAGCGAAGCCACCGCAATGAGAAACCCGTGCACTGCAATGAAGAGTAGCCACTGCTCGCCGCAACTAGAGAAAGCCCGCATGTAGCAACGAAGACCCAAAGCAGCCAAAAATAAATAAATAAATAAATTTTAAAAAAATGGGCAGAAGACCTAAATAGACATTTCTCCAAAGAGGACATAGAGATGGCCAAGAAGCACATGAGAAGCTGCTCAACGTCACTATTAGAGAAATGCAAATCAAAACTACAATGAGGTATCAAGTCACACCAGTTAGAATCGGCTTCATCAGAAAATCTGCAAACAACAAATGCTGGAGAGGGTGTGGAGGAAAGGGAACCCTCTTGCACTGTTGGTGGGAATGTAAACTGATACAGCCACTATGGAGAACAGTATGGAGGTTCCTTAAAAAACTAAAAATAGAATTACCATATGATCCAGCAATCCCACTACTGGGCATATACCCAGAGAAAACCACAATTCAAAAAGGCACACGCACCCCAATGTTCATTGCAGCACTATTTACAATAGCCAGGTCATGGAAGCAACCTAAATGCTCATCGACAGACGAATAGATAAAGAAGATGTGGTAGATATATACAATGGAATATTACTCAGCCATAAAAAGGAACGAAATTGGGTCATTTGTTGAGACGTGGATGGATCTAGAGACTGTCATACAGAGTGAAGTAAGTCAGAAAGGGAAAAACAAATATCGTATATGTGGAACCTAGAAAAATGGTACAGATGAACCTGTTTGCAGGGCAGAAATTGTGACACAGATGTAGAGAACAAACGTATGGACTCCAAGGAGGGAAAGCGGCAGGGGGTGTGGGTGGTGGTGTGATGAATTGGGCGATTGGCATTGACATGTATACACTGATGTGTATAATATTGTTGACTAATATGAACCTGCTGTATAAAAAAAAAAACATAATGGAAGTCTATTTGAAAGACAGGAGATGACTCTCACGAAACGTCAAGCAGAAAAATTGGACCACAGGAGTTTGCACCATATGATGCCATTTTTGTGATGAAAAGTGACTGCGTGGGTAGAAAAAAAGACTGTGAGATTACTGACCAAAATGTTAAGGTGGTAATCTCTGCATGAGGGCCTGGGTAGACTTTGACTTTCTTCTTTTTGTTTATTGGTACTTTCTGAGTTGCCATAGTAAGTATGTGTTATAGATTTACATTGGAAGAAGTGAATGTTACTTTGCATGCTATTTTAACAATGGGGATGCTTTGGCTCTAAGCATGGGACTCAAGTGTCTTCCTGATGTTCCCATGTGCCCCTCCCTGGGGTCTGCTTGGCTGGCAGAAATTCCAGGAAATAAACAAACTGCAGCTTAAGGAGATCTGTTCAGGAACAAGTGAGGAGGAGAACCAAATTCTTCATCCAGTCCCTCGACCAGCTGTGTCTTTGAAAGAATAAAGATGCAAAGTTTTCAGAAAGGAAGGATGTGGGGATCTGGGGAGAGAAAATTGAGCAGAGAGGCAGTATGGAGTGTGGGGGTCTTGCTGACACAGGCTGAAGGGGGACCGGGGTTTTCCTTCTCAGTCAAAGCTACACCCCAAATTATAATATTGTTCTTTGGTATGAACAATGGATATTTTCTCCATCTTAAGTTGGGTGCAGCGAAAAGCATCTTTAGACCAGTTGGCTCTCTTAATTGACATATAATTTGAAATCAAAGTAAGAACAGTATGTTTGAAGCCTACGACTGAATCCTGATGCTGTCACTGTTGACTTTGGAGTGAGCAGCAGCTCTGTTCTCATGAAAGGGCAGCAGGGCCGCTGACAATGGCCATCCCAGTAAGTTTCAGGAACTGACCTGCCTTGGCCTGTGCTGGCATGGCCCCTGTGAGCAGCCTGCCTCTGGCCAGACATGGCTGAATTTCTTCCTGCTACTCCCGGGAGCACAAAGTGTGCTATGAGAACATATAATGAAGGAGATCTACCTGGTGTAATTAATTTCTAGTTCCTAGTTTGTTGTTTTTTTTATATTGGGTCTTGGTCTCCTCAAGAAGGATACTTTCAGGGTAATTCATCTACTCATCCATCCACCCATCCCCCTATTCATCTATCCCTCATCCATCCACCTATTTATCTATCCATTCATCCATCCATTTATCCATTCATCCATCCTTCCACTCATCCACCCATCCACTCAACTTCCCACCCATCCAAATATTTATGGAGCATTTACTATGTGTCAGGTGTTATCCAAAATGGTTGCTGCCCCAAGAAGCCCAAAGTACAGAAGGAACAAAAGACAAGTAAGTTGCTAATCATCACAGAGCAGGATACTCTCATTCATGATGTGGAATTTAAATAGGTGCAACCCCTGTGCAGGGCAGCACGACAACATTAACACTACAGATTCCCCTTGACCCAGCAATTCCACCTGTAGAAAGTTAACCTGTGGCTACTCATCCATGTACAAAATGACTCGTGTACTAGATTATTCATTTCAGCATTATTTGTAGTCATGAAAGTTTCCAAAGTTCCATCACCCAAGTGACCAAGAGACCGATTAGACAAACGACAGTATATCTATATCTATATAAGAATTTATCACGTAGCTCTTTACTTACTGACACGGAAAGATTACTAAGATTCATTGTTAGGTTAAAGAATACACAACGGTGTGCATATTAATATTTTTCCACATGTACTGAAAGAGAAAATAACGTGTGTGTGTATAGCATTTGCCTGCAGGCCGTTTCAATGCACACAGAGGCTCTTTCTAGAGAATTAACACCTTGAGGTGACCCTCAACCAACAAGGGATTGGCTTTGGATAAATACCCCAGGTCCCTCACCCCTCGCTGGAGACAACTGAGAAACCTGGTCTACACTGCCTTCCAGAAGTCCCAGAGGGACTTAATTACCCATGGTGGTAACCTGCTCATTCACATACACTTGGATTTCCTCCCCTCTCTGTCTCACTTCCTCACTCTTCGACCATGCTGCCTAGGATAATCTCCCAAACAAATTGGTTACGCCCAAATATTTACCTTGAGGTCTGCTTTTGAGGAAACCCAAACTAAGACAATGTAATTGCTTACATAGAGGTTGAAAGTAGAACCACCGGGAACCTCTGGGGAGGGAACTGGGCGACTGAGGGCAGGAGTGTCAAAGGGAATTTTCATCATAGAACTTTTGATATGTCTTTAAATGTCTAATGTAATGCATTACCTACTGAAAAGTAATTTCCCAACGACATCAACTGATAAATGATACAATTAGGGAAGCACAAAGGACTCTGGGAGCACACATAGGCCATGTAGAAAAACCCAAACTCAGCCAGTGAACATAAACAGTGAGCCATGGGCTCTGGAACCTGGCTACGCAGGCACAAATCCTGGCTCCACCACTTGCACGTTGTGTGACAGGCCGAGTTTCTTGAATTCTGTGCCTCAGTTTCCTCGTCTGTGCAAACTGAGATGATAGTCATGGTACTTATCTCATAGAGTTGTTGTGAGGGTTAAGCACATTAAGGTATGTGCCTTAGTCCTTTTGGGCTGCTGTAACCGGTATACCACAGACTGGAAGACTTATAAACAGCAGAAATTTATTTCTCACGGTTCTGGAGGCTGGAAGTCTGAGATCTGGGTACCAGCACGGTTGGGTGAGGGTCCTCTTCCGGGTCGCAGACTTCTCTCTGTGTCCTCACATGGCAGAAGAGGCTATGGAGCTCTCTAGGATCTCTTTTATAAGTGCGCTAATTCTATTCACCCTTATGACCTGATCACTTCCCCAAGGCCCCACCTCCTAAAACCATCACCTTTGGGGTTTGAGATTTCAACATATAGAGTCTGAGGGGACACAAACATTCAGACCATAGCAATGTGTAAAGCACTAGTATAGCTCACTGACAGTGCTCCCTATGTGTTAGCTGTTTGTTGCATTCAGCTGTGTTGTTGGGTCTTGGCCAAATCCATATTCCTCCCTGGGAAATTTTCGTATTAGGTATTCTTCTCCCAGCAGCCACTCAGATTTCTTCATTCTGCACATTTTCTATTTCCAGGAGGAGAAAGCAAAGATCCCTTTGGAAACTTCTGGACGGGTTGGCACCATCATCAGAGCTGCATGATGGTTGGGGAGAGCCTCACAGATCCATCAAGGACAGTAAAAGTTCCAGGAACCAACCAGAAGCCAAGGTAAGTTGAGGAGAAGAATCCACATTTGGGCCCAAAATTTTACCAGGCAGCAGTTTTGAAAAGAAGCTAAGGATGTGCAGTGGAGAGAGAAATGCAATCGGCTTTGCCTCATGTCTTCTTACAGTCTTTATGTCTGCGTTGGAATTAGCTTCCTTTTTCCCTTTCTCTCACTGGAAGAGAACTAAACTCTGATAGTTAAGCTCAGAGTGAGCTGGACGGTCCACTATGTCACATAAGTACATTTCCAATTCTTGGTTCTGTTGTTTAAAGCAGTGCGATTATTGTACTCAGTAATATATTTCTTTGCTTGTCGGTGCCTCCTAGACCCTAAAGCATAAAAAAAAATGCTTTAATAAACATTTGCATATTGCTTCCTTTGAAGCTGGGAGACTAATCTTGGGGATTGTAGAGTGGCTGGGGTTCGGGATATTTTAATGAATTATTACCTAATATTTCTTTTCTTGTGACACATATGTGATTAGTATATGTCAGCTCACTGATTAACTTTGTTTATTTACTAATTAAGTTTAGAATCAGCTGTCTTATGGTTATAGAAATAATTGTTTGATTAACGTGTGGGAACTTACATTTTCATTATGCTCCTGTGTAACTTCTGTCCCAATTAGACGCAACACCCCATGCCGATCTGGGGCGCCGGCATTGCAATTTTCACCCATTAAGGAATAACAGTTATATTGATTGGTGATAATTGGGTGCAGATAGTAAATACACATTAGCAAAATTTAAATTATATCCAACTGGTTCTTTCAATTTGCTTCTAGAGTAACAAAGTTATAGAGATGGCCACCCATGGTTTGGACAGAGTACGACCTCACACAATGGCTGATGCTCTTTTTGATCAGTAAGTTCCATGAAATTTCAAGAAGAGCTATAGAAATCAGCCATCTTCTGGTATTTGATATCTGAGCTTGCAAGTATGTCCTTGAAGTTCTCTCTAGGCACCTCACCTGCCTCTCCCTAGTCCCCCCCGTTTCTCTGTCAAGAACACCCAGTGGCTCCCCATTGCCTGCCATTCTAGGTTTAAACATGCTGGCTGGTGCCCAAGGATGTTCAAAATACAATTCCTTCCTATCCATCCATTTATGGTGGGCTTTCTGATGTGAACAGAGACCCACTCAAGGTATCTCAGGAAACAAGCAGGATTCACTATAAGGACATGTGTGGAGTGGAAGCACACCCAGGAAACCCATGGAGATAGGTAACTCAGGGCATTTCCACCTGTCTCCGTTTCTCTCTGTCTGGCTGTCTTTCTCTTTGTCTCTGTCTCTCCACCTCTACCTTCATCTCCAGTGTGCATCTCTTCCTTTACGCACATCTGTTCAAGTCTCCTATCTCACCCCCCACCAGTTTCCCACCCTCCTCGTTTTCCCCTCTCCCTCACAGGCAGCCTGCACAGCCTTGGTTTTGCTGTTTCTGACTCAACTCCACCTTCAGCCCCTCGCCAGTGCCTTCAATCATCTATTTCTCTCATTTCAAAATCCTGAGGGAGGAATGTGGCCTTTGGACTTTGCCACGTGTCATTCACCTTCCACTCTCGCATTATTTGCCATTGGCCTACCAGTGGGCTAAATTTTACTTAATACGTTAAATAACAACAACAAAATTCTTTGTGAATTTTAATAGTATGTATCATAAAGGAAACTTTTAATGAGTACCATAAATGGGAAGCGAGCATTTTCCTGATATACATTAAAATAAAAGCATAACAATTAAAAAAAATTTCAAGTCATATATCTGCCACCAGTTGTATATACATCCTATCCCCCTAGAAGCACTGGTCTAGCTCCTCATTCCTTTGAAGCTGCCACCACAGATGTTATTTGCCAGCAGCCTCAGGATTGGTAACCCTTAAGTCATGTGCCCATCTCTGTCCAATCAGCTGTGACTAGGGTGAGGGCGTGGTCACGTGATCTAGAACAGAGGCCTGTGGGTACCAGGCTTCCCTCAAGAGACCCAGTAGGCTGACTTAAGCAATAAGTGACCCTCAAGGTACTTCTTGTGGTTCGGTTTCAAGCCAAATCCTCTACACACAAGATCACAGTTCATAGCAGCTCCATGTGGAGGGTTTTAGTAGCCCCGTTTCTCTGTCCTTCAGAACCTAGCAGGGAAGAATAAACCCCTAAGTGTCCAAGGGAAGCTCGACTCCAGGCCCTGGCAAGATGCGGCTCTGTTTGGGACCATTCACAGACAGATCCATCGAGAGCTGCATCTCTTTGCCCCGGAAGCCAAATTCAGCTCCAATGACCTCTGCAAATGGAACTCCTCCTCCCCAAATTCCTGAAAGGTGGAACTGCAGTCAGCCAGGCCATTAGCCGGCTGCCAGCGAGGCTTTTTGCTGAGCCAGAGGAAAACCTTTTGGGGAGTGATGAAAATTCTAGGAGAACTGCCTCATGCAGAGAGGGGCCTCCGTTCCTGATTGCTGATGATCACGCCATCAGATTGTAGCAGACCGGGGTGCTGCAGAGAGGTGAGGCAGGAGGATGGCTCTGGCTGCAGAACTTGCTGTGTTCCCTCCATCTGCAGCTGGGCTGACCTCAGTGCAGCTCTCTGTCCATTGCATTTAATCCACCCCCGCTCTGAGTGATACGCTGAGGGTATTTCTTACCCACCTCTTGCTTCTCCCCACCTCAGCACAGTACCCAAATTTTTTTAAAAAGTGATGCTTTGTGAAAGGAGCTGAAAATACAGTACATTGTCTGCTTCAGAGGGAAGAACTGTAGCTAGGATGTTGGCTGCCGGTGCCCTGAAACAGTGCCTGATGCGTGCTAGGTCCTCCGTTATGATTTGCAAATGGATGGATGAGACAGAGTGGAAGGTGTGGCTGGACTGAGCAGAGTAGGAGTCCAAAATGGAACAAGAACCACACTGAGTATCTTTTCTGATGGGATCAAAAATATCGGCTTCCCCTGAAGGAAACTGGAATCGTTTTTAGTTCCGGCAGAATTCTCTCTTGGAGACTTGGCCAAGAAATTTATTGTATAATGTAGTTTTCTAAGAGGAAGAAACTCCTGCCTTCCTAAGTGTAGCTCACAGTGGTCCTCAGGCCACACTCCCCAAGGGGGCAGGTGCTTGGCCCTGCCCAGTGTGGAGTGCAGGTTAGGGGGACAGGTTTTGAAGTCAGGCTGCCTAGGCTTGACATGAGCTGACTGTGTGACCCTGGACCACATGGTCAGTGTGGACAGAGTATTGGAGATGGAGCAGTGGAGGGGTAGGAAAGAATGTTCTATCCTGGCTTGAGTCTAGCCTTAGATCAATGCAGGTGAGGCTGGTGGGCAATTTCCTTACCTGTTAAAAATTACGGGATTGGAGTGAGCGCAGATCTCAAGAACAGCACAGTCCAATAGAAATATTTTACAAGCCACAAGCGTAACCTTAAATTTTCTTGTAACCATATTAAAAATGAGAGAGAGAGAGAAGGAGAAGAAGAAATAGGTGAGATTAATTTCAATAATATATTTTATGTAACTCAATATATCAAAAGCATTATATAGTCAATATGTAATCAACATAAAGGATTATTAGTGTAATATTTTACGTTCTTCCTTTTCTAATGAGTCTTCAAAATCGGGTGTGCATTTTACATCTTACAGCACATCTCAGTTGGGACTGGCTACATTTCAAGTATCATTAGTCACATGTGGCCAGAGGCTGTACTGGCAACACAACTGCAGGGCTTCTCAGGTCTTGTATCTAGATTGTGGGATTTTAAGGTGGACTGTGCTTTTATTGCAGCAAGAGGGATAGAGGTCAAATACAGGAGAGATTCGTGTGTGTGGAGGGGTGCAGATTGGGGCACTGAGGGAGGCTGTGGAATCACTAAGCCACTGGATTCCGACAGAGCTGGGTTTAAATCCTGGTTCTGCCACTTACTGGCTGAGAGTCCTTGGGCAAGCCACTTTATCCTTTTAAGCCTGAATTTCCTCATGTGTAAGTTAGTTATGACCTTAGGGGAGTCATGCAGATTAAATAAGATAATATATGTAAAGCACTTAGCTCAGTACATGGCATAGTTTACATACTTAATTATGACAGATATTATTCCATTGTGGCAAAATTAAAACCAAAATCACATGCATTGGCGAAAAATGGGGTTTTTCCCCCTTTTTCTCTCTGTAGGACAAGAGTTGTGTAAAGGTTCTAGCCTTTAGAAAAGAATGGAAAATTTGTGGTAGTAGACCCTTATTCCCCATCATATGTTGTGACAGACATCACTAATCAATCATAGCTTCTGTCCATCTGAGTCCTGATTAAACCTCAGGAGCCTTCTCAACACAGACAGTTGCTACCCATCAATCTCGACCGGCAAGCAGATGAAATGTATGTGCCATCCCTGCCTTAGCTCATTAGCATTGTGTGACAGAAGGCAGATGTCAGAGCCCCAGGAAGCATTACTAAAAAATGACCAAAAACAGGGGAGAGAGAGAAAGAATGAGAGCACGAGAAAAGGCTAGCAGGGACTTAAAGTGACCAGTCAGAGATGGGACTTTTTCCTGTCTGAGTGTTTCTTCCGTCTTGGAATCAGGGTATCTGAGCCTAAACATGGTTCCTCTCTGAATCCTGCGCTGGCTGGAGCCTTGGGTCCCAGAGTCTCTCTGGAGCGCCTTCCAGGGCCGTGCCTCTGAGCTGGGGTCGAACCCTGGCTGTTTCATCCAGGGAGGCGAGTTCAGTTAGAATTCCAAGGGCCCAATTTATCTTGTGCTGAGCTGCCAGCTGGTAATGAATGGCCGGCCGTTTCACCAACAGCCCTGCTTCCCGATCATCACTCTTGCTCAGCCCCTCGGGCACCGAGGGTCTCACACGGGAGTGTGCTAGATCCAGCCCATCCATCCCCCGCCGATGGAGGGAACATCTTCCTGCACCAGCTCCGGGGCTTCTCTCACAAAGATGAGAGATTGAGAGCCAAGTTGACACTCCTTCCCCCAGGAGACGATGCAGCAGAACCAAGAGGAGGTTTAAGACAAATGCAAAGAAAACAGGTCCATCCATCTTTCCTTCCTTTCTTTATTCACTCAACAAATATTTGCAGGGGCCCAGAGCAGTTTCTTAGGACCTGGAGAGGAGGTTGTAAAGATGCATCGGGCCTGGTTTCTGCCCTCAGAGTGTACAGGACATAGGGGAGGCTGTGGCAAGTCTGTCAATAACTCGATAAATGTAATGACAGCTAAGGGAGGTCACATCACGTCACCCTCTGCTGGAAATCCTACAAAGCCTTCTTGAGGCCTTTGAATAAAATTCTATCTCCTGACCTTGGCTTATAAGGCCTGATATATTGGGCCCCGCCTACCTCTTGGACCTCACCTTGACCTGCTGCCCTGTGCCTGTTGCCTACTCTGTTCCACCTACAATGGCCAAAAGGTCCCCGGTCCCTCCACAGTTCCTGCTTCAGGGCCTTTGCACAGCCATTCCTGCTGCCTGCAGTGCCCGCCCCTGACCTCCCCTTTGTTGGCTTCTTTCCATTCAAGTCTCAGCCCTATGGCCCCTTCCCAGAGCAGCCCTCTCTGACCCCCACTGACAGCTGCATATAGGCAAGTGATGCCAAACTAGTCTCTCTGTTTCCAGAGTCCATGTTTTGCTTGTTCTTGGTAGTGTTTCTTTTATTCACTATTTGGAACCTGGCTTGCTGACTTTGCTATTTGCGAGCTGTGTGACCTTAAGCAAGTCACTACAGCTCTCTGAGCTGCAGTTTCGTCATCTGCAAAATGGGGCTAATAATACTACCTAACCTAGAGACTTACTGTAAGGATGAAATGAGATAGTACAGGCAAAGAGCACAATGCTGGGCACATGGAAAGAACTCAGTAAATATTAGCTACTCTTACTAGTCTGTCTGTGGAGCTAATTGGGAATGAATATGACTCTTATTCACAGAGTGGGGAGTGCTCAACTGGCCTGTCTTGTTAGTCTCTTTGTCAACCACCCTGCAACTGGACTTTTTCTCTTTTGCCCTTCAAATGCATCTACTCTGAGGATTCCCTCCAGCCTCCTGCTGGCTGCAAAAATCCAACAGGATTGTGCAGGGGCTGGCTTCCCATCTGGCTCTAATCACCCGCCTGCCACCCAAAGCATGAGCACCTCACGAATTAGGGAAATCAGAGGCAGCCACTTCAGACAGTACGCAGGCAGCAGGATGCCAAGTGGTGGCAGAACCACTTGCTGAAGCTGAAATTAACAAGCTTCTTGGGTTGAATGTTTTAATTAAAAAAATGCTAGAGAATTATTTCCTTAATTCAGAGACTTCTTAGTAATCACTTTTCCCTGCTTTGCCCTGAGACTATCTACAGCTCATTTAATGGATGGTCTCAGCAGCCTGAGTTGCATAGGACCAGTAGCTGGAATTTCCCATTGTCAGATGGGGTGGGTGCTCTTCAAGACTCCATTCTGGGGTCCCAGACCTCTTCATGCTGCGTGTTTCCTTTGGTCCACTGAATTAGGTGAATGGCTTAGTTGACTCCGGCTGCCATTACAGAATACCCTAGACTGGTGGCTGAAACCACAGAAATTTGTTTTCTCACAGTTCTGGAGGCTGCAAGTCCAAGATCAAAGTGCTGGTAAGTCTGCTCTTTTCTGAGGTCTCCCCCCTTGACTTGAAGATGGTGTCCATCTTCTGGCAGGGTCCTTACATGGTCATCCCTTGGTCTGTGTCCTATCCTGTTCTTATAAGGACACCAGTCATATTGGATTAGGGCCCACCCTAGTGACCTCATTTTTGCCTTAATCGCCTCTTTAAAGGCCTTATCTCCAGAAATTCCCTGGCGGTCCAGTGGTTAGGACTCCATGCTTTTCACTGCCGAGGGAGTGGGTTCAATTCCTGGTTGGGAAACTAAGATCCCACAAGGCACATGGTGTGGCCAAAAACAAGAAAGACCTTACCTCCAAATGCAGTCACATTCGGAGGTACTGGGGGTCAGGACGTCAACATAGGAATTGGAGGGGGACACAATTCAGCCCATAACAGCGGTCTTTCTTTTTGCTTCCACAGCGCCCCCACCCCCACCCCGCCCCGGCCATACGTTCTTCTAGCTCTGAAATGATCACACTCTACTGTGATGGCCTGGATAGTTCTCTTTCTCTCTAAATTGTACATTTGTGAGGGCAGGATCCCATTTTTTTCCCCCACGGGGGTATTCCTA
The DNA here is from genome assembly GCF_963924675.1 of Phocoena phocoena. Lineage (NCBI taxonomy): Eukaryota > Metazoa > Chordata > Mammalia > Artiodactyla > Phocoenidae > Phocoena > Phocoena phocoena. The sequence goes on from NC_089231.1 coordinate 71,880,084, forward strand.
CAATACTTAGGACACTGCCTGTACACAGTAAATACTCAACGAATATTTATAAAGCCCGTGAATGTATTTGCCATCTTGGCCAGCCTTAGAATTAAGTGAGGGGAAAAAGAAGGAAGACCCACCCATATACTCAGTTTCAGGCTGACCTGTGTCTGGGTCTGGTGGGATGCTGCCACATGGCTACGCCACCACACCCAGTTTCTCCTTTGAGGCATCACCTGTAGTTTTTTTTCTCTTCTTCAGCTGGTCACACCACCCTCCTCATTCTTCCATCTCATCATAGACCAGTGTGGTGAATATATCCAACAATACCCACCAACTCTGCTGCAGGTGGCCGACCCAGCTTTCTCCAACTGTAAACATCCTAGACAGATCAATAAAGGTCCCTTTCTTTGTGGCTGGGAAAAAAAAAAAAAGGGAGCAGTTGATCTTGTCTGGGGTGAGTCATCCTGCTTTAAAGGTTAGGGTGGAAGTGAAGACATCTATATTGTTTCATGTCCAACGTTGGCAAATCAAGTGATATTTTCTTAATGACTTTGCGTGAACATTTCAGATATGACTACTTTTTTTCCCCTCATTGATCTTCTTGCCAGCTGCCGTCACCCTTTAATTGTAAGTCTCCTGCCCCTCCCTGCTCCTAGTCTCTCTGACAAATAGATAATAATGATCTGTAAACAAACATGTACATACACCAGGGGAGCAACTCTTGAAAAGAACTCAGCATGGCAGGCGGAGCAGAAAAGCGTTGAAGCCACTCAGACCCCAAATAGAATCATGGCTCTGCACTTTCTACAACAGTGCCATCCGATAGAGCATTTGGTGGGGATGGGAATGTTCCATATCTGTGCTGTCCAGTATGGTAGCCACTAGCCACATGTGGCGAATGAGCACTTGAAATGTGGTTAGTGCTACTGAGGAACTGGATTTTTAATTTATTTTAATCTAAATAGTGACAGGTAGCAAGTAGCAAGTGTCACAATCAGTGCAATTTTAGAGGCCAGTCATGTCACCTCTCTGAGCCTCTACTTGCTCCCCTGTGAAATGGAAATAATAATCTCTACTGCATGAGTGCAACACTAGCTGCTTTAACTAGCAGGCTCCATGGCACGGTGGCTCCAAGACATCAGACATTTACTTCTTGCCTGTGTAATAGTCTAGGGCATGTCTCTTCCAGGGGACATTCAGGAATTCAGGATGATGGGCTCTGTGACCTCCCACACATAATCACTCCAGTTATCCCAGCACAGTCAGCAAAAGGGGGAAAATAGCAGAATTTTAAGGCTAAGGATTTTATCTTAAGCAATTAAATCAGGAGTTGTAACATCATTTCCACTCTCCTGACTTTTAGTAAAAACTCACTCGCATTGCCAAGCATAACTGCAAGAGGAGCTGAGAAATTTAGTCTCTAGCTAGGCAGCTATGTCCCAACTAAAACTCTCTTGCTATGGGATAAGGAAAGAACACATTTTGGAGAACAGATAACTGCATCCATTGCGCCCACTTTGCAGGGATGTTGTAAGGGTTAAATGATATTAGGTATGTAACACAGCACTTGTGTAGCAGTCAGCTTTTGCTGTGAAAGGAAACAACCTTTACACTTAGTGTCTTAGGACAACACGTAGATCCTAGAACCACCAATTTAGCTCACAATTTGGGCTGGGTTCACCTGAGTGTTTCTAGTCTCAGCTGATCTCAGCTTATTCATGCCATTTCAGTCCATTGCTGGGTGGTTTGGATTGATGGAGGAACTGGCTGATCTAGGATGGTCCTAGCTGGACTATCTTGTCTCTGCTTTACTTAAATTCTTATCCTGCAGTGGTTAATGACAGGGTTCCAAGATAGTGAGGGGACATGCCCAAGGCCTTTTGGGGCTTAGGATTGGAACTGGCACCCAGTCATTTCTGCCACGTCTTGTTGACCAAGATGTGTTCACAAATCACAGGGCCAATCAGAATTCAGGGGCAGGAAAATACACTCTGTCTCTTGATTGGAGGAGATGCCAAGTCGTATTGCCAAGGGTTATAGATACAGGGAGGGAAATAATTAGAGCCATTTTTTGGGCAAACAGTCTACCATAATTTGGCACACAGTCCATTCAACACATGATGATATAATATAATAATATTATTAACCCATGAAGGCAAATGTATTTTTCTATATTCTCCATTCATTTATTCATTAAAAAAATTATTGAGTATTTACTGTGCGTCCAGCTCTGTGCTAAAGACAGTAGCACAGACCAACTCCTTTGGTGTGTTGGGCATTGAAGTGCTACCAAGAAGTCAAGTTAATTTTTTCTTAACATCTTTATTGGAGTATGATTGCTTTACAGTGTTGTGTTAGTTTCTGCTGTATAACAAAGTGGGTCAACTATATGCATACATATATCCCCATATCCCCTCCCTCTTGCGTCTCCCTCCCACCCTCCTTATCCCACCCCTCTAGGTGGTCGCAAAGCACCGAGCTGATCTCCCTGTGCTATGCAGCTGCTTCCCACTAGCTATCTATTTTACAATTGGTAGTGTATATATGGCCATGCCACTCTCTTACTTTGTCCCAGCTTACCCTTCCCCCTCCCCGTGTCCTCAAGTCCATTCTCTTAATTTTTGTATCATAAAAAGAGAACAGATAAACTTCAGAATAGATGCTGGTTCTCCACCTCTCAGCCCTTGACTGGTGCCCAGCTTTCTCTTGTCATTTCCCCGGTACCTCTGATGAAAAGGTGCCTTGTTAACTGTGACCCCCGCTGTTTTGACTATGGTATGGTCATCTCTCTGAGCCTGGGTGAATTATCAATGAGGTTTGTAACCGCTTGTGGTTTTGTCTGCCGGAGGGAAGCACTTTGAGATGAACCTGGATGGATCCAGCAGGAACTGACAGAAGCCTTTGGAAAGAGAGAATAAACAGCCCACTTATTCAGAGGGCTATTAAAGGAATCCTTCTTGCTTCTGCGTAAAATGACTTGTCTTGCCTGCAAGATGAATCAAAAGCATAAAGGGTGATGAATGAGAGTGATTTCCAAAGCACTGGGAAATATCGTGGGCCCCACAGCGAAGTCACATCTGGTGACTGCAAGATACATCTTGTGCCCAATGATATCCATCTCTGTCTCTCCCCAGGTACCTGTAGCCTTGCTCCCACTATCTTGCTATCAAAACCAGCATTCCTTTGCAGCTGAAAACCTTGTTGGGGACATGCTCTCTGGACCTGACAACTCCCAAACAAAAATAAAATGCAAATTGAAGACTGAAATGCCCAAGATAGGGGATCCTAGAAAGATAAGCACTACCGGCTCTTGTCTTCTCCTGCTTTGCCTCTCTCTTGCTTTGAGCATCAGTGACTTATACAAGCAGACGAGGACCATTTGCACCAGAAAAAAAACCTCCTTGGGAAGTTTGCTCCCTCCAACATTTTGTTATGAAAAGTTTCAAACATATAGCAAAGCTGAAAGAATTTTATTTATTTATTTATTTATTTATTTATTTGCTTTGTCACTTATCTGTCAATCAACCAGCCTTCTTATTTTTCTGATACTTTTCAAAGTAAATTGTGGTCATCAGCATACTTTGGCAGGGGATTTTTAAGACCACAGATGTCAGGAACCCACAACCAGGTCCTTAATCACTATCCAGGAGATCTGCATTTTAAATAATTTTAACCCCAGTTTGCTAGAGAGAAAACTGAAGCACAGAGCTGAGAGACAGGACCTGTCCAAGACCACAGAGCAAGTAAGTGCTGAAGCTGGGATTTAAACTCACTCAGGGCCTTTTATACTCTGAGCCTGTGCTCTGCCCTTTCTGGTACAGAGGCTGCCTGTAAGGTCTGCTCTTTCTTATGGCCCAGAACTGCCTGTGTAGGTGTAGGAGGAGCTCAGTGACTGTGTCTCTGACTTTTCCTTAGCACTTCTGTTTAGAGGGTGGGACTTCAGCCAGACCAAGACATAGAGCGTGTGGTCAGGACAAGGGTTCCAGCTTTCCTAGTAGCCACTGAACCACGAGTTATTGAACCTCTTGAAATCTGTAAAATGGGCATAACAATGGTTCCTGACTCGTGAGTTTAATGAGATCATTCATGGAAATGTGTGAGTGCTGAAAAGAAGTAGCTTTTATGAAGGTATTTGTTAATAAGTGTACTCTTATCAATCTTAGTCTATAAACTCAGGCGAGCACAAAAATGTAACTTAATTTTTTTCCTCTAATAAACTCAGTTTTATTTTGAGCCCCTGTTTTACATCAGCTTCTTCAGAAACGGACCCTAAGATGAGGATGTATGTAAAAGGGACGTACAAGGAAGTGGTCTCAGGAAAATCTGATCAAGGAGTAGGCTAAATAGACTCTCAAGGGAAAGGGTCAAGCCAGGTCCCATGGAGGGTAACCTTCACTGAGTACCACAGGGCCCTGGGGACAGTAATGGCCACACATCAGAATGTTCCAGACTGGGGGCATGGAAGCTGAAAGATCTGTATCGCCTTCTCCCTGTACTCATCAGCACTAGTTAAGGGCTGTACTGGGGAATGTGAGCGCCTGGGCATTTTGGGCTCTCTAGGTGGGCAGAGCCAAGGGGGTTCTGGAAGCCTGGGGGCAGCCCTGCCACAAAGAGATGTAGGTGCTGGCCATAGGGTGTCAAAGCACACGGGGAGACTGTGTGCATGAAAATGGCAAAGGGTCTGAGGGATGTAGGTGGGGTCCTAATAGCGTCAGCTACAGACCCCATTCTGCCTCAGAGCAGAAATCTAGACTAGGTCTAATTGGGGTTTCCCTGGGGAACATTCATAGTAACAAAGTGTGGCAGTGAGATGGGGATCAGATCCTTCTGTTCTAGTCTATTCCCTCCGGCCTGTGTGCTCTTCATGCCTCTGCCCATCTAGGTCACTGCTGAATGAGTCTGAATTTCTGACCAAAAGGTCCTTTCGGGTCCTCAGCTTAGTCTGTAGGAGCCCTTCTGCGGCTTTCATACCACTCTGGGATCCTGGATTTTACTCTTCTGCTTCGGCACCTGGATTTTACTCTTCTGCTTCCACGCTGCACTTTGGCGCAGGAGTCTGAGAAGAATGGGTCTCAGATTCACAGGGCAGACGTACCCATGCTGGGCACTGAGAGCTGTGAGGTCTTACCTTTTCCCCTCCTCAGGTTACACCCAAGGGAAGGGCTGGGGCAGGTGCCTGCTGCTCTCAGATGCCCCAATCTACCCGGCATCCTTCATTGCTCCCCAAATTAACCTGGGAGTCAGGTGGGTGAGAAACAGAGTTCTTTCTCAGAGTCCTAATAATATCTGAGCATTTTGGTTCTTATTCTCTAATTCCTCGACTCCAGGACAGCTTTTCTAAGAATAGGATATCTTGTTCTTACTAAACATTCTCCCAAATATTTTATCGGCTGCCCAAGAGTGCTTCTTACACTTTACATCAGAATCAGCTGGGGAACTTACTAAAACTTCAGCTTTGCTCAGGTCAAATCCCCAGAGATTCTGATTCAGGAGAAAGACTTCAAAACTCACAAGCCAGGAACCTGATTGCTTAATTCTGTCTACTCTTCTGTGTCAATTCTTTCTCAGGCAGAGATGCCCTGACGGCCACTTGCTGCCTGAATGGGGGAAAAGGATGAGCTGTATGGAAAACAACTCCAGTCACTACTCCAGAACCTTATGCTACTGCACAAGGCTTTATTCTAACTTGCGAAGCCCTTTTAAAAATTATCATAAACTCTTTGTTTCGTCTCCATGTGCCTCCTTACTTCCAGCTACGTGTCCTCATTATACAGACACCCCCTTGTGATCTTCGTATTTTGATGTGGCTTTTTCTTTCCCTTCTGCAGCAGCTTCTTTGCCAAATCCTCCCCACTGGATGTTTTTTCTTTATGATAGTTATGGGGTTAGACAAAAATCCACTTGGCTGTGGGTTCTTCCTAAAATTCATACTGAACGCTTGTGTAAAAGAGACCACTTGCTTTGGGGGAAGGAGTCAGCTGAACGCTGTTTTCAAGAATGTAGATTCTGGGGCTGATATTCTGTCTCCGCCTCTTTCTACCTGTATGATTTCCATTCACTTATTTCACTCTGTAAAATAAGATGGTAATAGCACCTACTTCTAGGGTTTTGCAGAGCTTTAATGAGATATGGTATGTTAATATAAATAATAGTGAGATATGGTATGCTCTCTTACAACAGAGCCTAGTACATTGTAAGTTTTCTAATAAGTATTTGCTATGTTGTTATTATTATTGTTAGTTCAGAAACAATATTCCTTATTGCTTTCCCCCTACTTTTATTCATCAAATTTTTTGAGTATGTATCTCACCTCTTTAACAAGGCAGTGAGCTCTTGGAGGCAGCCAGACTGCTTGGGATTATTTATCCCTCCTCAGCTCTGTGACCTTGGGAAAGCCCCTTCACCTTCCTGAGCCTCCGTTTCCTCTCCTGAAGTAATGGGAATAATAATAGAACCAACCCTGCAATATTGTTTGTGTATGTGCAACTTGCTGGAACATAGTAAGGGCTAAATAAATGTTAGCATTGTTGTTACAGGTACAGGCATTAATAATGCTATCCCACTGAAAGCTGAGCTCACAGATTTTGTTCAATAAATGCCGGTTGGTTGACAGGTGACCCGCTTCCATGTCAGACAACCAATGACACTCCAATCAGAGGGTTTCCTCTTACTAGGAAGGAGCATGGGCCCTGCTGTAATACATAAAGCAGCAGCTCCAACATCCACTCAGGCTGATCTAGGAACAAGAACACGGGGTGGTAACAGACACTGAAATACGACGCTCCTGGCCCAATAAAATTGTCAGATGGGTCTACCCTGACCAAGTGCCTGATTAAGCGAATCTAAGTGTAGCTGTAGTTTACTCCATGGCACCATTGATGAGCGGGGAATCGATGGATAGTCTGAGCTGCAAGCAGAGGCGGTACAGGGAGGTGAGGGCATTCAGGCAGGCCTCCACTGGCAGAAAAAATCAATTATGTCTCCAGGACTGCCTGGCAAGAGGGCCATGAATCATGATGGTAATCGATGGCTTGGGGTGGACAACCCTGAGGCAGATGTGAGGGCCCCAGAGGAGGTGGAAGGACCCAGGTCCCAGGGGCGTTATATCGAATAGGCCACACCGCCAAACCTGGCTCTGCCGTTTCTAACTGTGTGACCTTGGGCAAGTCACTTGACCTTGCAGGAACCATTTATGCATCTACAGAAATGGGGCTATTAATACTTCACAGGGCTAGAGATGCAGACTGACTCCCCCCGTACACGATGGCAGCCGCATGTCGCTACTGAGCACCGGAAATGCAGCAGATCCAAAATGAGATGTGTCTTAAGTATGAAAGGTCACATTAGAATTCAAAGACTTAGTATGATAAAACGAATGGGAAGTTATCTCATGAATGCTTTTTTGGATCGATTGCATGTTGAAATAATAACATTTTGGATATATTGGGTTAAATAATATATATCATTAAATGTAATTTCACCTGCTTATTTTTATTTTTTTAAATGTGGCTACTAGATAAAATGAATGTAAAGTATCTCCTTAGTTTTTTACACTGAACACATGTTGGAATGGTAATATTTGGAGTATACTGGGATAGATGAAATTAAAATTAATTTTAATTTTAAAAATGAAACTAAAATTAATTTCACTTGTTTCTTTTTACTTCTTTTAAAAATGTGGCTACAAGAAGTCTGAAATTACATATGGGACTCTCACTATATTTCTATTGGAATGACACTGGTCTAGTTTCTTCTAAGTTTTTGCTTCATGAAATTTGATGGATTGCTGTGCTGTCCCGGACATATCACTTCTTCCTCCCTGAGTCTCAGTTTCCTCACCTGTCAGAAGGAAAGGATAATCACAGTTAATATTTATTGAACCTTCACCACGTACCAGGTACAGGCAGACCTCCTTTTATGGCGCTTCACCTTATTGCGCTTCGCCGATACTGCGTTTTTTACAAATTGAAGCTTTGTGGCAGCCCAGGGTTGAGCAAGTCTATTGGCACCATTTTTCCAATAGCACCTGCTCACTTAGTGTCTCTGTGCCATGTAGGGAAGGGGAATAAAGAGTGCGGCTCCCGTTTAATTGAGTGCATACTCCTGTGCCAGGTCCCAAGTGAACACTGAACCTGCATTACCTCATTCAGTCTTCACGAGGACCTAGGAGGTAGGGTACCAAAACAAGCTTCTGTTCCCAGATGTGGAAACTGAGGGTGGGAGGAGCCAGGTGTATCTGGGTCCCCACACCCCATGACCTCACCTGTTCCCTGGCTGCAGATAGAACAGGGCTCTTTCTGCCCCTCAGTTCAAGCCCCCACCTCCACCCCGACGAGGGCTGCCCTGCATTCATTAAAGCCACTTTTGGATCATTTCTGCCCTGCAGTCGGCTTGGTAATGGCGAGAGCCTAGAGTCCTGCTCTTCATGCTCCAAACTGAATTACATCCATCGGCCTGGTGCCAGCACTACTGTTCCCGGGGCCTTCCCAGCTTTAATTAGAATATTTTTATTTTCCCTAGGAAAGGGAGGACAGCCGATCTCAACTTCAGTAACCTTGCCAGGGGCAAGAACCTGGAACCGCGGGGCTCATTGGCCATCAGATGGAGCAGCCAGTAGGAGAGGGGGTGGAGGGCTGTGACATGGGTTTGCACAGGGGGTCCCTCTGCCTTCTTTCTCCCACCCTCAGCAAGCTGGTGTGTTGCTAAAACTGGCAAAGAGGGAACCCAGCAGGCAATGTCTTTGAAGAGGACACATGCATGCATGCACGCTCACACACACACACACACACACACACACACACACACACAGCCATGAGGGACAAGCGAGTCATTTCATTAGCACATGGGCTCAAGCTGAAGTACAGCAACATCAGAAGAACAGAAGTACCTGGTGGAGAGCCTGAGAGGTGAGCGTCATGGTTCACCCCACACACTGAAGCAAAGTGGTTATAGGGCAGCTCCGCCCCAGGGAAATTTAATGCAGGCTTCATATGGAATTCTTAAATTTTCTAGTAGCCATTTAAAAAAAAAGTAAAAGGAAACCGGTGAAATTAATTTTAATAATCTCTTTTAGTTAACCCTGTACATCCAAATATTATCATGTCAACATGTATTCAATATGAAAAATTATTATGAGATGTTTCAAACGAAGTCTTCAAAATCTGGCTGCATTTTACACTCACAGCGGGCTTCCCTTGGCGGCGCAGTGGTTAAGAATCTGCCTGCCAATGCAGGGGACACGGGTTCCAGCCCTGGTCTGGGAAGATGCCACATGCCGTGGAGCAACTAAGCCCGTGCACCACAACTACTGAGCCTGTGCTCTAGAGCCCGCGAGCCACAACTACTGAGCCCACGTGCCACAGCTACTGAAGCGCGTGCTCCACAACAAGAGAAGCCACCAAAATGAGAAGCCCGCGCACCGCAACGAAAAGTAACCCCCGCTCGCCACAGCTAGAGAAAGCCGTGTGCAGCAACGAAGACCCAATGCAGCCAAAAATCAGTAAATAAAATAAACTACACTCACAGCACATCTCAGTTGGGACTTGATCGCTTTGGTGTTCGCTTGCCGTGTATGGCTGTCATCAGCTGCGCTGGAGCCTTGTGCTGCTTTGTTAGTGGCATTATCTTGGACAAGTTGTGAATCTCTCTTCCCTCACTTCCTTCGTCTGTGGGCTGTGTGATGATAATGGCTTCTAACTCACAGGCTGCTATGAGCATTAAATGAGGTAATTCATGCACTGTGTGCCTACACATTGTAGGTCCTGGCATGTCAGCTATTCAATGATTGTTGCCATAGAATAATGATAGCTAATATGTAGGATGGTGTCATACAAACAGGGCCTTCTGCTCATTGCTTTACACTCTTCATCCACTTTAAGCCCCACCACCATACTTTGAGGTAGAAATTATTAACATCTATGTTTTACACACACAGAAACTGAAGCTCAGAGAGGGGCTGAGTAACTCCCTCTGCTCGCAGGATGAAACCTTAAAATAGCTGGTTAGGGTGTTTGTAATCTGTCCCTCTCCACCTCCATAGCTGGCAGCAGAGTGACTCTGAGCAGCTGACCTGGATTCAAATCTTGTCGCTGCCACGTAGCAGCTTTGTGACCCTAGACAGGTTACTTCCCCCCTCTGAGCCTCAATTTCATCATCTGTGAAATGGGGGCAATTTAATCCCTAAGGTTCTTGTGAAGATTTAATGAGTTAATATATGAAGAGTGCTTGGCACGGAGTAAGTAGTGCATAAGTGTAGGCACTTTTATTCTTTTTATTAACGGCATTTTTCATCTCTGCCTGTTCCCACTCTAAGCTCCAGGAGGGCTGTATTACTGCGGTCCCTTCCCCGGATGGACCACATTCTCTCTTTCTACACCATGGGTCTTTACCCAACCTGTTCCTTCTACCTGCATCACATTCCTTCCTTCCCTTATTCCTTTCTAGCTTTGCTGCCTCTTCCTCTAGGAAATCTGGACTTAGTTCCCTCCAGGGGTGTCCACTGCCCGTCCTTCTACCTCCCCACATGGCCCTGGGATGCCTGCTTATCCTCTGTCCCGGGGCAGAGGCTTCATCGGGACAGGACCAAGGCTGTCACGTGCATCTTCACTCCTGCCCCCAACACAGGGCCTGGCTCAGAGAGAACGCTTGGAAATATGTATGACCTACACAGAGATCCCCCCGATCCTTGCAAAAACTGTGGCAGCTATTCTTTCACTGCTTGGTTTAGGTTGACTGTTGGTTCATGGCACAACTCTGTCATTTCTAGCTGTGTAGAAGGCTGAGTCCCTTCACCTCTTTGTATATCCGCCCCCCTTCGCTCCCACACTGTACTCAATCAAGGCATAATTTACATACAGTGAAAGGCACGAATCTTAAGTCTACAGCCTCATTAATTTTGCCAAATGCAACCTTCTTGTATCACTCAGATCAACTTATATAAAATAACTCCAGAAGCTTCCCTGTGCCCCTTCCTACTCAGTACCCTTTCTCCCAGAGGTGAGCATTATGCTGGTTTCTATCACCATAGTGTAACTTTGCCTGTTGAACTTCAGATCCATGAAATCCTATAGTGTATGTTCTTTCGTGACCAGCTTCTTTCACTCAGCATAATTTCTGAGATTCGTGCATGCTGTCACATACATCAGTGGTTCCTTTCTTTTTATTGCTGAGTGGTATTCCATTGTATGGATCCATAATTATTATTTTTTAATCCATTCTCTTGTTTGTGGACATCTAGTTTGTTTCCTGTAGAGGTCTCTCTGTTTTCATTTCTCTTAGGCATTTAGATACATCAGAGCAGCATTGCTGAGTCCTATGGTAACAGTATGTATTACTTTATTAGAAACCAACAGATTTCCAAAGTGGTTGTACCGTTTTACTTTAAGTCATTACGGCTCCATTTTGTCTGCTGTAAACTGGGGATAATGTACATCCCTCTGTCATGGAGGCTTTCTAACGAGGAAGTCAGATATTTGCAGCTGAGCGGCTTAGCTCTGATCGTCGCTGTTCGCATCTCCTCTCCTGTGGGGTGATGTGCACCACTGATTGGTGTGGACGGAGAAAGGGAGGCAAGGACTCAGCTCCACAGCCAGGCTGCCATGGGGCCAGGCTGTCGGCCCTGAACAAGAGGTGGGACGCCTTGGAGGTGTCTCTCCTCTCCAGCTCCTCAGTGGGATTTCATGGTCTCCCCGCCCCGTGAGGCAATTCAGATAATTATGATTATCTGCACCTCAGAGACAGAGAGGGCAGAAGACTGTCAGCCCCCAGAAAACACTCCTGCCCCCACCTTGAAGAGGGACCTCCAGGTGTGGTGCCCTGGCCGCCATGAATCCCCCTGTTTTAACTGACCAGGAAGGGACATTCTAAACAAAATTCACAGCCTGTTCCCTGAGTCCCGCAGGTGTGGCGTTCTTTTGGCTGCTTTGATTAAGGCTCTTCACAGCCACCGTTAAAAACAACTTTTTGCCTGGGGATTTGGATTCAGTTGTCAAAATGGCTCTGGTTTGAAACTCTGCATATAAAATCTAAGCCCTGAAGCTGGTGATTTTGGAGGTGTGTCTCTGTGGGTTTCTCCTGTTGGTGGAACTTCCCATCTTTATCTTTTTATATAGATTTCAAAAGGCCCAGTGGCTCAGCATCAGACAGACATTGGTTCAACCCCTGGCTCTGCCACATACTATCTGGGTGACCTTTGACAAGTCAGTGCCTCTGTCTGAGCCTCAGTTTCCCCACCTGAAAAGCAGAATTATTATTAATTCTGTGGCCAAGACCACAAGTGTTCTCCCTCCACCCAGTAGCCATTCTCCCATTTCCTTCCCTGACTTGTGTTTGGATTCATGGTCACCCAGAGTAAAAATTTCATTTCCCATCACTCCCTGCTGCTAGGGGTAGTCATGTGACTAATTCTGGCTGGGGTGATGTAAGCGTAAATGTCACCTGCAGCTTTCTGGAACGACCCTAAAAGAGACAAGTGCTTTTCTTTGTCCCTTCCTCCTTCCTGCTGGCTGGAATGTGGTTGTGATGCAGGAGCTCAAGAAGCTATATTGGGCCATGAGGAGAAAGCCACATGCTCAAGAAGGAAGGAACTCTAGTCATTCACACATGTCCTGAACCAACTCTCTGAACTTGTTTAACATAGGAAAGAAGTAAACTTTCTTAAGCCACTGTTCTTTTGTTTTGTGCCCTTGCAACACATTCGAATCCTAATTGATACTTGCTATTTGTAGGATTAGATGAACTAATTCCTGTAAAGATGTTAGCAGAGCGCCTGGCTCATAGTAACCACTCGGTATGTTATAGATATTTGTACTATTTTTAAGGCAAAAGCAAAAAACATGAATTGCGGTTGGGCAAGCTGGCACATCATCTCTGATTTGATTTAGGTGAAAGGAGAAAATTCTAAATAGAGCTCCCTGAGCTTGGTATGTGTGTGTGTGTGTGTGTGTGTGTGTGTGTATCCCCAGGGCCAATACTTCTGCCAGAACTTCATAGATGTGTGCATGGGGTCTGTTTATTCCCAGGGCTTTGGTCTGGATGGCACTGGCTCATGTCCTCAGATGACTCCTCCTCTCTTTCTGCATCTGGAATCCCATCTCTTCATTTCTAATCACCCTGTCTGGGGCCACAGCCTGGAAACCGTGGGCTGTGTTATAATTCCGTGTCTTTTCCCCAGTGCACGGAGTGCCCCACTGACGAAATTGGCCCAAATGATCCTTTACTGCCTTTTTTTATCCAGGAATTAAGGCTTCCCTTGGCACAGCTCTGAGGGAGGCCGGGGAAGGACAAGGCATGAGCCTCCCCAACTCTAATGGCTTAAAAGCAGAAATCTGAAAACAAGAGCCCTGCAGGGCCCAGTGCAGTCTGCACTCTGTACCTCGGTCCCCTCAGTTCCTGCCAGCTGAGAGGCTTCCCCAGGAAGCCACAATAACAAGATGATTACATGTTGAGCACCTGCTCTGTGCTAGGCTTGGTGCTAAACCCCTCCCATGCATTCTTTCATTTAATCCTGATGCCATGCTGGCATTGTGCCCATTTTACAGGTGTGGAAGCAGAGGCTCGGAAAGGTCAAAGAACTTACCCCGCATCACACGCTAGTCTGGAGTCAAGCTCCACAGGCTCTGCTACAAACCATGACCCCTCCCACCTGCAGTCCCCTTTTCCCTCTGGAGCCTTCTGCCCTGAACTGTGCTCTGAGTGGGCGCTAAAGACATACTCATGGGTACCTGAAAATAGATGCTCAGTGGTTGCCAGGGGAGATGGGAATCTCAGACACGGCTGGCCTCAGAATCCCTATGTTCATTCTTACTTAACATTTTCCTCCCAAACAGAAAATGCTTTATTGTTCCTTTTTGATTATAAAAGCATTTGTGCTCTTCTAAAACATGCAGGTGATATAAAGGTGTAGAGAAAAGCGTGCATTTCACATTCCGAAGAATCAAGTATGTGATTATGTGAGTGTGATTGAGTCCTCCCATGGGTCAGCCCAGCTGGGTGTGCCGTAGACAAGGCTGACTGGTGCAGACTCATCCCTGCTCCTAGCGACTCCCTGTGAGCACATGGACACAGATCCTTCCAGACTGTTTTCTGTATAAAGTCACATGACACACATTTTTTTTAAATGGGGCCCTTTTATAGAATTGTCACAGTTTTTCTCTTACTATCATCTAATGAGGTCTTTCCACTCCCTTCCCAGAAAACAGAGCCTAGCAGAATGGATTTTGTTTTGGGTTGTATTTATTTTTTTGAATCTAGGGTGCCAAGGCTTGAGGTACTCATATTCCTTGGTTTATGGTGCCTTCCCATTATTGTCTGCAAGCGTCCTACGTGTTATACATTCATTCATTCATCCATCCATCCATCCATTCATTCATTCCCTTGATCCTCATGCCCCACTCTCATTCCCCCCACTCCAGGCAGGCAGTCTAATCTGTTTGGTATCTTTTTATTTGTATTTGTTCCTGGAAAACATGTTTTGTGTGCATATGTTTCTCATTTACCTAAATGGTACTGTGCTGTGGGTTTCATCCTGTTTGTTACTTTCTTCATGACACTGTGGTTTGAAGCTCCACCTGGTGTGGGCCCATCATATTTTACTCATCCATTTATTTAGGGGCAGATACTAGAGGGCCTCCACCTGCTGCCCCAGCAGACAGCACGGGGGCAAGCATCCTCATGTGTGCCCCTGTAAGGCCCCGAGTGGATTTCTCTGCAGTGGATTGTCAGGTCATGGGTCACATGGACTCAACCTCCAGAATGGCTGCCCTCCCAATCAGTACCTTCATGTGATGCAAACGTCAGCAAGTATCTTCTGATTGACCCCGCCTGGGTCCTACTACACCAGGACCCTCCGCATTCTTTGCTTAGGATCACTTCTGAAAAGCTAAAGGTTTAATATTTAGGTGTAATCATGTAAAGGTCCTAATAGCTATTTGGCATCTTCTCGCACTTCAGAACTACAGTGCCTCCTTGCCCTCACTTGTACAATGAGGGGAGTTGATGAGATCATCTAGAAAATCAATAGAGCAGAAAGAGTCAGAAGACCTTGAGTTTGAGTCCTAGCTCTGCCCTTAGCAACTATGTGCCCATGGGCAAGTGGTTTCACATCTCTGAGCCTCAGTCCCCCATCTGTAAAATGGGTACCTGTCTCGTAGGGTGCTGTAAGAGATAATGAGATAATGCACGAGAACCTCTTCGCACCTTGCCTGGCAATAGCCACCATCCACTCTTACTGTTGTTTATGTGAGTATTGATGATGGTGCCAATAACAACAGCAGCAGCAATAACAGAACTTATCTCCATATTCTAATAATCAGTGAGCCTAGGGTAATTGTAGTGGCATGACTGATCGCTCAGTAGATTGCCTTTCATTTCTGCCCCTGCATTTTGCCATACCACCTCAAGGAAGCAGTAATGAGTCATGGGCCTATGGTCTGAGCAATGCACATTCAGAAGATTCATGAAAAAAAACAACAACAACGCTCTGTGGATCTTGCTGTTGGATTTCTTTTCTGTGCTCCTCTCCATCCTGGCCTCCTGCCAACTTTTTAAAAGGCTGATGAGTTGAACAACACATTTCCCTCAGCAAATGCCAGTCTTCTATCTAGGCTGCCAGGTTTAGCTAGCTTCCCATTTATATTTTAATGCAGGTTCCAGGTTTTCATTGTTTGCAGTGCATCTGGGCCCTCCTCTAATGGGACCATATATCTCACTTTTATAGGATAGCTGTATGCCTGGCTGCAGACTGGCTTTTCCTGAAATCACTCTCTCACTCTGGTTCTGCTTTTTAGTATATACATGTATTGGTGTAGTTGACAAATATTTATTGAGCATCTACTATGGTTCTGACACTGGCTGGAATAAAACATGTTCTCCTGAAACATTTCATAGGGGGACGCAGATATTGAACAATTACACAGATGATAAGTTAAATCAAAATATCATAAATTTGTTGTATTATATTGATATTATATTATACAAACGTATACACTGGAAGAAATAAATATGGGAGGAGACACACCAAAACGTGAAGGTTGAATTTCTTGGGATGATGAGTGTATTGGATGGGACCCTTTCAGTTGCAAGAGTCGGAAACTCAATTTAAACTTATTTAAGTAGGAAAGGGGATTTGTTGGCTCATGTATTAAGTTGAAGGGTTTGAAATTGTCATTTTTAGGTCAAGAATTGTCAAATATTGGCAATTGTATATGGTTTAATTTAATAACTGAAAAGCCTATTAAAGAATTGGCCTTGGACTTCCCTGGTGGTGCAGTGATAAAGAATCCGCCTGCCAATGCAGGGGACACAGGTTCGAGCCCTGGTCCGGGAAGATCCCACAGGCCGTGGAGCAACTAAGCCCGTGAGCCACAATTACTGAAGCCCGCACACCTAGAGCCCGTGCTCCACAACAAGAGAAGCCACCGCAATGAGAAGCCTGCACACCACAACAAAGAGTAGCCCCTGCTCGCCACAACTAGAGAAAGCCTGCATGCAGCAATGAAGATCTGTTATTAGATTCAAATTAATACTTTTGTTTTTAAAAACTGAGCACAAATGAACAAAAATGGAAACCTTGAAAATAAAAAGTGTTGGCCTCAGGTGTAGTTGGATCCAGGTGCTCAATGTCAAAAATCTCCCTCTCCACATACCTCAGCTCTCCTCTCCTCTAGGGAGTTGGCTTCATTCTCAGGCAACCTCTCCACAGACTGTAGCGAGAATAGCCACTCTGCTCTCAGCCTGTTTGCAGCTTAGGACCAGGAGAAAAAGTCCTCTTTTTTAATGATTTTAGGGAAAGTCCTGGGCAGTGCTATCTGGGCTTGTTTGTTCTCTTTTCTGTGAACCAGTCACTGTGGCCAGGGCTGGTATGCTCTGATTGTCCCTTTTTTTTTCTTTTTTTTTTTTTGCGGTACGCGGGCCTCTCACTGCCGTGGCCTTTCCCCCCGTGGAGCACAGGCTCCGGACGCGCAGGCCCAGCGGCCACGGCCCACGGGCCCAGCCGCTCTGTGGCACGTGGGATCCCCCCGGACCAGGGCATGAACCCACGTCCCTTGCATCGGCAGGCGGACTCCCAACCACTGCGCCACCAGGGAAGCCCTGATTGTCCATTTTTTGGGTCACAGGCTCTTCCCCCTCCACCAGCCAGGGGTAGAGTTAGTCCCTTAATTAGTTGGGTGGAGAGTGGGGCATGTGTGATTTCCCAGAACAAAATTTGAAAACTGCTACTAGATGTAATGAGAAGAAATGGCTGCCTCAGGGAGATTCTGGGCAATTTTTTTTTCATTTATTTTTTTGCCTCTCTGCATTTCCTAAATTTCTACAATGAACACGAATTGGTAGCAAAAAAACATTTTTAAGTTATTAAAAAGAAACCCAAAGGTATTGAGAATGAAATTTGGACACGAACGTGGCCTGGCTTTATTCCAGGCTGATAATGGCTTTCCATGTTATCCCTTGCAGGTATGATTTGCATTTTAACCAGAGCCAAAGTGCTGTGACTTCATGGAGAGTGTAATGAAGGAATTTAGGGCACCCAGCAAGTCTGTGAAGCCCCAAGTCCATTGTCTGTCTTTGCTGAGGCCATATTGTCATGAAATCCGGCTGACCTTGAAAAAGAGCTTTCGTGAAGATTAAATCAACAACCTCAGAAGTGACATTCAGCTCTGAAACTCAGTTTCCTCACCTGCCAGATGGGGATGATAGTCCCTTCTTTATGGGATTACTGGGAAGTTAATGAGCTAACACAGGTAAGCACAGTCCTTGAACGATGGGCACCCCATTCCCTCCCTTCCATAAGGCCCTCTTCCGAGGAAGGCCATGTCAGGGAGAGTGACAACAGCAAGAGTCTGGCACTGATCAGAGCTGAATTCAAAGCCAGCTCTGCCATTTACTAGCCTTGTGGTCTCAGGCAGGACCTGTAATTTCATTGCCTGTCAGTTCTCTCCCCTGAAAAACAGGCATGGAATTACCCTCTGAGCAGAGGTGAGAGGGTCTGACAGGTAATGCTTTCGTAAACAACTTGACACTCAGTGGATCCTCAGTATACACGTTTGCTCTCATTCCCTTTCTGGCAACTTTTGACCCAGTTCTTTCCGTGGGGCATCAATAGAAATCACAACATTGTAGTTAAACCGGCGTCTTTTTAAAAATATATTTACATGTGTAATTGTGATCATTACATAATGCAAGGTAACGCATGTGAAGGTGTCACATTAATGCAGCATCGCAAGTTCTTAGACTATGATTTTTAATGTATTGATTTACTTTTTCTATTAAAAAAAGATAATGTATATGGCTATACTAAAAATGCTGAATTACCAAAGGTATTCACTTGTATATTTTCTTAACTATGACTCGGGGCTGATATTTCACACCATGGTTTGTCTGTCCACCCAGTCATTCGTCCATCCATTCTTCTTCCCTCTGTCCGTCCCTCCCTCCTTCCCTTCCTTTCATCATCCCTTCTTTTTTCTTCTTTTCTTCCTGCCATCCTCACCATCCTTCCATCCATCCATCCATTTATTCATCCATATATCCATCTATTTATACATTCATCCATCTATTCAACCATCCATCTGTTCATCTTCCCTCCCTCCCTCCCTCCCTCCCTTCCATCATCCTTATTTCCTTCTTTTCTCCCTGCCACGCTTACCATTCATCCACCCATCCATTCATCCATTAATCCATTTATTAATCCATGCATCCATCCATCCATCTGTTCAACGTATAACAGCTACTATGTGTCAGGCCCTTGTTCCAGTTGCTGGCCACACAGTGATAAATAAGACAAACATGCTGGATTCTGTGGAAGTGGAATGTGACTGGAAAAGCTGAGCTGAACACTGTGATTTGGGGGCTAGCTCGGTACCTGGGGGTGTGGCATCAGGTGAGCGCAGAAGTCTGGACCCAAAGCACTGCTGCCATGTCAGAACCATCTTCACAGCAGCCCAGTTAGCAAAGCACACTAGCGGCTGTGCCCTGTCAGGACTCCAGCCTTCGTTCACTGCTGTGGAAGCTGCTCCCTGTGGATGCCCTGTCCCCGGGATGCATGAACCACCCAAGAAGGGTCATCGTGGGGTAAGGATGCGGGTGGGACTTTTAAGAGGAAGATGTTGGACTTTTTGCATGGGGGAGTCTTGAGGGATCAACTGGAAATGTAAATGCAACATGACTTTTTTGTACCCTAAGCTTAATATTGGGTTTATTCTCATTTTGAGTAAATCCTCACCCTCCTCTGTTTAGCTTCAGCTGATCATATTGGGATTTTGTTACAACCGAAATGTTCTCAACCTCAGATCATGAGGATTATTTTGCTTAATCTTTATAACAACCCTGGGATGCTGGATCGATTACTGATGCCATTTTAGAGATGAGGAAATAAATTCTCAGACAGATGATGTGGTTTGTCCTGGGTCAGAGAGTTAGAAAACTTCAGAGGCAAGATTTGCACCTGCAGTCCTAAGCTGGTGTTGAGGCTGACAGCAGGGGAGGGCATTCCCGGCAGCATGAAGTCGTGTGCAGGGTCTTGGAGGGGACCAAAGGGTGTCTGTTGCAGCTCTGCTTGGGAAGGAGACATAGGAGATGAAATGGGTCCAGAGGTTTGACTCCTGCTGTCCTCAAGCACATCAGGCCCTTTATGTGCTGGAGAGCACAGGTGAAGGAAAGTTACTCTGCAGAGAATCATCATGAATCCTCCCTACCCTGGCTTGGCCTCCGTGGGAGTGAGTGCTCTGTGACAGCCTGGGCCGGGGACTTTTTCTGCAAACAGATTACATCATTACCATGAGAGAGGCTTGAGTTCTGAGGATGACAGTTTCATGGCCTGTAGACCCCCCACAACTGGAACCCTCTGGACTTTTAAAAGCTTGGTAATGCAACATTGTAAACAACCCTTTGCATGAGACACAGCGTGCTGAGATTTAGAACCAGGGATTTGCCATGGGGGAGGCAACCAGGTCTGATGGGACTCAGGGTTGTAAGGCTTTTCGACGGGGTGATTTGCTGTGTGACCCCAGACAGATGTCTCCCCTTCTCTGTGCTTCACTTTTCCTCTTTAATGAGCCTTGTTTACTCAAAGCATCGGGAGGCTTGGAACTAGAAATCGTGTTCTTTGTTAAATGCTACCCCAAGCCTCTTCCCACAAGATCCCAGGGTATCCCACTATCCTGCCACCCCCAATTTTGGAAACATCAGCTCACAAATATCTGGGGTGTGATGTATGCGTCCAGAGTAACAAGGACGCCCATAACAGAGCTCCATCTTGGCAGGCCCTAAGTGATCTGGGTGAGGGAAAGACACAGACACGGCTGCAGAAATGCCAGTACACCCCAGGGGCATGAATAAAATATTCTTCTTAAAGGCCAGGTCTTCCCTCCATCACAACACAGGCTTCCTCACCCCCAGCCCAGGTTTTCAGTACCTGACTTGAAAAAGACAAAGATGCTGCTTTTAGGCTGAACTGATAAGCCATCTGCTTTCAGGTTGTCATGGGGAAAGACAGAGAGTCCAGGGACATTTCCAGATGTGGCATGCAGGGGATTTTTGAGTTTTTTACCCAGAGCTCAGTGGAGGCAGGGATATGAAGAAGAATGGTAACAAACAAGCTTACGTCATCTGTGCCATCATCCCATGGAGCAAGCAGATGAAAAGTAATTATATATGTAACTAGGCCATTGTGGGCACATGACCATTCATGCCACGGTGTATAAATTGGTCCACGTAAGGAAATCTTGCAGTATATACTGAAAACGTTGAAATGTACATACTCTTTGATCCAATTACTTCCCTCCTAGGAATTTATCCTGACAAAAATTGGACAAATGCAAATATATATTAATTGTACGGTCAGTTATAGTAGTGAAAACTTGAAAGTGACCCCCAAATCCAGCCAATGAGACTGATTGAGTAAATTACACTTCAACCCCACACTGGAATACATGCAGCTATTTTTTTTACTAGCATGACATCCGAGTCATAAAAATGATAAGGCTAATTCTGTTATGAAAAGTGGAATAAAATGATGTCAGAAAACTAGCCTCACATTCATAGGATTGCTTCTTATTTCTCTCCATCCCCATGTTTTCCACCTCAGGGCAGCTTCTTTGTTCAGTTTCCTGGACATCACTTTGCATAAAGTTCCCAGATCTTCCCTGGGGCTCCAAGCCCCACTAGAAGTGAATGCCATGTTTTTTGAACTTCTCTCGTGTTGTGTTTTATTGTCTGCCTGGTATTAAGGTGATCTGTGCCTGTGACATTTCTGTAACATCCCTTCCTGAACTTGGCCAGATCCATGTCTGATTTGCCTTTGATCCCAGGGCATGAAAATCTGTTGTTTAGTGTAGGTGCCTTCATCAATTATCTTAGCTAGACGTTCTGGATAACTTGCCGCAGCTTCTATATCAGCATTTGCTGCTTCACCATGCACTTTTGTATTATAGAGATGGCTTCTTTTCTTAAACGTCATGAACCAACCTCTGCAAGCTTCAAGCTTTTCTTCTGTGGCTTCCTCACCTCTCTCAGCCTTAATAGAATTGAAGAGAGTTAAGGCCTTGCTCCGGATTAGGCTTTGGCTTTAGGGAATGTTGTGGCTGGTTTGCTCTTCTATCCATACCATTAAGTATCAGCAATAAGGCTGTTTCACTTCCTTATCATTCTTATCACTCTTACTTTCCTTCAAGAACTTTCCCTTTACATTCACATCTCAGCTGTTTGGTGCAAGAGCCTAGCTTTCAGCCTGTCTCGGCTTTGGACGTGCCTTCTTCACTAAGCGTAGTCATTTCCAGCTTTTGATTTAAAGTGAGAGACGTGCGAATCTTCCTTTCGCTTGAACACTTAAAGGCCCTTGTAGGGTTATTCACTGGCCTAATTTCAATATTGTTGTGTCTTAAGGGATAGGGAGGCCTGAGGAGAGGGAGAGATGTGGGGGAATGGCCGGACAGTGGAGCAGACAGAACACACACAACATTTATCTATTAGGTTTGCCATCCTATATCAGCACAGTTCATGGTGCCCCAAAACAATTACAACGGCAACATCAAAGATCACTGATCACAGACCATCATAACAAATATAATAACAATGAAAACTTTGAAATATTGTGAGACTTATCAAAATGTGACAAGGAGAT
Source organism: Phocoena phocoena (assembly GCF_963924675.1). NCBI lineage: Eukaryota > Metazoa > Chordata > Mammalia > Artiodactyla > Phocoenidae > Phocoena > Phocoena phocoena. The sequence goes on from NC_089231.1 coordinate 71,902,186, forward strand.
ATGAAGTGAGCAAATGCTCTTGGAAAAATGGTGCCAATAAAGTTGCTGCACAAAGGATTGCCACAAAACTTCAGTTAAAAAAAAAAAAGCACTATCTGTGAGGTGCAATAAAGTGAAGTGTGATAAAACGAGGTATGACTGTATTAGCACTTAGAAATGTCATTGCCATTCTGGGAGAGGCAAATCTATAGCAGCAGTAGAATGAGCAGTGGACGCCAGGGGTTTAGGTGGAGAGATGAGTGGGTGGAGCACAGAGGATTTTTAGGGCAGTAAAGTATTCTGCATTATTACTGTAACAATGGATACAAGATAGTATGCATTTGTCAAGACGCATAGAACTTTCGAACACGAAGAGTGAACCCTAAAGAATGCAGTAAAAAAAAAAAAAGTCATTTAGGAGGTCAGGGATCACAGGAAGGGGTGGAGACTGGGGTAAAGAATCTAACTGTTTTACAAATGTATGAAACAACCACACTAAAGGAGGGGGAGAGGAAAAAGTGCTGACCTAAGGAACTTTGGAAATGAGCAGAGTCTGTAAGACTAAAGGCAAAAGTCACCGCACATAAGCACTGTGCTGTAGTTGATAACGCTGTTTTCCATGAGGTACAGGTTAGCAATTCTGCTACTGCTGTACATATATATATACTGTAATTGAAGCATTATGTGAATTGGTGGAGCATAGTGGGATCCAGGCTTCTCACTGTTGGAGTGGCGGTTTACAGATAAGCAAGAGTCGGAGGCTAGGTGATGCATGTGGTAATGGATTGGAGCTGGAGACATCTGTATAAATTCATGTTTCCCTTAATATAGGGACAGATGATTCCATATAGAAATAGTTCTGGATACATGTATATACATAGGTTAGTATACTCACATATATTTTCTTGCTCTGCCTGCTGAGAGGGCGGAGAATCAATGACCCCTGAGTACCAATATGAACATGTAACGCCCAGATCTTGGTTTATAATATCATTGTTCAAAAAAAAAAGAACGAGGGCTCATTGGAGAGATAACTGACTCAATGACTGAGGCAGTAAATATACAGGGTGAGCCTGGAGCATCTTATACTGCCTAATTGTAAGGATGTGCTCAAAAAAAAACAAATGATGGGAGTATGTCAAAGGAGCATAGAAGCCAATGGAAAGAGCTCCCAAAGCCAAAGCTGGAACAATTTGAGCAAGATAAATAAAGAAGCAGTGGATTCGATCTTAGAGTATAAAATAAATAGCCATGAGTCCATACTGGTGTAAATAGATTGAATAACTTAATAAACGAGGGAGAAGAGACAAATTCCCGGAAGAATTCGAAATAATTTATATAAATACTCTATCCTCAAGGAGGGTGACTATAACTCCCCACTCCTTAGGTGTGGGTTGCGCATGTAATTCCTTACAAAGTGTACAGTATAGAAAGGGGGAAGAAAATACCTTGACAGTGGAAAAACCTGACCAACACTACCTCAGCCAGGTGGTCAAGGCCAGTATCAACATTCATACGTCATGTTGATGCTATGTACCCTTGATATGATGTGATGAAAATTGCATTTTACCTCTCTGGTCTTCTTCCCCAAAACCCATATCCCCAGTCAATTCATGGAAAAAATATCACCGTAGAGAGACATTCTATAAAACACCTGACCAATGTTCCTCAAAACTGTCAAAGTCATCAAAAAGGAGGAAAGTCTAAGGAGACATGACGGCTAAATGTAATGTGCTATCTTGGATAGGATTCTGAACGCCCTCAAAAAAGGATATGAGGTAAAAACTAAGGAAATTTGAATAAAATGTGGGCTCTAGTTAATAATAATGTACTGATATCAGTTCATCAGTTGTAACAAATGTACCACATTAGGGTAAGATGGTCTTAATAGCGGCAATTCTTTGTACTCTCTTCTCTAATTTTCTGTTGATCTAAAAACTGTTCTACAAAGTAAAGTATATCTTTTTAAAAAATTGCCATTTAGGTACAGGTGAAAAATGGTATATTTTAATCTTTAATTTGACTTTGTTTACTAATGCCTTCTCATGTATGGGTTGGCTCCATTATTTCTTCTGTGGATTGCTGATTGTCATGTGCTACTAAGGCTTTATGGTTATTTGTTTTGCAGCATTATTCCAGTCATAGCTAGCTGACACAACCTCACTGAATCGCCACAGTCCTATGAAGTATTATTGGTCTGCTTTCCATTACCCATATACCCATTTTACAGACAAAGAAATGGAAACTCAGAGGGGCTAATTAATTTTCCCAAATTCACACAGTCAGTAAGTGTCACTCCTAGGTTTTGAACCAACATCTGTCTGACTCTAGAATTCCTCAAACACTACACTATACTGTGAAGCGCCAAGTGTGACGATGACGGGGGGAAGGGAGGGAATTCTGGCAGCTAGCTAGGTGTCCAGTAACAGGCAGCCTTTGAATTCTGTGCTTTAACGTAGACTCCAAAGAGGGGCACCATGCACCAAACTGGAAACGACCTAGGAAGTCCCTGAGTGGCCACTGTGAGAAATGGCTCATGAGGACACCGAATTTCCTGTTTCAAGCCGAGGATATAGAAGAGGTCACTCCAGACTCTGCTGAGAACAGCAAAATGGGCTCTCTGGAGTCGAGCCTGGAAGAAATGTCATTGTCAGGGGCTAGCAAGTGGCACAATCCCGTGTCATACATTAGCATAATTTAATGTTGAGGCTCTGAAAACTGAAGCCAGGAAGGAGAAGCTCTTCTCCCCAGAACACTTAAACAGTGCCCAAGCTGCGTGGCCCCCACTCACCAGCACCTGCCTTCTCAGGACTTGACCTCAAGGAGCTGGGCTGAAGTCCAAAGGCTCTGGACTCGAGGAACAGAATGTGACCTCTTGCTTGGCTGCTGGTCCTGTGCAGCCTTGAGCAAGTCAGTTCACCATTCTGGTCCTTGGTTTGTTCGTTTCAAAATAGAAAGCATAGTCCTTGCCCTACTGACCTCACAGAATTCTCCAGTGGATAAATAATAGTACTGATGGCTAACAGTTACTGCACACTCTCTACAGACCAGCATTTTGCCTGCATCATCCTGTTTAATACTCAGCAATCTTTGTGGGCATGTGCTCACATTGTGCTCATTTTATCAATGGAAAAACAGACCCAGAGGGATGATGCCACTTGTCTGAGGTCACCCAGCTTGCAAAGATTAAGCTGGAATTTAGAGCCCATCTTGTTCACCGAAGAGTCACTAACCACGTTCCAACGTGATGCTTGATGGAAATAATGCTTGAGGAACGTCAGACGCGAGGAGAAGAAATTAGGAGCAGGTTGGAGAAGCTGGAGAAGGGTGGGCATGGCTAATAGCTGGCTTTGGTGTTTATCGCTGGGTGTGCAGGGGGGTTTGGAGAAGCAAGGTGCGGAAAGAAACGAGGTTGACCGGAGAAGGCTGGCAGAGAAGGAGAAGGGAGAGGTGTGGCAGCTGCCAAAAGAGACGGAAATCTGGGGAAGACAGAGATGCTTGAAGGGGATTTTTAGGAAGCTTCCCTCTCAGATGCACTTTGTAATCTCCATCCTCTGGCCCCCACTAAACCTCCAGTAAAATCCCTGCTTTTTGTCAATGCCTCCAGAGGTAGATCCAGTTTCACTTGGGGACCCAACAGCCTGAGACTGGTCACAGCTTGGGGTCTCACTGAGCGGGGACAGCCCCATTCTTCTGCCCTGGGCTTGTTGGCATGAGCCTGCCTAGGGGACAAGGCTGTCCCAGGGAGTCCTTGGGCTGCAGCTTCCAAGAGCTCTGGCTTTGGGTCCACCAAGGACAACAGCTTTTCAGGGGAGTTAGTTGTGCAAGGTATAAGATTCCAGCTGGATCCTGGCAGAGGTTATCTTCTTGACTATATGCAACTGAGTTAAACCGAGGCAAAATCACTCTTTTCTTTCCTTCCCTTCCTTTTCACCCTCTTTTATCTTTCTCTTTCCTTATTTCTCTCTTTCACCCATTTTCTTCCTTTTTTATTCCTCTTTCACCACCCATTTTCTGTCCTTGCTCATCCAGCCCTCCTTCCATCTTTCATTATTGATCCTTCAACTGATACGTGCAAGATACTACACTTTGTCCAGCATGCAGGGGTGAGTGGCATGGACATCCTTTCTTCTCTCTTCCATTTATTATGTCCCCTCCACAGAGCTAGGAGATGGTGATAGATAGATAGATAGATAGATTGATAGATAGATATTGACATGTAATTATGGATATCACAGTCCCTGCTCTCCAAGTGTCCAAATACAGTGGAGAGGTAGGCATTTAAGCCAATCACCAGCATACTCTCTCTCCAGATTCAGCTCTCCTGGACAACCAGATCCTAGTGAGATTTACCTTCTCATTTGGTAAAATGTGCTTTTCACCTTCCACTCCCAGTGTTATTTTGTAAGCATTCTTTCCATGTTGCTATACAATCTTCATCCTTATTACTTTAATGCCTGCATAATACGCCACTAAGTAACCACTGGCCCCCCATCATTGGACATCAGGTAGTCACTAGTTTTTTCACCTTTATAGGTAAAGGTATGAAGTTTTTAAGGCCAGCCCTTTCTCATGGTTCCAGTTTAAATGGGGGCATAGAAGGCACAGGGTAGGGTTTGTCCTGGAGCATCTATCTGCCCCTTTCCTGTCTCCAGTGCACCTGTCAGGATACAGCAGTTGCTTTGTGAATGCTGCCCGAGGATGCCTACGCTGCCCCTATTTGAGCACCCATCCCACTGCCTTACAACTCTCCATTAAAGCATCCTCTCTCCCACCTGACCTTGACCTTCTAGTGACCTTTTCATCTCTATGTCCCCAGTGCCTGGCACTGGGAAGCTCTTCAGAAATGGAAAGGAAGGAAACAAAGAAAGAAGGAATGAAGCGAGAGAAAGGTTTCCTCTCTTATTTTGGCCACCCCTCATTAATAAGGCCTGGGTTAGCTGTGGGGCGTTAGTGACTGAAGATGTTGACATTGTGTCATTTATTAGCCTGAACTGTACAAATTATATGTTCCCCCAGGACTTGCCCACGAAGAGAAGCAGCTTTTCATGAGTTTATCCTTGGGACCCAAATAAATATGCAAAGAGACAAAAATCTCATGAAGTTTTTAAAGAGCTTATTGGAATTGGGGGAAAACCTGGCGTTCTGAGTACAGAAGTATCCGATAGATCAGCCTTCGTTTCTCTTTACCCTCTAAAATCCTTTTTTAATCCTCTTGCTCGCCAGTGTCAATCTGTGCTTTTCCACCTGAATTTCCTTCCGCTTCGGATCATCAGGAGAACAATACCCACCCATGAGCCTTCCATCTGCATATCCCACCACTCTGGGGGCATCGGAATGCCCAGACCCCAGTGAAGGCTGGACCCTGGAGCCCCAGAGATGCTGCTCCCCATCCTCTGCCTGCATCTCTTTTAGGTGGGATTACAGGTGTGGGGTTGCCACACTGAGACCCTCAGTGTCCTCTTAAAAAAAAGCTTCTTGGCTACAAACAACACCTGAGCTTATCATTCCCCAAATGTCAGCCTTGTTGAAAGTTAAGCGGTTTACAAGGTCTTGGTGAGAAATTCCATGTACTCAAAGCTAATAGAAAGTCAGCATTTTCCATTTCAATTTTTTCCCTTCCTGCTGCCCAGGGTCTAGGTAATGCTCCCTTTGGCATTTTGAAGACGTTCTTACAAATTCTGGTGAGATAGCTGAGCACTTGATGTGATGCGTCCTCCCCAAAGCCTGTGAAATGAGGGTTGTTATGATTTCCATTTTATAAGTGAGGAAATTGAGGCTTGAACAGAGAGGCAGTCCCTTCCTTGCCCAAAGTCACACACAGCAGGTGATAGAGCTTGGTTCTGGACCCATGTCTATCTGCATCCAAAGCCCAGGCTTTGATGCATTATGACTTCTTCCTCCATTTGCCAAGTCAAGAATATTCCCTCCACTGCCCCAGGTTTCCCTTTGCAGTGACCCCTACAATTAATTATGCAGCCTAAGATCCAAACTGAAGAACTGCAGCCTTGAACAGGTCCAGTGGACATTCCATCTCTGGTTCTCTCTAGTTTCCTAGGGCAGAGGTCAGCAAACTACAACCCACGGTCCAAATCCGGCCCACTGCCAGTTTGTGCAAATAAAGTTTTATTGACACAAAGCCACATGCCTTCATTCACATATTGTCTATGGCTGCTTTCACGCTACAAAAGCACAGTTGAGTAGTGCGGCAGATACCACGTGGCCCACCTGGGGTATAATAGTGACTTTCTGACCCTTAGAGAAAAAGTTTTCTGACTGCTGGTAACTGAAATAAACATTATCTATTATCCCAGAATCTGTGGTGATAGACAACAGCAGCAGTCCTACGAGTAGATTGCATTTCTTGAGTGCTGGCTACAAGCCAGGCACTCCGCTAGTTGCTTTCTGTGGATGATCTGAAATCTTCCAATGATACTGTTCGGCAGGTGCTCAGAGAGGTCACCAACTTCCCATGGTCACAGGGCTGCAAGATAAGAGGTCCAGGAGTCAACCCTGGAGCTGACTGGCAAGCTCTTTATAAACTGGCATGTGCTCTACAACATTAAAGGCATAATTTCCAAATAGATGGGAATCATCGCAGCACCTGGTATCATGCTGCGTGTTGGGCTGTGAAGTGATATAAAATGAGCAAGTCTCTGTCCATGGGAAACCTGTGGGCTTGTGGGAAAGACAGACCTCTGTCTAGATCAGCCATCAAGATGGGCTGTCATAGAAAACGAAGAGCCCGGAGGATGGGATTGGGGAAGGGGCCTCAGAGAAGGTGTCCTTTGAGTTGGGTCTTTAAGGATGAACAGAAATTTGATCACTGAAATGGGAAAGAAAGAAGAGCACCACAGGCAGCAGGAACAAGTTCAGCAAAGGCTTAGATTAAAACAGTTTCCATGTGCCTGAGTCTAGGGTGAGTGAAGGGCAGAAGGGAGAGGAGGGGGGCCACAAATGACAATACAGTTTGTTTGAAACCAGAGAAGAGTGTGGGATGTGATGCTGAGGGCTTTGAAAATGTATTTCCTTCCCTTATCTAGAAAGAGCGTCAGGTTTTTCATGCCATCACATTTCCATCTGGTAGGTAGTAGGTGCTCAATAAATGCTTCCAAGAACCAAATGCCAGTCCCTGCATTGGGGAGGGACTTGGGAGCAAGTCTGCTCTTAGCTGCCCCTACAGGATGCTCACGTAGCAGCAGGCAGCAGGACCTTTCCAGATGGCAATGATGCATCCTCCTGGGATGGCTCCAGACCTTCCAAAGAGTTTCAAGTTTGGGGGCAGCTCCAATGGGTCTCTGGAGAGGGACACTCCAGAAAAAGCTCCTGTTTTCCCACCTGTGCTCAGATGGCAGGACAGTGGTCTTGTGCCCTGAAAGAACTACACTTGCCTGGTTGATCATTCACTTGGGTGGCAGAGAAGATAGGGAGAGCGCAGCCTGTGGGGCCATTCAAATCCTAGCTCTGCAGCTCTCTGGTTGTGTGACCTTGGGCAAGTTCCCTAAATTCTCAGAGCCTCAGTTTTATCATCTGTAAAATGGGGATGACAATTCCTGTGTCATGGAGTTGTTATTTACTATATGGCAAGAATAGCCTGCCATATAGTAAATGCCCAGTATCTATTATTGGCAATTATTTTTATTGTTAATAGTAATCAGATTTCTATATGAGCCAGCTTTTGCTGTGATAATGATGCAATAATGCCAACAAGCTGCACAATTTACAAGAGAATTTATTTTTTCTTCTTACGGTTCCGTGGATCAGATGGGGTGGCTCTTGGGTTTAAGCCTGCTCCCTTTCTCTTTCATTTTGAGACCCAGTGGCCACCCAGAACATGCCCTTCTAGAGCCAGGGAACAGAAATTTCAAGAGGAGTGTGTGAAAATACAGGCACCACTTAAGGCTTGAGCTCAGAACTGGCCACAGTTACTTTGGCATATCCCATTGACCAAAGCACGTCACATGGTCCAGCCCAATAGCAAAGGAAGTAGGAAGGGGTAGGAAGGTACACTCCAACCACCGTGACCTATAGTGAGAGTATAGAAAGGACCAAGAGTTATGAGCAAATCATACCACTTCCAGAATTGCCAAAACTCATAACAGGATTGTGCTCCATATGAGTCCATGAGCCACCTAGCATTGCCTCCTGTGTTTCTCAAGGTTTAGCAGGTCTTCCAAATTCCCAGTCTAACTGATGGAGAAACTGAGGTTTGAGCTCCTTCCTATGGTTGTCTCTGGTCAAAGAATGTCCTAAAGACTTGCCACAAGGTCACTGTATGTCTTATTCCAGTGGGGTTCTGTTAGGTAGCTTTCAGCATGAATTCCCTGGGAAAGCCTAACTTACTTCTGGAATATGAAGGCAGCTGCCTTCGCACCCCACTGTACATCCAACGTGAGGGAAAACAACAAAACAGCCCCCGTGTTACACAGTGACCGCCGATATTCCCATGATCAGTGGCCAGCACTGCCCGTTTGATTTCACATGGCTGACACTTTTGGTTGTTCTACTGCCGAAACCAGGTTGGCTATTTATTCTGGACGCTAATGTCTGTTATTAATAATATTCATACGCAAGTCTTCCAAAATGCCATCTCAATGCCAGGAAGAGTTAGTTTAAAACAATAGGAGCAAAAACAAAATCAACAAGTCAGTCATATGGTGTCCACCCTGGCCCAGGGGAGCCTGGCGATGAGTTGATGAGTAATTTTGGATACGGGAAACTTGAGCGGGGGGATGCAGATCAACTCATTGCTTCAGTAGTGCTTTCCAGAGAGAGTTCAAATTATTTCCTAATCTGTCCCAGTTACACCATCTTTTGTGGCTTCATTTGGGCGTTAAGGTCATCAAGAGATAATCCAGCTGGGGAAAGTAGAGAGAGGAAAGAAATGCTTCATTCACTCATTCTCTCACTCACTCATACACTCCCTCACTGCTGAGTGTCTGCAGTGTCCAAGGGGCTGGGGATTTAGCGTTGAAAGAAGCAGACGATGCTCATTGTACACCAGAGCCTCATTAAATATTTCAAGGTAGATAGTTGGCTTCCCATCAGCCATTGCACTACAGATGATCGGTTTAAACTAATCACCGCAATACTATTCCCTTGTCAATAGCTGGTCTAGGAGTTAACATGGGACCCAGTTCTGCCCAATGAGAAATGAGGGAAAGCCTGTTCATGGCTTTTGAAAAACTTTGCTGCCTTACTAAGAAGGAGCTATAGGAAGGGATGGACACTCTTCTCTTGCCTATAGTATGTGCAGATGTGACAACGGCAACTTCCACAGCCGTCTTGCTCCGTGCCAGAAGATACAAGATGAAGTCAACTCTGACAGTGGAAAGATGAGAGGAACTATATCCTCACTGACATCATTGAGCCACTAAGTCTCTAACCCCAAAGGCCACTCTACCCTTGAACTTTCTGTTATGAAGGATAATAGCTTTCCTCAGTGTTTTAGCCAGGATAGGTGGGGTTTTTTGTTATCTGCATCCCAAAGCTTCCCAGTCAGTATAGCATTATACCGTAGAACCTTAATGTAGCTATAAAGGAGCAGGCACAGAGAAGTGGGTTAACTTGTCTGGGGTCACAAAGCTAGGAAATGTCTGGATTAGATTACGGACCCAGGACTCTCTGCCCCCAGCCTCCTCTCCCCATAGGTGACTTATCGCTGACCTCTGAGAATGAGCAGTTAGCAAACAGATGTTGAACGCCTCCCACGGGCAGTGCTGGGTACTGAGGGAGTGGGGAGCTGATACCCAGAGAGACCGAAGGTGGCAAAGATCCTGATGGGAGGAGGGGGGAATCCATCCATGCTGGTGCCAGGCTGAAGCCCCTCTCACATCCCCCACAGTCTCCATAGTCACCAGCTGCTTTCCCCGGGGCAGTCTGGTACAGTGGAAAGCACTCCCATTTTTAATTTAGAGAGACCTGGGCTTAAACCCCGTCTCTTCCTAGGTATGTGACATTCGGTATGTCCTGTCTCAGTTACCTTACGTTGGTTGTTCAGGAGTGGACATGATGTACGCATATTGCTGGACACTTAGGAGATGCCCAGTGAATGATAACTCTGAGGATGATTATGACAGAATTGTTAAGAACTTTGAGACTTACATAGCAGAAAGAGTGCTGTTCTCATGGCAAGAAGACCCAGGTCCTAGTCCCAGCTCTGCCCTGATGAGCTGTATGACCTCAAGCAATTCCTACCCTCTCTGGGCCGTTCAGTTGCCCCGTCTGTAAAATGATGGGATTGAGCTTGACCAGTTGTTTTCAAACTCTGCTCCATGGAGCTCTAGAGACTCATTGGCTCTGTAATGAGAAAGGGACAGAGCCAGGGACTGGGACCCTCACAGCCAGCTTCAAGCATGGCAGTTTTTTTTTTTTATTATTTCTTTCATGGGATTGGGGTTTTCTGTAAGATGTTCTTGGAAGAGATGCTTCTGCTCCTTTAATTAAAAAAAAAGAGAGAGAGAGAAGGCTTGAAAACCTCTAGATTAGATCACTAACTTCTTTCCATTTATTCAGTGGTTGATAGCATAAGCTTTGGGGCCCAACCACCCAGACTTAAATGATGATTCTGACATTAACTATCTTAGTTAATTCAGGGGAGCAGGTAACTTCCTGGACCACTTTCCAGTCATCTACCAGCCATTCATGAGAGTTTCCTTTCCCCTCATCTCTGCCAGCAGGAGGTGTCATAGCTCTTTTTAATTTTTGCCAGTTCAATGGGTATAAAGTGGTATTATATTTTTACTTTAATTTGCATTCCCCTAACTTCTAGACAATTTAAGCATCTTTTCCTGTATTTATACGTTGGCCACTCAAATTTCTTCCATGAATTCTTATCCTTTGCTCATTTTTCTGTTGGGTCATTTGTTATTTTTCTTGTCAATTTGTGAGAGCTCTTTACTATAGTATGGACATTATCCTAATATAGTATGGATTTTATCTTTTACCTGAATTACCATCTTTTTCTAGAACTATCTTTTGTTCTTAAAAAAATCTCATAGTAATGATTACCACTGCACTGTCTTGTGACGATTAAAGCACTGAACAGGATTCCTGGTATATAGTTCAATCAGTTATTTCTAATATTTACAAGGTTTGGTGTGGGTGTAGGGTTCCAGAGTTATGTGACTATGTGTGAGCTAAAATCCCATTGTTCAAAGCAAGTCACATGGTTAAACTGAGTCATGGAGGGGGAGCACTGCAGTCACATGGTCAAGGACACGGGCACAGGGAGGGGTGGAAGATTGGGGCCATCACTGCAATCAGACACATGGCCTGGCATAGAGATCGAGATTACAGGTTATGGAAACAGAAAGACTTGGCTTTTGGTGCCCTCACGCTGGGATTTGCACACCTCTCCCGTTACTCCCCCAGGTGCCTACCCCAAAGCTGTTTTCCCACAAGGCTTTGTCCTCAGCTAGCTGCCACGGCCAGAAATCTTCTTTTCAATATTGCCTTCCAGCTGCTAATGCGGCTCTCTGTTTCAAGGATATTTGCCTTCAAGGATCCTTCTTGCTTTTTCAGGTTACAAGGGAACACATCCTCAGTGCCCAGTGCTCACGCCAGGCAGATAACTGCAATCGAGCTCTTACCACCCCACCCTGAGTGGAAACTATCCACTGTTAACATATTCTTCCACACTTCTTTCTTGTACCCATTTGAGATCTCTTCTCTTTGTCAAGTACAGGGTCATGCTTTACTCAACATACTTTTTTAAAATTTAGCGTCAACAATGTGGACGTTTTTCTGTGCAGGGTGTAGCCAGCATCAGAATCATAGGGAGGAGGACATCAAAATACAGATTCCTGGGCCTCATTCCCAAAGAGTCCGTTTTCACAGGTCTGAAGGGAGGTTCAGGAAACCTGTGTATTTAACTAACTGTAGATCCACAGAATTTGTAATTTAACAGGGTCTCCTTGCCTGGTGCTAATTTTTGGTGGCAGTGGTGGAAAAAGAAATAAATACCCAGTGAAAGAAATGCTTAATGGAAGGGTTCCAGACACTGTGACAAGCAGTAGGGGAGACAAATCATATCACCCAAGGAGGTCAGCCTTGACCAGAGAGAGGATCCCGCCTTTAAGCCACAATTTCTCTGGCATCTGCCCGGGTATGGACCCCTAAGTAACCAAGTAACCATTACCCAGGTTCTGGAACTTGCCAACGGTGTGTCTTTGGGCGAGTAACCTCAGTCATCTCATCTGTAACATGGGACTCATACCATCCACGTGGCAGGGCTGTTAAGAGGGTCAAGGAATTTGCACGTATAAAACACCCACTCTAGGGCTGGACTCACTGTAGGTCTTCCATAACCATAGCTTCCCTTCCCCCATGAAATGAGGAGAGCAGGGACTCACTGGGCGGTTTGGGAGGACGCCAGGGAGTCCCTGCAGAGAGCAGCAGCCACACCAGGTGTCTTGATGAATTAATTATGGAAAATTAGGGCAAGTCAGGTTTCCGCCTCTAGGAATCGCATATTAAGTTCTGGCCGAGTGTGGGATTTTAGTCATTCTCCTGGGGGCCGGAGACAAGAAAAGGCTCTTCCTGCTGGGACAGATGAGAAGTAGGGGAGCCAATCACAATATGCAAATACAGCTGAGGAAGAGGCTGCGGACACCTTCAGAGAGGGCCAAGGCCTTTGCTGACTGGGGACTCTTACCCAAAACCTAAGGGGGGCATTCATAACTCCTGACTTCAAAGTTATGTGTAATAGACGGATGCAAAAACGACCACATTGCTCTACCCTTCCCTCTGTCCACTCTTTTCCTAATGTGAGTTTGCAGCTGCTCCCTAAAAGCCCTTGAATCTGGGCTGGCCCTGTCCCTTGTTTCAGCCTATAGAATAGGGAGGACGTGACTGTGATGGTTCCCAACTTGTGGGTCACAAGGACTGGAACACTTCTGCTCTCTGTTGGAATCTGGCCCAGCCACTGTGAGAACTGAAATTCCACTGGTGAGAGACAGATAACAAACAAAATGTATAAATCCATGATAAAGCCAGGAATGGAGATGAAAAGAGTGCCACGGGTAGAGTTGTGATTTCTAACAAGGAGGGGAGGGAAGGTTTCTTGGAGGAGGTAGCACCTGAACAAAGACTTGAAAAAGATGAGTGTGAGAGTCAAGGGAATGTCTGGGGGAAGGTCGTCCAGAGAGAATAAGAGTTATTAATCCATTTTATGGATGAAGAAAGGAACTCGGAGAGATTAAATTGCTTCCCTGTTAGATGGCAAGTGGCAGAGCTGGAACTTGGACCAGTTTTCCAGACCCAGGCAACCTGACCCCAGCACATGTGCCCTTAACTACTTCATAGTTGTCTTATGTGCCCTTAACAGATGCCCTGACTTAGCAGTCAGTCTGGACATCTGTGCACGGATCCCGGGACCTCCACCCTGGGCCCTGAGCTGTATCGTCATGCAGATTTCAGCTGATGACAGTGGGAAAACACTTTGATTCCTAATGGATTCAATACTCTCCAAATGCTCTGTCGTATTAGCCGTGGAAATGGACTTCGTCTCGTCCAGGGAGTCGTCACTTGATAAAACGAGCAGGCACTCAACCTCCCTAAGCCAAAGGTGATTTAAAACTATTGCAAGAGCCAGCCTTGGATGAGGCTCATGTGAACAGTCTCTGATTTGATTGAGGGGGTCTTGTGGCCCTCCCCAGGGACCTTGAGCTCCCGCTGCTGGCAGCTGGCAGAGAACAAGCTCCCTGAGCTTGGTGGCCATTGTCCACCACCCTTGAGCCTCCTTGACCACTGGTGCCCGGAAGCAAAGTTAACTTGGAGAAAAGGGACAGCATCCAGATGTTGTCTCCCACCCCCCAGCGGGAAGAGGCAGAGGACGGGGCTCCAGACCTTTTTAGGAGATGTTTGTATGTTCTGGAAAATTCCCTTCCTGTTTCTCCTCATCTTCTTTCTCTCCCAGCCAGGCCTGTCCATCACCAAGCATCTGTGAGTGGAAAAGTCGTAGTCTAACATTAGTGTTGTCTAGTACCGGGGCCCCGGATCACGAGCCACATGTGTCTAGGGAGCCCTTGAAATGTGTAAAGTCCACCCTGAGATGGTCTGCAAGGGTAACAGACAGTAGAAATCAACACAACATTGTAAACCAACTATATGTCAATAAAATATAATTTTTTTAAAAAGTGTCTCCATACATTGCCAAATATTTCCTGGGGGCAAAATCAGCCTGGCTCGGGGAAAACCCCCAGGCAGAGAGACCTTCGGGTTTGCACTGAGAAGCTGCTGCCCTGCTTATAATGACTGTGTGGGAATACGAGCAGGGCGCTGACGGCACCTATCGTGGACGGTCTGAGGGTCTGCTCCCTGCAGCAGGGATGCGGTCCTAGTGGAAAACAGTTCTCATCTCCAGAAATGCCCTAGACATGGGTGGTTCCCCCAAAACAAGAGAGTGTGCTTTGGACACACGCAAACCAGATTGATTCAAACCCCAGCTCTCGGGCTCACTGTCTGCTTCCTCTCCTGCCAGAGAGGGTTTAATCTGAGCACAGGGAGAGCTCAGAAAAGACTGCAGCCTTCATGGATGGGTGTGGTGGTAGCCTGGTTATTCTTAGCAGTGAATTTAGGGAGGAAGAAGTTTCTTTGGGCTGCCAGGGCTACATAGCACCTTCCAGAGGGAGCAGCTCGACCGCAATCTTTCCTGGCTTGCCAAGTTTGGTCAGAAATTCTTTCCGCCCCATGCAGTGGGGAATGTGAGGAATGTGGGGTGGGCCTGCTGAGGGCCTTCAGAGCCCCTTAGCTGAAATTTCTCATCTCTGGTGTCAGAGCAGTGGGCTGGCGTAACAGGGGCTGTTCAAAGAGCCAGGCCTGGCAAGCAGGACCCCTGAGTCTGGGCTCCTAGCACGGCTGTAGTTTTCCTTCGCCTGCCCGAATGCTTTGATTCACGCAGGGGCTGGCCCAAGGAGGGCAAGAGGAGCTGAAAGGTAGTGTCCTCAAAGCCAAGGCAGGAGGCAGGCAGGACACTGCTGCAGCTTTGCTGAAGCTCTGGCTTTTGAAGGTTCTGGAAGAGCTGAATGCAACTGAGACTTGGCATTTTGATCCAAACTGTTGCCATACACCACTGAACAAAGGCCCTTTTCTAGGGCAACAGAGTGGGTAAGAACCCAGGCTCTGGACTTGGAGTCCTGGGTTCAAATCCTGACTCGGTCGGTAACAAGCTGTGTGGCACGGGACAGGTTAACATTTCTGTGCCTCAGTTTCCTCAACTGAGTTTTTCTCATCAATAATCCCTACATGACGGGGTTGCTATGAGGGTTAAATGAGTAAACACAGTTCTTAGAACAGAGCTTGGCATACAGAAAGTACACAATAAATAGTAACCCATGGGCCTGGCATACAGAAGGTATTCCGTACATAAAGAGTAACCATCATAGGACTTCCCTGGATGTCCAGTGGTTAAGACTTCGCCTTCAAATACAGGCGGTGCGGGTTCAATCCCTGATCGTGGAGCTAAGATCCCACATGCCTCGGGGGCAAAAATACCAAAACATAAAACAGAAGCAATGTTGTAACAAATTCAATAAGGACTTTAAAGATGATCCACATCAAAAAATCTCAAAAAAGAGTAACCATCATAGATACAGGCTGATTTTCCTTCCATCCATCCCGTCTGTTGTAGAGAGTGTGTCAGAATACCAGATGTGAAGGAAGACAGATCTTGCCTGGAATCTCTGATCCACTCCTTATTAGCCGTTAGCAAATGACTCAGCTTCCTTATCGGTAAAATGGGAATAATCGTAGTAGCCACTTCATAGAGCTATAACGAGAATTAAATGAGTAAGTGTATCACTCATTGAATAACGCAGTGCCTGGGACACAGTAAGCACACGATACTTATTTATTTTATTACTATCTGTTATTTATTTTTGCTAGAGTTATTCATCAGTCATCAAACCCTTCTTCAGGTATCACTTCTCAGAGAGGAATCAAATGTGCTGTTACCCTCAACAGGTTAATTCTAAGTCTCTGTGTGTCCTCTCAGGATGCTTGGGGGCGGGGGGCGGGGGTGTGGGGAGAGGAGAAGCGGGGAAGCAGGAAAAACAATGTCCATTCCGACTCCGAGGTCTTCGGGTGCAATTGTGGGCAGAGTGGTGGGTGAGTTGGGCATGTTAAGGATGCCAAAAGCAGGGCTCACATGCTCTTCTTTCTGACTCAGAGTCTTTCCTGAGCTGTCTGGGAAGTCAGGAGCCAGGTGGCAGATTGATGAGGCCACACATCCTAGTAAGAGGCAGAGGCTATTTCCTGTTCTGTGAATCTGGGCCATGGTGAGTCGCTGGACCAGTAGAATGTGGCAGAAGTGATGTCCTGGGCCACCTGAGCCTGGGTTCGTATGGAGCCTTGCTGAAGTAGTAACCAGAACAAGCAGCGGCTCCCAGGAGGGCTGTGGACCGCTTTTTATGAGACCATCCAGGAAAATTGCTACACTCTGATTAAATACACTTGACCCAGTAGACCTGCCTTCCCACCGCACACAAAGGGAGTTCCCCCCATGCACTTTAGCATTTAGCCCTGAGAAGTCCCACATTAAGGAATCCTTTCATCTCCAGTGAACCCAGAGTTACCTTGTGACACCTTCTAACATCTTCCCTTGTAACTTACTAACACTTTAGGGAATGCTAGCCTAGACGCCCGCATTAAAGATCTTTGGGGCAGAGGAGTTTTACAGCTTGGAGAAGAAGCCCTTGTTTCTCCCCCTGACACCCTACACACCCCCAGTCTTTTTAAAACCTCCCTCCTCTATGAATGGGGTAGGGCCAACCTTGGCAAACCAGCGTCTACAGCTGGTTCACCTGAACAGAATTAAAATGATATTACAGAAAGGGAGTCAAGCTATAGGCATCTTCAAATTACCTAGACTCTCGGGAGACACCAACTGGAGGTGAGGCCCAGAAATTGTGGAAATGCAATGTGTAATAGCAACCATTCCAAAAAAAACTGAGGAAAATAATTTGGAGATTATTGAGTGCCAGAACCCCAAAGCTATAAACAGGATGTCTGAAACCATTTCAAGCATAAAGATCACAATCTACAATTTAAATGGATAGCTGGTTGCCTTTTTTCTTGGTTATGGTTGGGTGCCACCAATTAGTTGAAGTGTGTGTGTGTGTGTGTGTGTGTGTGTGTTTTGTGTGTGTGTGTGTGCGTGTGTGTAAAGGTTTTTCAAAGAGCGCACTGGGAATCAGGCTGGGTTAGTTGACAGCCCCTAAGCCTAAAGCCCACACAGGGGTGGGCAAATCCTTTACTGCATGAGAACACGCAGGACTCTCATGCTACACAGTGAGGGCTCTCTTCCTCATTCTGAAAAAATAAAAACATAACCTACACCCTGGATCACTCCAGCTCTCTGCAGGGGTTTGACCCTGAAGAAATGAATCGCTGTAAAATCACCCCTGGGGTGGCATTGCCCACCCAGCCCCATGGTGGTTATTAACTCGCGTCCTATTTATCGACATGGCGAGGGCGATGGGAGGGAATCTCTTCAGCTCAAGATTGGCGTCAGTCCTTTGAGCCTTTGCTCTGTGGACAGACACCCGACAGGGGTTATTTTGTGGCTTGGGCAGGGCTCAGTGAGCGGATAGCCAGTGAGCCTGCATGTCCTTCTCAAGGTTGGGACCCTTTCTGCCATTCACGGGAGGGGGGCTGTGACAGAGTTAGTCAGAGGGGGACTGAATTAGGAGTGGCTGTCAGGACAGGGTCTCTTAAACCGTCATGTGCACATGAATCACTCGGGCATCTTTGAGGTTTAGGTAAACTACTTCCTAGCATCACTGCCTCGGCATCCATTCTACATGGCCAAGTAACCTACAGGGACGTTGAACTCACACTAGCCCCTTCCACAAGTGCATGTCCTAGACAACAGTCTGAAGAGTCATGAGTAAACGTTAAGTTCCTAATATGACTCCCCCAAAGGCCCTTGTGGTAAACATCATCCCCTGCCTCCCGGGACCATGAAGCTCCCCCAAACTCCACTCTTTTCTGGTTTGAATTGACAAATCTGGCTTCAGTCTGGGAACCCCAAAGTGCTCTATCTGTGGACCCTACTAAAGGCATGTGCACTCTGCCTTGCCCTCCTCTCGTGGCCCCTTGAAGTGGCTGCCTGTGGCCTCTGGGACCTGTGAGTAACAAACGTCTCTATTTCCCTAGTGACTCTTTTTTAAAAACTGTGGCTCAACGTCCAGCCCCCCAGGGGTTGGATTTAACAAAGCCACAACAGTCTTATTGAAATGCAGGTTATGACTGAGTAGGTCTTGGATGGAATTTGAGATTCTGCATTTCCAAGAAGCCTCGCGGGAGGCTGATGCTGCTAGTTTAAGGAATAACCCTTTCACCAGCAAGCCTCTGGACCGGCACTGTTGGATAGAACATTCTGGGCCAATGGCAGTGTTCTCTATCTGTGCTGCCCTTTATTGTAGCCAGCAGCCTCCTATGGCTATTGAGTACTTGAGATATGGCAAGTGAGATTCAAAACCTGAATTTTAAATTTTACCTAATTTTAATTATTTTTAAATTAAATAGCCACACGTGGCTAGCACAGTGAGCTCTGTATCAGCAGGGACCATATATATATATTTTTAAATTGGAATATAGTTGCTTTACACTGCTGTGTCAGTTTCTGCTGTACAGGAAAATGAATCAGCTATACATATGCACATATCCCCTCTTTTTTGGATTTCCTTCCCATTTAGGTCACCCACAGAGCACCGAGTAGAGTTCCCTGTGCTATACAGCAGGTTCTCATTAGTTATCTATTTTATACGTAGTATCAATAGTGTATATATGTCAATTCCAATCTCCCGATTCATCCCAACATCCCCCCCTCCCCCTTGGTATCCATATGTTTGTTCTCTATGTCTGTGTCTCTATTTCTGCTTTCAAATAAGATCATCTAATACCATTTTTCTAGATTCCACATATATGTGTTAATATATGATATTTGTTTTTCTTTTTCTGACTTACTTCACTCTGTATGACAGTCTCTAGGTCCATCCAAGTCTCTGCAAAAGACACAATTTTGTTCCTTTTATGGCTGAGTAACATTCTATTGTATATATGTACCACATCTTCTTTATCTATTCCTCTGTTGATGGACATTTAGGTTGGGACCATGTTTTTATTTCACTTTTGTGTCCTCATCACTTAGCAGAATGTCTGGTCCACACCAGATCCTTAATACATATTTATTGACTACCTTATTACATAATATAAGTGGAGAAGGAGTTTTAAACCATGTTTGTTAAAACGCTATGGTTGTAAGTGACCAAAACTCACCTTGAACTTGAACCTACCAAAGACTTTATTGGCTCTTATGACCTAATGGCTGATCTTGGGGAGGATTGGAGCCAGGAACTAGTTTAGCAACATACTCCTTCTCTAGCCTTTTGTCTGCATTCTGGTTCATTCCTTCAAGCTAGTCATCCTCACTGGGCTCAAACCAATTTCACAAGTAGCTCTGGACCTCCAAATCTAGAGCCTTCCTCTGACCACATGAAATAGGGCTATTTCCCACCAACATCAAGCAGAAGCTCCCAGGAAATTTTCTGATTGGCTGAGCTTGGGTCATGTGCCAATTTCTGGACCTATCACTGTGGCCAGGGCAATAGGATTCTAAGACTGGCCCAGCTAGACTCAAAGATGCCCCTCCATATTCAGGGATGGCTTCTTCTTGACACAAGAGGTTGGAGTGGGGAGGAGCAGTTCTCACAAAGATGGGGAATGCTCTTCTGAGCAAATAGAACGGTAAATGTGGGGAGAAGGGTGGAAGGAGGGTTCCCAGCTTCTGTAAATGGTTGTTGAAAGGTATTTCTTTGAGCTAAACTCAGGCTATGGAATTGCCTCCTCTGGTTATGGCAAAAGGCATAATGAGAATAATAAGATTCCTTTGGCCAAACTGGTATCCTTCTACTTTCCCTGACCCTGCTACGTAAGTGAGACAATGGGATTCTAGAAAGCAAGGCATCCCAAGGGAAGGCACCATTTGAAATTGAGAGATGACCAGGAGCTTGTTGGATGGAGAAGCGGAAGGAAGGAGATGGGATTTTGGGGAGGAAAAATAGCCCATACAAAGGTGAAGTGGGGAATGAGCAGGGCGTGTGGGAGAGGGATGAAGAGTCTGCTGTGGAGGGTGGACGGGAGCAGAGGGAAGGGGTGCAGGAAGTGGGCTTGAGGCGAGACTTCAGGAGGCCTTGAGTGCTGGGTGAAGGAGTCTGGGCTTTCAGCTGTAAGAAACAGGAAGCCGTTTGGAGGTCTTTAGCAGGGGAGTGGTGTAGTCAGAGCTGTGTGTGTTCTAAGATATTGCTGTGGCTGGGTTTGGAGGGTGGACAAGCTGGTGATGCAAGGCAGGGTGCCAAGGATGAGGCTGTCCCAATAGGTCCTTAAGGAACAGCTGCCTCAGAGATGGGTGGTGGAACTCCAGGCTCCATTCTGCCTGCTGGTGTCCTTTCTCCCCGTCTCATGCTCAGGCCTTGACCGGGCTGGGCCCGGGTTTCAGCAGCACCACTTCCCATCTCTGTGATGGGTAGCTTACCTTATTTCCCGAGCCTCATTTTCCCCATCTGGAAAATGGGAGTAGGGATACCCACCTTGCATGGTAGTTGAGAAGCTGCAAAGTCAAATGGATGTGATGGCCTGAGACCAGTAGACCTCAGACCTGCACGTAGCAGGAGCTCTGCAAATGTTGCTGTTGTTATTAATGGACGGTTGCTCCTGAGTGTGTTTGCTTGGGAAAAGCTCAGTGAAGACGTTCAAATTACTGAAGCTTCTTAGAGCAACTCTGCAACCAGGTCACACTGGCTTCTCCTGAACCCCAAGGTAAAAATCCACCAACCCACAAGGCCACGGCTCTCTCTCCTCCCAGGAGACTCGTGTGTCCAAATTGGAAGATGCCAGAAAGGCTGGTTTCCAAGAACATTTCCCTGGAGGCCAGGCTGGAGTTTCCAGGGACAGTGAGGGTGCCGTACTGCATTTTAGACTGCATCTTGGACTGACCTTTTGGCCAGGCTGACAGCCACGTGTCCCGGTGGAAAAACCCCAGTGTGGAGCCAGGCTGTCCCAGGCCTGAAACCTGGAAGTTCTTCAAGTTTAGGAAAGTAGCTTTGCCTCAATGGGACTCAGTTTCTCTGTTTGGAGGATGGGAACAGTACTGTGCACAGGGAAGCTGTTATGAGGATTAAATCAACTAATACAGGCGGCATGTGGTCACATGGCTGTGCCTCCAGATGGGGATGAGGAATGTGCATTTACGGAGTCTCTTTGAGGTGTAAGCTCCTTGCTGAGTGTGAACAACACACAGACAAGTAAGCTGTGGATCCCGGCTTCAAGGGCACATAACTGAATATACCACAAATGATGATGTGACCGTCTCTGCTTGGCACTGTTCCTCTCTATGAAAGGTGTGTCAGTGTATGTTGAATATGATTTTTCCATGGAAATAATGATATACTCTGAGATAACATTCACGTCTTGGAGACTGAGGCTTATTCTAATTTGTCTGACTAAGCACGAACACTAAAAGTAACCGTCTATAAATGTCTCCTTGGTGTAACAATAATGGTAAAGATACTGTGATAGCAGTATCTCATTTGATCTTTGAAACAGATAAATATCAATAATATCTAATGGGTAGATATTATTGTCCCCATTCTATAGGTGAATAAACAAAAGTTCAAAAAAAGGGAGTTGACTTGCTTAAGGTCACACAGATCAGAAGAGCCGGGTCTAAAACTTAAACCCAGATCCAACACCTGATCCCTCATCCTTATCACAAAGATGCCGCACGGAACATCCTCAGGAAATGTGTGGCCATCAACAAACCCAGAGGAGCTGGTCAGGAGAGTTTGTCAGTCCACAGATATTAACTGAGCATCTACGACACGCCAGCCTTGCTCTATGCACAGGTTAATTCCTGCCCTTGTGGAGCTTACAGCCCAGTGGGTAAGACAGCCATCCAACAAATAATTTAAATGGATACTCTTAAGAAGTGCTCTGTACCCCGGCTCATAACCAATGCGCTGAGTAAACCGATGCCATTTAGCCTTCTGTAAAATGTGATGACTTATCCCAGGGTCTGCTGGTCTGAAGACTAGCGGCCTGAGCCATCCCTGCCCAACCTGGGCTCCACCAATGGGGAGTCTTTGCTCTAGGGCTCCAGTTGGGCTGCCTGAGCCTTTCTCACAGTTGTGCTGTGTCTGAGGCTCTTCCTGCACAGTCTTTCCTCCTTCTCCCTCTCCCTTCCTGATGTCAAACTTGCATCATAGTCTGAAGCCTTTCTCTGCCGAATCCTGCTCCCTCTCTCTTTAACCTGTATGGAAGTTTGCTCCGATAAATCCCATGTATATCTCCTTCCATCTTGGTGCCTGCTTCACAGAGGACCCGGACTCCCTGACTGTCCGCCGAAGTGAGGTTCTCCCTGAGGCCTGATGCATGAGTAGCTAGAAGAGCATCCTTGGAGGAAGGAAGAGGAAGTAATGGCAGCAGAAGGCATGGCTGGTGAGGGAATCGGTTAAAAAATAAATGATTCCATTCCTTTCTGGTGTTCACTATAGGGTGACTCATTTAACCTCTCTGTGTATCAGTTTCATGCCCTGCAAAATGGGAATAATAATACGGATATTACCTCCTTCTTAGGGCTGTTGGATTAAATGAGATAATCCATGCTCTGTGGCTCAGAGCTGTGTCCAGGGGAGGCCGTGGAAGAGCCTCAGCATAGGACCAGGAAGGAGGCCTGCCTGGAGCCCCACAGGGATCCAGACTACCTTACCTTTCTGTGGCCTCTGCAGAGTCTCAAAGAGCCCCCGAAGCTCCTCTTGCAGAAATTAGACCCGGGGCTGGCATAGGACTCTCTGCCCACAAATATGGCCCCAGGGAAAGAGTCTACCTTGTGGGTGTTTTGGCTGGGACATGTGGTGTCACCATGGCAGTTTGACCATTATCTGGGTCATTTGATCCCAGGAAGCTGCCAAATCAGATAATTTGGGTGGTTTGCCTGTCTCTCTGGATCGGGTGTCCTGAGTAATGGCCCTTGTCTCCACCTGGCCAGGTCCTAGGTAGACAATCCCCCTTTTCAGTGAGCCAGAAAGGAAAGCTGGTTTCAGCTGGTATGTTCAAGGTCAAGGCTTAAGAGAGGATGCTAATTTAGAGGCCTACATTTACCTCCTTCATTATGTGACTTGATCTGTGATGGAACATAGGCTTCAGTAACTAATAAAGGTTGAAAGACTGGAATTGGCAAGTTTTTACACTGAGGAACATTTTTTTTTTTTTTTTTTAATGTTGAGCCTTCTTTTAATTTATTTATTTTTATTTTTGGCTGTGTTGGGTCTTCGTTTCTGTGCAAGGGCTTTCTCTAGTTGTGGCAAGCGGGGGCCACTCTTCATCGCGGTGCGCGGGCCTCTCACTGTCGTGGCCTCTCTTGTTGCGGAGCACAGGCTCCAGACGCACAGGCTCAGTAGTTGTGGCTCACGGGCCCAGTTGCTCCGCAGCATGTGGGATCTTCCCAGACCAGGGCTCGAACCCATGTACCCTGCATTAACAGGCAGATTCTCAACCACTGTGCCACCAGGGAAGCCCAAGGAACATTTTAATTGAAGTGTAATATATGTCCAGAAGTGTACAAATAATAAGTGTACGGCTCATGCATTTCACAAAGGACACACCCATGTCACCAGCACTCAGATCAACAAAAGGAACATTATCAGCCCCTGGGAGCACCTCCCAGCCCACTTCCATCAGCAGCCTCCCACCCAGGTGTAACCACTATTCTGACTACTAGCAGCCTGGTTAGTTTTGCAGTTTTTGAACTTTATATAAATGGCAGCAGACGATATCTTTGGGGCTGGCTTCTTTTGTTCACATTATGTTTGTGACATTCATCCGGTGCAGTGGTAGCAGCTGTAGTTTGTTCATTCTCATTGCTGGATCATATTCCTTTGAATGGATACAACAATATTTGTCTGTTCTTCGTTGACGGACATTTGAGTTGTTTCCAGTTTGGGGCTATTACAAATAGTGCGATCTAGTCACAGTAAGTGTATTTTTGTGAAGAGTGATGCATGTCTGTGTTAGGTATCAGATTTTTTACTGTTTAAAAAATTATAAAGTAGAAAGGAATGAGCTCGTAAACATTCTTCTTCTCAACCTCGTTCATGATGATATCAATATGCTTTGGGATTGGGAGAGGAAGGGGTGAAGCCACACCAGGACAGATCCCCCCTGCCTCTGGGGTCTGTGTCTCAATTTTAGCAGGTCTCACATATGACCATCATCGGTCCCTTGGAAGGAAGTGAGGGTTTCTACAGGTTTCGTAGGAAGAGCTTTGGAACCGAGACCCCATACCTAACCCAGAGGGGGTCCTCCTCACACAGATGCTCCTCAAATTCTCAAATCTGCCTCCCACGTACCCCACCACCTCAGATGACTTGCTCAACCTCTCCAGTCTCAACCATTTTATCTGCAAAGACAGATTAGAAATGAGTGATCTTGTTAGATGTTTCCAGTTCTCAAATGATTTGAAATTGACTGCTGTTGACAATTAATTATGATATGAACAGTTATTTGCTGAGTGCTTGCCTGGTTTTCAGCGTTTGTATACATTATCTCATTTAATACTTCCAAGGTTTATTATCCCCATTGTAATGTTGAGGAAACTGAAGCTCAGAGAGGCTAAAGTCCTTACTCAAGACACACAGCAAATATCAGAACGGGGATAGGAATTAAGCCAGTTCTATTCTAGCCTTCACTCTCAACTGCTGCTTCAGTTTTCTTTTTTTTCCTTTAATGAAATATTTCAGGCACACCAAAAACTGCAGAGAACATTTTCTGTGCATCCACCAAACAATCTCAGAAATAGAACATTAAAAACATAGTTAAAACTCTCTGGAATCCTCCCAGTCCCACTCCCTCCCCCTAAGCAGTGGTAACCTATCCCCTGAATTTGATGTTCATCACCCCCGCATGTGTTTCTATACTTTTACATGTATGCACTCATAAAAATATTCTGAATTGTTTTTCAGACTTTTGAACTTTATTAAATAGTATTATTCTGTCTGTGTCCTTTTGCAACTAGCTTTTTCTTTTCACTCAGTACTAACTTTTGAGGTTTATTCATGATGATACGTAGAGTTCTAGTTCATTCATTTTCACTGCTGCATAGTGCCTCCCTTCAAGGATATACCAGAAATGATCCATCCATTCTCCTGTTGATTAGCATTTAGATTCTTCCCACTGCTCTGCCATTAAAAGGTGCCTCAGTATACATTCTTCTACATTTATGTCTCTTTCCCTCTTTTACTGAAATTTTAATGGGTGAATTTTCTTAATCACACCAGGTTTTCTTTTAATCTGTATACATCTGTGGGAATACTGGACAGTTTTGTTCATTCATCTATGTCTTCCTGAGCACCTATGTTACAGATTGAATGTTTTTGTCCCTCTAAAACTCACATGTTGAAAGCTAACCCCCAATGTGATAGTATCAGGAAGTGGGACCCTTTGGCAGGTGATTTGGTTATGAGAATTGAGCCCTCAGGAATGGGATTAGTGCCCTTATCAAAGAGACCCCCCAAAAAACCCTTGCCCCCTTCCACCATATGAGAGCACAGCAAGAAGATGGCCATCTATAAACCAGGACATGAGCTCTCACTGGACACTGAATCTACCAGTGCCTTAATCTTGGACTTCCCAGCCTCCAGAACTGTGACATAAATTTTTGTTGTTTATAAGCCACCTTGCCTATGATATTTTTGCTATAGAAGCCCAAATGGTCTAAGGCAACCTGCCATGTACCAAGCACTGTGTTGGGTGCTAGGCGAAGAGAAGTAGTTAAAAGACACAACTCTTGATCTCTGGGAGTTTGCATGGTTGACCAAGCAACAGTTGCTGTCAGATGAGATGGGAGATGCTGGGAACTCACAGTAGGGCTCTGAATGGTGGGGTCAAGGAGCAGAGAGAGATTCCACGGAAGAAGCAGAAATGCAGGGTGTTAGAGGGAGTGACCAGCCCACCCTGGACGTCGTGCCCAAACTCCTTGCAGTTAGAAGACCTCCTCCATTGTGTATCTGCACCAGGGCAAAATCACAGCAACCTTTGCAATTCCCCCTTCTCAACCTTAGTCTCTTTTCCTCACATGAACAGTGATGTGTGAGTCAGTTGCTTAATGCATAAAAAAAAAAAGTCTGACTCTGGGAAACCCACACATGCTTGAATTGGAATTCTGTTCAGAGCCCTAAATGAATGGCATCCTCACATCGCCTTAGATTTGTCCTCTCCATCTGGAAACATTATAATAAAAAGGTCACGGTTTATGTGCATAATACATGTACTGTGGGAAACAGTCTATATATGCCTATCATTTAATCCACACAAAATCCTCATTCTCTATTTTTTAAAAGATGAAGCCCAGAGATGTTAATTAATTTACCCAAGGCCACACAGCTAGGAGGTGGCAGAGTTGGGGCTGCATCCCAGGTCGGGCTAACTCCAGCATCCTTCATCTTAACCTTCTGACTTCTGCCAGAATTTGCCTAGCGTTTCTGGAGGCAAGTTCTCCTCCTTTCCACTTGAGAAAAATGCCATCAAGTGGGGGGTTACTAACCGCCTGACACAGCCCGTTCTCTACTCTCATATTCTCTCCATTTGCATCAGCTACTCAGGAAATTAGAGCAAATCCTATTTTTAGATGCTGGGGTCCAAATGACAGTGATCTATGGGTTAGTGGCTCATTTTTATGAAAGTAGCTCAGAGGTGTTACCTCTTCTTATGCTCGGAAACTCTCTTACATCACCGTTTTGATCTTTATCGTTTATTTCAAAGATCGCTTTGTTTATTGCCTCTCTTCTCTGAGTCCTGCAACAGACTTTAGCCAGAAACAATAACATTCTGAGCTGAAATAGATGGCATGGAGAGAGGATGAGACTCTTCTCAGAAACCTGAAACACAGATGATGGCAGGGATAAGCAGAGAGCGGAGCAAGTCCTCCCCTCAAATTAGACTTTGCCCGGTGTTTGAGCCTAGAAGCAGCAGACTGGCCCTTCCTGCCAAAACTAACTGTGTGTTTTAGTCCAAAAAACCCTACAACTTTGCTACTTACTTTTTATAGCTAGTCACCATCTCTTAGTTTCAAAGGCCAGCAAGGGGGCTAAACTATGTTTGTGGGGAGCTCTGGTAACCCTAAGACTTAGGCAAGGAAAGAAAAGAACAGAAGAAGAGGGATGGAGATGATGGGAAGTGAAAGGAACAAATACAGAGTGTTCGATGCATGCTGGCAACAAGTCTAATTTAATCAGTTTCGTTCTCTTGTCAATACTGGAAGGGACCTTTATTCTCATTTTACAGATTAGACAATCCGAGGCCAGAGTGGTCAAGCAACTTACTTCAGGGCACACTGCTGGTAACTATGAGGTTAAGATTGCAAGATTTGCAAAATAAAAATACAGGACACCCAATTGAATTTGAATTCCAGATAAACAATGAAAAAAGATTTAAGTACGTCCCATGTAAAATTATAGACTTATCCTAAAAACTTAACTGGGCATCCTGTCTTTTACCTGGCAACCCTCGCTGAGGTTCAAGCTCAGGGCTTTCCATTATTTCTCAGGCACTCCTTTACTTTATACATAATACTTTTATATTTATTACCGCAGCATATGGTTTGTGATCATCATCAGCCAATACTGGTTGAATGCATCTGTTATTTCACTTGAACCCCTATCATTCTCACAGCACCCCATCAAGTAGGTACAATTACTGTTCCTATTTTCTGGATGAGGAAACCAAGGCTCAGTGAGATACAATAACTTGACCATGGTCACATGGCCAGAAGGTACCATAGCACAGATTTGAACCTGTTTCTGTTTTGCCTAAGGATTGTCACTTAAAAAACAGCTTTTTCAAAAGTCGAATTAACACACATGCAGAAAAATGCTCAATGTACACACATAACTTTCAATGACTTATCACAAACACTTGTGTAGGTACCAACTGGATCAAGGAAGAAAAGATGTCCAGCACTCCAGAAAACCCATGCGCTCCCTCCCAGTTACACCGCTCATCCTCCTCAGAGATGCCATCATTCTGGCTTCCAACCTCCAGTTGAGTTTGCCTTCATCCAAACGTTATGTAAGTGAAATCCTATAGGGGTGTTCCTTGGTGCCTAGTTTCTATCACTCAACGCTATGCTTGTTGGATTTACCCTGTGGTGTATATCTGGAATCTGGGCCTTTTCGTTGCTGTATAGTATTCCACCAGCTATTATACACAGTGAATCCAACCTGTTTTTGTGAACATTTGAGTTATTTGAGATTAGTTTAAAATGTGATAGTTTTAAAAAAAATTTATTGAAGTATAGTTGATTTACAATGCTGTGTTAATTTCTGCTGTACAGCAAAGTGATTCAGTTATACGTATATTCTTTTTCATATTATTTTCCATTATGATTTATCACAGAATATTGAATATAGTTCTCTGTGCTATATATAATAGTTTGCATCTGCTAATCTCAAACTCCCAATCCTTCCCTCCCCCACCCCACCTTGTTAACCACAAGTCTGTTCTCCATGTCTGTGAGTCCGTTTGTGTTTCATAGATATGTTCACGTGTGTCGTTAAAACGTGCTGTTGTGAGCAACAAAAATTGCTGTCTGTGAACATTCTTGTAAATGTCTTTTGGTGGACATAAGCATTCATTTCTGTTGGATATATACCTAAAAGTGGAAATGCTGGTCAGAGGCGGGTATATAGTCAGCTTTGGTAGATATGCCACACAATTTTTCAAAGCGTTTGTAGCAATTTACACTCTTAACAGCAGCGCATTCAATTTCCAATTGCTCCACATTCTCACCAGCACTTGGGATTGTCAATTTTTGTACTTTTAGTGTAATGGTATCTCCTTGCAGTTTTAATAGGCATGCCCCTGATTTCTAATTAGGTTGAACACCTTTTAATGAGTTCATTGGCTCTCCGAACATCTTCTTTTGTGAAGCCTATGTCCCAGTTTCTTGAGCATTTGATTTGATTTTCTGTCTTTTACTTATTGATTTGTGGAAAGTATTTTTATAAGTTCTGAATAGGAGCCCATAGTTCTGGGTGTTGGAAATGTCTGCTCCCACTCTATGCCTTGAGTTTTCACTCTCTTACATGATGTCTTTTAGTGAAGAGAAGCTCTTATGATTTTAATATATGAAATATATCAGTGTTTTCCTTTATGAATAGCGCTTTTTCCCTTGTTTAAGTCTTTTCCTACCCTCAAGGTTATAAAGACTGCCTCTGCTATAGGCTTCTGGAAACTTTGTTGTTTCGCCTTTCATATTTAGATCTACAATGCAATTGGGATTTATTTCTGTATATGGTGTGAGGTAGGGGGATTGGAAAACTCAATACTGTGATGAAGGCAGATCTCTTCAAAGTGATATGTAGACTCAATGTCATCCCAATCCAAACCCAACAGGAATTTGTTGTTGTTGTATGAGGGACCTGATAAACTGCTTCTAAAGTTAATAGGCAAATTCAAAAGGCCAAGAATACCCAAGATAATCTTGCAGAGAGAATGATGAAAGGACATGTTTTATTGATGTCAAGACTATTATAAAGCTATAGTAATTGAGACCATGCGATATTAACGTAAAGATAACCAAATCAACCAATGGAACCAAATAGAGAGCCCTGAACCAGTCTACATGCACGTGGGGATATATGCTATATCCAGCAAAGGTGGACCCACAGATCAGTGGGGGAAAGACAGTTCTTTCAGTACATTGTGATGGGTCATCCATATGGGGAAAACCAAACTTGTCTCCAGGGCTCCCACTTTTCAGCACTTCACAGTGCCATGGTACTCTGCTCTTATATGCTTGTATGATGATGGCAGTAATGATTATAACATCACCATTATATATTTATGATTTTGCCACTCTCAAGGTGCTTTCCAATCTATTATTTTCCCAAAACCCTAAGAAGCAGGCAGGAAAGACATTATTAGTCCTTTCATGGGTGATGAAGCAGAGACTCCAAGGGGTGAGTGACCAACCCAAAGACACTTGCCTAGCACTTGAGCCTCACCTGCTGGATTTCAAGCCTGTGGCTCCTTCCACTTTGTGAGGAGCCCAATTCCCATTCCTAAGGGAGATTAGGGAGGCACAGGAAGAAGTGGGCTTTGGCAGAGGTGGACTGGGAGTGGCTGGAGGTTAACCACACCCTTCTCAGACCCCCTACTATCCTGCAGTGGGCTCCTTGACCAGGTGCCAGTCCCCAGACATTTCCCCAGAGGAGGTTTGTCTCCAGGATAGAGCAGGAGGGTTGTGAGTTGTGGCGGGAAGAGGAGGGCATGGGAAAGGTGCAGAGGGTCTGCCATTTGGAATAATGCTGGCACCCAGTGGTGGGGTAGGCAGAAAAGCTGGGGTTCTAATTCAAGCTCTGCCATGAACTTGCTGTGTGCCTCTGGACAAATGACTTCACCCTTCTGGGCCTCAGTTTTCTGTGACTTCATCTTTAAATGAACCAATTCCAATATTTACCACCTAAGATGTTTGTAAAGAATTAACAGTAATTGTGCCTGTTGCTTAGCAAGGACTCAGCAATTCTTGGCCATCGATACTAGTATTATTCCGATCACTTCTTTCTGATAAAAAGCAATGGCCGCCACTGAGTGAGCATTTACGTGTCTTTTTCTCACGTAAAACTGGGAGCTCAGCCTTAGGGTTTATGAGTTGCATTTGCCAAGCCCTCTCCATCTCCTGATACAGAATGGATGATTCTCTTTGTGCCAACCGCTTTCACTTGTAGGTATAGAAAAAAGACTGGAAGGAACTACATCAAGATGTTAATAATCATTATCTCTGGGTGATGGGAGTGAAGTTGATTAGCTTTTCTTCATATTTTTAGTGTTTTCTGAATTATCTGCATTAAACAATAATTAATTTTATAATTGGGAAAACAATCACTCTGATAAAAGAAATGCAGCTACGAATTCTTCTTGCTAGTCTCAATGAGGAGTAGTCTGCAAAGGGCCACTTTAAAGCCTCTCCTTGAGTCCCAAGCTTAACAGATAATGGTTTGGGAGTCAGAAAGTCCAGGGTACAAATCCCAGCTCTGCTACTTTCTAGCTGTGCTAAGCCAGGTGAGTCTCTTAACCTCTCTGAGCCCCAGTTCTCTCATCTGAAAGATGAAAATGGAACTAGCTGCCTCCTAGGGTTGTTTTGATGACTTAAGGAGATGTGTTTGAAACTACATAGCCAGGTGTCTGGCATTTAGGAGGCTCTCACTCAGTGGTCGCTCTTCCATGAGATGGGCTCCTTTCCCAGAGTTTCACTGGAGATCCTTTGAAGGCCGGCATTATCTGCCATCCCACTCTACAGAGGAAGATACAGAGGTTCAGAGGGGAGACTTGTCCAACATCACAGAATTCGGAAGGAATCTTCTGAAACAGGCTCAGAGAGCGTAAGTGATCAGCCAGAGGTCACACGGCTTAAACTTACTGCCTGTGTAGTTTGTAAAACAACACCACCACCACCACCACCCAAAAAAAACCAGAGTGCCATTTATTGGGGGTTTACCATTGTGAGGCACCGTGTTAAGCCTCTTGAACAAAACCAGCAGCAACAATAACAAATACTCTGCCGTTTATCGAGTGCTTACTCAATGCCAGGCAGCTTGGCACTTCCCACAATCGTCTCAGTTAATTCTCAGACAACCCTATGACGTGGGTCTCTAGAGCCCATTTTACAGACGAGGATACTGAGGCTCGGAGGCTGAGGCCCTTGCCCCAGCTCCGCAACAGGCCTGGCACCGGCTCTGCCCAGCTCCCCGGGAAGCTGCGGGAGGGCCAGGTGGCACGCAAGGAGTTAAGCGGTAGGCAGTGCTGTGGCTCCGCGCGGAGGAGCGCGCCGGGCTGAGGCGCGCTGCTGGCGGCGGCGGCGGCGGCGGCGCGGGGAGCTCGGGCTCCAGACGTGAAGTCCGGGGGAGCGAGTGAGGCAGCGAGGGAGGCAGCGAGAGAGAGAAGCGAGGCGGCGGGAGACCCGCGCCCAGCCGCAGCCCGTGCTCGGCGCACAGCGGGCCCGGGCATCCCCGGGCGGGTGCCTGCGTGGGGCCTCGCCTTGGCGCGGGGCACCCGCAGTGCCGCCCGCCAGCCCGCCCGAGCGCCAGGCTCGCAGGAGCCCGGTTTTCACTTCCTCTCGCCTCCGCCCGCCTCCCCGGCTCTCCATCTGGCGTCGCCAACCGCCTCCTCGTCCCAGGCCACCGCTGTCGCCGCTGCAACCCAGGACGTACACTCTTCCACTTTCCCGCTGGAGGCGCGGAGGATGTCCCTTGCACCACACCCGGAGAAATAGACCCCCGGGCCCGCCAGGAAGAGCCTTGGTGGCGAGAAAGAAAATCCAGTCTCTGCTTTCCTTGATGCCACTGCAGCAGCTGGCAGCTGGGAAGGTGCCCCCAGAGCGGGCGCACGAAGCGGGACGCGGGAGTCACAGAGAGAGAGACCCCAGGCGCCTGCTGGGCTCCCCTGGCAGAGTTTGCAAGTGGCTGAGACCCTCAGGTAAGGGCTGAGGGGCCTGGACCTCTTAGGAGGGCACCATAATGGAGGGGGTGCAGAGCTGCTGTGAAAGGATTCCTGTCCCCCATCTGGGCTGCCTGTTCCAGCCGCTTCCTGGAGGCTGGGGTTCAGTGCCCAGAGCCAGGTGAGTAAAGAACCCTGAGTGGTGACAGCCCAGCTCTGGGTAGATGACAAACTTTCCTCTGGCAGAGGGTTGGACGTTCCGGCTCATCCAGGCGTCCTTCCTCCAGGCATCTCACTGGGTCCCCAAGGCAGGCACGTTCAGGGCTTCTCAGGATGAGCTGGGCCAGGGGGAAGGCAGTGGGCCCCTTTCATTTGGTTCATGAATCACCACCTTCTTGGCCAGTTCAGAGTTCTGAGGGAGAAGGAGCTGGATGTGTTTTCAAGTTGACTTTACAAGGTGCTTGTTGGGGGTTGATACTCTGGTGAATGAGATTCCCCGTCATTTGGAGCCAGCAGCCGGGGCTGCCCGGGTGATGGGCTCTGTGTACAGTCCTTTGCAGTCTTGCTTATGTCCATTCTGGCATGTGTGTGTGTGTGTGTGTGTGTGTGTGTGTGTGTACGTGTAAGGAGGAGGAGAAAGAACTGGGGGCGGGGGCCCGTTCAGCCAGATCGCCCCTATCCAAGCCCTTCCAGCAGCCCCAAGCGTCATCCTAGGAGCAGAATCACCTCCTTGGCAGACATACTAGGAGCAGTAGGGAATCACCTCCTGTTCCTTGCAGCTCCTTAGATGAGCAAAAGATTTGGGGGAAGTTTCCTGAGCTGTTCAATGAGACCATTCAGACTGGAGCCTGGGGGAGGTACAGACTTTTACAGAAAAGGAGTTGGAATTGACATTTTGGGTGGAGGCTCCTGGCACTCTCATCCCCAGCTCTGAGGGTGTGGGTACCCCCCACCCAATCCAGGCCCCTTGAGGCTCTGCTGAGCCCAGCACATAGCTCATGAGTTTGGCCAGATTGTCTTTCCTTCTAATGAAAAACATACTCCAAAGAGGCCACCTGGTCTCCAAGGATCATTTTGGAGCCACCCCTGTGGTCACAGCCCCCTAGATGGCATCATGCTTCCTCCCTAGGGTTCCAGCCTAGGGCTGGGGTCATATCGATGGACTAGGTGGTCAGTGAGGCAGGCAGTGGAGGTGCTTCTGGCCATGACCTGACAGCTAGATGTATTTCCCTGGCCCTGTGGTCATTCTTGGCGTTTGCCTCTAGGGAATAGCATTGCTGTGTGGTTCCTGGACAGTACTTGAGGCAT
The DNA here is from genome assembly GCF_963924675.1 of Phocoena phocoena. Taxonomy (NCBI): domain Eukaryota; kingdom Metazoa; phylum Chordata; class Mammalia; order Artiodactyla; family Phocoenidae; genus Phocoena; species Phocoena phocoena. The sequence continues at coordinate 71,935,963 of NC_089231.1, forward strand.
GAGGTGGGAGTCTGAAGACCTCCTGCCCTTGCTTGGCATTCTGACCTGGGGCCAGGCTAGGAGCTGCTTCTCTAGGCTGCTGGGACCCATGGATTCCTCCGGGGTGTCAGAGGCCAGTACTTGATGTTCTGGGGAAACCCCATCTTTGGGTCAGGAGTTTGAACTTCAAGTCTGCCCTCAATTTGCTATGTGACTTTGGGCAAATCACTAGACCTCTCTGGGCCCATTACTGCTTCTGTAAAATGAAGAGATTTCACGTATCCTCAGAAGTCCCAGTTCAGACACTCTTGTGGCCCTGAGTGATTGTCACAGATGCAATTTTCAGAATCCCAGGAGGCAATGTAAGTTAGTGTTTAAGAGATCTAGGACTCAGATCCATCTGACTTTGACCAGTCACTTCACCCTCCAAACCTCGGTCCCTCCATTGTAAAATGAGGAGTTCATAGTTCCTACTTCAGAAGTGTTGGGAGGACAAACTGAGATGGTGCATGGACAGTGCTTAGTGTATCTAGTGAGACTGGAGCTACTCGGATGCAGCAGCAAGGCTGTCTGTTTTGGGGTCTTGTGCGCGGGCGTCTGGGTGCTGTTATCCCTGGGGAGGCTGGCCCTGTCCTATCTGAGCACCAGGTGATCCTTGACTGAGGAGCAGGGTCCTTGTTCTCTCCAATCACCTGACACCTGCAGTCCCCGCCCCCTCACTGCTTCCTCATAAAAGCGCTTCTGGTCCAGCAGCTCCTAGTGGGGAGCCCCAGGCGGCCTGAGAGGACTGGATGCATCCAGCTGTTGCATTGCCAGAACAACAGGAGACAGAGGTAAGCTGTCCCCACGGCTTCAACTTTGCAGCTGCGTAGGGACCCAGGACAGAGAAGTTCAGTATGTCTGCCCTCCCCAGACTAGGGTTTCTCTGGGACCATGCTAAAACCTCGATGGGGAAGGCAGACCTCATCTTGGCCAACACGGAGTGAGTTAACAGGCATGCATTCAGGGCTGGGGCAGGAGGAACTCCACCATGTGTTAGCTCGATCTGCGGGCTCGCCTTTCAGGATGCAGAAAATGAACACTTTGCTTTCCTGGCCGAGTAGGATGTGTGTGTCTGTGTAGACACATGTGTGTGAACGTGTGCATATGTATGCATTCTCGTGTAGGTATGTGTACGTGTGCGCATGTGAGTGTGACTTACATAAAAGCCTTAAGTGTGTGTGGGCACATGTGAGACTAGTGTCAATATGAGAGAGTACTCATGAGATTGCATGTCCGTGGATTTATGGGTGTGTGCGCGAGTCAGTGTGAGTGTGGGTACGCGTACGCACTTGTGAGTGTTAGGCAGTTGTACGTATGTGATGAGCTGCACAGATGCAGCTGTGTGTCGTGAGGGTCTGTGTGCTGATCCCTGTGTTTGAGGAGCGGTGCGGGTCGGCCTGGGCGCACGCTTTGGTAGCTGTACGTGCTGTCTGCACATCTGTGTGGGCATCTGTGAGCGCCTGCTTGTGTGTGCATGTACACATGTGTGTTCAATGATGTAAGTGTAAACTCACGCGCGTATCTATCTACATGCTTTTCAATGTACCTTTGTGTCTCTGAATGCATATATGTGCACAGCACTGCACACTTCTCTCTGTGTATGTGTGTGTGACTGTTTGCCATGGTGCAGCCCCTGTGAGTGTCTCTATGTATACGTGTGAGTTTCTGAGCATGTGCATCTGAGTGGTAGAGGGTACATTTGACTGTGTCTGCGTATGTGTGTGTTCCTGTGGGTGTGTACCTGTGTGTCTTGCAGTGTTAACTTGTGTATCTTTACGTGTACACACGTGTTTCTGAGTGTGTGTACCTGTGTGAAGCATTGCATGCTTGGTTGTATCTCTGTGTATATGCATGTGTTTCTCTGGGTGAGTCCGTTGCCGTGTCCATTTGAGTGTGTCTCGGTGTGCGCGTGAGTGTCTCTGACCGTGTCTTCCTGGATGTTGCAGTGTGACTTTTGTGCATGTCTCCGTGCAGAAGTTTCTGAATGTGTGTACCTGGGGTGTTGCATTGCATCTTCTTATGAGTCCCTGGGTGTATGATGCGTGTTTCTGCGTGTGTTTGCCTGTCCGTGGGGCAGTGTAACTTTTGTGCGTGTCTCGTGTACGTGTGCGTTTCTGAGCATGTGCATCTCTGCAGGTGTGTCTGAGTGTCCGCAGGGCTATAAAGGTGTGGGGTGGCGGGGCTGTAAACACAGCCAAGAGCGTCCAAACAGAACACATCTCCGAACCTTTAAAGCTCCTCTTCTGTCTGCTCTGCACCTCTGAACTGTGCTCATGCATGTACCTTCCGAGTGTTGATTCAGCGATCGGTGGTGCCAGGTCTGAGCAGAGCGTCGGGATGTCGGATGTTCATTTTCCCGAGTGCCTTTGCTCTGAAGCCCGTGCCTTCCTCTGCCTCCGGCTCCTTTGGCCCCCACAATAGCCCACGTCTCCCTCACCAGAAGCCTGCACTTAGGCCAGTCGCTGAACAGACTCACAGATGTTCAGAGCGCAGGTATAATTTTAGGCAGAAGGTCTGAACATAGGCAGCCTAGGATGCACCAAACATTTCGACAGCAGTTTCTAATTAGGAGCAACTTGTTTTCCTTAAATAAACAAATCAAGTGAGGAAAGAAATTGCCAGAGATAAATGGCTCCCCGGAGCAGGTCCAGATGTTGGGAAGATGGGGATGGGTCCCCACAGACTGCACATGTTACTGCTCAGGGTCTTCCGGATTTTGACCAGGAGCTGCTGAGGCAGGGGCTGCAGAAGCTGGTGAGGAGAGCGGGGCAGTGCAGTGTGGGAACCCTTTCCGAGGTTTGCCTAGTGTTTGGTTATTGGGGTAAATACATCACTGGCCCCAGTTCCTCCCTCCTCCCCGTATCCACGCCCTCAGCCGTGCAGCGTTGCTGTTCTTCCCACTCAAGGGGCAGGCAGGGTTTATGCTCCTGATCCTTCACTTTGGGTTTGGCCATGTGTCTACGTTTGGTCACTGGTGGAAGTGACAGTGTGTCCATTCCAAGCTTAGGCCTCAGGGGCCTTGCATGTTTCTGCCATGGCTGGGAGAAGGGCTCCCCTGGGGTAGCTGCTGCCTCCTCAGCCTGGCCCCAGAATGAACACATGTCAACAGTGTTGACACAGCCTCAGTTTACCACCTTAGGAAATAAAATAAGGAAGGCATGTGCCTTAGTTTGCTCATCTGTAATATGGGAATGATAATAATAGTGCCTTCTTCTAGGGTTGCTATGAGTATTTACTAAGTAAATTCAGCCCATCTGCCCTCTCACCCACCCCCCTGGACACTGTAAAAGTGGGATTTGCCCGAGGTTGCAGAGGGTTGGTGGCAGACCTGAGGCTAGAACCTGAGCCTTCTACATCCCAACCCATGACAGGTCCACAGCCCCTTAGATCCCATGCTACTTTCACATGTGAGCATATTAGTTTCCTGTTGCTGCTGTAACAAATGACCACAAGCACAGAGATGTAAAACAATACAAACTCATTCTCTTACAGTTCTAGAGATCAGAAATCTAAAATGAGTCAGCAGGACTCTGTTCCTTCTGGACTCTCTAGGGGAGAATCCACTTCCATGCCTTTTCCAGCATCTGGAGGCTGCCCACATTCCTTGGCTCATAGCCCAACATCACTCTGACCTCTGCTTCCATTGTCATATCTCCATCTCTGACTTCTGAATCCCCTGCCTCCCTGTAATAAGGACACATGATGACATTGGGCCCCTTGGATAATCCAAGATAATCTCCCCATCTCAAGATCTTTAACTTACTCACATCTGCAAAGTCCCTTTTACCATGTTGGATAACATTGTCCTAGGTTCCAGGAATTAGGACATGGATATCTTTGGAGGGTAGCTATTTGGCTACGACGGTGAAAAGAGTGAATGAATTATTCCACATTGGTTGATTCAACACATATTTACTGAGCGCTTAGATGCACCAGGCGTGAATATTTACTGGGCACCTACCATGTGCCAAGGTCTGTCTAGGCCCTGGGGATAAAGTGTTGAGCAAAGAGAGGCCCTGCTGTCCTAGGGGTGATTCCAGGAATGGGAGTTAGAACAAAAATGCATAAATAAATAACTGAATAGCTTCCATTTAAATAGTGAAGAGTACAGTGAGGAAAACACAACAGGTGATGGCGGTGGTGTCTTCTGATAGCCCCCGTTGCGGTCCTCTGCATTCAGGAACCTCCCTCCCCTGCCCCTTCTGGTCTGGGGGTGGTCATGGCCCCTCTCTGTTGCCAGGCCCCAGGGGATGCACTACCCACCCCTAGTGGCTTCCCCACACTCTGCCCTCCCATCATAACTGTCCTTGGTCACACCGTTGGGATGAGCCGTCTGTTATTACCTGATGGTCCCTGACTGATACAGGTGCTTTTACGTGCTGGGACGTGTGCTCTGCCCTTTTTGTGTTTCCATTCATTGATCTTTTTTTTTTTAATATACATTTATTTTTGGCTGCGTTGGGTCTTCATTGCTGTGAGGGGGCTACTCTTCATTGTGGTGCGCAGGCTTCTCATTGCGGTGGCTTCTCTTGTTGCGGAGCATGGGCTCTAGGTGCGCAGGCTTCAGTAGCTGTGGCATGTGGGCTCAGTAGTCGTGGCTAGTGGGCTCTAGAGCGCAGGCTCAGTAGTTGTGCACAGGCTTTGTTGCTCCACGGCATGTGGGATCTTCCTGGACCAGGGATCGAACCCATGTCTCCTGCATTGGCAGGTGGATTCTTAACCACTGCACTACCAGGGAAGTCCCACTCATTGATCTTTATAACATCCCTCCGAGGAAGATGCTCTATTATTCCTTTCTCAGGTAATATAGCCATGTTCATAGCACCGTTATTCACAGTGGTGGAAAAGTGGAAGCAACCCAAGTGTCATCGGCATGGGATAAACAAAATGTGGTCCATCCACAAGTGGAATATTATTCAGCCTTAAAAAGGAACAAAATTCTAACACATACTACAACAAGGATGAAACTTAAGGATATTATGCTAAGTGAAATACACCAGACACAAAAGGACAAATACTGTATCATTCCACGTGTACAACATTCTTTTCTTTTTTTAATTTTTTATACAGCAGGTTCTTATTAGTTATCTATTTTATACATATTAGTGTATATATGTCAATCCCAATCTCCCAGTTCATCCCACCACCCATCCCACTTTCCTCCCTTGCTGTCCATATGTTTGTTCTCTGTGTCTGTCTCTATTTCTGCCTTGCAAACCAGTTCATCTGTACCATTTTTCTAGATTCCACATATATGCATTAATATACGATATTTGTTTTGCTCTTTCTGACTTGCTTCACTCTGTATGACAGCCTCTAGGTCCATCCACGTCTCTACAAATGACTCAATTTCATTCCTTTTTATGGCTGAGTAATATTCCATTGTATATATCTACCACATCTTCTTTATCCATTCATCTGTCAGTGGGCATTTAGGTTGCTTCCATGACCTGGCTATTGTAAAGAGTGCTGCAATGAACATTGGGGTGCATGTGTCTTTTTGAATTATGGTTTTCTCTGGGTATATGCCCAGTAGTGGGATTGCTGGATCATATGGTAATTCTATTTTTAGTTTTTTAAGGAAACTCCGTACTGTTCTCCATAGTTGCTGTATCAGTTTACATTCCCACTAACAGTGTAAGAGGGTTCCCTTTTCTCCACACCCTCTCCAGCATTTGTAGTTTGTAGATTTTCTGATGATCCCCATTCTAACCATTGTGAGGTGATACCTCATTGTAGTTTTTTTTTTTTTTTTTTTTTTGGGTACGCGGGCCTCTCACTGTTGTGGCCTCTCCCATTGTGGAGCACAGGCTCCAGACGTGCAGGCTCAGCGGCCAAGGCTCACAGGCTTAGCTGCTTCGTGGCATGTGGGATCTTCCCGGACCGGGGCACGAACCCGTGTCCCCTGCATCGGCAGGTGGACTCTCAACCACTGCGCCACCAGGGAAGCCCCCTCACTGTAGTTTTGATTTGCATTTCTCTAATAATTAGTGATGTTGACCAGCTTTTCATCTGCCTCTTGGCCATCTGTATGTCTTCTTTGGAGAAATGTCTATTTAGGTCTTCTGCCCATTTTTGGATTGGGTTGTTTATTTAATATCAAGCTGCATGAGCTGTTTATATATTTTGTAGATTAATCCTTTGTCCATAGATTCGTTTGCAAATATTTTCTCCCTTTCTGAGGGTTGTCTTTTCGTCTGTTAATAGTTTCCTTTGCTGTGCAAAAGCTTTTAAGTTTCATTAGGTCCCATTTGTTTATTTTTGTTTTTATTTCCATTACTCTAGGAGGTGGGTCAAAAAAGATCTTGCTGTGATTTATGTCAAAGAGTGCTCTTCCTATGTTTTGCTCTAAGAGCTTTATACTGCCTGGGGTTACATTTAGGTCTTTAATCCATTTGGAGTTTGTTTTTGTGTATGGAGGGTTCTAATTTCATTCTTTTACATGTAGCTGTCCAGTTTTCCCATCACCACTTATTGAAGAGACTGTCTTTTCTACATTGTATATCCTTGCCTCCTTTGTCATAGATTAGTTGACCACAGGTGCATGGGTTTATTTCTGGGCTTTCTATCCTGTTCCATCGATCTATGTTTCTGTTTTTGTGCCATACTGTCTTGATTACTGTAGCTTTGTAGTATAGTCTGAAGTCAGGGAGTCTGGTTCCTCCAGCTCCGTTTTTTTCCCTCAAGATTGCTTTGGCTATTCGGGGTCTTTTGTGTCTCTATACAAATTTTAAGATTTTTTTGTTCTAGTTCTGTAAAAAATGCCATTGGTAATTTGAAAGGGATTGCATTGAATCTGTAGATTGCTTTGAGTATATAGTAATTTTCAAAATGTTGATTCTTTCAATCCAAGAACATGGTATATCTCTCCATCTGTTTGTGTCATCTTTGATTTCTTTCATCAGTGTCTTATAGTTTTCTGAGTGCAGGTCTTTTACCTCCTTAGGTAGGTTTATTCCTAGGTATTTTATTCTTTTTGTTGCAATGGTGAATGAGATTGTTTCCTTAATTTCTCCTTCTGATCTTTTGTCATTAGTGTATAGGAATGCAAAAGATTTCTGTGCATTAATTTTGTATCCTGCAATTTACCAAATTCATTGATTAGCTCTAGTAGTTTTCTGGTAGCATCTTTAGGATCCTCTATGTGTGGTATCATGTCATCTGCAAACAGTGATTGTTTTACTTCTTCTTTTCCAATTTGTATTCCTTTTATTTCTTTTCCTTCTCTGATTGCCATGGCTAGGACTTCCAAAACTATGTTGAATAATAGTGGTGAGAGTGGACAGGCTTGTCTTGTTCCTGATCTTAGAGGAAATACTTCCAGTTTTTCACCATTGAGAATGATGTTTGCTGTGGACTTGTCGTATATGGCCTTTATTATGTTGAGGTAGGTTCCCTCTATGCCCACTTTCTGGAGAGTTTTTTTTCATAAATGGGTGTTGAATTTTGTCAAAAGCTTTTTCTGCATCTATCGAGATGACCATATAATTTTTCTTCTTCAATTTGTTAATATGGTGTGTCACACTGATTGATTTGCGTATATTGAAGAATCCTTGCATCACTGGGATAAATCCCACTTGATCCTTTTAATATGTTGTTGGATTCTGTTTGCTAGTATTTTGTTGAGGATTTTTGCATCTATATTAATCAGTGATATTGGTCTGTAATTTTCTTTTTTTGTAGTACCTTTGTCTGGTTTTGGTATCAGGGTGATGTTGGACTCATAGAATGAGTTTGGGAGTATTCCATCCTCTGCAATTTTTTGGAAGAGTCTGAGAAGGATGGGTGTTAGCTCTTCTCTAAATGTTTGATAGAATTCACCTGTGAAGCCCTCTTGTCCTGGACTTTTGTCTGTTGGAAGATTTTTAATCACAGTTTCAATTTCATTACTTGTGATTGGTCTGTTCATATTTTCTATTCCTTCCTGGTTCAGTCTTGGAAGGTTGTGCTTTTCTAAGAATTTGTCCATTTCTTCCTGGTTGTCCATTTTATTGGCATGGGTTTGCTTGTAGTAGTCTCTCAGGATGCTTTGTATTTCTGCGGTATCTGTTGTAACTTCTCCTTTTTCATTTCTAATTTTATTGATCTCCCTCTTTTTCTTGATGAGTCTGGCTAAAGCTTTATCAATTTTGTTTATCTTCTCAAAGAACCAGCTTTTAGTTTTATTGATCTTTGCTATTGTTTTCTTTGTTTCCATTTCATTTGTTTCTGCTCTGATCTTTATGATTTCTTTCCTTCTGATAACTTTGGGTTTTGTTTGTTCTTCTTTCTCTAGTTCCTTTAGGTGTAAGGTTAGATTGTTTATTTGCGATTTTTCTTGTTTCTTGAGGTAGGGTTGTAGTGCTATAAACTTCCCTCTTAGAACTGCTTTTGCTGCATCCCATAGGTTTTGGATCATCGTGTTTTCTTTGTCATTTGTCCATAGGTATTTTTTTATTTCCTCTTTGATTTCTTCAGTGATCTCTTGGTTATTTAGTAACGTAGTGTTTAGCCTCCATGTGGTTGTGTTTTTACATTTTTTCCCCTGTAATTTATTTCTAATCTCATAGTATTGTGGTTGGAAAAGATGCTTGATATGATTTCAATTTTCTTAAATTTACTGAGGCTTGATTTGTATCCCAAGATGTGATCTGTCCTGGAGAATGTTCATGTGCACTTGAGAAGAAAGTGTAATCTGCTGTTTTGGGTGGAATGTCCTATAAATATCAATTAAATCTGTCTCGTCTATTGTGTCATTTAAAGCTTGTGTACCTTATTAGTTTTCTGTCTGGATGATCTGTCCATTGGTGTAAGTGAGGTGTTAAAGTCCCCCACTATTATTGTGTTAATATAGATTTCTTCTTTTATGCTGTTAGCAGTTGCCTTATGTATTGAGGTGCTCCTGTGTTGGGTGCATATATATTTAAAATTGTTGTATCTTCCTCTTGGATTGATCCCTGGATCATTAGGTAGTGTCCTTCCTTGTCTCTTGTAGCATTCTTTATTTTAAAGTCTGTTTTATCTGATATGAGTATTGCTACTCCAGCTTTCTTTTGATTTCCATTTGCATGGAATATCTTTTTCCATCCCCTCACTTTCAGTCTGTATGTGTCCCTAGGTCTGAAGTGGGTCTCTTATAGACAGCATATATATGGGTCTTGTTTTTTTATCCATTCAGCAAGCCTGTGTCTTTTGGTTGGAGCATTTAATCCGTTCACATTCAAGGTAATTATCAATATGTATGTTCCTATTACCATTTTCTTAATTATTTGGGTTTGTGTTTTTTAGGTCCTTTTCTTCTCTTGTGTTTCCCATTTAGAGAAGTTCCTTTAACATTTGTTGTAGAGCTGGTTTGGTTGTGCTAAATTCTCTTAGCTTTTGCTTGTCTGTAAAGCTTTTGATTTCTCTGTCGAATCTGAACGAGATCCTTGCCAGGTAGAGTAATCTTGGTTGTAGGTTCTTCCCTTTCATCACTTTAAATATATCATGCCACTCCCTTCTGGCTTGTAGAGTTTCTGCTGAGAAATCAGCTATTCACATTATGGGAGTTCCCGTGTATGTTGTTTGTCATTTTTCCCTTGTTGCTTTTAATAATTTTTCTTTTCTTTAATTTTTGTCAATTTGATTACTATGTATCTCAATGTAGATCTCCTTGGGTTTATCCTGTGGGAGACTCTCTGCACTTCCTGGACTTGGGTGGCTGTTTCCTTTCCCATGTTAGGGAAGTTTTCAACTATAATGTCTTCAAATATTTTCTCAGGTCCTTTCTCTCTCTCTTCTCCTTCTGGGACCCCTATAATGAGAATGGTGGTGTGTTTAATGTTGTCCCAGAGACCTCTTAGGCTGTCTTCATTTCTTTTCATCCTTTTTTCTTTATTCTGTTCCGTGGCAGTAAATTCCACCATTCTGTCTTCCAGGTCACTTATCCGTTCTTCTGCCTCAGTTATTCTGCTATTGATTCCTGCTAGTTTATTTTTCATTTCAATTATTGTATTGTTCATCTCTGTTTGTTTGTTCTTTAATTCTCCTAGGTGTTTGTTCTTTAATTCTTCTAGGTCTTTGTTAAACATTTCTTGCATCTTCTCAGTCTTTGCCTCCATTCTTTTTTTGAGGTCCTCGATCATCTTCAGTATCGTTATTCTGAATTCTTTTTCTGGAAGGTTGCCTATCTCCACTTCATTCAATTGATTTTCTGGGGTTTTATCTTTTCCTTCATCTGGTACATAGCCCCTCTGCCTTTTCATTTTGTGTATCTTTCTGTGAATGTGGTTTTCATTCCACAGGCTGCAGGATTGTAGTTCTTGTTGCTTCTGCTGTCTGCCCTCTCTATACAACATTCTTAAAGTAGTCAAATTCATAGAGACAGGAAGTAGAATGGTCATCGCCAGGGGTTGGGGGAGGGGGAAATGGGGAGTTCGTGTTTAATGGGGTAGAGTTTCCATTTGGGAAGATGACAAAGTTCTGGAGATGGACGGTGGTGATGGTTGTACAACAGTGTGAATGTAATTAGTGCCACTAAACTGTATGCTTAAAAATGGTTGATGTAGAAAATTTTATTTTACGTATATTTTACCAGAATAAAAATAAATAAATAAGTTAAAAGTCTAGAGAGGCTGGGATTTGAACCCGGGTCTGACCCTAGAGCCTGTGTTCCTTTCTCCGTACAGTATGGTCTCAGCCCCGAAGCACCATGCACACCCAAAGGTGGGTGTGCAAGCATATTTTGAAACAACCTGGGAGAATATGGGATGGGGCTTTGGACGCAGCAAAGGGAAGACCCCCAGTGTTGAGGAGCCCATGGTATGCTGGTACCATGCACTCCCTTTCACCAAGGTTTACCCAGTGGTCTATTGGACAAATTTCTATTGAGCACCTACTGTGTGCCAGACCCTGTGGAGATGGTGGAGAGAAAAACAAGATACTAACCTGCATATAATTCCTTGAAGTACCTGCCAGGAAGGAAGGTTTCTGACACTGGGGGTGCACAAATTAGGGCCTTTGAAAGGAAGACTTCCTCGAGAGAGAAAAATGTGCTGGGCTCTGAAGGATGAATAGGATCCATCAGGTGAAACAGGTTGGGAAGATAGCAGAACCAGCATGTGCAAAGGTCCTGAGGTGAGGAAAGTGGCATGAACCAAAGGCTTCTAGATTGTAGAAGAGTTGGTACACTGTCAAGCAGACAATTCTCAGGGACTTGCCAGCCCCATAAGCGTTTTGCTCTTTATCCTTCCAGCAGTGGGGAGCCTTGTAAAGGTTTTAAGTACAGTGAGTGAAATGAGTCTATTAAACCCTGACCAGAACAATAAGAAGAAACCACACCCCCACGTGAGGTGGGAGCCCGTTGAAATCCCCACAAAGAAGGAGCTGGGTGGACAGCAGTGATTTCAGGATTTTAGCTTCATTATGCAAAATACACAGCTTTCCAGGGGAGAGGTGAGCTTTGGCAAAAAGAGTCAACAAATTAGTTTTTTAATCTGCTTTAAGTTGCTGAAATGCCTTTGTCTTCCTTCCATTGTCACCTGATGGCCCGTGGGCTATTTTAACTTTAATCAGAGAATTTTTTTTTAATTAAGGGAGTTTTTTCCTTTTGAAAAGCAAGTCCCAGCTGTGTTTTGATAAGATAGAATTAAAAATGGCATGGGGGAAATGCCACAGAAAGCTTTGATTTTTCTCCTTATGGCATCTGAACTGATTTAAATAATAATTATATATTTTATTTTGATGCAGCTTCTCCTCAGCCCTTCCTGGCCTCCCCCAACACACCACAGTGTACCAGTAGCTCTGAACACAGGCTGTTTCTAAAATCCCCAACTCTTGGCTCCTAGAGACAGAAGGACAGCCCTGTAAGAAACCAAGATTTCTGACCTAACAGCTTTAGGTTTAGGGGAAAGCTTGCTCGCATCCAAGCGCTACCAATTCACAGCTGTGTGGCTTTGGATAATTTATTTCAATCTCCTTAGCTTCCAATTACTCATATGTAAAATGGAAATAATGATAGTATTTATATTCGTGGGATTCTTCTAGTTGTAAGTGACAGAAAATCCAGCGTAAATATCATTACACTCTTATTCTCAGGCATAAAAGGGACTATATTGGTTCATGTAACTGGCAACTAGCTTCAGGTTTGGCAGGATCCAGGACTTTGACAGAGTCTCAGGGCATTCTCTCACTTTTTCTCTCTCTCTCGCCGTCCTTCCCAGTCTCTTGACTCTCCTTTTTCTCTCTGTAGTGGGCTTCCTTCTCCAGCTGGCTCTGGCTATCTTCATCTGTGCACAAATGCCTACCAGTAACTCCATGATTACATGGTGTCGGCTGCAAGCCCTGTTCCCACAAGTCCTGGAATTGAGACCTTGTAGGTCTCCTGGAATCAGAGAAATGGACTATGCTGTTCAGTCAGATGGGGGTCATATGACCACCTTGGATCCTCCTGGTGGGGAGGGTGTGAATCAACCTTTGTGGTTTCCTGAACCACAAAGACCAAAAGTGGGAGTAGGATGGGTCCCCAAAGGAAAATCAGGACCCAGTTAACTTAAGAAGAGGAAGTAAATGCTGGTCGCACTAAAATGACCTATTGGCAGTCCTCATCTCAGAGGGTTGTTGTGAGGTGAAGATTAAATGCTATTGATCATGCCAGGTACTTAACACTGACCCCGGCATGCAGTGTACTCAGTAAATGTTATTACGACTACTACGGCTACGGCTACGGCTACGGCTACGATGTTATTATTCGCATGGTGATAATATAGGCCAGGGAGGGGCTCTTCAAGTATTCAGGGCTATGGGAGACACCCATGACCAGACATCCCATTGGCCCCTATGAACCTTGGACCTGTCACTTCCCTTCCAGTTTTGGTTGCTAAAAGCCATCATCCCCTAACAAACCACACCACATGGATCACTTCACTGGCTAAAAGCCGTGATGGCTCAAAGGATGCAGGGAGTGGACACAAATCCAGATGCCTCCAGGGGTAGGTGGGTCCCTTAGGAGCGAGACAGAGCAGAGGGTCAATGGTGAACCAGAAACCAAGTGGACCATCTACTGGGAGCATCCACTCCCACCCCAGCCCACTGTCTCCCCACAAGAACAGAGCCCAGGTGGCCACATCTCTCAAGGATATTTTCCAAGAAGACTCCAAGGTATTACACAAAATCTCTGTGGTTGTAAATGTTGGTCACTAATTCAGGCGATTTTGACACACAGGATAGACCAAACAAGCATGTCCGTGGGCTCAGCTGGGCCTCTGCTGTAGAGCCAGGTCTCCCCCATCTGGGGGACACGGAGCCTGTCCTTTCTGAACCACAGTGAGCACATGTTGGGGATGCCCTTGGAAAGCACACCAGCCCATTGTTCTGAATCAGTTTGTATGCTGCATGCCGTCAGCATCCCCTTGGAGGACCACTGGGAGACCTTTTTATTCTGAGCTGTACCACTTGTAACAGGCTCCGTGGATCGGATTCAGTGAGAACGGCTGCTTAGAAGCAGTTCATTTTGCTGCCTGAGATTATTAAGGTTCTCTCTGATTTCCTGCTTCACTCTATTGAGTTCCTGGGATAAAACTTCCTCTGCAGAGGCTGCGAAGGTAATTCAGCTGCCATCCCTCCATGTGAGGGAGGGTTGGATCCTGGCTCTCCCATCCCACTTCCTGCTGTGTGACGGAGGGCAAATCACTCCACCTCTCTGAGCCTTGGTTTTCTCATCTGCAACCTGGGGAGTCGTCATAGCTCCTGTCTCCTGAGAAGGTGTCGGGCACATAGCAGGTACTCACCAACCTTAGCTCCTCCTGTAAAACTCCAGCCCCAGCAGCCTGGTGAAAGGGAGATAGAGGCTCATGCTCCTTGTATGTACTTAGCACCCTCTCTATGGCATACCCTTTCAAAGCATAGTCCCCTTCTTTTACTCACAGCAGCCCTGAAGCTTGTGGCTTTACATCACTCTCCTTTTTTACAGGTGAGGAAACTGAGGCTCTGAGAGGTGAAGGGGTCTGCCCAAGGTCACACAGCTAGGACATGGTGGAGCTGAGACTTGGACTTCAGTGTGCCTGAATCCAGTAGTCCTGCCTCTTGAGAGGGGCCCTACCTTCTAAGTCAACCAGCTGCTTTCACACTAACCCATGGGCACCAAGGACCCCTTTGTAGTGGAATCTAGACCCAACTCTGCTATTAACTTGCTGTGTCACCTCAGGAGACTTTCTTGATCTCTCTGGGCCTTTGTTTTCTCAGCTCCTTAAACTCACGTTGCTCCCTTCCACCTCAGGGCCTTTGCACATGCCGTGCCATCCGCCCAGCATACATCCCCCTCCACCTCCACCCCTCTTTACCTGGTTAATTGCAACTCCTCCTTAGGGTCTTGGGTGAAGCATGACTTCTGAGAATTCCTCTGGGGCTCCCCTGGGCCAGGTCAGACCTCCCCTGCTGTGTACTTGACAAGATTCATCTCTTTCCTTCAGGGTTTGTGATTACAGCGCTGTGTGATGATTTAACTAACCTGTGTCACCTCTGCCAGACAGCCCACTTGAGGGGGGTCTGGAAGCCAGTTAGCACCGTTCCTATGCTCACACTCCAAGCCTGCCACATACATACAGCAAAACGCTGTGGTTATTAACTGAAATTTAAAAAGAGCTCTTAGGACCCTCAGATGCTGCTGATAGGAGTGTGAATTAGTACAACTGCTTTGGAAAACTGCTTGACCATAGTTTCTTAAATGGCATGATACATCCTCTAATCTGCTATTCTACTTTGAGATATACACTCAATAGAAATGAGTATATATGTTCTTTTTATATATGTTGTAGTCATAAGTGTGAGAAACCAGAAACTACCCAAATGTCCATTATGGTAGAATAGACAAGTAAAATGAGCTTCCATCATAACATGGAATAGTACACAGCAGTAAAAATGGACAGGCTACAGCTACATGCCACAGAGGGATGGATCATGCGAAAGTAATGCCTAGCAAAAGAAGCCAGACACAAAAGGGCATATACTATACAATATTAATTACAGAAAGCTCAAAATAGAAGCCAGAGTTTAGGAATGCGTGCATGCTTGGTGAAAGCATTATAAAGAAAAACAGGGAAGAAATAGGATGGTTATGATCTTGGGAGGAAGGGAGGGGGGTGATTTAAAAAGAGCACAGGGCTTCCCTGGTGGTGCAGTGGTTAAGAGTCCACCTGCCGATGCAGAGGACACAGGTTCGTGCCCCAGTCCGGGAAGATCCCACATGCCGCGGAGCGGCTGGGCCCGTGAGCCATGGCCGCTGAGCCTGCGCTTCCGGAGCCTGTGCTCCGCAACGGGAGAGGCCACAACAGTGAGAGGCCCGCGTACCACAAAAAAAAAAAAAAAAAAAAGAGCACAGAAGGGGCTCTGGGGTGCTGGCCAGGTTCTGTTTCTTGCCCTGGAAGGTGGTTACATGGGTGTGTGTTCACTGTGCAATAATTCCTCAAATTGTACATCTTTGTTTTATGTTTTCTTTTGTCTGTGGGTCGTGGGTTCCATGGAAAGACCCCCTGTGTCCCCCACCACCACCACAGATAATTACCTCTGGGGGGACTCCATCTGGACCACCCTGCTTTGGTTTATGCACAGAGAACATCTCTGCTATCCTGTTTAAGCAAGTTTTTTTCTACTTTCAGTGCAAAAAAGTCATATGTGGTGTGGGGTGTGCCCCTCTCTGTCCTATAAGGCCACAGGGGTCCAAATTTACATGTGCAAGAACAACCCAGTAACTTTTTGTCTTAACACAGAGGCCACCAGGCCAGAGGACACAGTTAGACCCTTTTCCTCAGACTGTGATAAGCAGGGGGGCTGGAGGGCAGGGGAGTTGATGGCCCCAGAGGAAAATAAAAAAGAAACTACAAAAGAAAGAGAAAAATAAAACCTGAGAAGCATTTTCAAGTTTCTAGCTTTTCAGGCTACCAAAAGACGGGGGATCAGCTGTCCTGGATGAAGGGTCAGATAACAGGGCTGGGCCAGGAAAAAGAACGAGGACGTGGAGCTCCGAGGTGGGGCAGCTGAGTGCCAGACCCAGGGTGGGCTGGCCTCCAATCCAGGAGAATTAGGTTGGTGGACTCACTGCTCCAGATCTTTTCCTACCACCCTGACCTCCATTTCTGTGCAGACAGGAGGGTGGGCCTGGACCCTACTCTTGAACCTGGGCCCTAGCTGGAGAGCAGAAACACCGTGATTTGTCATGGTCCTTGGAGCTTGAGGCAGGATATACC
Organism: Phocoena phocoena; assembly: GCF_963924675.1. Taxonomy (NCBI): domain Eukaryota; kingdom Metazoa; phylum Chordata; class Mammalia; order Artiodactyla; family Phocoenidae; genus Phocoena; species Phocoena phocoena. The sequence continues at coordinate 71,952,183 of NC_089231.1, forward strand.
AGGTCTGCCAGGGGCTTCCAGAAGTCTGGCTGATGGTTTTGGATTATTAACTCCTTGACAATGAACTTCATCCATCCGTTTAGGAAACATTTGTAAGTCTCCTACTTAAGATTCATTAAACAAATATGGGCTGGACTCTGCTAAGCATCAGGGATAGAATTAGAGTGACCAGCTGGTTTTGGTTTGCCCGGGATTTTCCCAGTTTAAACACTAAACATCTAAGTGTCCTGGGAACCCCTCAGTCCCAGGCAAACCTGGATTGCTGGTCCATGGTGAGCAAGATTCTGACGCCTGACCTCACAGAGCCCACAGCCCAGTGCAGGAGGCAGGGAATTACAAACCAGCACATCAGTGTTTTGGTGGAGGATGCATGGGGGCTGTGAAAGCCCAGAGGAGGTCTCTCATCCAGTGGAGGGTTTCCAAGAGGGCTTCCTGGAGGAGGTGACATCTGAACCAAGCCCTTCAAGAGGAGTAGGGTCAGGCAGGGCTAAAGGATGGGGGAGGGAGGAAGGCAGTGTTCCTGACGGGAGAGAGAGGCGAGAGACTGGTGTGTTTACAGAGGTGAATCAGGTGAACTGTGGCTGGAGGTGGAGAAGAGTAGGGCTGGGGAGAGAGCTAGGGGACCTGGAGGGGTAGGTCATGGATGACCTTTTGGGTCTAGGTGGTACCCACCGGGCATTTGGGAGACCTGGGTGGGGGTGGATCAAATTTCTATGTAAAGGTTGCCCGGGCTGCTGTATGGAGGGGGCACTGGCAGTGGGAGGTACGGGTAGGGAGGGGTTAAGCATGGCTATAAAGAGACTGTTGGGCAGGGCTGTTCATTAATCCTTCCACATGCTCAGGCCAAAAGCCTCGGAGTCACCTTTGTGCTTCATCTCCTGCGCCACATACGGCTTTCAATAAATGCAGCCCCTTCTCACCACCTCCATCCCCATTCCTGGCATCCCGCACCCTTTTTCTGCTTTTTCTCCACAGCTCCTATCACCTTCTAATCTACCATATGATTGACATATTTATTTGTTTACGCTCTGCTTCTTCCCTCAAGAGCAAGGTTTCTCAGCCTCGGAGCTGCTGACATTTTGGATCAGATAATTCTTGTTGGTGCTGTCCTGGGCATTCTGGGAAGTTTTTGGAGCATCCCTGGCCTCCCTATCCACTAGATGCCAGTAGCATCTCCTCCCCAGGAGGTGACAACCAAAAGAAACGTCTCCAGACATTAGCCAGTGTCCCTGGCAGGGGAAGGGGGCAACACCACCCCAAGTTGAGAACTACCGCACAAGAATTTCCGTTCTGTGAGCGCTGGGATTTCTGTGTCCTTCATCATTGTTTCCCCGGTGCCTAGAATGTGAAGCTTGGCTCGTTCATAGTGATGCTCACTGAACGTTCGTTGAATGAATGAGTGAGTGTGAGATGATGGGGACCTGAGCAAGGGAAGGGTTTGGGAAATAGTGAAGTGAATGGATCAATAAATAGAACTACCATTGTATTTATTATGGCGATGATCCCAGCCCTTTTCTTTATCCTCTCCGGAGCTCATATTCCTTCCATCATATGACAGAGGAGGGTCAGAAAGGTTAAGTGATGTGAGTAAAAACCCTGCAGGAATGAGTGGTGGAACCAAGTTTGAATCCAGGTCTTTAGGAATCAAGTTCAGAGTCTTTTCAAGTGTCAGATACTGTTATATAATAACAACTGCTGTTTATTGAGCACTTGTTACATGCCAGGCACTGTGCTTTGGATGGATCGCCTCGTTAAAGCCTCTGACAACATCGTGAGATGACTACGTCATCCTGTTTTTACAAGTGGGGATTGTGAGGATCAGGGAGGTGGAGTGAGTTGCCCAGAGTCACACAGCCAGGAGTAGAGCAGACCTGTCTGACACAGGAGTCTGAGGCTGACTCCCAAGCAGGAGTCAAGGCTGCATAACCCCTCCCCCCTCACACTTTAGGTAATGGCATCACCCCAAAGTGCTTTTCCTTTCCCTCTTGTCTGCGAAGGAGAAATGATCAAAGGATTCCCACTGACATGTTAAGTATCAAGGCTGCATTTCAAAGTGCCCTACAAGGAGACTTCGTAAATCTCACAAAGCCCCCTGGCCATGTGAAACCTCTTCCTCCTTCACCTAGATCTCCTGGCCTGGCTGCACTGGTCTGATGTGGAAGGCTGTGCTCTTAACCACTCTGCTCTCCTTCCCCTCTGATCAGACAGATTTCAAATAAATAATTTCAGGGAAGCATCATGAACGTTTCCAAGGGGAAATGCTGGCGTATTATGGGAACCTAAAGGAAGGAGACTCAGTTTATCTCAGGGGTTCAAGAGGGGCTCTCCAAGGAAGAGATGTGGATATGGGGATGGGAAGGATGAGTGGGAATCTATTCAAGGAAAGGCTCCTTCAGACAAGGAGATGGAGTGTCGCATCCTGTATCCTGCATCCGGTCCGCCTGTAGCTCCGAAGCAGAAGAGGGAGGAGGTGATGCAGAGAGGAGTGGGTGGGCCCTGGGTACAGTAGGTGCGTGCTTGGGAACCGGTCCTGGTCCTCACTTTGGCCTTCCCTTCGGCAGGCTCTCTGCCCATCCCATCCTGACCCATCCTGGGTCCAGAAGCAACACAGACAGCCCCCTCTTGGAAGTCAGGCCCCGAGCCCAGTGTGTCTAGCTGTGGCCAGGCCGAGTGGGCACGCTGGGCAGACCTCCGTGAGAAGCTCTTAAGAAAAACCCATTGTTGGAGTCATGAACTAGCTTCCTGCTGCAGCGGCGGGAAGGTCTGACGTCTGACTCTGGGTCCTCGCCTCATAAACCCTCCTTTGACCTGAGTTTCTCCTGAGATCGGGGCTCCTGGCCCCTCCATGGTGCTGTTCCTTCTCATCCCACCCCCAGGGCTCAGCCTCTGCTCCGCTGGGGCCCAGTGTCCACATTCTTCAAGGCTCCTCTGACTGTTCTTCACCGTATCACACACCATCTCCTAGGATTCTTGCTCCGACGAGGTCCCCCTTACTGGTTTACTGGTCTAACTACTGACCTGCCATCTACAGCAGCGTTTCTCCACCTCGGCCCTGTTGGCATTTGGGGCTGGAGAATTCTTGGTTGTGGGTGCTGTCCTGTGTGCACCGTAGGATTGGAGCACTGTCCAATGCCAAGGACACCTTCCCCTTTGACTGTGACAACCAATGTCTCCAGGCATTGCCACATGTCCCCTGGGGACAAAATCACCCCCAGCTAAGACCACTGGTTTAGATCAGTCGTAATGCGTTCCCTGAGAATTGGCAAATCGCTTCCCCCTTCGAAAGATAGGGGTTCTGTTAGCCAAGTAGAGGGAAGGGGATATATATAAGGTACATAAGAGTGTATGCTACACACACTGCTGTAGAGAGTTTCTTTCTTTTCCTTCCTCACCCCCCCACAGCCCCGCCTTCCTTTCTTTCACATTCCAACAAAACCTTCTTTACATTATTTACAAACACGGGCAGCTGGCTCTGGGATTTGACCCTGTGGGTGCAGTTTACAGACTTTTTGGAATAAAACAAGAAACAAAAAACCTCTCTTCGTTGAGGTAAAGTGTCCCCTTTAAGGCCGGCACTGTCATATTTGCCACCTTCTTGGTATAGTGTTATCTACGTAATAGATGGTAAATCCGTTCTTTTTAACTTTTTTACCTTTTTCCCCCAATTTTTAAATCGCAGTAAAACACACATACAATTTGCCGTCTTGACCGCTTTTAAGTATGCAGTCCCGTGTATTCAGTACAGTCATACTGTTGTGCCACCATCACCACCCTCCAGTTCGAGAACTCTTGGAGAAATTCCCCAGTTGCTTGGTCAGAGGTGGATGAACCAGGATCACCTAGACCCACCCTCTTAGTTTATATCTGGGGAAATTGATGATGCCCAGAGGGAAAGGGACTTGCCAGGAGACATTGCCAGTTAGAATCAAAGTCAGGATTAGAATGTAGGGCTCACTCTGCTCGGTGACCCCTTCCATGTGGCCCTCCCAGGCATCTCCCAGAATGCCTCACACACAGTCACCACATAGATATTTAGTGACCGTGCTGGCCAGGGACTCCACCGGGGTGCCCCCTGGGACTAATCCAGTTCCCTCTCTAATCTCTGGGAGTTTGGGAGATGAAAACCTACTCCAGAGGCTAATGGCCAATTAATTGCTTTCTTTGGCCAGATAACACGTCTCATCTTTTTTTCTAGAAATTGCCTTACCCCCCACCCAAGGTCCTACCTGTTCTTTCCAACAGCTCTCTTTACTCTCTCCCTGCCCTCCCCCTGCCCACACTGGGGCCAGACATCAGAAGGGCTGCTCTGTGATAAGAGCGCCATCGATCCCCTTTCTGGCCTCCTGGACCCATCTCAAGGTGTCTGGGGCACTTCAGTTACTCTCACAATGAGGACATTTAGCCAGACCCTCCTCCCCTGGGGGGCACAGAAGCAGAAACTGGAGGAAGAGTGAGAAGAGAAAGAGAGGAAACAAAACCCAGGAAAACCGCCCATTCCGAAGGCAACGCGCTGGGAGAATGAGGCCCAGCCAGCTCTGATTTCTGAGATTTTTTTAGGAAGCGCCTCTGCGTGGCTTGTTTTCCCCATTGGCAGGCACATAGGGGATGGCGCCCAAGGCAGGACAAAGTTAGAGGCCCCACTCAGACAAGCGAGGCAAGGGTCCAGCCTGTGCTGGGAAGGGTGGGGGCCAGGAGAACAAGGGTTCTGTGTGTTCGTGGGCACAGGGATGGGAACCACGGGCTCCCACTGGCTCCAGCCAGGCGCTGGATGCCATCAGAAATGCACGAGGCTGGACAAATACTGGGTCAGGCGGCACTGGTGCTGGGCAATTGAGACAGCCGTGGGCAGAGCCCTTTCAAGTGAGCTGCATTTGAGATAATGACGAATTCCCCCTCTCGGTGGCCAAGACTGCTTGGGATGAGAATGACTGCCAGGAATGAGCCAAGCCCATCCCAGGAGGCTGAGGGGAGGGCTTCGGTCTTCTTGCCCTGGGAAGAAGAACCCAGGGAAGGGGTTGCAAACTCAGATGTCCTCAGGGGCCAGGCAGGTGACCTAACGCAGGTCACGTGGGGCTCAGTTTACCATAGTTGATCGCTGAGCTAGGTTCAGCTCCCAGCCCTTCTGCTTGCTTAGCCGAGTAACCTTGGACAAGTGAGTTTAATCTTCGTGCCTCAGTTTCCCCATATAGAAAATTGAGTTACTGCTAGTACTTACCTCGCTGGGGTCATTGAGAGGATGAAATGAGCTAACACACAAAAGCACTTAGAACAAACTGTGCTGGTTCGTTTTATCGTTCAAGAGAAGCGGACCTGTGGGTTTGTATTCCAAAGCTCCAAATCATTAGCTGTTAGCCATGAACTCAAATTGGAAAATGAAATACAACCTGTTCCCTGGCTCTCTGCAGCCCACAGCCCATGGGCTGCCCTGGCAACCTCTGGCCAAGGGCTTTGGACAGACCTGGGCTCCAGTGCTGTCTCTCCCACTGCCTGGCTCTGGATCCTGGACAAGTGACTTAACTTGTCTGTGTCATGTTTGCATCATCTGTGGTCGCAGCAGAAGCCAGGGGGAAGCAATGTCTCACTATCATGAAGTGGGGAAATCGCAAGGGATGGTGCAGCACATCAGGGTTTGTGCCAGAGGGGAGCTGTTACCACCTCTAGTCCTGAAAAGGCAGAGGGCGAGAGAGGTGACAGAAACCTGGAGAAAAGTGTGTGGAGAGGGCCACCTGAGGGACCGTGGTCTTTGGTAGAGGGACTCAGCCAAGCCTGGTGGCCCCACAGGGAGAGAGTGGTGCTGGGGGAGGGAATGCCTTGACCATTTTCTACCCACCTTCTCATCTCCTGCCCTCGTATTGGCCAAACCCAAGTGGAAGTCAGAGAGCCCGTTGATGTGGTCCATGCAGACCACCGCAACTAAGGCAGAGAGCAGGGTGGAGAAGGGGAGGAGTCAGTGTGGAGGGGCGAATGAAAGACAGGTGATGCTACCACCTGCCTCGATTCTGGAAGGCTTTCCTCAGCTAGCAAACGTGTGATGCTCAACACACAGATGTGGCAATAGGCCGAAAGTGTTCTCATTGTTACTGAAGGAGGGAAGGCAGGGGCACTGGAAGGGAGACTGAAGGATCCCTCTGGGTGTCCTCAGCGTATGTAAGCGGCCCCTTAGAGATGTTGAAGGGTGTATGTGTTTCCTATTGCTGCTGTAACAAATTACCACCAACTTGATGGCTTAAAATAGCACACATTTATTCTCTGATAGCTCTGAAGCTCAGAAGTCCAAAGTGGGTCTCACTAGGCTAAAATCAAGCTATGGGCAGGGCTCTGTTCCTTCTGGAGGCACTAGAGGAAATGGTTTCCTTGCCTTTTCCAGCGGCTAGAAGTTGCCCACATTCCTTGGCTCATGACCCCCTTCCATCGTCAAAGCCGGAAATCACATCACTCGGGTCTCGGCTTCTGATGTCCCATTTCCTTCTCTGACTCTGACCTCCGGCCTCCCTCTTCTAAAGACTCACGTGATGACATTGTGCCTCTTGGATAATCCCCATCTCAAGACCCTTAACTTAATCGTATCTGCCAAGTCGCCTTTGCATGTAGGGTAGCAGAGCCACAGGTTCTGGGGATTAGGATGTAGACATCTTCAGGGGTCTCAATTCTGCCTACCATGAAAGGGATCTAGCAAACTTCTCAGAGGGAAAATACCTTCCCACTGCCATGCCCAAGAATTCAAAATCCCCTCCATTAGCCTCTCTTTTTCAGACGAATGATGTTCCCAAACTCCAGCATTTCTTGATCTACCTTCAGGGGTTTTCCCAGAGCTGCATGTTTCTCTTTAAATGAATCTTCCATCAACTCACTATTTTACTCAGCTTCATCCTAAGTAATAATACATGGAAAATCAAGGTTCGATGTTCACTTATAAATTTTCTAAGTATTCCCATTAAAATAATTACAGAACTATTGACATTTTAAGGAAACTTGAACCTTATGTGAACCACCTAAAAGTACCTTATGAAATACTATGGAATACTATGAGTGTGTGTATCCCACATGGCGGAGAACTCTGGATTGCCACAGGAAAGGGCAAATAGGTTTCCTAGATGGCAGATATGCCCTGAATCCCAGCCTGCTGCCTGCACAGTGATTGCATTAGTCAGGGTTCTGCAGAGAAACAGAACCGAGAGAGACAGAAACAGAGACAGAAAGAGACAGAGATTTATTGTAAGGAGTTGGCTTACTCAATTTCAGAAGCTTTGAAGTCTCAAGATCTGCAGTCAGCAGGCTGGACACCCAGGAGAGCTGATGGTGTAAGGTCCAGTCTGAGTCTGAGTCTGAAGGCAGAAGACCCATGTCCCAGCTTGATGACAGTCAGGCAGAGAGTGAATTCTCCCTTAGTCCACCTTCTCATGTCACATCTCCTTCTTTGACTCTGACCCTTCCACCTCCCTCTTCTAAGGACCCTGGTGATGACGTTGTACCTGCTGGATAATCTGGGATAATCTCCCCATCTTGAGACCTTTAACTTAATCATAGCTGCAGAGTCCCTTTTACGTGTAAGATAACAGAGTCACTAGTTCTGGGGATTAGGACATGGACATCTTTGGGGGTCTTAATTCTGCCCACCACGAAAGGGATCTAGGAAGCTTCTCACAGGGAAAAAAAAAAAAAATCTTCCTACTGCCATGCCCAAGAGTGGGGGCCACCCATATTGGGGAGGGCAATCTGCTTTCCTCAACTACCAGTTCAGATGTTAATCTCATCCAGAAACACCCTCTCAGGCACACCCAGAGTCATGTTTGACCAAATATCTGGGCACCCAGTGACCCAGTCAAGTGGACACATAACTTTAACTGTCACAATGCTGTTGTGGAAGGAACTCAGAGGGGAGTGAAGAGACCTGGGTTTGGGATCTGGATCTGTCTGTGACATTAGCCAAGTCTCATTCTTTCCTGGGGCCTTGGTTTCCAAATCTGTATGGTGGGGACAATCCGATCCCTAAGGTTCCCTCCAGCTCAGACGTGAAATGGATTTGCCCTATGCCCATCGGTATGTTAGTAATCAGACACTGGAAGATGAGAAAGGCCAGTTTTGACATGGATTCCATGGAATATGGCGTACAGTTGGCAGAATCGTAGGGATCCATCCAACCCAGGACCAGCGTTACTCATTCTTCCTGGACCTCACCTAGCACCATGTGCACACATAGATTGTGGCTCTTAGTGGGGAGACTCTTTTATTCAGTCTTGTAGCCATCACACCAGGCCTGGAATAAGGACTCGGTATATTCTCTGGTTGTTGAATGACTGATTGACGGATAGAAGAAAAGTCAGTATGATGTGTGGGATAGTGTCAAGAGGTCCATGTGGGCTGAAATGTCCCTCATAGACTGGAAACCCCCATAAAATTAGTGGTGAGCATATGGGCTCTTTGAGTCCTGCAAACCTGGGTTCAAATCCCAGAGCCACTGCATAGGAGCTACATGACCTTGAGCAAGGTACTTCACCTGTCTGAGCCTCAATGTTCTTATCTGTTCAATGGGGATAATGACAGAACTGAATTCATAAGTTTGTGATGAGATTGAAATGAGATAATCTATGCAAAGGGCACAGCCCAGTGCCTGACACATAGTTAGTGCTCCATAAATATTAAAAATGACAGCTATTAATGTTGCTATCATCCTGCCTTGCACATTGTCTGGGGAAGATGTAGATGATCCATTAAAAGCCCATGCTTTTCCCAGGCCATTCAGGGGATGTAGGGGACTGTTGTTGACCCCATATATAAGAAGGCACGTTAGGTTCTTTGAAATATACACTGACCGCCCTCCCCAATACAGGACACCCTACCCCATCGTTCTGCATCAATGAGCCATCTGTGCTGTTCAAATATTGTTCAAATGTAATATTTTTGAAACTATTTTTAAGATGCTTCCTAAATGCTTGCCAAAACGCTAACAATCCCACGTGAACCAAAAATATAATTGTTCATTGGTTTTGCATTGTGGGAATGGATTGTCAGATGGAGATACCGTGAAGGCAGTTGATTCAGTTCATCACAAAGAGGAGGCGAAGATGTGCTGGGTGCACACCTGGCTCTGCCATGTTCGCCCAGGTAACCTCAGAACAGTCACTTAGTATCTCAGAGATGTTTCCTCCCCTGCACGATGGGTTACTCATAGGTTAACCGATCGGGTTGGCTCAGTACCTTGTAAGCCCAACCAGTAGTAGCTGCTAAAACTGTTTAAGAGGATACTTATGAAGTGACCTTCGTAGATGTTAGTTTCGTCACAAGCTGGACCCAGTAGTAGAGGGATCAGTGGATGAATTTTGGATGGATTTGAGCAGAGCCTTTCTAAGAATGGGTTGCAATCCAGCCCTGTCTGTGTATTTGAGGAGACAGCACACTTAAGAATTTGGTTTGACGGATTGCTGAATTCCATTGAGGTGGGAAGGTGTGGGTTGTGGGTATCAAGGAATCTATTTAAGGCCACAAATTCAGGTGTGCCAGAAGCATCCACTTTCTTAAATCTCTTTAAGTGAATTCAAATTAGACTTGGAGTCTCTACTGGGTTGCAAGAAGCTTAATTTTCATCATTACTGGGTCTGCCTGGTCACCATCAAAACCCATTCACCTATCCTGTTTCCTCCAAGTCTGAAAACTGCTACTTCTGGGCCAAGCTTGGAACGGGAGAATCTGTGCCTAGATCGGTATTTCTGGCATCAAGGGTCCACCCACTCCCCTTGGGGCTCTGCCAGGACTTATTTGCGACCTCTGGCCTGGTTCTCTGTCACAGAGAAATTGTTTCCTCTCCCCCAGCCTCCTCCCCAAGACCCCTCTGTAGGCCCATCAATGAGCTTTCAATAGCGTTTGCTAATAGTTGTAAGACTGAACGAGGCCCCCAGATGTTTCACTCTGGCTTGTGATGTTTGTTTGTTTATTTAATTAATAGACTTTATTTTTAAACATACAGAAAGTGCAAAGAGGTCCTATATACCCTTTCAACCCACCCCCATGCCCCCTCTGCCCAGTTTCCCCTATGATTACCATCTTGTATTAGTGTGGTTATTTGTACAACTGATGAGCCAGTAGCGGTACATTATTATTATTACCTAAAATCCATAGTTTACATCAGAGTTCACTCTGTGTTATACATTCTGTGGGTTTCGACAAATGTGTAATGACATGTATCCACCATTCCTGAATCATGCAGAATAACTTCATTGCCCTAAAAAATCCCTGTGCTCCATCCCTCCCTCCCTCCAACCCCTGGCAACCACTAATCTTTTTACTATCTCCATAATTTTGCCTTTTCTGTGTTTTTTAAATTAATAATTTAGCTTCCAAGATTTAAAAAGTGAAATATTTTATATAAAAACCCAGATGTTCAATATCTCTCCAAAAATTGGAATAGCCCAGGTAACTCTGGGCTGGAGCTGAGTACCAGGTGCTGCCCTCTCAGAGGGTTGTGGGGTCTCCCATTCCTTCTTCTGCATCAACTGACATGTGACCCCCATTCTCTTCCTTGGCCCCTGTAGGCATTTGAGTTTGCGACCACCCTCTGGCCCCCTACAAAGAGCAGAACAGCCTTTGACTCATGGACTGCTTCTATTTCCTGCCCTGCAAATATATCCCTGAGGCCCGGTGTCACAACAAGATCAGATACCTGCTTGAAGTGGGGAAGAGAGAAACATATAGGGAAATCACTCACAAATTAAACCCTCTGAAAATTGTCCTGTCATCCGTGGGAGGCTCATCTGAGGTCATGCAAACACCCAGCTGTAGGGATGTCTGAGGCTGGAACGAGGTCAGCCAACATCCTACACTTGGCAAGTTTCTTCTGCGTTCTCTGCACAACCTGAACCTACCAGTTGTCTGAGGTTGTGGGTCCCGCATGGGTTACATACAGTGTCCTTCAGTGGCCGCCACGGCATGGGTCAATAATTTATGCTAATGATGCAATTGACCCTACTGACCTCCTTCCGGGACCGTGTCAGGGAACTGGACACCCAGAGATTAAATTGCCCCTGGAGTGGGTGGGGGTGGTGGTGGAATGGAGTGGGTGGTGACGAGTGCACGGGGAGACCGTAGGAGGTTCAAGGCCAGAGCATCACCTGCCAAGACACAGCCAGAAGTGAAGACAGCCCTTTAACGTGGCTGCAGGGTTTCACTTTGGGGAAGAACCCGAGTCTCCAAGCAGCGAAATGCGAACCAGAATGTTGTGAGGGTGCCCCCAGCCTTCTGCCTACAGCAAAGCCCCTGGATGGTCCTTCTGCCCAGGGCCTCTGGGACAGACTGAGTAGTCAAAAGAGCACTAGAGGCAGAGTGCAGTATCTGCCCCTTCAGTGCTGTGTGGTCTTGGGCAAGTTGCTTCGTCTCTCTGAGTCTCCATTTCCATCTCTGGCATGTAGACTCACACACACACACACACACACACACACACACACACACACACAATGAAGGTAGTAATAATGCTTGTCTCACAAGAGAATAAATGGGGTTGTCATATCCCAGGGGGTCCTCTATATCTCCTCCCCACAACACCAGTATCTTGTCCCCTGCCCAAGTCATCATACACAAGTCCTTCCTCTTTTTTGCCCTCTATATTTATCCCATCCACAGCAGTTCATTTCTTTTTTTGTTTCATTTTCACCCACTCTCCTGTTGAAGAACACGTGGGTTGTTTCTCCAGCTTGGGGCCGTAGGGAACAGAGCTGCTGGGAATGTTCTTGTACAAGCCCCTTGGTAGATAGAACACTCATTGCTTTTAGATGCGTGCCTGAGGACGGAATCGCAGGGCCGTGGGCTAGGCAGATGCTTAGCCTCAATAGACCCTGCTGGTTCTCCAATCTGGAGCTCATCTTAGAAACGCCTTCCCTGCCCGAATCCGCTTTCTCTCCAGAAGACCCATCTTCCATCTCCATACTGCAGTGGTAACTGGAATTACGAGACAACCCAGCCCAGCAGAGCATCTTCTGACTCAGAGGTTTGGGGTGGGTGGGACATGGGAGAGGATGGAGAGGAAAGAGGGGCCCACTCTCCTTTCCACTCGGGCCTCTTCATTCTTTGTTAGACCCTCCCGTTTGCTGAGTTGATGAGACAGAAGTTTGGGGTTCATACGACGGTGTGGTAGAGACATCTCCCAGACTTAACTCATCAGCACACCACCTTTGTGCTTTTTGCCGCATTTGCTTATTTGAATTGACTTACTTTTTAAAAAATGAAAACCGTTTACTTAAGAAGCGAACTTACCTTAGAATGTAAAATCAATATGACTTCCCCTAAATAGAGGTTAATCACTATAAATGCTAAAAAACAAAACAAAACAAGGTTGATCAATTCCAGCCAGACGCTGTTAGTGGCTGGGGACTATGAGCCTGAGACCTCTCTTGTACCTGTAAGGTACTCATTCCATGACTCTGATCTTGGTATGATCATGATGGGGACATCTCATGAATCTTATGGCTGGCAGTGGGAATGAACGCCCAGGACGCTCCTGCATTGCGATTCTGTTAGGGCTTCCACTCCTCTGCAGAGTCATCTGTTAGCTTCAGCACAGCCCTCTGCCATTCTGGGGGAGTGTTTATTGCCCTTGGAATCCTGCCAAGGTTAAGTGGAGAAAATGGTCCTGGTGAAACTCACTCGCTTGGTCATTTGCTCACAGATGCTCAAAGTAAACCCGTCCACTGGAGGGTAAACAGGATCTACCCAGGGCACCTGCTATTAGAGAGGTGGTGACATGTTAGGGCCGGGGGTTTCCATGACAGACCCACCTGAGTTCCAAGTTCTTTGAGAACTCTCTCAAAGAAACAAATTTTCCATTAGAAGCCTAGTGATGTAACAAGATTGAAGGCGCTTCTCCCCCCAGCCCCACCACCTCTCTCTCTCAACTTATTCCCAGTGCTGTGTTGCCTGAAAATAACAAGGTTGGAGTCAGAGTGATGAATGGGGCAAGATTGACTCCGCACTAATTTTGCCTGGAAGCCATAGCTATTTTGGGCTCTTACTGAGCCCTGGTTTAGCTTAGCTGGTTAGAGAGCAGGGCTCACAAGGTCAAGGGTATAAAAAAGGAGCAGAAACATGGGCCTGGAGGCAGAGTCCTGGGGCCAGATCACGCTCTACCACTTTCAACCGAGAGTCTTCAAGTAGGTCACTTACCCTCCCCCAGGCCACTATCTCCCCATCTCCCCCAAGTGTCCTTTCCTCCTGCCCCACCTCCTTCACCAGGCACCCCCTACACATCTCTCAGGTCACAGCCTGATTTCTCACTTCAAAACTAGATTGGATGCCCCTCCATGTAATTCTTAGCCCCAGGTTCCTGGGTTCAAGTCCCAGTTCTTCCAGTTTCTCAGTGAATGACTTGGGCCGAGTTTGTCAGCCTCACTGTGCCTGTTTTCTCATCTGTCAAATGGGGATAATGTGGGTAATACCTGTCTCATGGGGTTGTTGCAGTAATTACATTGGGTGATTTTTGTAAGCATTTAACACAGGGCTAGGTTCAGTAAATGCTAGCTTAAAACAATGATGACTGAAATTCAGGCAGAATATTAAGCTAGTGAAATCAAGCTTCTGCTCTCTTATCATGTAAAATACACAAAACTGGGGTTTCGTTTCCTTCTCTCCTCTACCTCACTATCTAGAAATGTGCCTGGTGTACAGCAGATGCTCAGTAGAATATGTTGAACAAATGTCCCAGTTCAGCATGTTCTAGGGAATCCCCCTAGTTCTGTTGAGAGCCCAGAATTGCATGATTAAGTTATCTCAGGTCTCACCAGAAATGTCAAGTTTGCAAGGCCAGCGTGAACTGGGAGTGGGAGGCTTCCTGTATAACAGTTTGAGCAGTGCTTAAGTTACTTCCCTTCTTTGAAATTCCATTTTCTACTCTCTCCAGTTCCCACCCACCCAGAGCCTTGAAATTCAGGAAGATCCCACTAACATGCAAATACCTGCGCATAAATTCATTATCACCTTGGTGTCACTGGCTTTAAAGAATTAATTAGAAGAGCAGCCTGGGGAGGGGATCAAGACACTGGGCTGATAAACTTTGTGGAGTCAGGGGTGGAAGAATGAAGAAGTCATCAAGAGGCTACCTCCCTGGATGAGAGGAAAGGCAGCCAGAGAGGGCATCTTTGGTTCTGCCCAGACCTTGACCTATAGCAACTCTATATAAACTTGGTTGGCAGTAGTGCTAAGAATAAATAAATAAAATACCCCATACAAGGCCCCCTCTGTTTGAGTGGCCCATTAAAGACCCAAGGGAGGTTATTTCACTTGGCGTCTTCCCCCACGAGTGGCCAAGAAGCCAAAGTTGGAGGCTGCTTTCCTGAGCCTTCTTTTTTTTTTTCTCAATGAGCAAATTCCATATATATTTATCAATACAGTAAATCTCAAAAACATAATGCTATATAAAGAGACAATGAAAGAAATGAGATTGAGTTATTTGCAGTGAGGTGGATGGACCCAGAGGCTGTCACACAGAGTGAAATAAGCCAGAAAGAGAAAGACAAACACCGCATGCCAACACATATATACGGAATCCAAAAAAAAAAGTGGATCTGAAGAACCTAGGGGCAGGACAGGAACAAAGACGCAGATGTAAAGAATGGACTTGACACGGGGAGGGGGAAGGGCAAGCCGGGACGAAGCGAGAGAGTGGCGTGGACACATATACACCACCAAACGTAAAATAGATAGCCAGTGGGAAGCAGCTGCACAGCACAGGGAGATCAGCTCGGTGCCCTGTGACCATCTAGAGGGGTGGGATAGGGAGGGTGGGAGGGAGACACAAGAGGGAGGAGGCATGGGGACACATGCACATGCATAGCTGACTCATTCTGTTACACAGCAGAAACCAACACAACAATGAAAAGCAACCACACTCCAATAAAGATGTCAAAAAAAAGAGAGACAATGGTTTTTTGATGCTAAGTAAATACTAAAACCCCCGAATAATACATATTTTTAAATTAATTAATTAATTGATTTTATTTATTTTTGACTGTGTTGGGTCTTTGTTGCTGCGTGCCAGCTTTCTCTAGTTGTGGCGAGCAGGGGCTGCTCTTTGTTGTGGTGCGCGGGCTTCTCATTGCGGTGGCCTCTCTTGTTGCAGAGCACGGGCTCTAGGTGTGTGGGCTTCAGTAGTTGTGGCACGCAGGCTCGGTAGTTGTGGCTCTCAGGCTCAGCAGTTGCGGCTCACGGACTCTAGAGCACAGGCTCCTGAGCCTTCTCGTACTGGGAAGGAGAGAATAAATTCCACAGGACCTGTGGCGGGTGACTTCTTTTTCTCTCCCCAAAGGCATTTTCAAAGCTGTGTGGTGCAGTGTTCTTTGGCCAAAGAAAATACTCCTGGGAGTGTGTGTGTGTGTGTGTGTGTGTGTTTCAAACAAGAATTATCTTTCAGCCTTACCTCTTTTTGGTTGGATTTAACCTAACGTATTGCTTAACCTGCTTAAGAAACTTGCTCAAGGTAGGCTTGGCAACTCTGTGCCCGTGAACACTGTGCTTTGTGCTCAGAATACACATGGGGAGGTAGAAGATGAGGGTGAGGATAACAGTGATAACATGGATGATGATGATGATGATGTAACTGATGATGACCGTGATGGTGAGGGTGGTGATAACGATGGTGATGACGGCGACGATGATGGTGGTGGTGATGGGACAGAGTCTACTGAGCATGTACTATGTGCCCAGCACTCTTCGAAGTGCTTTCATTCACTTTACTAATTCATTTAGTCCTCACAACCACCTTATGAGAGAGGGTCTATTATCATTGAATCCATCATTTGCTCGTTGTGTGGTGCTGGGCAAGGTATTTCATCTCTCAGAGCCTCAGTTTCCCCATCTGTAAAATGGGGAGAAAAATAGCATTTCTCTGTAACATAGTCAATGTTTGACATAAGTGTACAGGAGATAAAAGTGACACTTATAGTTCCTCATTTGACACTCCTGCCAACCCTGTGAAGAAGGAGGTATTAGATGATACCAATGTTACAGGACAGTGGGCAAGTTCTCCCAGTTAGGAGTGTCTGAGCTGCGGTTCAAAGCCAGGCGTAGACTCTCAGTCTTGTTGGCTTGCAGAAGTTGTTTCTGCAGGGCTGTTTCTGATCCACAGGATTCCTGGGCTTAGGCTGGGTTCCGAGGTCCACAAGAGCCCAGATTGGCTCAAGAACAATCTGGACTCAGTCAGCCCCCAGCAGGGCCCTCAGAGGGGGTGGCCTGGAGCTGCCCAGAGGGTGGGGGTCGGGCTGGAGGTCTTGGGCACATGGAATGAGTCACCTAGTACCTAGACTAGTCTGGATGCCAGAGAAACAAATTGTTCAGCTCCCCTCCCTCCCACATAAGGAGGCCATGGGGCAGCAGCACTGATGCTTCTTGACTTGGAGTCTGATGAGTCTAGATAGTTTTTCCAGCTCTGCAAATCCACAACAGGTATCCAGCTCTCCTGAGCTACACCATCCACTATGGTGGCCACTGAACTCTGAGATGTGCAGTATGTGTAAAATGCACACCAGATTTTGCAGTCTTCATATGAAGAAAAGGAATATAAAGTATCTGATTGATAATATTATTTTATATTTCTGTCATGTTGAAATGACAATATTTTAGATATATTGGGTTAAATTAAATATATTGTTAAACTAATTTCACCTGTTTCTTTTTACGTTTTTTAATGTGGCTACTAGAGCATTTTAAGTTATGCGTACGGCTCATATTGTGTTTCTCTGCTCTGAAGCTTATAGTCAACTGGGGCGACTTAACAGCTTGGTTAAGAGTTTCAGCCCTAGAGTCAAACAAACCTGAATTCAAATCTCCAGTTAGCCCCTAAACAGCTGTGTGACCTTGGGTAAGTCACTGCCCCTCTCTGCGCCTCAGTTTCCTCACCTATAAAGGAAGGGTAATGAGAATATCTGCCTCATAGGGTTGTTTTGTGGGTAAATGAGAGGTGATGTGGACAGTAGTGAATAAGATGCCTGGCACGAGGTGAGCATTTCATAACTAAGAGCTGTTATTGTTGTTCCTTTAGCTGATATCAGCTAACCCCACAGAGCTCAAACCTCTCCAGACCTAAGAACTGACTTATTATTCCTCCCTTCTGTATTTGGAAATATTTTTGTTTCTCAAATAAACTTCATGATTTTAAATAATTTTTTTCGCTAAATTAAAAAAAACTATCAGAGACACTGATATTTACTGATGAGGAATTCTGCTTGTCTTAAGAATGGACTCTAACACTGAGTCAATCCACTTCCAGCCAAAAAACAGCACAGAGTTGTACATTTTTGAGGATTAAAGTATAATTTCTAGGGTTTTGGAAATCCTAAGAGGTCCCATGGACCCCTGTGGTACCATTGGGGACCTTTAAGAGCTATGAGAGGGAGAGGAGGAGCATGATATCTTTCAATCTCCTCATCCTTATGGACAGAGGAACAGATGAGCAGAGAGGTTAAGCAACCTGTTCAATGTCACACAGCAAGTTGGTGGCAGGTCATCTGGCTCCAGAGTCTGTGCCTGGAGCCACTTGCCATACTGCATCATCATACCCAGTCATCACAAAAATACTATAATTATTTCTTTTTAAAGATGAGGGGAAAGGACCAGAGAGGTTAAGTCATTTGTCTACCACCACACAGCTGCAAGTGGCAGAAGTAAAATTCAGTACCTGGTATGTTGGGTTGAAGAGTGTGCCCCCTCCCCCAAATTCATATCCATATGGAACCTCAGAATTGGACCTTATTTGGAAGTAAGTGTCATTCATTAAGATGAGGCCACAGTGGATTCAAGTGGGCCCTAATTCAATGAGTGGTGTCCTTATAAGAAGCGAAAACCGAGACACAGACACACAGAAAGAATGAATGCATGTGAAGATGGTGACAGAGATTGGAGTGATGTATCTACCAGCCAAAGAATGCCAGAGGTTGCCAGCAGCCACCAGGAGCTCTGAGAGAGGCATGGAACAGATTCTCCCTCAGAACCTCCAGAAGGAACCAATCCTGCTTCCTGCTGACACCTTGATTTGGAACTTCTGGTCTCCAGAACTATGAGAGCCTAAATTTCTATTGTTTTAAGCCCCCCAGTTTTGGTAATTTGTTATAGCAACCCTAGGAAACATCCACCAGGCATGACATGCTGGCTGCCCCTTTACTGTGAAAGCCCCATCTTGTTCCTGGGAGCTGTCGAGATGTGCCCTCCTCCTGTCCCCAGACCCTCCCACCAGCCTGCAGCAGCTGCTGGTCCTCGAAGTGGCTCCACAGGCTCTGGGCTGTGAGAAAGGCTGGCTGTGGTGCAACTGTGCCATTCCGTCTGCTCCTTGCATTGTGAGCTCTTGCAAATTACTGTTTTCAGTTGAAAAGAGGCTCCACGGAGCTCTTCAGCTGCTCAGCAGGAGCCGTGGATGCTCTTGAATTAACATGGAGAAGCAGAACCTTCTATGGCTGATGGCCCAGGGGGTCCCCCTTTGTCCTGTCCCTCGGTCAGGCCTGGAGGGACAGTGGTGCCTCTTGGTGTCTCCCACAAAGGCAGTCTCTGTTGAGACTCTGAACGCAGAGTTGCCTGTGTTCAGCATGTCTGTTGAGAAGGGGTCAAGGGATGCTGAATTAGGCTCTGCAGTTTCCAGGGGTTAGCAGGCTTCTGACTCCTATGGTAGAAGGGCCTGCATGGGCCACTTACCTAATTGGCAGCCTGTCATTGGTCAGCACACACACAGTGGACCTCTATTTGGTCCAATCGGGCAGGAGGGCATTGAGGAATAACCAGCTCTGGCTTGTGTGTGTGTGTGGGGGGGGGGGGGTGGGGTGGGGACTGTCTGGGATTCAAACACCCTTGCTTTGCTGGGTGTTTTGATGTAAACTCACCTCTCCCTCTGGTTTCCACCTTATCTGGGTCCATTCTCCCCATAGCCTATTGAATGTATCTATCCAACTAATATTTATTGAGCTCAGGCCATTTTCTAGGCTCCAGTAAGCACTTTACAACATTATTCGTTTAATCTTTACAAAAATCCTGTCCTGTATTATTGTCATTGTCTCCACTTTACAAATGCCAAAATGAGCCCCCCCCACCCCCACTTGCCTGAGCTCACAGAGCTGGTAAGTGGCCAAGTGGGATTTGGATGCTGGTAGGTCTTGCACCTAAGTCCGCACTCCTTACTCTATAAATCTTAGCAGATTTTCTGCTTTTCAACCACATTCCCTCCCCCATGCATCTAACAATAGATGCATGTATCTGCATCTATTGTTGAAAAACAACCAGAGCTGGATAGTAGTTGAAAAGCAGATTTTATTCAGGACTATTGCAATGGGAGAGAAGAGACATCTGGACAGAACCAGCTCAACTCTGAATACAGCGTGGGCAAATGGGCATTTATAGCTAAAAAGCAAGGTGGGGTGGGGGGGATCAGTGGATGGAAAATTATGAAAAGCAAACATCAGGAATAGGGGAGGATTCTGACTAAACCAACCTAACAGGATTAGTGCTGAAGGCAGACCAGGTGACCTGACATTACCTGGGATTGGTGAAGGGTGAGAAAACCTATTAGATTTAGCAGGTGATCAGAGGTGGAGCGTGGGAATTCTGCTAAACTGACCCAGCAGAATTCTTAATAAAATTGGACAATGCAGAGACACCTATGTGTAAAAGAATTCAGGGACGCCTGAGTAGAGTTTGGTTAAGGAGGGAATCACTGTCACTATTTGTTCCCCATCTCATCCTTAAAAAATATTTAAGGCTGCAGCTGCCTTAAATGGAGTGTGATAATCAGAGACTGGGCCCTGGCATCGGACATCTCTAGGCTCAAATCCCAGCTCTACCACCCACTAGCTCAGTGCCTCAGTTTCCTTACCTGGAAAATGGGGATAATCATGGACCTCGATCCCAGGGCCAGGTGAGGTGATGTGGGAACAACCTGACTCATCGTGCAAACCCGCATGGTGGCCAGAGTCTGATTGCGGGACACTGTCCGCCAAACCAAGGCAGCTGGTGGCCGTCAGTATCACTCGTGCTGCCGTGGTTTGCTCATCCCACAAAATGCCTTTGAGCCTCCAAAATGTGCATTCTAGGCACTACGGAAAGAGCCAGGGATGCAGAGGTGCAAGAGAGAGTGTCAGTGCTCTCTTTAGGTGGGTCTTGGAAGGCAGAGGGATGCTGAGTTGAGCTTGCTTGTGTGTATCTTCACGCGTGTGCCAGTGGTTCTCAAGCAGGGGCGATTTGGCAATGTCTGGAGATATTTTTGATCGTCACGTCTGGTGGAGGGATGCTGGTAGCAGAAGCCGGGGATGCTTCTGAACAGCCTGCAATGTACAGGGCAGCCCCCCTCAACAACGAATCATCCAGCCCCAAATGTCAGTGGGGCTGAGGCTGGGAAATGCTGGTGCACGCACAAGTGATTTCGGTGAGCACTTTTATCGCCTTTGCACAGAGACCCCAGGGCTCCCTTGGAGTGGGAGGAAATGCATGCCTACCTAAAGCATCCTCCTTCAGCCTGCCCTCTCCCATCAGCTGCTTCCAGCCAGATAATCAGCCCTCCCCACGTTTAATAGAATCCAGGCTGCTGAAGCAAATGTAAAAACAAAACCCCGTGCAAATGTGTTTTTTTGTAAACCCAGCAGGGGGTGGCGGCTGCCTGCAGAGAAAGTACCCTGTGGCTGGTACTTCTCAGAGCAAAAATAACCCTGAATGTGTTCCTGTTCTGGGAGCAGAGCAGACAATGAGATGACAGTCACGACGGGAACCCACGTGCTCATGGGAGCTGTCCCTGCCCTGGCTGAGCCATCCCTTCCCTCCAGGTGAGCATCCCAGGGGCCTGGGATGAGAAGTGAGCAGGTGTTGATTCTCTTGGAAGCATCCCTTCCCTTCGGGGCTCAGCCAGCATTGTAGGAAAAAGCACAGTGGGTTGGGATATTTTTTTTTAACGTTTCTTACTGAGTATCATTTGCCTACAGTAAAATTCACCCATTGTAGTTTATAGCTCTGTGAGTTTTTAACAAATACATTCAACCATGTAACAAACCACCAGAATCAAGATATACAACAGTTCCTTCACCCTCAAAAATTCCTCTGTGGCCCTTTGTAGTCAGTCCCTCCCCTGATCCTAGCCCCTGGCAACCACCAATCTGTTTTCCCTTGGCCTTTTCTAAAACGTCATGTAGATGAACCATATAGCCTTTGAGTCTGGCTTCTTGCACTCAGCATAATGCCTGGGAGATTCATCAGTGCTGTCGCAAAGACCTATCAATAGTTATTCCCTTTTTATGGCTGAGTAGTACTCCCTTGTATAGATGCACCAGACTGGAGTTGTGGGGAGAATCCTGGGATCCTGTGCATCAGAACAGAGTTCTTTTGAGATGAGGAAAGAGACATTTTCCCCCACAGATGATGCATTTGTGAAGTTTGTGCATGATAAACTCTCCCCATGGGTGGATCTGCTGGTTCAGGCCAGGCCCGTGCAGCAGACCTTGGCTTGGCAGATGGCTGGCACTCAGTGAATGTTTGTTGAATGAATGAATGAGTGAGTGAGTGAGTGAATTGTAATTAGAACTGCCAGGGTGAGAGGGAACAATAAGTAGGAACCAGAAGAAAATTTAAGGTAGGTTTTTGTTTTTGTGTTTTACGAAGGAGAAACTGAAGGCACAGAGAGGGTGATCCACTTGCCCTGGGCCACACAGTCATAGAATGAGCTTGAAAGATGGGGCAGGAAGAGGAAAGGAAGGGAGAGACCAGGCTTGCATCTCCACCCGGTGCCCTGCACGGGGCTAGGAATTTCAGTCACGAGCCTCCTTCCATTTTCAAAACTACCCCAAACCAGCTACCTACTTTGCAGGGCCCACTACAGAATGAAAATGCCCCTTGTCCAAAAATTATTATGAAATTCAAGACAGTGACAGAAGACAATTAAAACCAAGTGCAGAGCCCTGTGGGACCACACAGGTCACATGCCCTTGAAAATGACCCTGCAACAATTTCAATTATAGATGAGGAAACCCCAGCTCAGAGAGGCGGCACATCTCATCCAGGACACCCAGCCTGTCTGCAGGGGTATCCACATTCAAACCCACAGACCTTAGTGATCATCCAGTCCACCCCTTCACTGAACTAGCCTTGCTGGTGAGCCCCATGGATCGAGCATCCGAGCACCCTGGCAAGTCCAGCACTTTGGGCGGGGAAGAGGGGAGCTTCCCTCCCCGCAGGGCCCTGGCTGCTGAAGCCTCCAGCGTCAAGCCAGCTCGCCTGCCTCCCTCTTCCTCCTGGAATGAGGAAGGTCGGTAATGAGACAGACCTTCCTCTCTCCCACCCTGGCAGATTTATTCCTGGGGGTGTGTGGGTGGATGTGTGTCGGTGGGGGGATATTCTAAATTTAAAGACATCATGATAGCAGCGACCTATTAATGTTGGAGCTGGGGAGGCCCCTCTTGTAGAAGAATCAGAAATAAGTTGAGAGATAAGGTGCCTCCTCCAGTTCCAACTTCTGCCCCAGGCCCACCCCGCCTGGCTCTGTGCCCGCCAGCCCTCCGGAATGGGGTAATAACAGTCGGGCACTGACTGGCGCCAGATGCCTGTGGGCGACCTTGAGAAGTGGCGTGTTCCTGCCCATTTTACACCTCAGGAAAAGGGAGGCTCAGAGAAGGGATGTGCCCTCCCAAGGTCTTGACTTATAAGGTGACAGAGCTGAACCACCAACATAGTCCAGAACCCACGTGCCTTCAGCCGTGCTGTAGCTGCCTGGGTTGATTCAAACATGAAGTTAACTGTAATTGTGATTATGCTGGGACCCACAAGTGCGCCTGACCCCGAGCTAAGCGTTTTACACGCGTTGCTTGAACTAACCCTCTAAACAACCCATGCAGTGGGTACTGTCATCCTCGTCCCATTTTATGAGTGAGGAACCTGCAGCTTAGAAAAGGTGAGTGGCTTCTTCACGTTCTCAGTGCTAGTAAGTGATGAAGCCAATTCCAGCCCAAGTCTAACGGACATCAGAGTGTACATGCACTCTCCATCTCTTTCTCTAAACCCCAGCTGATTGTGAAAAAAGAAAATGCAGATAAGCCAAGTGAAAAAAAAAAAAAAAAACTACTCCTACACCTACCCTGCAAGAGGTACCATCTTTATGTACATTGGTGAGTTTCCATCCAGCTGTTTTTCTCTGCCGAAGGGGAGGTTCTTGCTCCCAGCACATGACCCTTGGTGTTCTGTAATTGCTGAGCAACTTAGAGATGACAGGAAGTATATAATTCATGGGTGCATCTTTCATCCTGGTCGCTGGAAGGCAGCGAGGCATGGCTATCTCCCAGGGAGAGTTTCAACCTCGACATGGGAGGAGATGGGATCTTAGGGGCTTAGAACACAATTTCAGAATCAGAGAACCTGCCAACGTTGAAACTGACCCTGGAATCCCAGCACAGAATGCTAGAAGTCGGGGCTCCTAGTATGGAAACTTCTAATAGTATCTTTTGAAAGAGCACTAGGATAAAATCTAGAATTGAGCTTTAGAATTGGAGACTGCAACTTTGAAAAGCTGGAGTCAGATGGGTCCAAGAGTGGTGTTCTGGTCCACTCTTTGTTTATTCACAAGGGCAAGATCTAGAACAATGTCTAGGGACATTTTGCATTGCCATAACTGGGGGGTTGGGGAGTTGTGGGAGGACAACACCGGCATCTAACGGAGGGAAACCAGGGATGCTGCTTTAACATGCTACAGTATACAGGATGGCCTCCCACACCCCTGCCAGCAAGGAATTATCCAATATTCAGAATAGTGGTGCTGAGGCTGAGGAACTCTGGCCTAGACTTTTGAAGACATGTGCTGGCTTACGCTTTTGACAATCCCAGGGGCTAAGAAACTATGTTTGGTCAAAGCGAGAAGCTTCAGCTTCTTGTTTTACCTTCAACACTAAACATGTTTCTTGGGCAAGTCACAGAGCGCCCTCTGTGTCTCATCTGTGAAGTGGGCTGAAGGATTCTTGCCGCGTGCTGTAAATGGGGATGGACCAGTAGGGATGGGTACGTATGCATATGTGCTGTGAGGGACGTGGGGGATGCACATGTTCACACACGCGTGTCTCGGTTGGCACCTGCACCTCTGTGGTTGTGTGCCCCCTCAGCGGTGTCCAGATGGTGAGCCAAGAGGCTGCCGTGTTGGTCAGTTTCTGGCAGTGGTTGCCCGCGTGGGATGGGACATCTTTCTGTTGGATGCCAGAACTCCTTGGGCCACGGAAGGACATGGTGAAGATACCCCAGGGGTCTGGGGACCCCTATGCCTTCTAGAAGAGGTTCACTTCCCTCATTCCCAGCTGAGGAGCCCCAAGAAGGGTGCCAGCTTACCGAGCAGACTCCCTAGAGAAAGGCCCCTGGACGTGAGGGCTTCTGAATCAAACCACTCACCCTGCAGAGGTCAGAGGAGGGCACTGTTGCAGGAGGTTATGATTAACATCCTGGAGTCAGACAGGCCTGGGTTTGAGTCTCACTCTGCCGCTCCCCAGCTCTGCCTTCTGGTGAGTTGGCTGACCTTCCTTACCTCGACTGCCTCATCTGTACAGTGAGAATAAAACCAACCTACCGAACAGAGTCACTGGGGACAGTCAATGACACAGTTTAGATGGAAGGGCCTGGCACATAGTAGGTGTGCAATAAATAGTGGTTCATCCACTTTCCTTCCTCCCCAGGTAAGGTGCCAAGGCTTAAGGTCTGGGTCTGGGTAAGTCACTGGATGCCTGTGGGGAGTCCCTCCACCTTACCCTTTAAGCCTCAGTTTCCCCATCTGTCAGTAAAGAAGCTGGCCTGGGGACTGTAAAGGGTCTTCCCTCCAGCTCTGATGGGCCCTGAGCCTACCTGTTCGTCCTCCTCTGAGTCAGCTGCAGGGGGCCGGTGACCCCTCCAAGGGCACTGGGTGCTCCATGCTGGAAGAGAACTTGAACCCGTACAAGTGGGCTGTGGGCAGAGACCCCTCCCCCAACACATATATACACACACATACACACCTACACACTGGCTTAGACAGAAAAACTAGACTTGCTTGATTGGAGGGTGGGGACAGTGGTTCTTGCTGGTGAAACCCCTGGTGGAAAATTCCTCTCTGGGAAGAGTTGCTAATGAGAGCTGTCACTATTCCTAAATTAGAGCTTAAACCTCCATGGCCAGCATGGAGCCTGCAAGCGGCAAGTCACCCGTCATGGTAGGGTGGGAGGTGATGGGGGCTGTCAGGGAGAGGCATGGGCACTGGGAAGAAACCTGGAACTAACTCAGCCCTGGCCTGGCTGTGTGACCCTGGGTAACTCTCTCAGCCTCTCTGAGCCACTGAGGCATGGCCATAAGCCCACGGGGGCAGGGAGGGTCCTTAGGGGACTTCTCTTCCACCCTCCACGTTGTGTACCAGAAGAAACAGGTGTGGGTCACACTGCAGTTCAGAAACAGTCCTGAGCAGAATCCATGGCCCCTGCAGGATGGGATCCTGCTCCCCAGCCCCTACTCTCTCCACTCTGACCCCACCCCTGATTGAAGTTCCTGGGATGTTTGGGGCCCTTTCCCACCTCGCAGTCTGCGTTGTGTCTTCTCGGCCTGCAAGAGTCTTGCCCCAGATCTTCCCATGGCTGTCTCTCTCTCATTTTTCAGGTCTTGGCTCAAATGCCTTCTTCTCAGTAGGTCCTTCTGTGGACCTATTCTCTCTCAAATGAGTTTTATGGACCTACAGGGAGAAATGCACTTTACATTAGGATCCAGTATACATGCACACAACTAAAGCAAAAGGTTCACAAAATCATACTCCTTACTGCATGTGAGTCAGGAATGATTCACTCTGTTCATTCCCTTCCATCCCATTCCTTCCCCTCCCTCCTTCCTTCTTCTCTGTTCTCTGCCACCTCCTGTAGGTCTGCCCCTGTAGGTAAACATTCTGCCTGGAACCAGTAGAGTCATCCATTATGTCCCCCAGACAATTAGCAGCCTATTAAGGACCTCTATGCAAATGTGCACTAATTGACCCACAAGACCGCATCTCCTGGAGGAGGAGGACTCCAGATGACTTAATGATAGGGATTTAGGGCCTTTCTTTAGAAGTCCCTGTTGGGGAGGAAAGTGATCTGGGCTCAGAGAAGGGCTGCCAGGCGCCTGACAGGGAAGACCAGTGGATCGGGTGACCCTTTCATCAAACCACTGGACAAGGGGAACTGTCATTTTATCATGACCTTTATCCCCTGCCCCACCCCTGTTCCTTCCTGCAACTCTTTCCCTTCTCCCCAGCTCAGAGTTTAGATGGCTCACTGACATCTACTCCAGTGGGTCCATGCCTTTTCAAGTATATAATTGCCTCCCCTTTTTAAAAATTGACTTTACTTTTTAGAGCAGTTTTATGTTCACAGCAAAATTGATCAGCAAGTACAGAAATTTCCCGGACATCCTGCTGCCCCCCACCCCAGACAGCCTCCCCCGCTATCAGCGTCCCCCAGCAGAGGGGACATTTGTTACAATTGATGAACCTACAGTGACACATCATTAGCACACAAAGTTGATAGTTTACATTAGGGTTCATTCTTGGTGTTGTACATTCTATAGATTTTGACAAATATATAATATGTATCTACCATTGTAGTATCATATAGAAGAGTTTCCCGACCCTAAAGATCATCTGTGCTCCACCCATTCATCCCTCCCCTCCTAACTCCCGGCGACCACTGATCTTTTTGCTGTCTCCATAGTTTTGCCTTTTCCAATGTCATATATTTGGAATCATACAGCATATAGCCTCTTCAGATTGGCTTCTTTCACTTAGGAATATGCATTGAAGTTTCCTTCATGTATTTTCATGGCTTGATAGCTCATTTCCTTCTAAAACTGAGTAATATTCCATTGTCTGGATATACCACAGTTTATTTATCCATTCACCTACTGAAGGACATCTTTGTTGCTTGCAGGTTTTGTCAATTATGAGTAAAGCTGCTATAAACAGCTATGTGCAGATTTCTGTGTGGGCATAAGTTTTCGACTCCCTTGGATAAATACCAAGGAGCATGATTGCTGGATCATCTGGTTAGATGATGTCTAGTTTTTGTGTAGTGTACCTTTGAGGCCTAACTGTAGCTAACTCTTATTGAGTCCCCTTGGTTAAGAGTGCAGGTTCTGGAGCCAGATTGCCTGGGTTTGAACTCTGCTCCACCATTCCTAGCTGTGTGACCTTGCACAGGTGACTTAACCTCTCTGAACCTCAGTTTTCTCATCTGCAAAATAAGGCTAACCAATGAGACCTTTCATATAGGATTGTTCTAAGGATTAAACAACGTAATATGTAGAACAGTGCCTGTCACATAGTAGGTGCTCAATAAATATTAGCACGTGCTATGTATTTTAAACACATTAGCTCATTTAACCCTTATACATTCCCAATGAGGCAGAGTAGATTGGTCCTGTTTTACAAGCGAGGAAACTGAGTCTCAGGCCACTTGCTGAAGATCACACAGCCACCATGTGGCTGAGGCAGGTTCAAGCCAGAAACGTCTGACACTAGATATGACCTCTTTCCATGTTTCTCACTATGGCTCAGCCTGATTCCCTGTAACAAGTGATGATAGCCATAAAGTTTGCCCATGGAGCAAGAGGCACTGAAGTCATTACCCAGGGAAACAAAATTTTAATATTTATTTATAATGGGCACCATATGTTCCCTCTGATTTTTTTATTTAATTACATCATGGCAGATGGCTGGATGTTAAAGGACTTTAAGCTAATGGCACTTTACCTTCTCATTTATTTTCTCGAGTTTTGGGAAAGACAGATGAAAATGGACATGGATGGTGAGCTGTGAGTGCTGGGCGGTGGCAGGTGAGTCTCTGCCCAGGAAACCAAGGGAAGGGAGTGTAGGGGTTCTGGAGACTCTTCCTGGGAGATAGGTGAGGATGCAGGAGGCAACACGTCCTGTGATCAGGAGCCCGGAGCAAGGTTCCCCCTGTGTGCACACACAAATATGTGGAATCTTGGATGAAAGCAATCCCCTTTTTTTTACCCAGGAAGTAAGTCTATACGTACAGAAGTGCCCATTGCAGCTTTGCACAGAGTGGCCAAAAACTG
The DNA here is from genome assembly GCF_963924675.1 of Phocoena phocoena. NCBI lineage: Eukaryota > Metazoa > Chordata > Mammalia > Artiodactyla > Phocoenidae > Phocoena > Phocoena phocoena. Next base: position 71,980,224 of record NC_089231.1, read on the forward strand.
GAGAAAAGAACACAATATGTCCATCCTGGGCACGATGGGCTCTTTACACTATAGCGCACCCATGAGTGGGAGGGTGTGTCCTGCAGGGGGTTCACACACCAGGTAGGGGTGCGAAATTCTTCCCCAGCGTTTGTTGGGGTAATTAATTTCTGGATTCCTAAAGACCGTGAGTGAAAGCCACAAGACTGACAATTAAAATGGTATTTCTCAGACTATTTCATTACCTCTTTCACTGGCCAAGTGACTGGTCCAGGAGCAAGAAGGATGAGAAGGAACTTTGATTTAAAGGAGTGGGGGGTTCATTTACCTGGAGATGAAGTGTTTGAGGGATGTCTCCAAGCTCAGGAAGCTTCCTTCCTTTGAGGCTGGGATTCAACTGAGAGATGCAGAGTGTAAGAGAAAGGGCTAGCTCTCTTGGTGGTCTGCTCCATGCGTGCCATTACATCATGACATTGAGACTTAGTTCTGCACTTGAATTCATGCCCCACTTCTTGCTCTCTGTATGTGTGAGCAAGTAACTTAATCTCTGTGAGCCTTAGCTTCCTCATCTGTAAGATGGGTATAATCATGCCTACACTTCACATTCATGAGAGGTCCTATATTGCCTTCCAGGAATCTGGTTAAGATCTACATTTGGGAGGTTTAGCATAGCACGACTTATTTACAAGGAATGAAAACTGGAAATATTTTACACATCTAATGATAAGGAAAAGATTGGATAACTCAAGATATATTCCAAGTAATGGATTGCATGAGTAAGTAGTTTATTTAGGTGAAGAGCACGCTAACCCCTTTCCTTCCCTGAGTGGGCAAGGAAGACAGGGAAGGGAAAACACCAAATAGAGTGTGGTGCTGTCAACTCAGTTACCACTCAGGGTGACTGAAGCTGGGGAAACTCAAGGAGCCTGTGCAAACACAGCCTCAGAGTTATTCTATCAGTGGGGTTAGGGAGCTGGGGCATTTATACACCAACTCCCATCAGTCATTCATTGAGGCTGTGAATTGAATGCCATTCCAAATGGCATTTGGAAGTCAACTCTATAGGAAGGGCACATACGGTATCTATTACAGATCTACCAGACTGGCAGAAGTGAAAAAGGGTAACAACATTAAGTGCTGATGGGAATTGTAGCCATAGGCATGTTCATACACTACTGGGGGGAGTTGTCACTACAGCCACTTTAGAAAACAAATCAGCATTTCTCGGGGTAGTCATAAGATGCTCTCACGGTAGGATCCAGCAATTTCACTCCTAGGTATATACACGCCCTACATTAATTCTTGTACACATATATCAGGAGATAAGAACGAGAGTGTTTGCAGCAACCAGGGAGGGGATTCCATTCTGCCCAAGCCATATGAGCTGAGAATTAATGATGAGGAAGCCCTGTGAAGGAAAATGGGATCCTTATACCAGGAAAAAAGGGGCGTTGGGAGGCAAAACCACATATATTCTCTACAAATCATAATAAGAGGTAACAGGTGACACTTTTACCTAATAATTCAATTTAATATTTAGTCCTCACACCAACACTATGAGATAAGTACTATTATTTCCCTCATTTTATGGATGGGGAAAGTGAGATTAATAACCATCTCAAAGGGTTCTAGTGAGGATCAAGTGGTGCAATGGAAATAAGATACTCAGCACAGTGCCTGGCACATAGTAAATGCTTAACAAATACCAGTGATTTCTGATATTGTTATTATTTGGCCTGGGCTCTCGGTTTCTTGGAGAAAAACTGAAGAAACTGAACTGTCACAAACCGGTTTCTCAGCAGTTATTTCTTGGCAAGTTTGGATGGTCAAGGGGTCAGCTGGTGCCTGGGCTTATGCCCTCAAGTCAAGTTCAGGGAGTTGTGGAGGGAGAGCCGGCCCCTGCCCAGCCTCCTGGGCTTCTAGCCAGACTAACCTGCTCCCCAGAATCTACGGCCCCTCCCAGGGAGGGAGCCACGGGGCAGGTTGCACCTCCTGGTCTCCCTTCCCACAGGGCAGCTCTGCCCTGTCCATCATTCTCTTGGCAGCTCGGCACCCGAGGTTCATTCTGGTGCTAAAAATAGGCTGTGTTTAGACACTCCAGGGCTCCGGCTGGAAACACGAACTACAGTAACCAAATACTGTCATGCCCGCAAAAGGGGGCCTCTCAGCCTCACCCTCGTGGCAGCTCACACTACCCTGGAGGCAGGGTAGGGGGCATCCCCACTTTCAACAGATGGGGAAACTGAGGCTCAGAGGGCGGTCTCACGTAAAACACAGAGATATGAAGCAGTGACAGCCAGCTTTTAGTGAGTGTCAACTCCGCCCCTATGGGTTATCTCCTCAAGGCCTCCCTAAACCCCGGGAGGGAGATTCTATGGGCCGCCCACTCTGCAGAGAGAAATCGGCAGCTCAGAGAGGTGAAGACACCTTCCCGACTCACACCCATAGGTGACGGGAGAGAATGTTAATGTGATTCTGGCTTCCAGCATGTAATGAACAAACAGAAACTGAGAGGTGAAGGGGCTTTCTGGAGGCCAAGCCATGCCCCCTGCCCAGGGTTGGACAGACACAAGCTGTGGAGTACGGGGAACCATCACACCTGCCTTGCAGGTTGCCAGGAGGGAGGAGTTTGTGAGAAGATGTTTGTAAAACCTTTAAACACAGTGTTCAGCCTATGGTAGGTTTTCAGCCAGTGGCAGTCAGCTTCATTCCCCAGTTCTGTCTGGACAGACAGAGGCCAAGAGAGATTAAGAGAGACTTGGAGAGAGAGAGAGGGAGAGACAGGAGAGAAAGGATGATGGATGGGCATGAGAGAGAAAGTTCCCTGGGGGAAGTGGGGCTGTGGCTCAGTGGGGGCCCCTGCACCCCAGGACCACACAGAGCTGCCTCCACAGCGCCCTGAATTTACGGTTCCCTTAGGCTGCCACACGGGGCGTTTGGCACATGGCATGGACCCATTGGTGTAGGTTTAAGCCACAGGGAGAGGTCAGTCCTCTGAGTCTTCTCACTCATTTTCTGCACTAGTGTTTCTTGGGGACCTACTGTGTCCCAGAGACTGGGGCTGACACTGTGAGAGCACAGGTCGGGTCCCACTTACATAGGGCTCAGATTCCAGAGTGATCTCCGTCCAGGTGACACCCCCCCCCCCCACCTCCTGGCACTGGCAGGATGGTGTGGGTGACTCGTCAGAAGCCCCCTTCCCCCGCTCACTCTTCCCACCACTGCTGCCTCAGTCTCTTTCTGCTCCCTACCAGCTTCTAATGAGCTCATTATCCTCTTAAAACCCATTTGGCACCCACTTAGAGGAAAGATGTGTTGAAATATAAAAGAATGAGAAGGGAACAACAAAAAAGAACTACACCCAGAAATATCCTCAGAAAGACAAAAAGCCACAGGGAACAGAACAGCTGAAATCTTTGCTGTCTTCATGCCCGCAGCAAATGTGCTGCTGTAGCAAGTGGCTCTGATGGCAGCTCACATGTGCTCACGAGAGGGACAGTGGCCGGAGGCTTTTCTTGAGCACCTACTATGTGCCAGGCAGTCTTCCTACAATTTTTAATGCAATCCTGCCGGCAGTATTTGCGGGGCGGGGGTGGTGTCAAGCTTCTTACTGTCCACTCCCCAGGAAAGGAGCCTCAGTCAGTGAGAAGAGGTGTCTTGCCCCAATCACATAGGTGGCGGGCGGAAGAGGGAGGGTTTGACCCCAGGTCGGTCTGCCTCCAGAGTCGATGCTCTTGCTTGCCTGTCTCTGGAAGGGCTGGTGTCCCCTGCCCATTCCCTTGAGGGCTGCTGGCCTTTTTTCATCCTGTCCCAGCTGCAGAAATCTCTGCCATGTGTGTCATCTACATGAAATACCGTGGGGCACAACCCACTGCCTGGAGGTTTTCTAGCTGATAGGAGACTGGTGAAACTTCAGTTAGAGCACAGTCCAGACTTCTGAGCTTGGCATTCAAGGCTCCCCATGGTCTGACCCCACCCAGCGCTTCCCTGCATTCTCACCATGCCCTAAGCTCCTTGGCTGCCTCCACCCCAGTGCCCTGCGGGCCGCGTGTGCTCTTCCTCCTCCCTAAGGTGTCCTTCTGCTGTTCCTTCACACAGAAAGCTGACTCCCCTTGCAAGACCTGCCAGCTTAAAGACCCCTCCTGGGAGAAGCCCTTCAGGGCAGCTACAGTCCCTCACTTCTCTGGGCTCCTGTATTCCAGGGCTTCTTACCCCGGGGTCCAGAAACCCCTTGACATTGTAAGCCAAAATCTAGGAGCTTATGTGCAAGGGCTCTTTTCTGGGCATATGTCTGTAGTTTTCGCCATATTCTCAAAGGGATATAAGTCCGGAATAGGCGTGTGGTTAGGAATACAAGCTGTGAAATCAGATGGGCCTCGGTTCACAATCCAGCTGCAACTTCACAGCTGTGTGGCCCTGGACAAGTTGCTTAATAATTCTGAGCCTCATTCCTCGCCTCTGTAAAGTAGATACAGATCTCCCTCATTGAATTGTTATGAGGATGAAATCAGAGTATGTAAGCATTTAGAGCAGTATCTGGCACATAATAAGTGCTTGGTAAACATTAGCTATTAATATTAATTGCTGCTCTATATCACATATACATCTACTATGGGATTTATCATTGTCTATGTAGTATAGTGATTTAGTATAGTGATTGTTTAAATTGCTGGCCCCCTCAGTAGATTCTGAATTCTCTGAAAGCAGCAACTCTGAATTATTTATTTCTGCATTCCAAGCACACATACAGTAGGCAAGCAACACATGTTGTTAAATGAATGGAAGAATGGGTGGATGAATGGATGGGTGGAGAGTTGGATGGATGAGTGGGCTGCTACAGTTCAGATGAATGGATAGATGGATGGATGGGTGGATGGATTAATGAAGAGATTAATGATGAATGGATGGAGGGGTAGGTGAATTGATGGATAGATTAAAGAATGGATGATGGATGGGTGAATAGATTGTGACTTGACAGATGGGTAGGTGGACTGCTGGATAGATTAAAGGATGATGGATGGATGGATGGATGAACACATAGTTTGACCCCGCGAGAGCATGGATTTGGGGCTGTTTTGTTCATTTAATTATTCCAAGTGCCTGCAACAGTAGCTGGTGCATGTAGGTGCTCAGTACTTAGTTCCTGAATTAATAGGATGGCATATGGAGGGACACTGGACTCTACCTTGAACCACAGTTAAACTCCCATGCTGCTATCTGGATTGGTAGGGGCTGTTACCATTCAAATCACCCACTGGCTGACAGCTGAATTCTTTGCACTGGCCAAGATTGTCATGAGGCCCCCTGCTGGTGGTAAAATGAAACAACATAGGCCAAGTGGAGTCTTCTATTTTCTAATTTAGATTCTATTTTCCTCCTGGCTGATGATTCTGAATGTTGACTCATAAAGCCGTGGTTCTCAAACCTTTGTGCTCATTACCGTCACCTGAGGGCACCTTGTTACACCTGTAGGTGTCCTCTTCAACCAGAGATTCTGGTTGGAGAGGTCAGGAAACTTCATGTTTAACCAGGCTGCCAAGTGTTTCTGAATCAGATGCTCCTCAGACCACACTCTGAGGGACCCTCAAAGGATGAGCCACTGCTGGTCATTGGGAGGCAGTGGAGATGGGCTGCTGCTTCAGGGGCTGTCTCTGGATTCCCAAGTGATGCCCAGACCATCACTTGGAGAAAGAGTGTCAAAAAGGCAGGGGTTCAGAGCTGCGGTTTTGTGTTTGGACCATCCTGGGTTCAAATCCCACCTCCACCACTCACCAGCTGTGTGTCCTCAGTTTCCTCATCTGTAAAATGGGAAATAGTTACTTCCCACAGGAACATGGGGAAGAATCATTAATACACATAGAAGGCTTGGCACAAAGCAGGGCATACCAGAGACACTCAATAAATGCTGAGTGAATGCGTATGTTGCTAAATGATTCTGCTTTCCTTCCTTCTTTTCTTCCTTGGATAGAAGAGAGGGGCTATGGATTTGATCTCTCCCATTACAATGTGAGCCCTGTGAGGGATGGGACTGTGTCTCTCTGGTTTACAGCTTTACTTCCAGCACCTAGGACAGTGCCTGCTACACAGTAGGTGCTCACTAAACATTTGTTGGGAAAAAAAATGAATGAATTTGATCTGGTTCAGTAACAGCCAGGTCCAGCAGACAGTTCAGCAAGGACCTAGGAAGTACTTTTTGGCCTTGAAGTAACCCACGAATCAGTGTATATTTGACAAATATGCAGACGTGTGGGGCATAAGAACCTGTGCTTGTCCAAGATAAAGCTTGCCCTCAAACCAGGACCCAGTAGGATTCGCTTCTACCCAGCACTGCTGGGTGCTTTGAGCCGCTGGTTTCCTCCCCTCTCTGACTCTGCATCCCCCCTTGAGAATGTTCAAGAACGCTTCGAGTTCTGGCCTCTATGAGGAGATTTCTTATGCCTGTACCTGTGCTGTTTTGCAGGTGACGGCGCTGAGCCCGAATGCTTAACCGGATGAAAGCCCGCTAGCTTCTTTTTCTGCCAGGTGGGCACACAGAGCGTGGTCCCCAGCTGGGGAAGAGGCCAGACACGGCCCTCAGTGAAATAATCCAGCCCCTACAGGCCTGAGCAACTGAGAAAGGGCGAGAAGCGAACTCCAGCTGCTGGTGAAGCCTCACAAAATCCTCCTCCGATTGCTATTTTCAAAGTTCTTTGGGAACGCTGAGGCAAAGAACAAGATGTAGGAAAATGGGACCAACTCCTGCGTGTCCCGAGCCTCAGAACCCCTTTCATGGCCCAAAGAAGCTCACCTTGGCTCCGGGAGGGCTGGTGAACTCTGTCCTCTATTCTCTTGGCTTCAGCCAGGCATTGGACTTGCCCTCCCGCTCTGATCTTGGCAGTCACCTTCGCAGACGGATTAAGACTGAAGACCCCCAGGGACTGCATCCCTAAGGGAAGCTTGAGAAGCAGAGCCCTGCCTCCATTCCCTCCCTGGATCACACCCCCCAGCCCCCAGCGGAGCCAAAACGATCCAGTCCGGAATGATCCCGCTATGGCCAAGCTCTGGTTCAAATTCCAGCGGTACTTCCGCAGGAAACCTGTACGTTTCTTTACCTTCCTGGTGCTCTACCTGACAGCTGGGAGCCTCGTCCTCCTTCACTCTGGTTTTGTGGGTCAGCCTGCTGTTTCCCAGAACCAGGCCAACCCCGTTGCGGGGGCCCCAGCGGAGGGCGCTGAGCTGCCCTTTTTGGGTGACTTAAATCTGGGCAGAGCCTTCCGGGATACAGGTGAAACCTCGAGCATCGCCCGCAGGTATGGACCCTGGTTCAAGGGCAAGGACGGGAATGAGAGAGCCAAGCTGGTGGACTACGGGGGAGCCTGGAGCCGGGCCCTCAAGGGGAGGGTCATTCGGGAGAAGGAGGAGGAGCGAGGTAAGAGGGGTGAGCATCTGGGCTTGGAAGGTGGCTGAGGAGAAGGGAAGGGGGATGATGATGATAATAACATAATAACAGCTGCCAGTGTTCAGTGTTTAAGAGGAACCAGTCATCATACATGCAAGAGGTTTCACAGAGGAGAAAATTGAAGCTCAGAGACATTGAGTAGCTTGCCCAAGGTCACACAGCTTGTAAACAGCCAAGCTTAGATTTGAACCCTGAATCTGTCAGAGTCCAAAGTCTGACCCTCCCCTGCAGGCTTTTTTAGCCCTTGTTACATACACTTGAAAATCAAAACACCTAGCATCTACTGAGCACTTACTAAGGGCCAAGTACTTTTCTAAGCACTTGTCATGCATTGAATTATCACCACAACTCTGTGTGACAGGTGCTGTTATTCCCATTTTAAAGGTGAGGAAACTGAGGAACCGGAGCCCAAGTTTACATAGTGACAGAGCTTCTGCTCCACTGCATTGCTTCTCAGTTCACTTTGCTGGATCTCTCAGTGATGGCACTTGGGGAACCTCATCACCCTGGGCATATTTCGTTGCATTTTCTTAGCCTGTCACAGTCCAAAAGGGCTTTTCTTGGGCTTCCCTGGTGGCGCAGTGGTTGAGAGTCCGCCTGCCCGATGCAGGGGGCACGGGTTCGTGCCCCGGTCCGGGAAGATCCCACATGCCGCGGAGCGGCTGGGCCCGTGAGCCATGGCCGCTGAGCCTGCGCGTCTGGAGCCTATGCTCCGCAACAGGAGAGGCCACAACAGTGAGAGGCCCGCGTACCGCAAAAAAAAGGGCTTTTCTTCGTAAGTGCATTACCTCATTTGATTTTTACTACACTCCACGGACTTAAACAAGGAATATGGACTTATGCCCAGTTAACAGACGTGGAAACAGGCTTGAAGAAGTGAAGACTCTTCTCCAGGGCCACATAACTGGTAAGTGGTAAGTTCAAATCAGACCCATCTGACCTGGATGCTCGCTCTATGACTACCTCCCAGAGCAGCCGACGTCTCCCCATCTAACTTGCATTCTGGGGAGGACCCCACAACCCCTGCAGTTCATGAGATTAATATGAATGGATGTTTCCAGAATCTGGGACAGATGGTTTAGGAGGATCTACGACCAATCAGGACAGAAGGAAAACCTCCCTAGCCCTTGTGTTCCCTGCCACGTGTCACACTTCTGCTGTGATTCAACCTATGAAAAACCCCTTCTCCCACCGCGGAAGGAAGCAGGACTAATGGAGGGGACTCATCCCGGGGAGCACATTTCCCTGCTTCAGTCCCACCCTGCACCTGGCTCAGGAGCATCCAGAAGACCCTACCGTCTCACCCTCAGGAATTTCCTAGAATTCTGCCTCTTCGAAAACTTCACAGGGAGGTGAAGGGGATTGTGGGAGGTGGCAGAATGGATTGGAGGACTTGGATTCATAGTCCAGGTCCACTCCAACCAGCCGTGTGGTCCAGGCAAGTGGCTTTACCTTCTCATGCCTCAGTCTTTTCATCTGTAAAATGGGAATAATGACCCCCTCCCCGCCAGGTTTCTCCAGAGAGTTCAATGAGACATGGTTATGGAAACACTTGGCACACTGCCTGCACACAGTAAATTCTTAGGGATGATCAGGAAATTCTTGTGAATCTACCTGGGTAAGGGACCCCATCTTGTAGGCACAGTTGAGGTGTGAGGTGCTACACTGATGGAGAAATCATGATGTGGGTTCCCTCTCTACCTTCTCCAATCAGTAAGCTTCGTCTCACCCCAGCCACACCAAACTCCTTCTGCTACTTTGCAAACCCCAAAGTTTGCCACAAGCCTGCGCCTTAGGATATGCTCCCATCATACTTGGGATAAATTCCAGAGTCCCCACCATGGCCCACCTACCCAGCCTCATGTTATAACGTTTCCTACCCCTCCTCACCACACACTCCTCCCCGTTGTCCTTCTTGCTGGTCATTGAACACACCAAGTCTTATCCTACCTCGGAATCTTTGTATAGATAGTCCTGTCCATCTGGGGTGTTCTTCCCCGTATCTTTGCATGGCTCCCTTCCTCCCTTCCTCCTGGAACTCAGTCAAACCTGGCCACCCTGTAGAGGTCTTCCTGGACTGTCCTAAAGTAGCACCACTTTGTGCCTGGTCGGGACCAGGTTCCCCAGCTCTATTTTTGTCACAGTACTTACCGCTATCTGAAAGTATCTCGTTTTTACTTGCTTTCTTGTTTATAGTCTGTCTCTACTACTAGACCGTCAGCTCCAAGAAGGCAGGGATAGTGCCTGTCCTGTCACCTCATTCTATCAGCACCTGGGACAGCACCAGGAACAAAGATGGCGCTCAGTACCTACTGGTTGAATGAATGAGTGATTGGATGGACAAATGAATGAATGACCAGCCCTCTGCCTGGAGTGTCTCCACAGGCTTAGCTCTACTCTTCCTCCAGATCTCAGCTTAGCTCACCTCCAGGAGATTGTCCCTGACCCCACCTCCAGGCTTGATCGAAGGTTCCTCTTCTCTACTCCCTGTCATGGCTCTTATGTGAATGGTAATTGCCTGTGTTTATCGAGGTCCTTTGGTAGAATATGATTCCCTAGTGGTGGCACGGTTGATTTATCCAACGACAATAACAACATCCCCCCATTTGTTATGAGAATGAAATCCCGCTGCCACGAGTAATTATTACCATTTCTTGAGCACCTGCTTCATGCCGGTCACTGTCCCACTTGCTTTTCATATGTTATTTGCATGGAATGATATATGTAAAATGCTTATTACATCTCCTGGTTTATAATAATAGGTCACTTAATAGTTTCTGCTGTTGGTAGTCGAAGTAATCGCTAAACATCTATCGAATGGTCATTATTGGCTAGACCATGTTATAAGTGCTTCATTGCCTTATGTAATTATCACAACAACTCAAAAAGTTAGAGACTATTATCCTATTTTACAAATGGGAACATTTTAAACTCAGGGAGAGGTCACTTACCCCAGGTTACACAGGTAGTGAGTGGAAGAACTGAGGTTTGAAACAAGGTCCATTTAACTCCAAAGCTTGTGAGCCTTCTTCTCTACCATGCTATCCCCGCTGCCTCTGGAAATCTTATGTATTTTATAAAATATAAAGAGAGAAGGAAGAGAAAATAAGAAAGAAGCCTGGACCCCAGAGCTCTCATCAGGCAGCTTTAGAATCAAGTGGTCTTAGTAAGAAAACACAAATTCAGACTGTCCTCGATTAACTTATTCCGAGTTCAGCAAGGAAATACAACATATTAGATTAACGCTAATAAAAACGAGACGCTTCTTTGACCTGATGCTACACCCACTTGGCTTTTCTCTGAAGCTGGCAAGGACTCTGCTTGATGCAGTAATGCAAGACTTAAGCTGTAAAGGATTCGGAGCCCATCACGGCGCAGTTGGTGAGGGTGGAGCTGCTCCCAGGCTGGGCTGGGGCTGGGCAGGAAGTCTGACTTCCTGGGTGGAGCTGGCACCTACAATGTGCCAGTCACCTTGCTAGGCTTGCGAAATCCTGTGCTCTGAGCAGCCAAATGAGGGTTCAAATCCCAGTTCTGCAGCTTGCTGGCTGTGCACCTTTGGGCAGGTCACTTCAGCTCTCTGAGCCTCAGTTTCCTTTGGGAGATAAAAAGTAATTAACATCAGATGACTGATGTGATGATTATATAAAATAAATCAATAGCGTGCTCTCTGAATGCCAGGCACTGTTCTAAACCCTTTGCCTCTATTACTTCATGTAATCTTCGTAGCAACTCAATTAAGTAGACACTGTTATTAACTCCCCCATACAGGGAAGAAACTAAGGCACAGAGAGGCTAGGTAACCTGCCCAAGGTTATCCAGCTGGAGGAGGGGGTAAACCAGGATTTGAACCCAGGTGGTTTGAATCTTACACCTGAACCTTAAGCACTACATCGTCTCGCTTCTCAACACACAGCACAGAGTGTGGCACACAGTAAGCAGTTAGTATGTGCCGGCTGTTATTATTAATATTGTAATTCTGTAGGAGAAAACAGAGATGATTTGACTTACCTTAGGTGACCCAGTTGTTGGGACCAGAGCCAGGAGCCAAATCCAGTTTGATTTCAAAGTCTGTGCTGTTTCTGTTCCCCCCAGATTACAGAGCGGGTGGGCTGGGTGTAAAGAAGGACACGGGGATATTTAGCCAGCATTTTCGGAAGGGACAGCAGGGCACCCACTCCCCATCTCCTCCAGCCGAAGATGTGATCTCTGCAGATTATGGAGGGTCTGCTGTGTGTCGGAGACTGTGTGCTCATACTCAGCCTCACATCAGGTAGGAAGTATTAAACTCTTTTCATACATTAAGAAACAGAGGCTCAGAGAGAGTAAATGACTTGCCCCGCCATGTCACACAGCTGCCAAGAGGCAGAGCAGACTCCAACCCGATTCTGTCTGAATCCAAAGCTCTTATTCTTAACCGCTGAGCTATAGAATCCCCAACTGCATTCATTCAGTCATTCATTCATTCATTCATTCATTCCATATTTACTGCACGTCTGTATGCCCCGCCCTGTGCTGGGAGGTGGAGACACAAGAATGATTCAAGCAGTTTTTTTTTTTCCCTCTGAGGAATATTCACACCCTCCTGGGGGAAGACAGGCAAGTAAAAGGTAAATTATGTTTTCAAAAATAACTTTTTTCTTGATTATCAAAGTAGAAAAATTAGAATACATAGCAAAAAAGAGATGAAAATAAAAATAGCCCAGAGTCCCACCATCCAGCAACAGTCCCAGTCAACACCGTTGGTGTATCACCTTTACCTTCCTGTCTTTTTCCTCTATGTGTGTATTTCTAAAGAATAGAATGGTGTATATATAGCATCATATTCTGCTTTCCCCTACGATAGCACTTTTTCATTTTGTTAAAAATTCTTCCCCAATGGGCCTAAATTATTTCTAATGTGAAAAAATAATGGACAATACTTGGAAAATTGTTTCAGAAAAGTGTTAAGGTGGGGTAAGCCAGGGGACTCTGGGATCCCAAAGGAGGGATCCCATTCGGTCATGGGGCTGTATCATGGCTGCCTTCCTGGGGGAGGTGATAGTTGAGCTGAGCCTTCAAGATCCATGGGCCTTGACCAAAGTGAAAGATGCATCCCTTCTACCCCAGGGAAGCCTAGATATGGGCAGGAAATTCCATTCTCTCTGCGAGGAAACCCAGACAGCACTGGAGTGATCCTCTTGAAGGACAACTTTCCAAGATGGCGGAGAATCCTCAGCAGGAATATACAGTTTCTCTTCTCCATGAAGAGATCAATCTTACAATCAATCTTAAAATTACCCCTGTATTAGAGTCTGAGGGCTGCTATAGCAAAATACCATGAACTGGGTGTCTTGAACAATGGAAATGTATTACCTTGAAGTTCTGGAGGCCAGAAGTCCAAAATGAAGATGGGCTCTCAAAGGCTCTAAGAGGAAATCTGTTCCAAGCCTTTCTCCAAGCTTCTAGCATCAGCAGGCGCCCTTGGCTTTCCTTGCAGCTGTATAACGCCAGTCATTACCTCTGTTTTCCCATGGCCTTCTCCTTGTGTCTCTGGGTCTTCAGAGAGCCACTTTCTTACAGGGACACCATTCACATTAGATTGGGACCCACCTGCTCCAGTATCATCTCATAGGTAATTACATCACCAATGACCTTATTTCCAAATAAGGTCACATTCTGAGGTACTGGGCTTAGGACTTCAACCTATCTTTTTTTTTTTTTTTTTTTGATGAGGGGCACAATTCAACCCATAACTATTCCCACTTTTCAGGCAGGAGCTTGAGTAATACTACAAGGCTACTGCAGTGTCAGGATTAGAACCCCGATCTGGTGGACTCCAAAACTGTTCTTGTAGGACACTGTAGTGCCTCCTGTCTGTGAATCTACTCACAGACAGTAAATAAGAGGAATACAAATTAGCATAGGTGTAGCTATCTTTTTAACAAATTACTTTCATTGAAGAGAGCAAAATTTCTTGAAAAGGAAGATTAATTGAAGCAAAAGAAAAAAAAAGTAAAGGAAAGGGGAAGAAACACAGTCAGGAGAGCTCCTTTCCAGATGCCTGTGCTCTCCTGGGCTCACCCCTCACTGGTTTCTGTGCTTGAGATAAATAGGCAGACTGGGACAGGACTTGGCCATTTCAGCAATATTTAGATGGCTGCAGAGATAAACTGATAGATTATGTGAACTCGGCCATTAATTCACCCTCGAGTGACCTGTGATTTTTGTCCCTGTGTTACATACTCGATCTCCACCTCATCTCCGGGAGATTCTGCCACCACAGCAGAACTTGAGGCGGGCCTTTGGAAAATGGTGGAAGTGGGTTGGACAGTACCCTTGCTGATGAGCTCATTGCTAGCAGGGTGATAGAACTCCAGGGACAGGGTCACCGGTTACGTTGGCCACAGCCTGCACTGAAGGGTCAGTGGGGAAAGAGTCACCAGCACTTGCCCAGGACAAGGAGGAAACATTCAATATCCATTTTCTGACCCAAAGAGCTCAGCCCGTCCATCAGGTCACAGTATGTAACACGCCCATTCTTCTCCAGAGCATCAGTGAAGGTACCATGTATCTCTTTTTTCCTCCTGTTGACAGATGAGGAAATGGAAGGTCATCTGTTCACCCAACAAGTCTTTGAGCACCTATTAGGTAGGACATCTCAGTCTGTTGCCTGGCCTGTGGGAGGGTTAGGGAAGGGGTGGTATAACATTTAAAAGCTCAGGCTTAGGGGCAGTTGGACCTATGGTCAAATCTCAACTCTTCTCCCAAAAGACCCTCCCTCTCCCATCATCCCTCCAGGAAGGCCTCTCTTGGAGGATGGAGAAGCCCTTCTCCCAAGCTGAGACTGAATGTGGTACATGGGAAAAAGCAGCCTAGACATGGTGTAGTCTAGACTCTCCAAGCTGGGTGGACTTAAGCAACTTAGCTTGACAATCAGCATATTAGTCAGTGCACCTTTGGTGGCAAGGGACAAAAACCCATCTTGAATCAGCTTAAGCTAAAGAAGAAAATGTATTGTGTCTTGTCTCCAAACTACCAAAGGGGCTAGATTTTCAAATGAGTGATTTGTGCCCTTCTCTTCCTAACTCTCATCTCTGCTCACCTCTGACTTAGTTTGGTTCTTCTCCTGTACAGACTGACTTTGATGCCAGGGATTGTGGCTGTCGGTAGCTCTGGGCTTAGACGATGCCAGTGTCATAACCCAAGGGAAACAGATTTCTTTCTCCCAGCTTTAATCTATAAAAATCCAAAGAATGGGTCATGTGCCCTTCCCTGTAGCCATCAATCACTGGCTGGTGGCAGGTGCAACATGATTGGCTCTTTCAAGGTCAGTGCCTCCTCATGGTCAGGGCAGCTAAGATCTGTTAACAGAAAAATAGGAAGAGGAGGTGCTTTGAAGGTACAAACAGTACCATTACAGTCTATCCCTTAACCCCGCAGAGGACGTGTGTGTACATACACTCGCACTCCTATTAATTTGATTATAAAAATCTCATCTAACACAATCCACTATCCCATATATGGCCAAATGCACCTACCCTTACCCTAAGGTGAGACCACCCGTGGTCATAGTACACCCAACTCCAAGCCTGGCATTTCTGGGTCACGAGTGTTACTCTCCATCAGAACTCAGTGTGGTGCCTTGTGATCCTGAAGTCTGTGGGCCAAATGGAAGTGAAGCCCCCTCCCCAAATGTAAAATGGATGGAGGACAGATCAGGGCTTAAATTTTAAGTGAGACACTTCCAAGCTGTAGTAACATAGGCAGACTACATAGTTGCGAATTCTACATAAAAACGAGTAACATGTAGTAACATGAGTGGTTACCAGTCAGAACATATACCATATGCCAAAAGAAAGGTTTGCATCTAAGACAGAGAGATGTAATAGTCATTAGGATCAGCCTCTCCATCTATAAAATGGGTTAATAAGAAGGGTGTGAGGACTGAATTTTTTTAAATAAGGCATGGCACTTAGTAAAGTAGATAGCACATAGTAGATACTCAATACATATTCTCTCCTCTCTCTCTCTCTCTCTCTCTCTCTCTCTCTCTCTCTCTCTCTCTCTCTCACATACACACACACACACACACACACACACACACACACACACACACACAGTTTTTGATCTGATGACAGTGACCTCCTGCTGACAAAGTAAAACAACCATTTCCCCCCTTCCCCTCTCCCTCCCTCTCCTTCCTCCTTTTTTTTCTCCTCCTGCCCATCCTTGGACACTCTGTCCTCTAGTGACCTATTGAGCTAAAGTTGGTGTGAAGCTGTCACCACTGTGGCCCATGGAAGTCCTCACTCCCAGCGCATATGTAAACAAGCATCCATGCCCCAGGGCCGTGGTTCCTTCTGTGACACAGGAGGGACATACATTGTTGAACAAGCACAGTGACAAGATGTAGGCTTTTCCAGAGCTGTCACCATCTGATGTGCCCGCTCCAGGGAGGCAATGTTTCTTTTAAAGATGGACGGACTGTTCTTAGTTGACCAAATCACCTCTGTCTTATGAAAGAAATTCAAGGTGATCAGGGATGAGACACATCTCCAGCGAGGCTAACAAATTCTGCACTTACCAGGGTGGTGTTGAGGGAAACAACTGCTCCATAATGAGCCTGTATCCTCTGCTAGACCCTGCTCTCCACCATGAGTGAGGGGGACAAGAAGCCCACAGTTTAAATAGACAGCAGCCCACCCATGAACGAGATCAAGTGGCATGTAATATTTCCCTCAGTCGCTCCCTATGAGGGCCGTTTAATTCCAAGGGCTGGCTGGGTCCTCGGTCTAACCTTCAGTTATTTCCAAGTGCAAGGGTGGAAAGAGCACTGGTTTGGGGTCCCATAGATCTAGATTTAAGTCTTTGTTCTACCATCAATTAGTTTCAGGTCTCAGACAGCTCACTTCACCTTTCTGGGCCTCTGTTCAATCATCTAAGAAAACAGTTTAAGCATGCCGAGGGTCATTGCACCTGGGTCATTGCAAAGATCCTCGGATTCAAAGAGAAACAAACAGTAGTTCAGCACATGGGCTCTGCAGCCAGATTGCTTGGGTCCAAACCTAACTCCACAGGTATAAAGCTGTGTTTCCTTGGGCAGGTGACTTAGCCTCTCTGGGCCTCAGTTTCCTCTTCTACATTGAGTGGGAATATTAATACTTACCTCATAGGGTCATTCTAAGGATTCACTGAGACAATATGTGTAAAGCAGTTAGCAAAGTGCATGTCCAAATTAATGATTATAAGAACCTATGGGGAAAGTCTTTATAAACTGTAAAGTACCATCTTTGTGTACTATTTACCAGGAAGTACGGGAACACGTGTACTACTTTAAGAAAGCTAAGTGAACGGTTTGTACTTGGATAGCTGTTTCACATTATTTAAAATTTTCCTTTTGGATGAAAGCATTCACCTTGGCCCACAAGGTGGGCAAACTCTAAAGTACTTATACAGCACTGTGAATGGCTGGTTTTTTATTCCACTCACCTTAACTTTGTGCCTGTTATATTCAAGACACTGTGGTAGAGACGTTTACACAAATAAGTCCATGTTAACCTCATTGGGCTGATATTTTCATCCCCACGATGAAGAAAACTAGGCCTCAGGGAGGTAACTGGCCTAAATGCACTAGGTCAGCACGAGAATGTAACCAAAGTGATACGACAACCTAGATCTTGAGATATCCCAGGCCAGTGTTCCTTCCAAGGGGAAATAACACCTTAAGCCATCTTGCAGAAATGATAACAGGCTGTCAACTTATCAAGCTCTTCAGAGCTGTCCTAATACAGGTCTCATCTGCTTGGTGCTTAGGGAATGATGTTGGCTTGGGTTACTGGGTGCCCAGTTGTCACCAGTAGAGCCCAGGGGCATGACCTTAACCCTGGCCTTGGAAAGGTCCCTCCCTCCTCTCTGTTGACCTCCAGGGCCCACAGCCTCACCCATGGGACACCACTGCCCTTATAGATCATGTTCTGCCAATGCACATGAGTTTCAGTCTCTCTTGTTTCTACTTTACTGCTCGGAGGAAGGAATTGGTACCAAAAGGTCAACAAGGCCACATAGCCAGAGGCACACTGGGTACTCCTGAAACCCTTTCAGCTTTGTCCCCCCTGCCAAATCTGACTTTTCTAATCTCCCCAAAGCTAAGTACATCGGCTGCTACCTGGATGACACCCAGAGCCGGGCCCTTCGAGGCGTGTCCTTTTTCGACTACAAAAAGATGACCGTCTTCCGTTGCCAGGACAACTGTGCAGAACGGTAGGGCCCCACCAGTGTCCCAGGCATTCAGACCCCTTCCTTCTCAGATTCCTACCTGTGGTGGTCTTTCTTTTTCCGTGGGAGGGCATGAGGGAGGATGAACATGTGACTACAAGGAAAGGGTGATGTGTGTGTGTGCGCGTGCGCGTGCGTGTGTGCACCTGAGCAGGGAGTTGGTCTGTGGGGATTTGTGAGGCTCTGCCTAGGAGTGAGTCTGCAGTGTACGGTATGCAGGGTCATATGTTTGTTAGCTTAATGCCAATACCTAACTGTCTCTAAATAACAGTAGCTGTGAGTGCAGGAGTCTCTGTGGATATGTTTGCAAGGGTCCCGAATTGAGGGGAAAGCACAAGTGGGTGTTTACACGCAGGCAAGTGTGAGTCTGTGAGCATGAGGCTTGTGTGATGCCCGTGGGGAGGGTGAGGTGGGAGCCCGGGATCAGGGCTATTTAATGGTTTACCAGCCAAGCAACTATTTGTTTCTCTACCAGGGAGAAACACTCACCTGTCCAGACAGTGTTTTCCAATCTAAGAATAAAATGATGTTCTTGATTAGAACATGCACTGGGGGGAGGGAGCTGACTTTCCAAGAGTGGATGAGGCCCCAGAGGACTGGCGAGTTGGCACCCTCAGTCCAGGCCTGGGAACCAGCACTGCTGCCCTAGAGGCACTGTGGAGTGAGCTGACCTTCTTCTCCCCTGTGCCCTGGGTCCCCTGACATGTGATGGCTTGTGAGAGGCCTCTAACATGCTCATCTTCAGGCTCTAGCCTGATCACAAGCTCTGAAGGAGCTCCACTGCATGGCTGGAGTGGAAATGGGCAAGTGGGTGGCCAACGGACTCTCCCCTCAGTTCCTGACTAGGACACACTGTCCCTTTATAATCAGCTTTCATAACAGTTCACCGTTGAAATCCTGAGCCCAGGACCGTCTCTAGCTTGGGAAAGACTCCAAGCTCTTGAGGATATTGATTCTTAAATTTATTTATTGAACGGTGGGGAGACAGAAGTGAATTTCAGAGTCCATGCCCTTAGAGAGGTCTTGTGGGAGTTGAAGAGTTAATATTTGCAAAGCAAATATTTGAGTGCCTGGAAGAGAGCAAGTGTAAGCTATTGGCATTCTGTGGCCCAAACCTGTTCTTGCTTCTGCCTCCCCAAGTAGCTGGGGAGCCCCTTGGGGGCAGGGCTGCAGCTGACTCATCTCTGCATCCATCTGGAAACCCATGTGGGCAGCCACAAGTATGCGCTGAACCAGAGTGAATTACGCGAGTTGATCTGACTCATCTTCTGAAGCTCCACCTTGGCTGTCACCTCCTCTGAGAAGTCTCTCCTGACACTCCAGGCAGGTTGGGGGCCTCTTCCGCATTTCCACAATCTGGGACTTACTCCATCTCAACCCTCATCTCACTATGCCGGCGTTTTCTGGTTAAGCGCTTGTCACTCCATCTAGGCTGTGAGCTCCAGGACGCACACGTCAGCATCACCTGGAATCTCTCAAGATTGCTGGGCCCCACCCGCAGCTTTTGATTTGGTGGGTTTGAGGTAGGGCCCAAGAATCTGCATTTTTAACAAGTTCCCAGGTGACACTGGATGCTGTGGGTCCTGGAACTATGGTTGGAGCACCACTGCTCTGATTTTCACACCCAGCTGGGAAATTTTAGAAACTCCTGCTGTCCACTGTTCCTTCTATCAGTGGGTCCATTTATATGAGACGGGCCCCAAGGGCACCTGAGAACCAAGGCTTGAGAGAGACAGTGACAGACAGGTGGAAGAAGGAGGCTGGCCCAGCTCCAAGATGCCCAGATAGTTTAAGCTGCTCTTACTGCGTCTGCCCAGGTGACCGTGTGACCACACGCTACCCGAGTAGTAGAGGTGTTTGGAGACATGAGTCTGGGTGGGTCTGTCCCTCCAGCCAGCCCCCAAAAGTCCCGAGTGATGGCGTGAGCTGACACCTCCCAGAGGTCCAGCCTTGCATGACCAGTATTTTGCAGGCTGCTCCCCCAAGGAGCTTTCACGATTCTGGGAAGTGCCTCAGAGGCCACAGTGGGCAAGAGGACTGAGCAGGGGTCGTCCTACTCCCCTCTCCCCCACCACTTCATACCTACCCTGTGAGGCAGAGCAAGCACTTCCCTTTTCATCTGTTTACAGAACAGGTCCTCACCAAAAGTCCTTTTTAGGAAATGATTCCAGAGCTATGAAAAAAATTGACAATCTTGCAGTGCCTGGATATTTTTTTTGTTTGTTTTAAGGAAAGGAATTTTTTACTTGGCTGGATACGTGACCTTGGTTTTGCCACCTTCCAAAGACATACGAGAGTCCCTGCCCCCTCCCCTGGGTCCAGCTCCTCTCGGGACACAGAGGCATCATTCCTGGGGGATGTTTCCTGGAATAAAGAGGCTGGACTTTGCAGATATGATTGGCTTGTGGCTCTAGACAGGGAAGAGCAAGAGAGTGGGTGGGGCAGAGGGACAACAGGACCAGAGGGGTGTGTGTGTCAAGTGTCCTGTGTGTTGACGGTATATGTAGATGGGTGTGAATATGATGTTGTGTGTCTATGTGGGTAAGTGTATGGGGGTGTGAGACATGAGGCAGGGATGGAAGCAGGTGGTCCCTGGGGTGTTGTCCCCTTCCAGAGTCTCCCTGTCCCCCAGGGACCTCTTTGTATTCCTTCTTGGCTTCCTGCCCATCCCACCTCCAAGACTTTCTAACCCCTTAGCCTCCCTGACTCTCTCAGGGTCTCCTTATTCTCAGTCCAGATCCCCCTGTCCCTTGGAGTATCCCTGTACCTCAGATCTCCTTGGGTCTCCCTGATGCCCAAAGTCTTCCTTGTTTCCCCTCTTCCAGGGAGATAGGGAGACCCCCACCCCAGTCTCCTTATTCCTCTGGGATCTCCCTGTCTCCTGGAAGCCTCTGTCTCCTGTCCCGTGAGGTCTCCCCTGTCCCCCTTCCATCGTCTGTCTCTCCATTTCCCCTGGGACCTCCTGGTCCCCGGAGCCCTCCCGTCCCCCAGGCCTCCTCACTAGGTGAGTCGCCCTGTCCCTGGGGTCTCCACGGTGGCAGCTACCCTGGCCTGACAGCAGCCTCCCCCAGGGGTTACCTGTATGCTGGGCTGGAGTTCGGCGCCGAGTGCTACTGTGGCCACAAGATCCAGGCGACAAACGTGAGCGAGGCGGAGTGTGACATGGACTGCAAGGGCGAGCGGGGCAGCGTGTGCGGTGGCGCCAACCGCCTCTCCGTCTACCGGCTGCAGCTGGCCCAGGAGTCAGCCCGCAGGTGTACGTGAGTCAGCCCCTCCCCTCTCTGCCCTCACCCACCTGAGCGCTCACCTGTACCTTCCACGGCTCCCACCGCTCCTAAGCCCTCGGCTGCCCTCCAAGGCTGCCACCATCCTGCCCCAGCCTCACCTCCAGCCACGCCCCTCTTCCTCCTTAACAAACAGCTAAAGCCCGAGCTGGCCTGTCCTTCCTCATTTTCTGAAAGCAGATTGTGTCTAACGATGGTGACGATGACAATGACAACAGCAAACACTTCATCGTTTTCCAAGTGCCTTCTATGGGAGAGCACATCTAATCCTCAGGATGACCCTTGAAATCGCACTGTTGTTCACCCACTCCCATTTTACAGATGAAGAGACTGAGGCTCAATGTCACACAAACAGCAGAGGATTTAAACCAACTCCAGAGCTTATGTCTTTAATGCTCCTGTAGAGAATTTATCCCTCGCCTGCCAGTGCCTCAGTCTTGTTGGAAAAACTCTCCAGTTTCCAAACTGAGGGAGGGAAGGGGATGAATAGCCGAGGACAAGAGCCACCCCTTCTTCTGTGGATATTGTCCCGTTGTCCCCTGTCTGGGTGTTTAATAGCAGTTAATGTCTGTTTATCAAGCATCTTCCGTGTGCCAGGCACGTGCTGAGCCCACTGCAAGCCTGATTTTGTTTCCCTTCCCTACAGACTTTTCAGGCAGTTACCATGGTTAATTATCTCCATTTTACAGTGAGGAAACCGAGGCTTGATGAATTTAAGTAAGCCTGCCCAAGGTCACACAGTCTTGTGACCTCAAAGGTGACCTTCAGACCTATACGAAGAGCTAATGGCCTTGACGAAAGACAGAGGGCTGAGGTTTGTCCTGGTTACTCTTCTGATGCAGTCCTGAGGTAGGAATAGGAATCCAGAACTAAGAATCCCGAATTTGAATGCTCCAATGAACCCTAGGGAGATCTTGTTAAAATGCGAATCTGATTCAGCCGGTGAGATTCTGCATTTCTAAGGCGTTCCCAGGTGATGCTAGGTTGCTGGTCCATGGACCACACCTTGAATAATAAGGCCTTAGACCTCCATGAAGCTGACAAGTTGCACCCAGAATGTCAGCCTGCCCACCCAGGTGGATTTGGCAGAACCTTAACGCCTGTCTGCATGCAGAGAAAGGCCTCTTCCGTATGAATGTCATTGTTTATAAGAATTCATTGCTGGTGTGCTTGACACTGTGTTCTGTTTTCCAAACCCCGTGTTTCTGAAGCCCTGTTCAAGCTTTGCTTTACAACGGGGTCCTGCGTGCCACCAGTTTACAAAGTGGCTGATTTCTAGAAACAGAGGCACCATCTGCCTCCCCATCGTTGCCTCAGTTCCTCCAGCTCTGCAGGTCTGGCTGGCAGAGGGCGGGGAGGGTGTGTGAAATCCAGGCTGGATGATGTCCATACAGCAAGTCTCTGGTTTGGCCATTAGTGTAATGAGGTTTTAATTTGATAGCAGATTTATCATCCCCAATACTGATTTCTTTATGCCAATGTTTACATTATTTTGATGGTGACGTTGACCATTTGAAGAGATGGCCTTAAAGTTGTGTGTATTTAGAGGGAAAGCTGATGCCACTAGAACATTCTAGTGGATGATGCTGAGCTAGATAAATTGGGAGAATTGGGCTGTGTATGTCATCAGCCACTATCAGCTACACCTCCTTTTGGTTAATGTTCAGATTGGCTGGGTAATATGAACATTCTCCTGTCTTTCTGTCTCTGTCTCTGTCTCTGTCTCTGTCTCTATCTCTCTCTCTCTCTCTCTCTCTCTCTCTCTCTCTCACACACACACACACACACACACACACACACACACACACACACTATTGAGATCACCTGGTATAATAACACTCTCATGGACCAACAAAGATTTTTCAGTCATCAGGTGAAATATATAAACCTCAACACACCGAGACCACTAGATCCCGCTACAATTGGGTGTGTTTTGCCTTGGTAGCAGTGGCAGGGCTGTCTGGGTGGTGGCTGGTGAGAAACCCCTGAGGCTGATGGGAATGCTGCTGTGGCCCTCAGCTTGCCCACCTCTGCAGTGGTGTTTTGTTCCATCTGAGAAAGGAACCTTTGTATTTATGTCGAAGACGGGGAACCCATTCATTTCTACTGAGAGGGGAGTCCTGGATTCTCTAAGTCCACCCCAGTTGTTCTGAATCGTCGCTGTACAAGGTTGGAAGCTTGGGCACCTTCAGCTGGAAACTCCAGAAGGAAAGCTAAGCCTTACTAATCTCAAGGCTACTGTAGCTGAGATGAGAATGGAAGTGGCTTGGATAAGGAGACAGATGGTTTGTCAAATTGGGACTCCTGGTGGGCTCCCAGTTGGCAGCATGGTATTTGGAGAGAGCATGGGGACTGTTCATTAAACACTTGATTGCTCTCATGTGTATTAGGCATGGAGAGGACAATGGGGAATAAAGCACAGTCCCTGCCCTCAAGGAGACCACCGTCTAGTGGAGAGACAGAGCCAAGACGAGTGGGATCTGTTCAAGCATGGCAGGTATATATAGGAGCCACGGGGGCAACATTTGAGCTGAATCTCATTCTGAGATTTCCAGGTGAAAGGGAGAGTCGTGTATTCAGCCATGCACAAAAGGATCATCAAAGGTGATGTTTTGAATGACCTGTTGGAAGCACCTTCCTCACTGATGCTTCATTTTACGGCTTTAGAAACTGAGGCCCAGACAGCACAGGTGGCTAAACTGAACAGCCCTGCGGGAGGCCCCACAGGAGAGGGCTGACTGACTAAGGCCTTGAAAGATGCATAGCATTTTGCCTGGTGTAAAAGAGGAGGATATCCAGACTCAAGAAATTGCCAAAGGGTGGGGGAGAGATCTAGGCAGAGGGAATAGAGTGTGCAAAAGCTGAGAGGTAATTTCTAGACATGATGGGCAGGCATGATTTTTCCAAGGCCACAGCGCTTCTTAGGGACTGAGCATAGGCTGGAACCCAGGTCTCTGACTCCTAGTTTGAGTGCTAACTCTATATAGTGCTGTAGACACCTTGACCTCTTGTATTGGATTTTGGACCCCATTGCCTCTCTTTTGGGAGTGTTCCTTGGATTTAACTTACCTCCTTTCTTCCTTGACCCCTGACCTCTCCTTCTGCCCTGCATCCCGACTCTACACCATACAGAACATCCAGTGCCTTTGTTCTGACTCAGTGGCTTCCCATTCCTGAGATCTGATTTATACACAAATAAGTCAGAAAGGGAGGCC
Source organism: Phocoena phocoena (assembly GCF_963924675.1). NCBI lineage: Eukaryota > Metazoa > Chordata > Mammalia > Artiodactyla > Phocoenidae > Phocoena > Phocoena phocoena. The sequence continues at coordinate 72,004,394 of NC_089231.1, forward strand.
TTCCACTGGCACACGACGCTAGCATGTATTACATTAGGGAGGGCAATGAGCAAACACTCCAGGAAACAGATATGGTGGAAACCAGATTCCATTTGTAGAGTCATTAGTTTGTATTAACACCGTGTCCTAATTGTGTTTCCCTGAGCAGTGGCACAGAACTCTTCATGATTGTGAAGATCCAAAGGAGGCTTATTATCGCCCAAGCATCACTCTGGTGGGGTGTCCACCTTGCGTGGGGAGCCAGCCTGCGTGTTTCCGAGGTGATGGAATGCTCCTATAGTAGTGAGAGCATTAAAAGGTTGGCAGAGCAAATGTCTGCAGGCATCCTGCTATTCTTTCTTGCCACAGACACTCAGGCACACGGACTCTTTGCCCTTGTTAGAAAAGAACCGAGAAATGGACTTCCTTCTTGGTTGGATTACATTTTTTCACAGCAGTTTGCTAAATGTGTCAGCAAGTGTAGCTTCTCCTCCCAGGGGCAGAGACCTGCTGGTGATTTGAGAGTATTATGGCTTTATAGGGTGTTGCAAGAGATTTCATTTGCCTGAAAGATTCTTGCAAGATTCGCATTGCAAGGTTCATTAGAATTACACAAAATATACAATATGTATGTGGGGCCCGTGGGTGGCTGTCCGTGGTGCTGACAATCCTTTAGTGCTGCCTAAAACCCCCATGACTGCAGACCAGCCTCTCCCAGGACTCGGCACTTTTCCCTCTTGTTTTTTCTTTTCTATCTTGGTGAAAGTATTATGAAGCTCATGTTATCACTGAAACAGTAGATCTTGACTCGTGGGTCACACTGTACCTGGTGGCTCTCGTGTACTGTTGCTAGTTCTGGCGATTTTTTGTCTTTGAAGGTTCGAAGGGAAACGTGCAATGCTTGTATTTTTTGTTCACTGGTACTCCATTTTAACCAGTTCTGCTGAGAGGAGCCTCAGATGACCATGGAAAGTCATATTGGATGGATGGGCTATGTCTAGCTCCTTCTTTGCCGGGCCTGGAGGCCTCTCCTTTCCCTTGATATATGCCTGGGACCCCTGAATTTTATAATTCATATGGGTCTTCATGTGTTCTGCTGTGTAGGGCCAAGGAGATGTTAGCTAGAAAAGTTTTTCTCCTTCTGCATCATGATGGGGGAGAATTGGTTTGCTCTTCTCCATGAACCGTAATCCAGGAAGGCTATGGGAGCAATGATTGTAGATTTTGAAACCAGGCAGACATTGTTTCTATCCCAACTCCTTCACTTACTTGCTGTGTTGATTTTGGTCAAGCCACTCATTCTGTCTGAGCCTCAAATGCCTCATCTGTAAAATGGGGACAATTCCAACCTTGAAAGATTGCTCTGGCCACCAAGAGAGATAGAATTGAGGAAGCACATAGCACAGTGCCTGTTATGAAGTAGTGGTGATGCACCCTCCTTCCTGAAATGAAAAGTCCTCAACTCACTCCGAGTAGCACCCAACTCAAGCTATTTGAATTTCCAACAGCTCACAGGAGCCTCTGGTGATGCCTAAAAATAGCTGGTTTGAATTCTCCTCGGACAGTTAGGCTCTTTGTGTAATTCAATCTCTCTCTGATTATAGGTAGCCATTAACAGCTCCCAGCTCACTGCCTTTCCTCCTCACCAGCATCTTTAATGCAGTAGAGCTTGGCCTAATTACCCAGGGGGTGATGGCCTCTTTGAAACCAAGGAGAACTCTTCCACGCCTGCCTTTAAGCTGATGCCTGGTGGGATTTACCTCATCTTTGTGAAGCCCCAGAACAAAGAGATGATGGACTTCAGAGATACTTGCAGCTGGTTCCAGGATGTTCTTCATCTGCCCCCAGTAAAGGGAGTTGATGAACAGTTGCTCTGCTCGCCTCTTGCTAGTAGAAACTCCAAGCTTCCGAGGTCACGCAGCATCCCAGCTGGCCTGGCGACGAAGAGCGGACATTATCAGAATGTGGGGCATGGGCTTTTGTGATCCTTGGACCCCTACTGTGGAGCCTCAGAGGGTTTCTGGGAAATTCAGGTGGCTGGCATGGGGTCTCTGGAGCCCAACCATGTTGGAATTCAGCAGGCCTCCTGCAGAATAGCAGAGAGGTGGGAACCTAGGATGTGATGTCAAATAGGATCAGGGTCAAATCCCTACTCTGCTCCCCACTAGCTGTATGAGCTGGAAAAGTGACCAAATCTTATTACGTCTCGGGGTCTCCACCTGCAAAACAGGATACTAGCATCCTCTACCTCTCAAGTTGTTGTGAGGATTAATTGAGGTGTGATATGTGTAACATACTTAGCACTAACGACATACAGTAAACAGCTGTTATTATTACCTTCGTTGCTATTCTTCAGCAAGGGTTGGTCGTTAGGAAGACACTACTCAGGGTTGCTGCTGCTGTCCACGGACTCTGTACTGCGCAACTCCAGGGAGCGCCATTCTCACAGGCTACAGGCCGTGAAGAGCAGTGGCTCTGAACTCTGTGCAGGATTCCCCTTGTGAATCAAGAATGCTCAAAGATCCAAGATATTTTAAGTTGGGTTCTCCCAGAGACAAGGATGTGAGCTCTGGGTTACTTGAATCATGACCCCAGGATGCAGCTCCAGGGGAGTGGAGATGTGAGAAAGGGAAGGGAAGGAGCCAGTACTTGCGCTTTACAAAGCAGGTCACTGCTGAGGACAGCTGAGGCCTAATCCCACCGGGGAGCTGTGGGAGGCTGTGGAGAGCGTGCTTCAGAGATGTCCCATTGGAGGAGCAGGAAGCTGCAGTATTTATCCTCCAACATTCACCCATCATTGGCTGAGGGTGGCTCCCAGGGAGATTAACTCCCTGGCAAGTGCAGTCTGTCCCTCACATACCCTGGGTGTTCACAGTAGGTCACTGTCAGCCTGTACTGGGATGGTGAGTGCCAGGAGTGTATTAATGGGGCACTGATTGTGTCTCCTACCTGCAATCTAGCCACCCTTCACATATCATGAACGAGCAATGAAGAAGGAGCAGGAAGACACATTGACTGAATCCTGGTAGGTCTCAGGCACTGTGAATGTCACTGCGTCGCCTTCTGTCCCACCTGTGCAGGGTAGAGATAATCATCCCCATATACAGATGAGGAAACTGAGGCTCAGTCCAAGGACACACAGCTAAGTAAGTTGCTGACCCAGGTCTGTCTGAATTCAAAACCAAGACCCTTTCTGCTGGGCACGAGAGCTTTTTTGCAAACAGGAAGGCATCTACCTACTGCTGTGGAAGTCCAAAATTCTTTGTATCACAGGAAGAGTGTTAGGAAGGTCAAGGGACCCAGGCTGGCCACTTCTCTTTTGTTTTCAGACGTAAGAGAAAAGAAAACCTCTCACCACTGGTGTGGAGAACCGGTGACGCAACCCATTTTACAGATGGAGGAAATGAGGGTAGCAGGAGGATTCAACGTGTTGGCCACCGTGCATGTTCTCAGTGTTCCAATCACCAAGCCATAATGGAGAGCAACCTGCAGAGAGAGGTGGCCTCCAAAGTGTTCCCCGGATCCCTGGGAGTCCGACCTTCCCGTTAGACATCACAGAATTCTCTGTGAATCTATGTGGTTTCCCTCCAAAAGAAGAATGGGCAGGACTGTAGGAAGACCCCACATCCAGCAGGTTTACTGCTCCTAGAACTAACTTCCCAAACCTGTTCCCCTCCCCCCACCACCCCAGTGCACACCTTGACCAAAGAGAGACTCACAGCAGCAGCTTCTGATCCCTCTCTGGCCCTTTAAGGCCTCTGAAAACGTCACCTTACTTGGTATTCAGGGCATTCAGCTCAGCTCTGCTTTCTAAGCTGGGAGGGTCAGGGACTCATCAGCGGATGCTTAAATGTCAAAGGGAGACCTGTCTCAGCAGAGCTGGGCTCACAGTCTTCCTTCCTCTTCCCACACTTGCAATCTGGCCTCCTGGCATCCAGGAAGGCAGGAGAAAATCATCTGGGGAGAAGCCAGGGTAGGAATTCTGCTTCCTATAAGGAGACAGATCCACAGCCCTTTGCCTGTCCCTTCCACTGTACTGACAAATCTCATTCATGTCCGGCTCTGAATGATCCACCCAGTATTTATGCCTCCATTTGAGAGATGAGAATACTGAGCCTCCGAAAGGAGAGGAGACATGACAAGGTCAGTGAAGAAGGGTGGAGCTGCCTGTGTGCACCGTGTGGAGGAGAGCTGCCCGTTTGACAGGTGAAGATGCCACCTGTCAGGGACGAGAAGCAAAGTCAGGATTAGAACTCGTGTCTCTGAGCCACTGGTCTTCTGCTCCTTGGCCAGGGCAGCTCATCCAGAAAAGTGCCATGGTCCTGGGAAGTACCATGACCTTCTGGTGTGGTGCCAGGCCGGATGGCCTCTTCTGGAGCCCCTGGGTCAGAGTGGGGCCCTCGGGGCCATCTGGAGATGCGTGCTGATCTGGCCCAAGGGACAGGCATCCAGCTGGGGGTGATAGGAGGGCAGAGCGTTTGGCCAGAGGCCTAGATGAAGAGCCTGTGGGCTCACAGGGCCCTGAGTGATACCCCAGTGCCCTCAGTTACTCAAGGTCACATCTGCAAGAGGATCCAAGGGTGAGCCCCTAATAGCAGGTGACTCCAAAGACTACCATGGGTGGACTCCTGCTCTCACATGCCTACGGTCAGACACACACACTCCTGTACAGAGACCCATATGCAAGGTGTTCTGTGATATGCAGGAGCTGGACCGATACCAACGGTGCACCTGTCTGTGGGCTCCAGGTGGAAGGGTCTCTGTGGTCTTGACACCCTGGGGAGAGACTCAGTCTGGGCTGGACTCCAGCAGAAGGGCCCACCCTCCTGTTCTTCTCTCTCGTGTGGCTCAAGCATGAAGTGGCCTTGCACTGAGGAGACGAAAGTTTTTGTCCGAATCTGGGTGCTGGCTGTTCAGGGGTTGTTGGGAAATGCCCAACCCTGGTGGCATTGGGCCAGTCCAGTGGGAGGCTGGCTGAGGCTCAGCCAGGCCTTCTGGTAGAAGAGGGGGAGCTCTTCTCTCTGGTACATGGTTGCCAGGCAACCCAGAGAGAGCCTCCAAGATTGTGTCTCCTCCCCTTGATAAGACTCATCCCGTAGAGGTCCAGTGCACAAGCATACAGTCACAGCCCGAAGCACACAGCCACAGCCCAGTGCCCACTGTCAAGAGACCAGGCAGGCAGGTGGACATACACCTGCTCACACAGGGTCCTAGACTCCCACGTGGACAGACCCAAATGCGCTCAGATGAACCAGGTCCGCGGGGGCACATTTGTAGTCTCAGAGCTCAGTATCCACGCACCCAAATAGGTAGATCTCTACTCACACCATCACAAACCCAGTCACACACACACGCGCGCGCGCACACACACACAAGATGCACACACTGCCTCCCTGTCGCACACACTGCCTCCCTCTCACACACACTGTGCACAAGTGTCCCACCTCCCAGACACACCCTCACTACAACCAGGCCCAAGCTACCCTCATGGTCTGCATCTCCTGCCCCATTGGTTCCCTCACACCCACACATACCCCCAAACTCCCAATGCCTTCTGCTACAACTCTGCCTTCCCATGCACAGTCCTGGGTCGGGGAGGGTCTCAGACCCCCCAGGGTGGTGGAAGAGGGCTCCAGGAAGGATCCACCCTATAGAATAAAAGGTGGTGGGCTTTGCACCCCTACAGTGTACCCAGCACCACACCAGTCCTGAAGGGGCCTCCCTTGGCCTCAACCCCAAAACCATTGCCCCAGCTGGGGCCCAGGAGGATTATAAGGTGGTCCCTCGAATAGGGTCCTGGTGGGGAAGGGGCAGGTTAACAACTTGAATATGGTTCTAGAGACTCAGTGTCAAGTTCTAGGCATTTTTAGGTGCTTAAAGAGAATCCAACTCCAAAGTTGAGAGACCCCAGAGTGACAGCCTTTGTGAATGATTAGTGGTCAAAGGGGAGTGAATATATGTCACAGTGTTTTGAAAATGCTCAAACAGGGCCTGGGGGTGGTTCCTTAAAGAGGGACAGTCCAGAGGGTGAGGACTCTGAGCTCAGATGTTCCCAGGTTCGAATCCAGATGCTGCTAGTTGTCAGCTGTGTGACCTTAGGCAAGCCACTTACCCCTCCGAGCCTCTGTTTCCCCTTCTGTATAATGGAGAGAGTGAGACTTTCTTTATAGGAATTAGGAGGATAAAGTATATCAAGTGCTTACACAGTGCCTGGTACGGCGAGGGCATTCGATAAGATCGTCAAGAATGGAAGCATCTCAGACTTAGATTCCAGTCTCAGCTCTGCCTCTTATAAGCTGGGTGACTTGTGTCAAGCGGTTTCAGCCCTCTGAGGCTTGAGTTTCTCCATCTGTAAAAATGGGGATCCTTATACCACCAGAATGATGCAAGGGTTCAACGGGGCCACACGTGTGAACAGTTGAACCTAGTTCCTGGCTGATAGCACGTGACCCATATACAGTGGCTGTGATGATAACAATGATATTATGATATGACTATAAGCATCTAATCATCATAGTAGCGTTATTATTATTGGAAGAGGCATAGACTTGGGAGACAGAGCAACTTGGCTTTGATCTCACTCTGTCCTTAGACAGCTTTGTGACCCTGGAAGCCAGAGTGCCTCCTTGAGCCAGCCGTGGCAGCTACTGCTCGTGGCTGCTGCGAAGATTCAGTGGAGCCAAAGCACCCAGCTTGGAGCCTGGCATCCGTGCGGGCTCAGTAAACACTGGTGGAGTCTAAAGAGAAAAGGCGAGTCCCCTTATTTCTGAGAGTAAGGCCAGCGTCTCTGCCCTGGGACCTGATTGGCGTGCAGCTAACTAAGTTTTCTGGTGACGTGAGGTTTCGTCCACACTGCTTCCGGCTTCTCATCTCATTGCTGTAAATCTTTAGCTTAAACGCCTGACCCCCCTCCGCATCCTCACCTCGTACGGCACGTTCTCTGAGCATCACTAACTCTTCCTCAGGGTGACCGATGAAATGGCGCGTCCCTCGGTGCATCCTGGGCCACGGGATGGGAGACTGTCCCGTGTTCCCCCGCGGGACACTAGTGCCATTTGGGGTCTGGCAGTTCCTCATTTGGGGGATGGAGGGCTGTCCCGTACAGAAGAGACTGCATAGTCTAACCCCTTCCCTATCTTTTACATGCGGGGAGACTGAGGCCTGGACCACAGCGTCCACCACCATCACTTCTCACCAGCCTCTCGCAGCAGCCTAGAGTGAGAGGTGGGGAATGGAGGAGATGGTGCTGGGTGGCGGGAGCCTGCAGCATGCTCCGGGAATCAGTCATTTAACCCAATTCCAGATGTCTTCTCAGCTTGCTAGACTTGCCTCCACGATGAGCAGTTTCAGGCTACATGGTGCCAGGTGGTAGAGGTAATCACTAGGGTGCCTTTGACAGCTGAGATTTAAAATTTTCATTCCTAGACTCCCTCCCCCCTCCTCCACCATCCTTCTGCCCGGGGAGTAATTTCATATCCTTTTCTCTGCACTTAAATATAGATATATACGTATATGCTAAAATAAGAGGGCTCCTTCCTGGAGCCCTCTGCCACCACCCTGGGGGATCTGAGACCCTCCCCAACCCAGGACTGTGCAGGGGAAGACAGAGTTGTATCAGAGTTGTTGATTTTTGTAGCTTGCTTCACTTTTCCCCAAGGATTAGCATTGTCTTTCTTAGATAATCCTTAGCACGTTTTCGCTAACAGTGCATCCCTGGTATTGTCACATAACCTCCCCTCTCTAAGCCCTGTGTCTCTCATCCGTAAAATGAGAGTTTACTGTGGACCCTGCAGAGTTCCCAGGAAGGTAAAATGAGATGGCATTCGCAAAGTTCTCAGAAGAGTGGATCACACATAGTAGGTGCTCAGTAAATGGCACCTACTTTTGTGCTCCTGATTTTGATTCACTGCATCAACAGTGTCCTTTATTTTATGTGAAAGCTGTGCTTCTAGAAGAGTGTATACAGCTCAGATTTGAGAACAGTGGAACCCAATTGAAAATGGGCACCATGAGTCTTTAGATAAATTTGACAGGGGCCACTTATAATTTTTTAAATTTGTCTTTATTACATTAAAAAATAACTATGCACTGTCGAAAAAGTTAGAAAAGAGTTTTACAAAAAGGTGGAAATAAAAATTGCCTATATCCTATCAGAGTTCTCCAGAGAAACAGAACCAGTAAGATATATGCAAATATATAAATCAAGAGATTGATTTAAGGAACTGGCTCATGCAGCTGTAGAGGCTGGCAAGCCTGACATGCAGAGGCTGAATTCCTTCTTCTCTGGGAAACCTCGTTTTTTCCCCTCATCCCTTCAACTGATTGGATGTGGCCCACCGACGTTTTAGAGGGAAATCTCTGTTAAGTCTCCTTAAAGTCAACGAACTATAGATATTAATCCTATCTTCAAAAAACCTTCACAGCAACACCTAGACCAATGTCTGACCAAACAACTGGGCACCATAGCCTCACCAGGTTGACACAAAACTTAACCATCACGTCTGCTATTAAGAGATAACCATGGTTGTTAACGTATTAGTCTGTGTCCCTCCAGAGATTTACACTGAGAGAGAATTTGCGGACACAATTGATATTTTATAATATGTGGAGTTTCATGGTCTCAGTTTTTATTTAACATTCTATCTTGAACACATCTTCATCTCTTTAAAGTAACCTTTAACATCATTATTTTTGATGGGGCATAGAATCCCATTGTGTTGTCATTCCCTACTTTATTTGTCCAGTACTTCATTGTTGGACAGCAAGGTTGCTTCCAGTCTTTCACCTGTTAATTTAAATAAATGCTGCAATGAGCATCCTTATTGATGTCTTTGTGTACACCTGTAATGGATGCAAAGGGTACCCACCCAAATCCTCTTTACCACTAATGGCTCACATCTGCCCCCTTGTCTGAAAAATGACCCTTGCCCCAGCAGCCTTCCAAATGACAGACGTTGGGGAGGGGGGCACATAGGGCCAAGGTCGGCCCCTTTCCTTAAAGTGGGACCAACTCTGGTACAGTTTACCCTCCGGACTGGAGGTGAGACCCAGCCAAGATCACATGCTTACTTAGCTCCTCCCCTGCCCTGTCCTGCTTCTCCTGAGAAGCCATAAAACATTGTCTCAGGTTCAGCTTCAAGTAAACCCAGCTGAAGACAACATCTCTGAGTATTGTTTTGAGGATGACTTCTATTAAAGAGATAGCAACGTCTTCTGAATTTTCTGTTGCGTAGCTGGGATGTTTCCAGATTAGGTTATCTGAAGGGGAATCTCTCCAACAAATCAGTCCCTTAGAGCACTGAGTGGGGCAGAGACTCCCGAGGCCCCGGTTTTTCCCCTAAAGCCCAGGACAATGGGAGGGAGAGGGGGCACCCCAGTGCTGGAAGGACGGGCAGGAGAGCTCTGGACCCTTTTCTTCCCTCCGTCCTCAAATGCCCAACCCTCTCCTGATGAGATCACGAAAATCCTCCATGGCATCTGTCATTTCCCTAAATGAAAAGTTGCCACCACCAAGAATGAGAAAGCGAGACATAGGAGTGGTGACAAAGAAAAGGGGATTATAAGGCCCAGCAAGAACATCTCAGTGACCTGTGTTGTTGACAGAGATGCCAGGGTTGAGGACATTCTTTGAATTTTCTAGCTCATGAGTCTCCACTGCGGCTCACTGCGTGACCTTGGGCGAGACTCTTGCCTAGAAGGTGGTTCTCCCAGCCTACATCTGACTAGTTCTTTTCCCTCTGTCTCTCCAGATGGAAGTGCAGTCTTCCGAGGCTGCTTCCGCAGGCCCGACAACCTCTCCCTGGCCTTGCCCGTGACGGCTGCCATGCCCAACATGTCTGTGGACAAGTGTGTGGACCTTTGCACAGAGAAGGTAAGCCTGGTTCTGTGCACGGAGCTCTGGGGAGGGTGGTGTGGAGCAGCTGGAGGAACGGGATGCTTGTCTGGAGGAGCAGCAGCCCAGCTGGGATGAGAGAGGTCATTACTGTGATCTGTGACATGGGGGGAATTTGACTGTTTCATGTGGATCCAAAGGGTAGGAGTTACATGGGGCCCATTTCTTTCCCTCCAAAGAAGTGTGTTTGTTCTAATAGTGAGGACTGCTCAGGAATGAGGGCCACGTGTGAACTGGGCCGAGAAGCGTCTGTAGAAGATTGCCAGGTAAAGGCAAGGACAATCCCACCTTGGGACAGAGTGAGTTCCCCATCACTGGAGGTATGCAAGCAGAGGCAGAGCAGCTGTGGCATACGGAACTTTGGACATTGGATATCAGTTGGACTGGATGATCCGACTGGCTGATCCTTTCTCAGCCTGAGATCCTTGATGGGTGACTGTTTATCCTTCCTCCCAAGCCAGACAGGGAACGCCACAAGAGCAGAGACTGTGGCCTAAAACATTTTGTGACCACTCCCAATACCCAGCACAGAGCTAGGCTCATCGCTGGCATTCAGTGATGTCTGAGGAGCTCCCTCCTTCACTCAAGGTGAGCTAATTACACGAGGGTCCAAAGGAGAACCACCCTTCCCCAACCACAAGAAGGTGGCTGCCCATTTCATTCATTCACTCAGCTAATATTTGATGAGAACCTGCTTTGTGCCAGGCCCCTGTGCTCAGTGCTGGGGGTGCAAAGTCAACAAGATATGGTCTTTATCCTCCATGATGCTGACATTTGCTGGGGGCCAACTTTGTGGCTCTTCCTGGGTGCTCAGCGTGCGCCCCAACTGCTGAATGCCCCCACCTGCTCTGACTCATCCTGCTTGGCTTTTCTTCCATCAAGTCTCCTAATTCACAAAGCATGTCTCAGGAAGACTGAAAGGATCATCATAGAAACTGCCACTTACCGAGCACCTCCTCCACGCAGCCCTCTGCCCCACGGGTCACACAGTTTACCTCTCACAACAAAGCTAGGTGTTGGGAATTTTCATCCCCATTTCACAGATGACAAAACCAAGGCTCAGACAGACGAAGTCACTTGCCCAAGCTCACAGCGCAAGCAAGTGGCAGAACTGGGACTGACACCAAATCTGTTCTCTTGACTTCTGAGCTACCCTAGAGACCCCACAGAGAGGCTTCCAGGAACCATTCAAGGGCAGCCTAGGCCACTTCAAGTCACCAAGCATTTCCTGAGTGCTTGCTTTGCTCCCAAGAGGCATCCTGGAAGGTCAGGGGCGATGTTCATAAGAATGAAGAAGGTTCGACCATCTTTTTGTCCAGCTTTCTCTCTTGGGCAGGAATCCCCCTCCCATGGCATCCCCTCCAGGTAGACATTCCTCTGTCCTGAGGGCTCTGGAGGAACCTACAGATCAGCCAGAGGCGGAGGACAAACACAAGACAGTGAGGTCACAGGGCAAACCAGTATGGAAGAGGGTCAAGCTGCACATAGGACTGGAGGGAAGCAAAGGTGTGGGCAGGTTGCGTGGGCGGGGTGGGGGGCGACAGGAAGACCCTACTGCAAACCTCCCTCTTCTAGTTTCTTCTAATCTCCTTAGGGCGTCACAGGAGGGAAATTGAGGGGATTAAGTGGACAGGGGTCCAGAGCTGCTTGTGTCAAGTGGTGGAGGGTCTGAAAGACTTAGGGTGTCAGAGGAGGCTTCAACATGGCTAGAAAATACCATCAGTCCCAGCCCAGGTCCACCCACCTGTATCAGCATCTCTCTGATCTTCGGCTACGTGCTGTAGCTCATATTTAACACCTGTGAGAAATAAACCAAACCTACCTACCATGGCAAAGCTCACCGGAACCAGCCACGGCGGTATGACCTTGGTTTGTTACCACATTATTCCTGGACCAGCTGCCAGGGAGAATTCAGCTTCATGCGTCTAATCAGAAGCAAGTTGGACCAAGGACAGTCCATTGCCCTCCAGATCTCAGGCCCAGCCTGCTCCCACTTAGCTCTTTCATAGAACAAATAAAACAATTAGGAGCAGCTCTCCCAGCAAAGACTGTGGCTACAGGTAGGTATCAACATCCTCTTTGGCTTAAAAGAAAGAATTCAGACAGCTTTTCCCAAAGCATGGGCTTCATATCACTGTCAGACACAGAGGATTTACTCTGGCATAATGCATGGCCATAAGAAAAACTTTTCTTTTTCAGTTTTCTTTCAAGACCTCCAGGAGAAAGCTGCTTTTCAGTGCTAAAGTATCTTTAACACCTCTCTCCCCTCAACTAATCTCCCTTTTGCAGGAAAAACAGAGTCGACCCCAGGCTCGAGTTCTTGGCAGGCAGAGTGCCTAGTTAGAATTTAATCACGTGGTTTTGTTTCTGTAGTATTGGGGTTTACAGTATGGAAATGTATGGAAATGATACTTCCCAACCAGTGCTACTTTCAGGAGTAATAAATAGTTCCTTTGAATAGAGAAAGCCCGTGTGCAGCAACCCAACACAGCCAAAAATTATAAATATATATATATAAATTAATTTTAAAAAGTGACTTGACACATAAAGGAAACAAATAAATGAATAATAGTACAGGAAAGCAAAAAAGAAAATGGTAACTATGTGAGGTGATGGGTGTGTTGACTAGCTTGATTGTGGTGATTATTTCACAATGTATACGTACATTGAAACGTCAAGTCGCACATCTTAAATAGATGCAATTTTTTACTTAATTATACCTCAAAAAAGCTGGAAAATATAATAGTACGGGAGGTACGCAGATAGGCAAAATCTTGCTGCTGAAGCTTGGGGACCCTTGAGCTGGGGAGAGTGATGGAGAAGGGGACGATTGGAACGCAAATCCTGTTCTGCATCCAGAGTCCGGGCTGTCCAGGGATTTGGTGACTTTCTTCCCTTTCCTCTCCTGCTTCAACCCCAGGAGTACCCACTGGCAGCCCTTGCGGGCACCGCCTGCCACTGTGGCTTCCCCACTACGCGATTTCCCCTCCACGAGAGAGAGGACGAACAGCTCTGTGCCCAGAAGTGCAGGGCGGAGGAGTTTGAGAGCTGCGGGACACCCAGTTACTTCATTGTGTATCAGACGCAGGTCCAAGGTAAGCCAGGTCTGCCCCGACCCAGCAGACCCCCAGAAACTCTCCCAGCAGCCTCCCTCCCAGAGATGCTCCAGCCAGTCCATTCCAGCCAGTCTGTCAGCAAGAGAACTGTTCAGGCCAGAGAGCAGAGGGCAGAGGGCAGAGGCAGGGCTGGTGAGCGTAGCCAGGCTTAGAGATCCTGCATGGGCAATGGAGGGAGGGCCCCTGGCAAGGGGGATGGTTCTGAAAACCTTCATCTCTATCCCTTATACTGAAGACCCCCTCGGTGGCTCTTCCTGTAATGGGGGCTGTGAGATTGAATGGGAAAACATCTGATCTGGGAGTAGGAGACTTGGGTCTTCAACACAGACCCACTGCATGATCCTGGGCGAGTCGTGTCCCCTTTCTGAGCCTCAGTTTCTCCATCTGTAAAATGAAGCTGTAGATTGTTAGCCTTCCAATTCTAGGATTCTGCAAATTTACCTATAACTTTTTCTTCTCTTTCTCTGTCTCACTCATCCTTTCCGCTTTCATCCTTCTTCCTTTGCTAGTGGAACCCACACTCAATGTTTATCTCCTCTTCCATCTATTGGGGTACCAGACTGTGATGACGATGGTGGTGGTGGTGGTGATGGTAGCACTTAGGGACTTTCTTTGTGCCAGACTCAGTCTTGAGTCCTTCGTATGCATTTCCTCACTGATTCCCCTCAGCTTTCCTGTGAGTCAGGAATAGTCATTATGCCTACTTTACAGGTAGGGAAACCGAGACTCAGCACAGGTAAAGGACTTGCCTGAGGTCATGGTGTTTATAATATTTCTAGATGAAAATCTTTTCTCCTGATGGAGGCATCATGAAAGGTGGTGGCACTTGGAAAGGTGCCTTGCTGGGATGCTCAGCCCAAAGGAAACCCGTGAAGGATTACCCCAATATCTGAAAAAACTGTCCACCTGCGATGTGCAGTCCTATGCCAAGCTTCATCTCATTTAACGATGGGAAGCCTACAGTAAGCCTATGATCAGGATGGTACCATCCCCATTTTACAGATGGGAGAACCAAGACTCAGAGAGATTGAGAACTGGCCATAATCACACATCTACAAGAGTGATTTGCTTTCAGGTCTCTGACTCCAAAGTCCCTGCTAGAAACCTCTGCCCACAGTGCCAAGGACACTCCCCGCACCCTCTGAAGCCTGGAGAGCTAACAAAACACCACTGGGCTAGACCTCCTCTTCATCTCCCAGGAACTAGGCTGCCATATATGGTCGGGCAGGTTGAGCACTGCACAGGCATAACCTAGAAGAAAAGTAATGCCTGAAAGCCAGCCTGCGCTCTGTCTGTCATGCTGTGCACTCTGGATGGCAGCACATCTGCCCAGAGGAAGGGGAGGGAACCTTTATCTGATTTTTACAAAGGTGCTGTAAGAGCTAGTGGCAGCTTCACCAGCAGCCTGGTACCGGTGGTGGCCAACTGCGGCTGCTTCCATGGCAGCTGAATATTGCTAAGAGCCCAGTGAGCAGAAATGTCTTTAGCCAGTGTGGCCCTTGGCTTTATTTACACTCTGGTGAGAAAGGATGAGTGTTTGTTAGTTTCCAGGAAGTGTTGATTACTCTGTGCAGAACTGTGTTACCCCAGCTTGGGGGAAGGGTCATACACAGCTTAATTATCCCATGACCATGAACAGCTTGACACTGGAGCCTTCTCAATAGCCCCTGATTGATGGGTTTGCTCATTCCCAGTGCCTGGCCCCAGGCCATTACTGGTGTTCAATTTCCCATGTCACACTTGCAGGCCCTACACACTGGGGTGGCTTAAGAGTCATGTGGTTCATGAGGCTGCCAAGAGTCTGGTCCACGATGGCTGCCATTTATTGAGTACCTACTGTGTGCCGGGTACTAAGCTGTTTAGACTGAATTAACTCATCTAATCCTCATAACAGTCCAATGACATAGGTGCTGTTATTATTACCATTTTACAAATATGGCAACTCGGCACAGAGAGGTTGAGGAGCTTGGCCAGAGTCACACAGCTAGGACAGAACAGAGTTGGGATTCAGACCAAGGCAATCTGGGTCCTGAGCCTGCACTCTTAATCTCAGCTTCTCAACATACACTGCAAATACTTCACATGCATTATCCATCTAATCCTGTAAGGTTTATTAGCCCCACTTTACAGGTGAGAAAACTGAGGCTCAGAGAGGTGAAGAGCCTTGTTCAGTGTCACACAACTAGGCCATGATCATCCTAGATCGAAACACAGGTCTGTCTGATTCCAAAACTATATACAACACTGCCTCTAGCATCTGTTTCGATTTGTGGAGCTTAAGAACCAAATAAACTTCCTTTTTAGTGCTGAAAATAACCAGCTTTATCCTCGCCGCCCAGGCAGTATTTGAATGGAGAATTCTGTTTTCAGGGGAAATTGAGGGGCCAGGTTCTTTCTCTCTCCCAACATTTTATTATGAAAAAATGTCAAACCTCCAGAAAAAAATGGAAAGAATTACACAGTGAACCTGCTAGACTTATCCTACAGATTTTACATCTGTCAACATTTTGTTCTGTTTACTTTATCATACATCTCTCCATTTCTCCATCCCTCAATTTTTATTTTTGGATGCATTCCGGAGTAAGTTGCAAACATCATTACACTTCAGTCTGCATATCACTAATTATAATTCAATATTTACTTATGATTTTTTTTTTTTTTTTTTTTTTTTTTTTGCAGCACGCGGGCCTCTCACTGCTGTGGCCTCTCCCGTTGCGGAGCACAGGCTCCGGACGCGCAGGCTTAGCAGCCATAGCTCACAGTCCCAGCTGCTCCGCGGCATGTGGGATCTTCCCGGACCAGGGCACGAACCCATGTCCCCTGCATTGGCAGGCGGACTCTCAACCACTGCGCCACCAGGGAAGCCCCACTTATGATTTTTTGAAGTAGCATTTACATAGAGTGAAATGCACAAATTTTTTCTTTTTTTGAAATGCACAAATTTTAAGTGTACTATTTGATGCCAACTGGGTCCTATGAAATCCACACCCCTATCAAAATATAAAACATAACCACTCTCCAGAAAGTTTTGCATCTAGGCTCCTTTTTGCAATGTGTTCCCGTGAAAACCATTCCCAGACACCTACTTGGCTTGATAAAGATGCTTTTTGGTTTGCTTTTTTCCAAAATCTGCTCTCCTCTGAACAAACAGATGAAACCTGCATGACGGGGAAGAGACCTGGTCTCTGGCTAGCAGCATCAATACTAAGAGCTCACAGCATGTGAGCCCTGTGTTAACACTCAACACCCATTCTCTCTTCTAACCCTCCTAACCAACCCCCAGGATGTCATCATTATCAGCATTCCCATTTTACAGGTGAGGAAACTGAGGTTTATTCAGATCCATCATTTTTCCAAGGTTACCCAGCAAGGAGATGGCAGAATTGGAATTTAAATTTAGGACTTCAGACTTTTCCCTTGAAGGGCTATTGTGAGAAAGCAAGTAAGGATAATAAATGTTTCTTGGATGAATGGATGGATGGATGGATGGGTAGATGGATGGTTAGGTGGATGCCAGATAGTATGGAAAGTGCCAGTAAATCAGCAAAGGACAATATGGGCAGGGTTTCTGACTAAACAAATAATTATTTGAATTACAGTAGCAGAAAGTAATACAAGAGAGATGGACATAGTACACTAATGATAGCCCAGGGAGTCAGAGAAGGAAGGGAGGGAGGGAAGGAAGGAAGGAAGGAAGGGAGGGAGGGAGGGAGGGAGGGAGGAAAGAAGGAAGGAAGGGAGGAAGGAAGAGTCCAGTTCAGCAGAGAGCAGGATAATAAGCAGTCAAAGGCAGGTAGGAGGCAGTGAAGGCTGAGGGACCAGTGCACCTGAAGCTGCCAAGTCAGGAAGGAGCAGAGCACGGATGAGACAGTGAAAGAACCAAGTGGCTGGCAGGTGGGGGAGTTTGAGGGGAGGGCATGTGGGTGGCGTGAGCCTGGGAGGATGCAAGGACCAGGCCACACGGGGCTTGAAGGTCAAGATAAAAACCTTGGACTCAGTCCCATGCAGATGGACGGCATTTGTGAGTTTTAATCTCGAGGCAGGTGTGGGGGTGATAAGAGACTCAGTGGGACAGGGGAGAAACTGAGGCTGGAGAGAAGTCTCATCCTCCTGGCTGACTTTTATTGAATCCCTACCATGTGCTTATCCTTTTTCATATATTATCTCATATAACCATTTTCCCATTTCCAAATGAGGAAACAGGCCCAGAAAGCACCGGGTCGCACAGCTGGGACGTGGCAGGGATGGGACTCACACCCTGGTCCCTTCTAAACAGGCTCCTTCTGATGTGCCCCTGCCACTGACCCCTGTCTGTGCCCTGCCCTTTGCAGACAACCGCTGCATGGACAGAAGGTTCCTTCCAGCCAAGTCCAAGCAGCTCATCGCTCTGGCCAGCTTCCCAGGTGCCGGCAACACGTGGGCTCGCCACCTCATCGAGCTGGCCACCGGCTTCTACACCGGCAGCTACTACTTCGACGGTTCTCTCTACAACAAAGGTGAGGAGGCGGAGGGGAACAGGGAACGGGGGCAGGAGCTCGGGAAGGACCCCCTGGGAGGGCATGGGAATACCCCTTCCTGAGCACCTACTATGTGCTGCTCAGCTCACCTGGGCATGTTTATCGAGACCTACTATATGCTTGGTACCTTCCCTTCACTTACATCCCACAGACATTTCCTGAGTATCGTGTCCTGGGTACCTCACCTGCTTCCGTCAACATTAGACACTTATTAAACACCTACTATGTGCCTGGGACCTTCCCTCCATTTAAGTCATTCCTTCAGCACTTACTGTATGCTGGGCACCTCATACAGGAAACTGAAGCCCAAAGAGGTGACACGATGTCCCAGATCACTCATTTGAGTTGGAAACACAGCCAGTGTCTTGAAGGTCTAGTATTGATACATTAGCATTCTAACTGGCTTCGAAGAGCCCATCCAAATGCCTTAACTCTCATGGGCATGGGAGGCCAAGATGGAGAAGAGCACAGTCTTGGGCGGCAGGATGGCTTAGCTTTGAACCTTATTCGCAACCCCTACAAGGCCCTCATGGCAGAGTTCAACCGCAAGTATGGCGGACACATCGGCTTTGCTGCCCACGCCCACTGGAAGGGCCTCTCGCTAGCTCTGTAACTTGGGCAAGTTATTTGCTCTCCCTGGGACTCAGTTTCGTCATCTATCAAATAAAACCCACAAAGGATTATTGAAAGGATCAGTTGTCTACTACATGAAAAGGGCTCAGAGCAGTGTTCAGCATGGAGTCGGTGCTATAGAAGCATCCTCCGGCTACCCAGAATGGCTTTCAGTTCCTCAGCTTTTGAAATGAGAACCTGATCCGGTCCCTCCTTCCTTTTGCTTAATTCCTTTTAAGGGCTGTGTAGTCTTTCTGGTCCAGTACTAAAACTCTTCATCACATCCCCCTCTTGCCCTCTGCTCTCCTGTACCAGTCGCTCATGTGCGACATATTTCTTCCCACCCACCACAGGACCTTTGCACCTGCTGTTCCCACCACCTTTCCCTCCTCACTTGGGTTGGTAAATTCTTCCTCGTCCTTCAGTTCTCAGCCTAAGCACCCCTTCTCCCAGGAAGTCTTTCTGGATGCTGCCTGACTAGGTCAGTGACCTTGGCCAGGCTGGCTGGGCTGCTCAGCTGCAGACTGCAGGTTGGACCCGTGTCTGTTCCATGGGTCTCTCACCATCTGGGACCAACAGGCTTCCAGGGCATGTCCTTCTCACAGTGACAGCAGAAACACACAGAGTGAACAGAAATGTGATGCATCCTGAGACTTTGGCAGAGACCCATTTCCGCCCTCAATCCGCTGGCCAAAGCCAGTCATACGGCGTGCCCCGCATCAGTGAGGTAGAGATGTAGACTCCACCCAAAGAGGGATCCTCCAGCACATCACTGTCAGGCCCCTCTCGTGGCACGTAGGCATGCTTACTCCTCTTCTGAAGCTCTAACCACGGCAGTGACTTTACATTGATTTGTGTCGCTATTCAAATTATCTGGCTCTCAAAAGCTAAGACCCATGGATGTTTTTGTAAATCATTTTCTCCCTGCACAGTGCCTGGCATGTAGTAGGTGCTCTATAAGTACGTGAGTAAATGAATGAGTAGACAAATGAACGTCTGAGGATTCCTGAAGGGGTCCAGGAGGGGGTGGGGTGGACCTCTTGTCTCCCTCAGCTCAGTGCCACGTTCCCTATTCCCCTGGTTGTGGGAAGGGTTTAAAGGTGAGCGGGACCACTGGCGCAGCGGGAGGACCATCTGCATCAAGACGCACGAGAGTGGCCAGAAGGAGATCGAGGCCTTTGACGCAGCCATCCTGCTCATCCGCAACCCCTACAAGGCCCTCATGGCGGAGTTCAACCGCAAGTACGGCGGACACATCGGCTTTGCTGCCCATGCCCACTGGAAGGGCAAAGGTACTGCTTTGGAGTGGGGGGGGTGGAGCCCTAGGGTGTAGAGGGCAGTGCGAGGGGCTAGTGCTGTCTCCTGCCAGGAATCCAGGAGGGCATCCTTGAGGGCATGTGTGTAAGTGTCCAGGTCCTGCTTACAGATGAGGAGGTATGCTTTGCACATCCCACCATACCCACCAGCATCACCCTCTGTGAGCTAGGTTGTTACCGTGGCACAGTGGTTAAGGGCATGGGCTCTGGACCAAGACTCCCTGAGTTCAGATCCCAACTCCACCACTTCCTAGAAAAGCGCCTTCACCTCCATGAACTTAGATTGTCCTGTTTATAAAGCGGAGGTAGTAAAATCCAAGAATTTAACCCTTTAAAAACACTCAGTGGACCCTCGTATTCAAGAGCCCTTTCCTGGGATCTGAATCCAGCCCAAGGTCAGTGGCTGAGTGGCCATGAGGTCACCTGTGAGCTCCTAAGATCATCATTCTATGAAACCCCTCCACTACTCTGGATTGGAAAACTCAGAGAGGTTAAGTGACTTGCCCCAGGTGTAGCTGGGAAGTGACAGTGTCAGTCTCCGAGCGCTAAACTTCATTCAGATGATCTGAGTTTGATGTTCACCTCTGGTGCTTAGTAGATTCCAGAATGGAAGAACGTCTCAGTACAGAGCAGCAGCCCACAGTAGTGGGGAGAGCTCCGAAGTCAGACCCAACCTCCTCAAAATCCCATGTCAGTTATCACCCATATCTCCATGACCACAATGAAAGTCACCTCCATGCGTGACCAGAATGTCAGCAACACCCCAAGGTGAGAGACAGCCTGGTAGCTAATGCCTGGGTTAGGTTCACACAGTTCACCCTGTGTCATGGATGGGGCAAGCTAGTTTCAGGGAGGTGAAGGCACTTTTCCAGGAAGTGGTGGGGCAGGGGTTTGAACCCAGGGAGTCTTGCTCCTGAGCCCACACCCTTAACCACTGAGCTATGATAATGAGTTAGACTGAACGTCAGTGGCTACAGATCCCCCCACTCAGAGCTCCTGATGCCAAGTAAGTACTCTGTGAACGTGAGCCCAGCCGACCTCATCCAGCTTCAAGGAACCAGGCTGCTGCAGCCTCTAGGCCCAGGGGTGCTTCCCACTCCTCCAAACCCTCCCCCTGGCCCCCAGCTGCTCCACGCTCCAGCCCCTCCCCAGAGAGAACCGGAGCAGGCAGGACAACGTTAACTCAGCCAATCACATTCTCAGCACTGATGTCATTGATGAAAACTCTTGGGCCTGCCTGACCAACTGTGCCCTGGGTTCCCAGTTTGCTCAAGGGGCCTGTCTGTCCCTTCCCCTGCTTCACCCCCTCTCTCAGTGAGGGGGTGGAAGCTTGGACAGGTGATGACATTTGTTCCCAGGGGTAAAGAGACCTCTGAATTATTTATTTGTAGAACAATCAAAAATGACCACTGTTTGGGGCCAGGCTGAGAAGTCTGCAGGTGCCAACGGCAGGATCCTGTCCCAGGAGCAGATGTTCTGCTTGTCAGGCTGGAAAGGACCTGGGAGATCGCTGAACCCAGGCGTCCTCAGCCCCAGCAGCACATCAGAATCCCAGGATGTGTGGAAGTCCCAGTTCCAAGGCTGCACCCCAGACGATTACTGGAGTGGAGCCTGGGCACTGGTATTTTTTAAAGCAGTGTGCAGGCAGGCCTGAGAACCACGGATTCATTCTCTATTAATGGGGAAAATGAGGCCCAAGAGAGGCAGGGCCTGCCAGAGTCACTCGGGCACATAATGGCAGGACTAGAGTCCAGCTCTCCACCTCCCAAGCATCCTACTGCCCCAAGTAAAAAGGGAGGGAATTCACTTGGGAAGCTCATATGGGACCAGGCACTTAGCAATAATTATCTCATTTAAATCTTCTAATTACCCGAGGAGGTAAGAAGGGCTGCCACAATCACCATCCCAGGAAGGGAGCGAGTCGTGTGGCGGAGGCCCCAGGAGTTGAGCGAGCTGAGATCCAAAGCCAGGCGTTAGCTACCAGGCTGTCTCTCACCTCGGGGTGTTGCTGACATTCTGGTACATTCAGAGGCTCCCCGCTCCTGGCATAACCCCTCGTCTCAGGTTTAGGCAATTTCCTAATTCCCAGGAGCCACCTTGCCTCTTCCTTATTCAAGACAGTTGGGAGCTTTAAAACCAAAGATAAGGGAGGTGTCAGGACAGGCTGAGCCCAGAGGCTGCAGGGGATGGGAAAGAGGAGATTTCAGGACACACACCTCCTATGGGGGGCCTGGGGCCCCCTCATTAGTCTGGGTTGGGAGGGACCTTCTCCCAGTGCTTCCTCCCAGGCCTGACCCAGGTCTTCAAGTGCTCTGCCTGAGAGCCTTCCCCAAAGAACCCCATCCCCACGGACCCCACCCACTCATTCCTCTCATTTGCATTAACATCTGACCCTGTAGGCACTTGAGTTTGAGACCCTTGCCTGCTCCAGCAGCGTCAGTATCACTTGGGAATTAGTTTGAAATGCAGATTCTCAGGTCCCACCTCACGCTTACTGGATCAGAATTCTCATTTTAACAAGATTCCTTCCAGAAGCTTCTTGTGAGCTTTCAAATTTGAGAATCACTGCTTTAGGACACCCTCGGCCGGGAATGTGAGGGTTACTCCCACCTAAGAGCAGAGGTCACTCACCTGCTGAGAGGTCACTCACCCGTGTCCCCCTCCCAGTTATAGCTGGGTCGAGGCTCGTGTCACCACCACCCACCCACCCCCGGCTTTTGTTTCCATAACATTGATTTTATGATATCCCTGGAGTGGGCCCAAAGCAAAGTTTTATGTGATATGATTACACAAGGTGAATTGTCCTGGATCTGTTTAATGAAACAGAGACCGTGTTTAATGATTCCGTGGAGAATTAAATACAGTTAAGCTATTAATCAGACCCCGGTTCCTCCCTTTGACAAGAAGATGAAGCAGAGAGTGGCCAGCACGTGTCCCGCCGGGCCCTTGTGGGGGACAGTTCTGGCAGAGCCAGCACTCATCACCTGTGGTCCATAGCATAGTGTACCTTTATTACCCAATTTGAAGGCAGCCATCAATTACCGGGAATCCTGAGCTAAATGAGGGCTTTTGTTTTTCATTTTCATTTTTGTTCTTCTTCATTCCAGCGAAGTCATTCAGGAGCTTCAAGTGAGGGATCTTTGCTCTAGGAAGGGGTGGGGAGGGGGCGAGTATCTGCTGCCCCAAAATGATGGGCCACTTGGGGCATCTCAGAGATGCTGGGGACCAACATCAAGAATAGTTGTAGCCCACATTTATCCAGCGCCTGCTATGTCCCAGGCCTGGTGCCAGGGTCTGCAAATCTTATTCCATTCCATCTGTATGGCATGTCCATCTGTATGGCATGTCTAGGATGGAGTTCTTAGCACAGTTGCCATTGTGCAGATGGGTAAACTGAGGCTCAAGGAGACCTCCTGACGTCCCCAAGGTCACACAGCCAATATGGGGAGGAGCTGGGTTTTGAACCCTGGCAGTCTGACTCCAAAGTCTTCTGTGAACAGACCCGTGTCTTAGATGACACCTGAAGGTGAGGTAAGCAGGATCTGGGGCGAGAAGAGTGCTGGAGATGATCAGATCAGGTGCTCTTAAAGGGTTTGCCGGGAGGGCAGGAGCCAGGCTCATTCCCGTGTGTAAGATGGAGCTAGAGTAATTCCTACTCTCCAGGGGCACTGGAGAGGTAGTGCGTGCAAAGTGCCCAGCACAGTCCTGGCACACAGTAGGTGCTCAGGCAACATACATTCCCACCCCAGGGAAGTTTGCAGTCACAGGGATGCCATGTCATCTCCCCCTCACCTGTGTCCAAGGCCAGGGGCACCACCTGGGGGATCCAGGCCATCATGCAGACAGGCCCTTCCTTTTTCTTGAGGACCACCCTCCAGGAACCTCTTGAGATGGTCACAAGTGGCTAAGCCTGGAAGTCCATCCAGATGGACTGAGTAACTGAGTGCCTTCTGCATCCATCTGGGTTTCTGCCATGGGAGCGGCAGTTGTCCTGAATCACCAGGGATGCTGTGAGATGACTCAGGAATGGGGACATTCTTTCTCAAAAAGTAAAGCAGAGTATACACATGCTAGATTTTTTCCTAATCACACAGATACATCTGGTCTTATAACAGTACGGGCCCAGTTAGCTAGATACATTGTAAATAATCTATTTGAAGGATAAAAAATATCTTTGTCAGGGGCTTCCCTGGTGGCGCAGTGGTTGAGAGTCTGCCTGCTGATGCAGGGGACGCGGGTTCGTGCCCCGGTCCGGGAGGATCCCACATGCCGCAGAGCGTCTGGGCCCGTGAGCCATGGCCGCTGAGCCTGTGCATCTGGAGCCTATGCTCCGCAACGGGAGAGGCCACAACAGTGAGAGGCCCGCGTACCGCAAAAAAAAATATATCTCTGTCATCAGCATAAATATTTCCCAAGCAGCTGTGGTGTTCCAGGGGGTCACTGGGGGAGCAGGAGCCTCACCATAGATTCTGATGTGCTCTGCGAAGAAAGAGGAGCCCTTTATCACATCACAGCTTGGCGGCTGGGAATTTCAATTTAGTTCAACAACCATTTATTAAGCCCCTGCTGGGTGTGAGGCAGTGGGAGGGAGTGGGGGTGAGGCTGCTGGTGCCTAGGAAAGATGGGGGCCTGGAATCAGGCAGGCCTGGTCTGGATTATGCTTCCTGGCTGTGTGACCTTGGGCAAATTACTTCACGTCTCTGAGCCTCAGTTTCCTCACTGGTGACAAATGAACAGTAGTCTTTTCCTTTCAGGGTAGTTACTATGATTAAATGAGATAAGGGGTATCCATCATCCAGCAAAGGATGAGGATTTAGTTATTAAGAACCAGCTGGGCTCCCCAACGCAGCTTGGGAGACTCACTGAGCCTCGTTCAGTAAACATATCCGTCTGGAGGGTGCAGGGTGGTGCTGCCCCTGTGAGAAGCAGGGGGTATGGCTTCAGGGTTCCGGAGTACAGGCCCTGTGATTCTCCAGCTGGGACTCAGAATCGGGGCTGCAAATCCCTCTCTCTGTTCCCAACATCCTCCAAGACCCCCCGTCCTGGGTTTCCCTTTATCAGAGTTTCAACAGCTCCTGGGGCTGGCTGGCTGGCTGTCTCTCTGAGGTCTTCTCCAGGGCTCTCTGGTGAATTTCACACATTCTGTTGTAGCCTGCCTCTTTCTTGAGTCAGGGGATCCCAAACACACACTCCCAATCTGGGTGACAATCCATCCTGTCCTTTTACCATGGCAAGGGAACAAACAGCACAAAGAAACAGTGTGTGATACTTCAATAAAAAGCAAAGAAAGAAAGATAGGATAGAAAGGTGTCAAAATGACAATGTAAATAATCTGATTTAAACTGCCCTGAGCCCAGAGGAGGTACCTGCCTGAGCCTGGGGAGTCAGGGAAGATGACATCTCACCTGAGAACAGAATAATCACAGTAATAATAGCCAACGTTTACTGAGCACCTACTGGGTACAGGGCACCATGCTGAAAATTTTGTATGCTTTTTCCACTTCTCTGTACAAAGACCCTATTACTATCCTGTGAGAAGATACTGTTACTACACAGGATAACTAACTTGGTAGTTGAAAGCCCAGACTTTGCTGCCAGACTGTTTGGTTTCAAATCCTGGCTCTGCCAGTTATTAGCTGCGTGACCTTGGGCAAGTTACTTAACCTCTCTGTGCCTGAGTTCCCCCTTCTGTAAATGAAGAAAACGATGATGCCTGCCTCACAGTGTTCTTGTGAGGAATAAGTGAACTGATAGCTCTATTAGTATATTTATTACACTCTATATTAAGATCAATATATATTAAAATATAAAAATAGAGTAACAAGGATTTATATATGTCTGTGCCTGGCATGGAGTAAGCACCAGACAGATGTCATTCTCCCCAGAGAGAAGGAAGGGCTAAGATGATTCCAGGCAGAAGCAGCAGCCCCGAGGTGGGAGGAGGGAGGCGAGTTTGGTGATCTAAGGGTTAACAGTGGTGGCGCTGTTGTGAATAGCCAACGCCATCTGACCTGTGTCCTCCCGCTGACCTGGGCCTCCTTGCTCTGTCCACAGAGTGGCCAGAGTTCGTAAGGAACTACGCCCCGTGGTGGGCCACGCACACACTGGACTGGCTCAAGTTCGGCAAGAAGGTGCTGGTGGTGCACTTTGAGGACCTGAAGCAGGACCTCTTCGTCCAGCTGGGCCGGATGGTCAGCCTGCTGGGTGTGGCTGTCAGGGAGGACCGACTGCTGTGTGTGGAGAGCCAGAAGGACGGCAACTTCAAGCGCTCGGGGCTCCGGAAGCTGGAGTACGACCCCTACACGGCGGACATGCAGAAGACCATCTCTGCCTACATCAAGACGGTGGATGCGGCCCTTAAAGGGAGGAACCTCACGGGTGTTCCCGATGACTACTACCCCAGATGATGGGTCAGAGCGGGGCGGGCAGCTGGCAGTCCAGACCAAGCAGGCCCTGGGGACTCCAGACCCCTGGGGGCCCACACCCATCAGTCCCCTCTTCGATTTGGGGACAATCCCCATGGCTGCTGTTGCCTTTCACTGAGTTTCCTGCATGACAAAGGAGGCTCAAGCGAAGAGATTGTGCAGGCACGCCCCACCTACTCACACCGCGCCCCCAGAGATGGAGGGGGCAACTGGGTTAGGGAGCTCTAGCCACATGGACCCTTCTCTGTCTCCCGTGTCCCTGTGCCCACCACTCTGGGCTCCACTTGTGGGAAGGAGGGCTCATGGGTGTCCCAGAGACAAGGGTGCCCCACCGCAGGTTCTGAGAACCCTGGTGCAAGAGCTAAAGAGAATGACATGGAAAGATGTGGCCCCAGACTCTCCTCCGTGCTGAGCTGTGCACTCATAGCTTCCCCGTCTCTGCCCCACCCAGGAAGCACTGACGCCAGGGTTTATCCTAGCCACTTCTGTTTGAAGAAAGATTGCTGGGAGGTTCCTCTGCGGCCTTAGGTTTCTGACATTCTGGGTGGGTCAGGGAAGCAGTGGTGCTCAGAGCAGGTTAACTGGGGCCACCGCGTGGGGTCACTGACATCCCAATCCACCCCCCTACCAGGTCACAGCGCTCCTGAGAAATGACCCGGTTCCTGTCCACCTCGAGGGCTGGAATTCTTCCCTTTCTTCCCCAGCTGTATCCAGATGGTGACCCACTTCCAGGGTCCTCAGGCACCAGCCATTCTCTCACCAGGATGGCCACAAGCCACATGCAGAATCTGAGTGAGAATGAGAGCTCTGGTAACACACCTCCCCACCGTGGGGTCCAACACGTTGATCTGACACTGCCCTTCTGACCCCTACCAGTAGGTCCCTTGCTATCCAGGAGAGAGAGCAAGAGTGCTCCGAATCGGGTGGAACCATGAGCGAAAGTGACCCCCACTACCTTCCCAGACCGTAGACCTCCCTTTGGTCATAGGCCAGCTTCTCTTAGGGGGTTAAGGAACGGGGTCAATGGGGTGGTGGTTCATGTCCAGACAAACGCTGCTCTTTTGATGCTGAGACATCAAACCAAAGGATTCCCGAGGACCTGAATCACTGATCATCTATCTCAGAAAGCATTGAGATCCAGGATCCCATCTCTCCCCCCAACCCTGGGTACCAGTGATTTCGCATCCGGCCCACATTTGTGCACCTACACCATCCCCCCACCGTGTAGGTGCAGAAGCCATAGGTCACAGCTCTTTGCTCTTCTGTCTGGAGCAGCCCCCCAAGCAGCCACCTCTGAAGCCTTGGGGTACGGATAAATGCTCATTCCCAAATAGCCAAGAGACTGTGGAGAAGGCGAGTGTAAAGAGATATATTTTTTTAAGAGGAATATGACTAATACATTCCACCCCTTCGAACGTGGCCATGCAAAGAGAAGGGCCAGGGGATTGGACCTGTGGTTCTCTTCCCTGAGCCCCTCATCTGTAGGATTCGGGCCACCCCAGGGCCCAGCCAGGGGGCTCTGAATGTATTTTGTACCGTGTTTCTTTCCCCCAGGCAAATTTCTAGTCTTCTTTCACGAAGCAGTTAGAGGGCTTGGCCTCCCTTCCCTCTTAGAGGTCAGCTCTCTCTGGGAGACTCTGGGTCCAAGACCTGGGCCAGTTCTTTGCTGGTGGTCACCTCAGACCACCAGCCTCTGTCTGAAGATTCCTCAGGTCAACACCATCATTAAAAACAAGTTTTGTTGATAATTCTACCACGTGATAGACTGTCATGTAAGGCGAGGTCACAAATGGAATGTTTTTCTGGTGTGTGTGTGTGTGTGTGTGTGTGTAAGAGACAGAGACAGAGAATGTTCTGCGAGCGTCATTGCTTTGATGTCTGTGCAACTCTAACTGCCTGTGAAGAACTGTGTATCTTGGTGTGTAACATTGTCTCTGCCTCTGTGTTCAACTGCCCTTCTGTGTGGTGACGCTGCATCCCCCGGGCTGGTGTGATGACCGCCCAGTGTCTGATGTGTCTGTGTGCCCTCTCCAAAAAGTGCCACCCAAACCCTGGCACTTGAGGAGGAAGGAAAACTTTGCATTCCAGTGGTCCCCAGGGCAGGGGACATGCCTGGCCTGCAAGCCGGGACACGTAGGCTCTCATCCTGCTGTCACCTCCGGTACACCTCCAGAACTCAAGGAGAACAAACAGGGCCCAGCATCTGCTGACGGCTGGGATTTCCTCCTGATTTCTCCAGGAACCCTGGAGGCCGCTGCAAACGTATCCCTGGTAGACAATGTGGGTGGGAGAAAAGGATGGGGAGGCAAAGGGGATGGTGGGGGGCAAGGTCCTACAGGGACCCAGCTCCTCCTAGAGGCTTTCTTCCCTTCCCCCCATCTCTCTTGCATTGGTTTGTTTTCTGGCCATCCCCACCCCCGTCACTGTTTTTCTTTACACTGCCTCCTGCTCTCAATTTCTCTCTTTGTGGTCTCTTTCATTTCTTCCAGCTGCTCATTAAACCTCTCTTCTTTCTTGTCTTTCTCCTCTCTCTCTCCCTCCCCCCATCCCTGAATCTCTCTCTCTCTTCCATCGTAATCTCTTTCTTGATTTTTGCTTCTCTTTGTGCAAGCAACTCTCTCCCCGTCTCTCTTAATCTCTGTGTCTCTGCCTGTCTCTTGCTCCCTGTCTCCCTTCCTCCCCACCCCTGTTGTTCTCTCCCACCTCTTCCTCCTCATCTTCCTGGAGAGTGGGGGCGACTCAGTGGGATCCAGACCCAGTGAGACAAATGCTACCCAGGCCGGTAACCAAGGAAGTGGTTTCCTTAGCAACAGAATCTGCAGGCACGTGCTCCACTGCCCCATCCCTTAGCTATTACAGTAAGTACTGAGAGGGCGGGGGGCAAGCCTGGAGATGGGGCAGTTGCTATAGACGCTGCTGTATTGGTCCTCTTGAGAGGGGACAGCGGTCAGAGACCAGCTCAGTTCCTGGCACTTTGGGGACACTCAAAAAAAAATAGAGGGGCTGTGGGGTCAGAGAGAGGCAGAGAGAGTGGAGACAGCTGGGGAAGGAGTCCACAGGACCTGGTGACAGGCTGGATTCAGGGAAGGGGAGGTGGCCAGGAAGGTAAAGCGGCACCAAGATTCTGTCTGTGCATCTCCAGAAGGAGGTCCTTTGACTGAGATGGAGAACAGGGGGCAGAGGAGCAGGTGGGGGTGGGGGTATGGTAAACTGACATAGCTCCCTGTCCCCAAGAGTTCACCATCTAGTTGGGGTGACGTTGTGGGAGGGAAGGTGGCAACAGACAGAAATATCTCACTCAATTCTCCCTACAAATTGGCAACAAGGAGCCCAGGAGAAAAAAGCACGGCCCCGAGGGTGGTGAGAGACTCAGGGACGGTAAGTAATTTGATCGTGTGGCCCAACGTTGGTGGTGACACTTGGATTCGAAGGATCCAGAACCTGTCCCGAAGATGGAGGACAGAAGAGGGTAGACTATAAAGAGACAGGCAGAGAAGGAGACAGGAAGAGAGAGAGATTTAAATCATCCATCTGGCACTTTTTCCTACAGGGAAAACAAAAATATGTTCAGTTTTAGAGAAATGACAAAGGGGGAGGGAGGAAACAAAAGCACCCTACAGGATGATAGCTTCTGCAGCTATAACTATCCCCAAAGAAAACACCTGTCAAGATGCATTCACTCCCAGGGAGACGGATTGTGTCCCTGGTCTAGGTTGATATTTAAATGACTCAGAGCGGGTTACGGGGCGAAGGGCAGAAAGTTGATCAATGTAACATGAAAACCTCGCTCTGCTTTTCCCCAAATGCAATAAAGCATGCAGGCGAGGAGAGCTGTAAATCTGGATGATAATAATATCCGTCCCCGCAAAACCAACATGTTTATTTATCACGTTTGCACATTTACTATTTCCCCTCAAATTTACAGTCTGCAATCTGCCGGCGTGCAGGGGGAGAAGCATGGAAATGAGAACAAACTGGCAGAACATCAAGAAGGGAAGAGATGATGAAATATTTATCCCCTCTGTCCACTCGCCCCCCCACCCCCCACCCCGGCTGTCTTAAATCCACTTTCAAACCAAGGTGGTGATTTATCCGAGCAGTACCATGCATCTCTATTTCAGGCCTCTGCCAGCTAATTGAAATGATGTCATTATAGAATGGAATGTGTTGCAACAAAATGATTTTTGTGTATTCTGGAATCATTTGCTAAACAATTATGGGGAATGAACAATCCTCCAGAAGTGAGAGAGGGGGTCGATCTTGGCGGGGACAAGACTTGTGTGTGTCCTAATGTCGGGGTTGAGAGGGAACAGGAAGCAACTTAGAGGCCAGATTCTCTTCCAAGACCTGAGTTAGGCACCCAACCCATAGTCAGAGTTCCCCGGGCTTCCAAAACGTGGAATGCCCATGCCTTATCCTAGACCTTCTGGATCAGATTTCCCAAAAGATGGAGTCCAGGTGTGGATGTGAAGGATCTGGTGGGCTTGCTGGGAGGCAAAGTCGTATTTACAATTGCCTTGTTGATAATTACTGGCTCCGATCTATGCTCCATGGTAGAAGCATTCAAAGGATTGTTGTTACCATCCCTACACCCATGGCTTTTCACGCATCGTGATCTACGTATCCCTAGAACTAGCACAGTGCTTGGCACACAGCAGGTGTGACCAGAATGCTTGTTGATTTTCTGAATGAGTCTATCACGGACTCTTAAAGGATATTCAGAGAAAAACCACAAGTCATCAGCCAAAGCAGGCCCTTAGCTGCCCTGAATTTTCTCTCCAGTAATACTGAATTGTTTTTCTATTCTCTCACCCCCAGCCTGAGCCCCTAAAGCCGATGGTGTGGTGCAGCCCACTTATACTAGCTCTCAAAAGCCCATTGTGCACATCTCTTCTCAAATTCACATTCAGTGACATCACATCGGTAGCTTGAAATTGGCCATGGTGAGAATATTTACACCATGGAAATTGGCAACTGCTACAAATCAGGTGAGTGGTTTTTTCGTTTTGTTTGGAGAGCCAGTTGTTAAGTATCTGCCAGCATACCACTGCCCAAAGCACACAGGCACATATGTGCTATTTCTAGTCTTTTCCATGCCTTTATTCATGCTGCCCCCTCTACCTGGAAAGCCTCCTTAAGACTCAGCTCAG
Organism: Phocoena phocoena; assembly: GCF_963924675.1. Taxonomy (NCBI): domain Eukaryota; kingdom Metazoa; phylum Chordata; class Mammalia; order Artiodactyla; family Phocoenidae; genus Phocoena; species Phocoena phocoena. The sequence continues at coordinate 72,035,401 of NC_089231.1, forward strand.
GATCTTCCTCCTCCAGGCAGCTTCCCCTGATCACAAAGACCAAATTCAACTCCTCCTCTAACAACTCTGGACGTGGCCATTGTTGTGATCTCTTCAGTAAGCTGGTGCATGTCTCTCTCTCTCTCAGTGCTCAGGGCATGAGCTCTGTTAGGGCAGGAACCTTGTCTTCGCCTCTGGATTTCCACGTGCTTCCTGGCCCAGATGAGCAAACGTTGACCCAGTGAAAGAATGAATACATCGATTACATTTAACACCATCCACCAGCCTCTCAGCTATCACAGACTTTATGGTGAGTGGATAGAAGGATCCACCTGCCCAGACAATGGTCAGGAAGGCAGGAGAATGAAAAACTATTCAGAGTGATGACAGTAGCTAATATTTATTTAGTACTAATTGTATGCTGGGCGCTGTGCTAGGAGCTTCATAGGTATGAATCATCACCAGAACTCTGGGAGACAGGGACATTTAGTCTCCCCACTTTACAGTGAGGGAAATCCAGGTTCAGAGAGGTTGAGTACTTTGCCCAGTGTCACACAGCTGGGAAATGATAGATCTGGGCTTTGAATTTAGGCAGTCTAGCTTCAGAGTCCATATGTTTAGCCACAATGCTGCCTCGCAGGGGGAGAGATGAGCGCAGAGCCGAGAAGGAAGGGGTGGTTTTCAGGTCAACACAGAGAAGATTGCTGCAATGGGAGATGAGGGAAGAAAACACATCATGCAGAGGATTGGCCTTTCTGGGGTTGAGGAACCACCGGGTGAAGAGGAGATAGAGACAAGGCTGGAAGCTGGTGCTCCAGACAAGTCTGGGTTCTCAGCAGCAAGGTTGGTTTATAGGTTCCCATGGCAACTGCCAAGCAATAATCTCTTACTCCACGGCTCAGTGATTCTCTGGAAAGTCCTTCCTACTCTCTGTCACTACCACTCCTCCCAGCCGACAGAGGCAGGGTGACGGCTTCTTCCCCAGGACAGACTGTGCTGGAGGAGAAGAAATGGCCTCAGACCCTTTCATGATGATGATGGAGGAGAAATTTGAGTGGGGGGACCAAAGAAAGAACAAAGAAGGGCATAAAACCTCACAGGTCTAATCATCAGACTGGGAAGGGGGTGTCAAATCAGCTTATAAATCTCATGAAAACCATGAACTGTCTCTCCAGAAAAATGTGAGCATACACATATACCCATGCATACCGAGTTTTGCATAGAGTTTCAAGGAGCATTTAGGCTCTTTGGGACCTAAAGTAGGAAATTAAAAATCATGTAATCCAGTGGTTTCCAAATTAGGGCAGTGGAACCCTATCTTCAATCAAAACCAAATGTGAAATCCTAATCTCTAATACAGTGGTTCTCAATCAAGGGGGATTTAAACCTGGGGATACCTAGCAATATCTGGAGATATTTTTGGTTTGGGTGGAGAACAAGGATGTAGCTCAAAATCCTACAAAGCACAGAATAGCCACCACAACCAAGAATGATCTGTCCCAAAATATCCATAGTGCCAATGCTGGCAAACCCTGGTGTAATACAATAAAAGGGGAGCTGTTCATTCATTCATTCACTCATTCAATGAAATGAGCAGGGAGCAGGGTATGGAGCTCCTCCAGCATCAGACTAAACTGACTTACCTTTGGAATCAGCTGTGTGTCTTGGGACCAGCTGCCAAAGATCTCTTAGCTTTAGTTTCCTCATCTCTAAAATGGAGATTATCATGGAATATAACTACTGGACTTCTTGTACTGGGCACAGTACTCTATACACAGAGGGAATAAAAAGTGCAAACGTATTCTCTTTATTATCATTACTATGATTATTCATGGTGTTGTGGAAGATTCTTGCAAATGAGGAATTAATTCAGTTTGTAATAACCTGGAAAATTGTCTGCCATTGGCTAACTTGAGGGATCAAGAACAGCTATAAACTATCTGTTTGTGTCCTCCTGAAATTCATATTTTGAAGCCCCAGTCTCCAGTGTGATGGTACCAGGAGGTGAGGTCTTTGAGAGGTGATTAGGATTAGGTTAGGTCATGAGGGTGGGGCCCTCGTGATGGGATTAGTGCCCTTATAAAAAGAAGAAGAGGCACTAGATCATTTTCTCTGTGCCATGAGAGGACACAGCAACATGGCAGTCATCTGCAGACCAGGAATTGGGTTCTCAACAGACACCAAATCTGCTGGTACCTTGCTCTTGGACTTCCCAGTCTCCTGCCCCTCTGTAAAACCAGAGCACTGAACTGGGCGATCCCCTAATGATCCAATCATCCCTAGGATAGGACAACTAGGGGCATATGTACAACTTAGAATCACACATGCCAACCCACTGGGAAGAAGGTCTGGAGGGGGAAAGAGGTTTGCTCAAACTGTATTTCACACCTACGTTCCCTTTTGTCAAAACTATGGTTCGGAGAACAGTCACCCACCACGTGCCCTTTCTCTGTGTGTTGATGGGCTAAGTGGACTAAGGCCACTGGGTCTTGATGGGAGGCTGGCAGGAGCCCGACCTGGGGAAGATCACACCCTCTTCCTCCTCTTGGTTGCTGCCCTGGAAAGCCAGCCATCCACTCTTCTCTTGCCTCCCAGGGCTGTGGAAAGTGTTTAATTAATAAACACACCTTCAAAGCAAGCTAATGTTTAAAAGCAATGTTTCAGTGCTAATTATTGTTATCAGAGGCTGCTTTCCACCTCATTGGCGGCAGGGATTTGGTAATTGTTAGCTAATCCCCAAGGAGAAACCAGCGCCCCCTCAGGTGTTAGGATTGCATCTTTCCCTAGCAAATGGCCTGATTCCCAAGCCACAGGATGGCTTGGATGAGGTGCCTTCACCTTCCCAGGTTCAAGTCCCAGCTCTGCCACTTCCCAGGTGTGTGGCCTTAGAAATGTTGTTTCATGTTCTTGAGCTTCAGTTTTCTGGTCTAGAAAGTGAGACGTGTATGTGGAGAGCCTGACCCACTGAAGGGATTTAATTATTATTGTTGTCAATATCAGTATGCCTTCCACCGTGGGCTCAATGTTTTCTTTTGCTTTTTGATCAGCTTTATTGAAGTATATTTTGCATATAACAAAATTTGCCCGTTTCAGCTATACTATTTGATGAATTTTAACCATCACCATATACAATCATGTCACCACCATCACCATCGTGCTATGGAACATTACCATTTCCCCCCAGAAAATTCTCTGATGCCCTTTGCAGTCGATTCCTTCCCTCCGCCCCCCACCCCATAGCCTCTAGCAACCACTAGTCTGCTTTCTATCATTATAATTTTCCAGAATTTCATGTAAATGGAGTCATACAAGTCTTGCTTCTTTTAGCTAACATAAGGCTTTTGAGATTTATACTCAATGTTGCATATGTAAATAGTTCATTCCTTTTCACTCCTGAGTAGTACTCCGAGTACTCTTTTTTTTTTCACCCATTCACCAATTTATAGCAATTTGACTTCTTTCCAGTTTTTGGTTATTATCAATAAAGCTACTACAAATGTTCACATATGGGTCTTTGTGTGAACATAATGTTTTCAATCTCTTGAGTAGATACCTAGGAATGGAATTGCTGCCAGATCACAAGGTAAATAGATGTTTAACTTTAATAAAAGAGACTGCCAAACTTTTCCAAAGAGGCTGCACTGTTTTGTATGCCCTCCAGGAAGGAGTGTATGAGAATTTAGTTGTCTGCATATTTAAATTTTGTGCAGGGATTCACATGACAAAACAATCCCCTGCCCCATCAGTTGGGGATGTTTTGGACAATAAGTATTAGAATATCTGACTCACAGATATGTGAGCCCCCATGAGAATAGGGACTTTGATCCCTCCCCCTGCTATTAGTGGCTGCCATTTTCCTGGACCTATTCAGAAGCAGGCAACTTCCCAGCATGTAATTCTCACACTAACCTTACAGTTCAGAGAACACCACTAACCCCTTTCACAGCAAACTGAGGCTTAGAGGATTAAATGAATTGCTCAAGAGAAGCATGGAATAGTCAGGACTTTGGTGGGTCTGAGACCAAAGGCAGAGGGTTGAACCACTTGTCACATGGCGTATAGCAGCAGGTGGGGAACGGTGGTGGGGGAAAGATGCTGCCATCTCATGTAGGAAGTAAGACATGGACACAAATACACCAGAACGCAGTTTATTAGAAAGAAACCAGAGCCTTGTGCAGGGTGCTTTGGAGGTCCAAGGAAGCAGAAACTCTGAAATCTCCAAGAGCCCTTTTTTTCTCCAGCTCCTTTGTGGTTTGCAGTCCCCAAGCAAAGCTTTCCCTTAATCCAATTAAAACGCACTTGTTTATGCTTATCAGCTCTTTATTTGGTTTGTTAAAAATGTGCAAATTACCCAGAGGCCTCTTCGTCCTCTGAACCAAAAGGCATCTATAAAGCTATTAAGTTAAATCCAATTAAGCGCAACTGCTGGAACTTGAGTGTGGTAGAGCAGAACAGAAGGGAAGGAGGGAGGGGAAGGGATTTTGCTGCAGAGAGGAGAGATTCTTCCTCCTCCTTTCAAACATTCCGTGAGTGTGGGCAGGAAAAGGACAGAAAGATCCACGTCTACCACATGCTGGATGGTGGATTTATATGTAGTGTATCGTTCAATTATGTCAGTAACTCCAACAGGTGGACACGATGGACCCATTTTGCAGATGAAGGAACTGAGACTCAGAGAGGTGAAGCTGGTAGTCCAGAATGTCCCACGACTGGGAAGTGGCAAGGGCAGGATTTGAGTCCTGATCTGTCTAAACCCTCTGCCTAGAATCTTGGAATGTCAGAGCTTAAAGGGTCCTTAGAGGTCGTCTGGCCAAGAGCAAGCCTCTGGAAACACACAAACGTGAGTTTCCACATCCATAAAATGTGTATAGCCATGCTAGCCTCCCCGGGTTTGGGGAGGATTCGATGAAGTGATGTGTGTCTTAAGTACCTGGTACATAGTAGGTACCTGTTACAGGCTAATTTCTGATAACTGCATTCCTGTCAAAACCCATCTCCTTCCCCTTCCCTATTTTTTCAGAAAGAAAGGCTGAGATCCAGAAAGGGAACATGACCACCTCAAAGTTACAGAGACCCCGTGACAGAGGTAGGACTCAAACACAAGTGTCTTGCCTTCTGATTTAGCACCTCATTTCAGAACCTGCACTGCTTCTCCATTTTGCAGATGAAAAAAAAAGAAAGAAAGAAATTGAGGCACAAAGTGTAGAAGACACTTGGTGGCCGGGTCATCAAGTTCAATACTGAGCCCAAGAACTTAGCAGCCGCCATGTCCTAAACTCTAGTCTTGGCACCGCTATTCCTTAGCTGTGTTGCCTGGGCACATGTCTTGACCTCTCTGAGCACCTGGTTCCTCCTCATTAAAATTGGGGCTCATCCCCCTTGTCCCAGTAAACTTTTAGGGTGCAGTGAGGTCAGGCAGGTGAAAGCCTCTTGTAAGCCAGAATGGCTGCAAACAGCACTGCACACGGAACATTTGGGGAATGGCTTGAGCATCTGTTCTTGTAGTCTCCAAAGATCCAGGATGGGTCTCTAATTCCCGGCAACCCTCTGACCCAGCAGACGCAGAGAGCTCAGGAAGGGAGAGAGGATGCCCAGGATTCCAGGCAACATTAATCCTATTACAGATGCATTAGGAGACTAACGCTGGCTGAGTCCCAGGTCTCAGAAATCTGGGAAGCAGCTCACCTAAGTGGGCAGAAAATCACATGCGGCTGTGCACAGGAGCCTGATTACAGCAACACCATTCCTGGGCTGCAATGATGCGCTCTTCCTAGTGCAAGGATAAACAGCTTGAAGTCAGACAAAGGTGGGTTCAACTCCCATCGCCATACCATCTCCCCAACCCAGTCACCTTGGTCAAGGGACTTCACCTCTCCAAGCCTCCATTCCTCCTCTGAATGTGAAATGTAGAATAATTGTCAATAATTGTTGAAAGTTGTTAATAGTGATCTTAATAGTGATCATTATGACTTTTTCATTCCACTTTTTAAGACTCAAACCCTGTTGGGAGCAGCAGAAAGTCAAGAAGTAATGGTAACAGGTGGCTCTTCCGGAAATGATAATAAAAGGAAGCTTTTATTATTAGTGTTCCAAATGCAACATCTTTGTCCAATTGGCCCCAAGAGGCTGTGCGCGTGGGAAGAGAGTTGGACCTGTTGTATAAGAGGAAGAATGATGGGATATTCTGCTCTGACACACGCAATGGGATTTGCAGCAAAGCTGTGGACTAAAGGCGGGCTGTTGTCTTGAGGAAGGATTTTCCAACTGCCTTTATTCTCTTCTTTTAACACACAAAAGAAAGCCTAGCTCCCGGATTCTGCCAGGGTGCAGAGCAGACCCCCTTCCTGCTACCACTCCGAGGCTTCCCACCAGATGATAGGGGAATACAACATAGGGAGAGGAAAAGAAAAGATGCTTCTTTTTCCAGAACCAGGAGTCGTAGAAGGAGAAGGGGAGAAGGATTCAGGAGAGAGGACTGCCTAGACATTTGCTTGGCCTTCCTTCTTGCAGCTTTGCCCCAGGTACAGTGAGGACAGGGGGGCTCTCTAGATCACAGCCTCATCTCACTGGCTTTCTCAGCACCCTCAGTTCTCATGTGGGGCAGGACCAGGTGACCTTCACACAAGCTGGGATGCCTCACCTCAGTCCAAACTGGGAGGAGGGCAGAGGAGGGGTGCTGGGGTTCATATTCAGGGGAGCCACGGGAAAGCTAACCAGCCAAGCCCAGGGCAAGACCCTCTTTCCCTGGTCTTATACTCACACACACAGGACCAGGGAGAATGGAGACATTTCTCCACACGCACTGGGTCAGGGAGCCCTCAGGAGCTCTGGACTCCTCCACAATCCCCTGGGACCATCAGACCAAGCCCCGCCCTCCACATGCCCAAAACCACCCCAGGAGAAAAGCAGGAGGACACTTAACCTCAGGAACCTGTATAACTATCATCTGGACTAAAATGTCAAAACGGGGTTAGACTCGTTTGCTAGAGCTGCTGTTAACAAATTACCACAGATCGGGCGGTTTAAACATCAGAAACACATTGTCTCACAATTGGAGGCTGGAAGTCCAGGATCAAAGTGTCAGCAGGGTTGGTTCCTGCTGAGAGCCTAGAAGGAAAGATCTTCTCCACGTCTCTCTCCTTGGCTTGTACATGGCTGTTTCCCCCTCTGTCTCTTTATGTCGTCTTTTCTCTGTATGTGTCTGTGTTCAAATTTCCCCTTTTCATAAGGACACCAGTCATATTGGATTAGGACCCACCCTGATGACCGATTTCAACTTTATTACCTCTGTGAAAACTCTATCTCCAAAGCAGGTCACATTTTGAGGTACTGGGGGTCAGGAGTTCAACACATGAACCTGGGGGACACACTTCAACCCACAACATGGGTAAAGCTTAATTGTTTGTTTTTTGTTTTGTTTTCTGCCAATGCAGGGGGGTGGGAGAAGTTGGGACAGATGTCATAAGGAAGACCAGATCAGCTGCAGACAAATTACATTTTCTTCACACACCAACATTGCAGCAAGCATTGGAGGTGCAACCCCAATACGTAATTTACGCAGATTTGCGCAGCCTCCTGAAACAACGGTCTGAATTAGGCACGGCCCCCAGAGATAACAAAGCAAGTGCAGTCTGGTAGCTCCAGTAAAAGGGAAAAAATGGAATAGAACATTATAACAGCGAGAGCTAGCAACTCTGGGGGCATGTAATATTGTCCAGATGCTGTGATAAGCTCTTGACATGGATTATGTTATTGAATCCTCATGCAACCCTGCAAGACATTTTCCCCCACACTCCGAATCGTATGGATGGGGAAACTGAGGCTCAGAGAGGAAAAGTTATTTGCCCAATCAACCTGGCCTCATTCCAGAGGCTATGCGTGTGATCACTGCCTACTGCACCCGCCTCTCTTTCCTGAGCTGGCTGAGCTCCTCTTAAGGCCTCCAAAGAGCGTGTCCCTCTCCTCCAAGGGAGAGGGTGGGGTCCAGACCTGAGGTGGGGCTGGTGTGCGGAAAGCTCAGATTAGTCAGATCTGCAGATTTCCCCCGGGCTTGAGGGTCAGGCTTCAGAAGCATAGCTATACCTAGCTTCTCCGGGGAGAATCCATCAGGGAGTTACAAAAACAATAATGGCCAACAATGACACTTCTAAAAAGGAAACAATCTACATGTCCCTCAATAGGGGGTTGCCTAAATAAGTTGTGGTTCTTTTACTAGGTTTGCTAGGAAATCAACTGAGCAATTAATGCTCTATGAAGGAATATGTGGTTGACACAGATTGATGTGTCTGAACCAAAATGTGAGAAAAAGATGGAGCTGTTGAAGGGGATGGACAACCACATTGAAGAGCAGAGGACAGTGGAGCCGGCTGTGGGGATATCTGGGTTCTTGCCCTGGCTCACCTCCGATGAACTGTGGAGTCCCATCAGGGATCCAGTGGAGCGGCTCCACTAGACTGACCATAAGGGTCTTGTCAGCTTTGACGTGTTCAGCTTGAGCAAGCCGTTTCCATAGAACTATCTGCATCCTTGAAGATGCTGTGGCCAGGGGACCAGGATGAGGTTTATAAGCAGGTGACACACCTGGGAAATCCAGGAACAAGAAAGGGGTGACGTTTAAGATTCCAACAAGCTGAAAACCCATTGTCCCTTGTTAGGGGAGCAGGGAAGCCCCCGCTCCATTCCCAATTTCTGGTTCCTTCAACCTTCTCGGTTCCTGCAATTCCACCTTTAGCATGCCATTCGTTTGGGCTAAGCAATGCCAGCTCCCTGATGCTCCTTCAAAGGAGGGAAGGAATATTGGATCAAATCACTCTTCTATTTTGAGGAGTCAGAGATGGGGGAGCAGTCGCTGACAGATGCATCCTGGCCCCCAGAATCAATCCCAGTTCAGCAACTCCCAGCCAAGATGTGAGTCTTCTCTCTCTAACTCCTGGGAGGTTCAAGGCTTTATAACAGAAAGCCTTTCTCTCCCTTCTGTACTAATTTCTTCGTACCTCATTTATTGAACGAGGCAGCAGCATATCTAGTGAAAGGGTAAGAGCCACCAAGCGATACAGGCGTGGGATCAAATCTCAACTCTTCTCCATACTAATATGGCATAAGATTCAGGAAAGTGAGGACAGTGATTGCTGTCATATCCCCAGAGCCCAGCACAGTGTAGGTGCTCAATAAAAATCAATGAACCTTCCCAAGTTTCATCAATATAGAAAAAAAGGTGAAAACAATTTGGAAATGGTGAATTGTAATAGCCATTGTCATAAACTCGATGATGATGATGATAAAAATAACATCAGCTTGTGCTTATCTCTTCATTCATTCCACAAAAATACCGTGAGCACTTTTTGTGTACTAAGCACAGCTCTGAGTGCTGGGGATACAGAGGTGGGCAAGATATACACCAATCCCTGCCTTCATGGAGCTCACCGCCCAGTAGGGGAACAGCCTTAAGACAGTTAAACACAGAAATAAATGAAATTATTCCAGATGGCAATAAGTACCCTAATGGATATCTGTGTGGTTCTAGGAAACTTGAGCTCTTGAGTTGCAGCTTCTTCATCTCCAAAGTTAAGACACTTTTACGCTTCAGTCTTCTAATGAGGATGAAATGGGATGACGGATGTGGAATTGCCTAAAATCCCATCATAAGTCAAACCTTCCCAGTAAAGCGCTGGACCCTGAGCATCGTAAACTGCCTGCCGTGAACCAGGGGCTCATAGGCTGTTAGCAGCCACAAGCCAAGGCTGAGAGCCCCCTTTCCCACCTCCCTGTGTGTGTCCCTGCTCTGTGGCACCAGCATCTGGGAGCCAACCAGAAACTCATTCTATTATCCAGATGTTTATTCTATAGGTGTGTCAAACATCTGTATGATGGAAGCCAGGGAGAAGATAATCCAGATCCGCCTCTTCCAAAGCTAGGCATCTGGGCTCCAGGGACACTTGGGCATCAGAGAATCATTATCTGGCTGTGCTTCCTGCTGTAGTATCACCCAGTGCCCAACACAGACCTGGGGCCCAGTCGATTGCTCTATCCATGACTTCTAAGTGGAAGCTTGTGGTCATGGTTGTACCAGCCAAATCCTTAACAGAGTCCTGGTCCGGAAAAGAACTACAAAACAGTAGGAGGAGGGGAAAGAGGAGGAGGGAGGCATCTGGTTCCTTTAGTTTCAGGCTGCAATTAATCAGACAAAAGGGAAGGGAAAAAACCGAGGGAGGTAGAAGCACTCGATGGAAGCCTCCTTCATTTGTGACCGCTCCTAATGGTACAAGGGAAAGAACCGTGGCTTCTCCACTTCCAAACTAGGTGACCTGGGGCCTCAGTTTCCATGTCTGTGAAATGGGGGATAGTCCTACCCTTTCCAAGTTCCATCAATATGGGAAAAAATGTGGAGGTACTTTGGAAATGATGTAATAATGATTGTCATGAAATTAGATGATGATAATGATGATATAAATAACATCAGCTTATGTTATTTTTTCATCTGTTCAACAAAATACTGTGAGCACTTTTTCTGTGCTAATCACCACTCTGGGCGCTGGGGATACACAGGTGGGCAAGATGGGCACGGTCCTTGCCCTGATGGAGCTCGCTGCCCAGCAGGGGGACAGTCTTAAGGCAGCTAAACAAATAAATCAAATCAATCCGGATGGCAGGAGGTACCATGATGAAAATGAAACAAGAGATCTGATAGACAGTGAATGGGGATGGAGGCTACTTTAAGTGGGGGAAGGGGTCAGGAAGGACCTCTCTCAGGAGGTGACACTGGAGCTGAGATCTGGAGGAGGTGGAGGAAGCAGTCATGCAAACAGAGGTCCCAGGATAGCAGACACGAAGGCCAGAAGTGGGAACAGCCTTGGATGTGTTAGCATTGTTGCCGTTGTTAACCTGCCTCTTTTGTTCTGGGGACGCAGAGAGGAATGCCTGACTGGGGAGCATCACGAGATAAAGATGGAGGAGGTGATGTCAGTCCTCTAGGGCCTTGTAAGCCACAGTAAAATGTTTGGATTATTGTACTCTGTGACGGATGGATGCTAACTCTGGCTGCTTTGTGGTGAGTGGTTGTCGGGGGGCAAGGCTGGAAGTGGGGAGACCAGTGATGGGGTGGATGCATGTCTAGATGAAAGAGGGCAGTGAGTGTGAGCCCAACACCTGCTAAATGCTTACATGCCACATCTCCTTTAATCCCCATAGCAACCCCGTGAGCTGCAAGTTCCTATTATACCCATTGTACGGATGAGAAAACTGAGGCTTTGGAGATGTTGAGTAGCTTGCCCAAGGTCATAGAGCCTTAACCTTAGCCCTAACCCTAGCTGATGTAAATGGTGGAGCTGAGGTTCCAACCCACTCAGTCTGACTCCTGAGCCCACGTGATCCTGGACCTTAACCATCAGAAGCCCTTTGAGTCAGGGGACAGAGCTGGGCAGGGTGTGCTCAGTCTTTCCTAAGGTCCTGCCTCTTTGGATAGACCCTGCAGGGATTACCCCCCTCTGAGTTGCTCCCTTGAATCAGAGGGAAGCCCCCAAACCTGGGTCTGTCTATGCTGCCAATGCAAGTGGGAAGTCATTCCTGCAGACGCCATGAATTATTTTATTTTTAAAAATACTTCTAATTGAGGCATAACTTAATTACTGTGAAGTACATTAGTCTTATATGTACAGATAAATGGGTTTTTACATATGAAGACAGCCATGGAACCACCATCTACATCAAGATAGAGATCATCTCTCACCCATACCCAGAACAATTTTGAAGGGTAAAGTTTATGTCCCAAACACAGCATGTCTCTGCCCTGTACCAGGTTTTTCCAAGATCTCCTGTTTCCCCTGGAAGGAAGACTCTGCTGGAAACTCCCAGTGACTCCCAGGTCTTAGGCAGGGGTCCTGCAGGGCAGACCAGCACCAAAGCCCTTGTCAACAAACTAAGAAGTGAAGAGGGTAGCTTGGTGAATGTCCAGGTCTGTAGAATAATGGTATTTAAAAATGATCCACATGAGCATTTCCACACACATCTCATTTCACAGCAGTCAGTGAGGTAGGAAGGAGGTCCCAATATTATTACAAAAAAGCCTCAGTTTCACCATCTGCAAAATGGGGGGATGGGAAGGGATGAACTTGATGAAGCAGAGTTCCTTCCAAACTCAACAACCCTAAGATTCTCAGGTTCAGGAGGAAGTGACAAAGCCACCCAGACACCACTTCCTCCCTCCAAACGAAAAACCTATCTCTCAGATTCCCCCACTCTCACCGCCTCAAAATCTGACACTGGAGAGAGAGCACATGCTTGCCATCGTTCTCCAGGGAGGAGTCTCTTCAGAGGACAGTTTATGTTTGCAAGTTGCTTTGGGGTCCAAAGAGACTGGGGTTTGAATCCTAGCTCTACCACTTACTAGCTGTGTGACACTGGGCTAGTCACTTCACCTCTCTGAATCTCAGTTTCCTCATCTGTACAGGCAGATGGTAATGGTCCTTACCACAAAGATCGCTGTAAGGATTCAATGAGTTAATGACAGGAAAGTGCTTGCAGGGTGTCTGGAGGATCCCCCAGGGCAGAACTCGGTGACCTCCAAGGTTAAACCCCAAGTTCAAGCACTTGGAGTGTCGTCTGCTTAAATTCCCCTCAGCCACCACCCACAACTGCGGCATTAATATGCTTCCATTTCTCTTAGGTTAATATATGTATTATTTATAGGGCTTTATTAACTGCTCAGAGGGCTCCCCTGAGAAATATAAGTGTGCATTGGGAGGTACATTTGAATAATATTTACAATTAATTTCCATCAATAAAGCAATGCACCGAGGTCTCCGTGCAGCTGAAACGAGCCCTGGGGTGGTTTCCCACTAACCGGTCCCTGGAGAAAGCTTGGGTAGCTTTTAACTAGCTTTGGAATAGTCCGTTTCTCTCAAGCTCCACCTTGGCTCCCAAAGTCCAGGCACCAGGGCATTCACCTGGATGCCACAGCAGCCTCCCGCTTCCCCTCTCGCCCCTCTCCATCTTGTCCCCCAGAGCAGCCCTGGGCATCGGGCATCCTTTTAATAGGCAGGTCTGAGCACGTTACTCCCTTAAACGTGGCTTCCCCTTCACCCCCATCCCACCGTCTGGCCCCGTCTCCTCTCCATCCTATCTGGTCCCTATTCATTCTACTTGCTCTGCTGCAGCCTCCACCCACTTTCAGTCGCTCAGAGCCATTCTGCTCCCTCCCACATCAATGCCATTGCCCATGCTGTTTCCTCCACCCGAAACACCCTCTCCAGCACGTACCCACTGAATCAGTGCCTACCCATCCTTCACATCTCAGGTGTCGCTTCCCCCAGGAAATTTCCTTGGCCTTTGGACAGGGTCACATCCCTCTACAATATGTGGGTAGCATTTACTATGGTTGTTTTCCATTTGGGGTATGTTTTTTTTTTTAATTGGCTGTCACCACTGGCCAATGAATGTGCTCAGGAGGACAGAGATGGTGTATGTACTGATCATCCCCGCATTCCCAGTGCCTGCAGGGCCTGGCAAAGAGGACGTATTAAATAGATGCTTGTGGAGTGGATGAATGGGTGGATTTATAAACAGATGGTTACGGAAATGGATGGGTGTGTGAAAGGATGGCTAGATGAATGTGTGAATGGCAGCATCTGTCCTTGGGTGGCCCGATGCATGGACTTAGGAGTAAGGAGTCCTGGGTTTCACTCCCTTCTCTGCCATGGCTTGCTATTTTGTCTTGGGTAAGTCACTACCTGTCTCATATCCTTGGTTTCTAGGAAAATTACATGAGTTGGAGGGAATATTTTTCGAGATGTGGATTTCTTGAAGTTCAAAATTTGGGGAATGGGAGGTCAGGAATTTCAGGGCTTCTCCTGCTGTCTCACAACATAGCTGTGTGACTTTGGACAGGACATTTCACCTCTCTGAGCCTCAGGTGGTATTCCACGAGTTGGGCGGGGAAGGCAAGGGTCAGGACCCCCCAGCATGGAGCCCCACGCTTGCTTCAGTTTCTTTATTTAAGAGAAATGTTGTCCTCAGAGAGGGGAAGCAAGCAAGCCCCCTACCTCAAGGTCTGACGAGCAGCTTCCTGGTTCCCCTGGTCTTGGATACCAGCCCCAGTAGCAATTTTCCAAAGCCAGAGCATCACGGCATGTCAGGAAGGAACGGGAGACGGAGGCCAGAGGCAGGAGTTGGGGAATCAATGACCACTCCATCCAAGCCAGCACCACCTAATTTTGCAGATTTCTCGAAGGGCAGCTCTTACGACCTCAGTTCCCTCATCTGTAAAATGGGAAAGACCTGGGTGGTTTGAGTTTGAATGGCCCTGTGGCTCTCATGATTGGTTGCTCTCTTCTCCCACCCATCCTGGCCCCTAAGCTCTCCAAGCTTAAGGGTTTAAGGCAAACTCCTCCCTCAGCCAGCGCCTGGGTCGGTCCCCCCTTCTGAGCCCCTCCCTCTTGTCTTGCTCCTACTTCCTCTCTCCCTTCCCCTTCCCCTCCCCCTCCCCCTCCCTCTCCATCCTCCCAAGGGCTGAAGAAGCTGGGAATTCAGGCAGCAGACCCAGTTCCATTTACTACTGTGTGACCCTGAACAAGTGAGGTCCACCACCTGACCCTCCCTTTCTGCACTCCCCAAGGTGGGTCTGATGGTTCTCTTCTCACAGGACCGTTTTTGAGGGTTTGATGAGATTTTGTGCCTGACACATGGTAGATGCTTGATAAATGCCAGATCTCTTTTCTTCATTGTCCTTCTCTGTTTCCTTTGTGCTTCCCTCCTCCCTCCCTCTCCCCCACCATCAAACAGCATCTTCTCTGCTTGTCCCTCTGCCCACAGCCCCGTGCCCCCTCCACCCACCCACCAAACCCAGGAAGCAGCACTGAGGCCCCAACTGGCGGGTCCTGGCCCTGGAGGGAGGGCTCTCGGGCACAAAGCGTGTTGGCTGCCTGTGGAGTAATTCAGGTGAACGTGCTTTGTGAACTGCAGGGCCTTTGTATGTGTGACCTGTGGGGTCGTCAGAAGCTGTAGGGACAAGGTTGAAAAGGGTGTTATGGCTGCACTTAAGCATTTGATGGGGAACTACAATCAGAACAGGAAGACTTGGTGGGGCAGCCAGAAAGAGCGAGCCCTGGCTCCGAGGAGGAAAACAGCTGGCTTTCATTTCGTTCCTGTTCATCAGCTTTTCCAATGACAAAATGATTCCTGGCTTCCCCAGCCTGGCCTGACCTGCATGCAGCCCGGAAGGAACGAGAAACTGAGCCCCAAGGAACAGCACGGTCCTCCCCGAGTGGCTGGTGACTGTCTCTGGGGCCTGGAACACGTCCCACTCCATCTTGTGCCCTGGATGCTTCCCCTGTGAAGTTGGGAAAGGGGGTGACAGGGGGCGCTGGGCAATATTTAAAGCTCCCTTAGCTCAAGCTAAGTTCAGATTGCTCAAAACAATCGGAGGCCCCAGTGGGGTCAGTTCAGAGCTGCCTCACCAACACACTGACCCAAGAAGGGAAGGAACAGTTTGTCTCTTAACGAGGTGTGATTCCAAACAGCCCATGGCCTCGGGAACTTGCCGCCCGTGCTGTGTTGACGTTACATCTGTTCACTGTATCTTGTTGAAGTGGCTTCGCAACAAAGAAACTTGGAAGAGAGCAGAATATGGACACTTGGAGGCCAAAGGGCCCTCCCGTCAGGCCTCTCTCCCCACTGCCCTCCCCCAGAGAGCTGGGGGGGACACAGGAGGTGGGAGCCAGGGTGGGTGGCTGTGAATGGATGCCAAGGGAGCTGGGAGCCAAGTACATTTTCTTTGCCACGTTGGATCGTTTTTGAAAACTATTTGCAAAGCTGCCTTTAAAGCCCTTAAGATGTTTACATTAATCTGCTGAGGGATGCATATATATTTATGGTCAAAACCCCAAGCCTCTGCCGACTTATTTGAGCCAGACAGACCTAGGTTCAAACCTAGCCAGACTCTAACAGAGACCTGCTGGGTGCCCTTGGGCAAGTTACTTAAACTCTGAGCCCCAGATGTCTCATCCATAAGAGGGAAGGGATAATTGTACTTAACTCAGGGCTGCTGGGAGGGATAAATGAGATACACATGGAAAGAGCTTAACAGAGACATGTAAAAAAATGTAGGTTACCAGGATAGTCTAGAATATTCTCAGCAGATACATTCTCCATAAAAGAACAGAGTTTCTGGGACCAGACGGAGCTGGGTTCAGACGGGTAACTGTGCCCCTGGCCAGCTGTGTGACGTTGGGTGTGTAACTTCCCTTCTCTGAGCCTCAGCTGTGTCGTTTGTAAATGGGACAATGACACTGCAGCACAGGGAGGTGTGGGTCCCAGAAAAGACAATGTGACTGCACATAGGAGGGGCCCTAGGCCTGTGGGCCCCCCTCGGCCCTGCGTCTCAGGAGCACAGTCCAGTGAGCCAGGCTCCAGATTCTGCTTCAAGCTCGGGGACTGAGCCCTCGGACTCAGCTTCAGCCCGTGAGGTGCTCCGAGGTTGCTTCCTGCAGCTGATTTTGGACTAGCCTCCAGCCAGGCTTTGAGGAAGTTGGGAAGGAGTAGATGTCCCCCACCATCCTCCCATCTGCCTCCTGCCCTGGAGTGTTTTCTTCTGAGCATCTCCAGCAAGAACCAGTGGATCAGGGAAGAGGGAGGAATCCCTGTGATGGGGTGGAGGCTGCTGGTGAAGCTGCCCACCTCGAACCAGCCCAGGGTAAAAAATGCAAAGTGAGAACAGGGCTTGGGACAAGGGGCTGGCATCACCCCCACCCCAAAATAGCTACGGCCCAAAGCACCATCGCCCTGGGAGGTTCGAGGGTGAGTTGATACATGTCACGCACCCTTTGAAAGGTCTTTTCTTTCTTCATTCCTTTCCCCAAACCCCTGAGTCCTCATCACAGCCCTGCTTCTCTTGCCCTCACAAAGAGCCCCATGGCTCCTCAGGACCTGTTGCCTGTCTTTTCAGCTGATCTGAAAGTCAAATGCATGGTCCCGGGAGTTCCTGTGCTCATATGTCACCTTCTCTTCCCAGGGAACCTGGAGAAGGTGTGTGCATTTCCACACACCCTAACCCAGAGGAATGGCTTGAGTGGCAGGATTTCTGGCCAGCTATTGACAGAGGGATATGAGCGAGGCGTGACCTACATCACACTGGGTTTGCTCTGACCTCCTCTGCTCACACCAGGAATGGACCTTGAAAAGCGTTTCTGTCATTCCTGGGAAGCACTCAGGTAGGTAACTGATCCCTCTGTCTTATGCCCAGCCCAGTTCAGTTCATGGCAGTGCTTTTGAGAATTCTCCCTTTTTTGCTTTGCATCAGTCAAGGCTGGTCTCCCAGGATGCACGGGATGCTCTTCCAAGGCTGAGCACCGTAGCATGCTCTGTCCGCCGTGCCCCTGGAAGAAAGGAGTTCTGAGCCCTGGATTCCCAGTTCAAAACACAGTTCAGCCCCATGCAAAATACAGCGGGCATCTGTGGGCGCCCAAGATGTTCTTGCCGTGGTCTCGAGAAGGCGTAGCTTTGAGCCTCCAAGGTTGGGAGTATCCACGGGGGGCGGGGGTGTTCCAGGCGAGGCTCAGAGCATGCTGGTCTCCCTCTCGTTCATGGATGACATCTTGGTGAAACTTCTATGGCTGGGATAGGAGGAGTGGCCTGTGTCCTCACTCAGAGCATGGACCAGACGGGAGAAGAGGGCCACCTTGAACTTCTTGAAGTCCTGACCCACGAAGACGTACAGAATGGGATTCATGCAGCTGTTGGCAATGGCGATGGCAGTGGCCAGGGGCACACCCAGGCTGAAGACGGAGCCAGGCATGGCGCTGTGATGGAGCTCCAGAAGGTACAGCGTGTGGTAGGGGCACCAGCAGAGGAAGAAGGTGATAATGATGGTCACGATGACCTTGAAGGGCTTCTTAGTCTTGGCCAGGCGGTTGCGCCGCAGCTTGCAGACGATGGTGACGTAGCAGGCGGTGATGATGAGCATCGGGGTCAGGAAGCCACAGAGGAAGCGGGTGATGGTCACCGCCACGTGCCGGCCAAAGCCCACAGCGTCCACTTGGGGATGAGTGGGCCACGAGGAAGAGCTGGTGGCAGACAGGCTGAAGTTGTTAAAGCAGGATATTTTCCCGTGCACATGGGCTGTGTCCCGGAAGACGAGGGATGGGGAACTCAAGAAGAAAGCCAGGACCCAGATGACCATGCAGGCCATGTAAGCCAACCGGACGCTGCGGTGGTTCTGGGACCAGACGGGAAGGAGCACGGAGATGCAGCGGTCGGAGCTGATGACAGTGAGCAGGAAGACGCTGGTGTACATGTTGTGGATGAGCAGGAAGTTGCTGATCTTGCACATGGCTGTGCCGAACACCCAGTGGTAGTCCATGGCGGCGTAGGTGATGTGGATTGGGAGGAAGACGTTGAACAGGAAATCCGCAACGGCCAGGTTGAGGAACCAGACGGTGTTCACCGTCTTCTTCATCTTGCAGGTGGCGATGATGATCACCAAGCCGTTGCCCAGGATCCCGAGGAAACAGATGATGCTGTAGACCACCACCAGGAAGATCCTGACCACCCTGCCTTCCAGGGGAGATAACTCCTCCAAAACCACGACGGGGTCGAAATCATCAGAGTACACGTACTCATAGGTGAGGGAGGTGTTGTTATCCTCATCCTCCATTCTCTGCAAGCGGAGGCAGGGGTCATTAGGGGAACTTTGATGAGAACTGGCTTTAAAAGGTTGACCTTAAAGCCAGCGCAACTGACCGTGTCCTCCCTGGCTGTGAGCAAGGCCAGTTGGGTGGCTTTGCTATTTTATTTACTGGACTAACACCTCTCAGGCACCTCCTATATATCGGGTACTATTCTAAAGGGTTGAGGTATGTAAACTCTTTTCATCCTCATAATAACTCAATGAAAGTTGTTACAAACCCCATTTTACAGATGAGGAAACTGAGGCACAGAGAGCTTGAGTCACGTGCCCAAAGTCATACAGCTGGGAAGAGGCAGAGCCAGGAGTCAGGCCCCAGCTTCAGAGTCTATGGTCCCTCTGGACCACCATGTTTTTGCTTCCTCTCTGGGACCCTCCCCTTTCCCTTACAGTCTAGTGGGAGACAACTATTCATCAAAAAACTCCTCAAATCATGGAAAAAATCGCAACGATGCTAAGCGCAATGAAGGAGAGGTGCGTAGTGCTGCAAACTTGGTTCCGACCGTATTTCCAAAACCCAGGGACCCCTGCACTGACAGTGCACCCACCTCATTCTCGTCCCCCACTGATGCCCTTTGGAGAGATGAGTTCAGATTCCGTGTCCCTTACCGTTCCCTGTTAC
The DNA here is from genome assembly GCF_963924675.1 of Phocoena phocoena. Lineage (NCBI taxonomy): Eukaryota > Metazoa > Chordata > Mammalia > Artiodactyla > Phocoenidae > Phocoena > Phocoena phocoena. Next base: position 72,054,675 of record NC_089231.1, read on the forward strand.
GATGCCCAAAGCTCTCCAATGTGGGTCCTTGGCCAATCAGTTCCCAAACACAGCTGGAAACACCTGCAGGGAAGAATGAGGAACAGCAGTTGGCTCTGGATCTAAGAACCAGAGGTTTGGGTGGACCCAGAGCCAGAGGTTGAATGTATCGCTGTTACTCCCACTTTCCAGAGGAGGAAGCAGAGGCTCAGAGAAGCTAAGTGATGTGCCCGAGGTTACCCAGCTGGGAAGTGGTGGAGCCCCCTGAACCCAGGTCAACAGCTGAACCCTTCATCCCAACCCCCATCTCCACCAACCCCCCCCATCCCAGCACATCCAGAGACGAGAGCCTGATTCAGGGATGGGTGCAGGGGAGAGAGTATGGATGGCTCGATACAAATCCACTGCCAGGGCAGGACCCAGAAAACACCATTTCAGGCAGTGTTGGGGACACAGGAGACAAGAAGAGGAACTGCCCAGAGCACCTACTCTGTGCCAAGAACTATAATTTCCTCATCACATTAAATCCTCCCAGAGGTTCTTCCAGGCAGGTGATACTACTCTTGGCTTGGAGCTGCGGAAACTGAGGCTCAGAGAGAAGCATCCTTCTCACCGGGCATCTTCTGGGCCCTCTGTTACCAAGAATTGGGCCCTGGTGTCACAACGGTCCAATGAGACAGACACAAATACATTCCCTGAGCATCTACTATATGCCAGAAAGCTGAACTGGTACTTCATACAATCCCCATAACAACCTTGTTGGATATTTTCCCAATGTATGGAAGAAGGAACAAAGATTGGAGAGTTTGCAAGCTTGGGAGATCTTGGAGGAGGTGGTCTCATGCATCGTTCACACCCAGCCTTGGCCACCTGCCAGCTCTGTGGCTTTGGACACACGACTTCTCCTCTCTGAGCCTCGGTTTCCTCATCAGTAAGATGGGAATACTCACTACTTCACGGAAAGGATGTAAGGATTACAGGCAATCAGGAATTTGGAGCATTTGGCTCAGTGCTGGCACACTCGATAAATATTAGCGATTACATTGCAACCCAAGGGTAAACAGCTGAATTCTGAGCTGGAATCCGAGCCCAGGGCACTGACAACCCAGAGCCCATGCACTTTCCACCACCCATGTCCTCCCCATCTGACAAATGGGCTCTAAACAAGATGTCTCAGCCTGGCGACACTGGCAATCGACACTTCATTATAAGTAAGTCCAACCCTTCTCCATATAAATTCATCATTGCTGCTTGATGGGCTTGAGGTTGTATTTTATTGCATAAAAGTCATCTTTCGCTTTTTATTAAATAAAAGCCACTTGGAAATTTCCATTGAGGACTCTGGGCTCAAAGGAGTGGGCTGCATCATCCCGCTCTACAGCCTGGGTGAAGAATCCGGAAGTGTCCAACCAGGGGTCCCCAAGGACTTCCTGTGGGATGCGGAGAGAAGACGGGGAGGCAGCAGCTGCCCCCTCCCCCGACACCCACAACTAGGGGAAACGTCACAGGTGTTCACGATAATAATGTATGTGCTGAGCATGTGATTCAGATGGTCTCACTTTGACCCAGGAGGGGCCACAGCGAGGCTGAAGGAGATGAAGACCCTTGCCCAAGACATCTGGGCAGGGGGGTGGGAGAGCCTGGATTTGAACCAGGTCTGCAGAATGTGGGATCTTGCCCGCCACTCCACGCTGGGAAATCGTGATCTCATGACAGCCACCGAGTGTGTCCTTGAGGAAGGAAGGAGCATGCCCGCGTTCCCTGTTCCGGGCTGTGCACGATGCAGGGACGAGGCCATGGCTTCCCAGGTTGCTTTTCCACAGGGGCTCACGGTCAGTCACAAGGGACAAGACAGAGGTGGTGCTGTGTCCTGAACAAGGCCAGGCTGCACCCAGGGAGCCCCCCGGAGGGGCATCCCCTATCCTGGGCATTGGAGACTTCCTGTGGCAGGTGGGCTATGGGCTGAGGTTTTTTTTTGTTTTGGGGGGTTTTTTTTTGCTGTATGCGGGCCTCTCACTGTTGTGGCCTCTCCCGTTGCGGCGCACAGGCTCCAGGCGCACAGGCTCAGCGGCCATGGCTCACGGGCCCAGCCGCTCCGCGGCACGTGGGATCTTCCCGGACTGGGGCATGAACCCATGTCCCCTGCATCGGCAGGCGGGCTCTCAACCACTGCGCCACCAGGGAAGCCCGTACGGGCTGAGTTTTAAAGGGCAGTTGTGAGTTAAGACGGGAAGGAGGGAGGAGGGAGGGCATGCCAGGCCGTCTCCCCCGCCCCCGCATCCCCCCCTCATTAGCGGGGCGGGGGGGGGGCGGTGTCTGAGCCCCCAGAGGAGGGCGAAGAGCAGCAAGGTCTCAGGACCCAGCAATTGGCACTGAAGCAGCTGCAGAAATGCGACATCACATCTGGCTCTCCGGCTGGGCTGGAAGCAGCTCGGGGTCGGAAGTCACAGGTCTTTTCATCTTTGAGCAGGGTGGAGGCCAGGCTGGGCCTGCACAGGGTGGTGCTGACATCCCCCGGCATGTCTGTCCAACTACTCCTCACCCCTCATCCCCCCAGGAATGTCAGTGTCCCCCACAGGTGTGTGCCCTTCCCCTCCACTCCCCCCTGCCTGAGCCCCTGGGATCTCCCTGCAGGGGGGCGCGCCAGTCACAGGTTTGCCCTCAGCCTCAGCCTCTGCTCTATCCCCGACGTACATCCCTCCTGTCCTGTACTGCCCCCAGCCTGGGCAGTAGAGCAGAGCAGTCAAGGACACAGACCTTGGGGCCCGGCCTAGCTACCAGCGTCCAAATCCTCCTCCTTCATGAACTCCCTGTGACCTTGAGCCACTCAGGTATCTTCTCTGTGCCTCAGTTGTCTTATCTATAAAATGGGTATGATGTAATAGTTCAAATGGTTGAGAGGATTAAATGTCACATGCAAAGTACTAAGAACAGGGTCTCTTATGGGGTAAGCACTATGTTTTTACTGTCATTATTACTGTTATTATTATCATCACTTTCCCCCCTCAGTCTTCTACTCTTAACTCCCTTCTAAAATGGCCTTTGCCATTCGAAAATGGTGGGAGGGGCCAGGAAGGCCAGAGGACCTGTGCATCTTGCCCGCTTGTCTCCCCAGCTCTGGGTTCAAGGGCAGGTCAAGGGCGATACAGGCAAGAATTTGCTTCTCTAAGCTCCGGTCTCCTCACCTCTCCAGAGGGGTAAGAACCCTTCCCTCATTGCTGTTGGAAGGGTCATAAGAAATGACAATGACTCCTTTGCCAATCGTAAAGAGCTGTAAAATTCTCATTGTTCAGATTCCTTAAACCCTCTATAACCAGGAAGCTTAGGAAAAAAGGGTATAAGTATACATACATAATATGTGTATACTAACATTGTATACATAATATGTGTATGGCTGACATTTATTTGAGCACTCCCTATATGCTATTGTGCTCTGCAATAGCCTTACAAGGATACATTAGCTTGCAGTTAGGAAAACTGAGGTTCAGAGAGGTGAAGCAACTTGCCCGAAGCCACACAGCTGGGAAATCTGACCCCAGAGCCTGACTTCCAAGGATCCCAAGTGAAAAGTCTCTTGGGTTCCCCCTGCTTCCCTGAGAGATTAGGAGTCCCAATCCCACCTCTCTGAGCTCTCTAAGCCTTAGCTTTGAACCCTGAGAGCCCAGACCTTCATCACATTCTTGATCCTCCCATGGAGCTGCCTTCCCCGGTCTCCCTTTGCCTTGCCTTCAAGGTCCCTACAAGCAGCTACCACAGGGAAATCACATCTGTGATGCTGTATTAGTCCTGGACAGTGATGCTACCCACTGCCTCTCTCAAGGTGCCCTTTATGAAGTTCCCTGCCCAGTGAGAAATGCCCTGGAGAATTCAAGGTAAGGAAAAACATTATTTCCTCTGAGGAACTAGGCTGCTTCCTCAATCTTAATAAACAAAGTTCTACAAAGGATCATGGTTCCCTCTTTGATGTGGCCAGAGTCACATCTGCACGTCAGAGGCAGCAAGCCCATCCATCCTGCTGGTCTGCAGTTCCTGCATTGGTTTGGGTTGGCTCTGATGTCTACATCTAGCTATACTTCATGTTGGTTTTAGTTCCTTGTGATAGATAAATCGGGGCACACTCTAGCCCAAACATTGTACCAAGCTTTTTAGTGGCATTCGCTCATACGTCCCCAACAAACCCCAGCAGTAGTACTGCTATTACTCCCAAGGTAAAGGTAAGGAAGTGAGGCTAAGGCACAGTCAGCTAGTAGCCAGTTCACACCCAGGTTGCTGGGACTCTGTGCCCTGCTCTTAACCATCTTGCTTTCCAGGAAGTGGAGCACATCTTTCCATGTCTGTTCACACCCTTGCTGATGCCCCAGGGTCCCCAGCTCCACCCTCCCGGGAAACCTCCTCTTTGCTCCCCTTTCTTAGCCCCTCAAGGAACCCATGTTCCCCAGTTTTGAGGACAATCTGGCTGAGGTCTGGGGCACAGATGGGAATCGTTTGCCAAAGCTGACACTGTCCATCACAGCCCAGGCGGGCAAGCGAGCCTGTAGCCAGACTGTCCTTCTTTCTGCCCTCGGCTCCCCAGGGAGCCCAGGGGACAGATGAGCTGTGCTGGCGCGGCTCCCAGATTCTTCGTGTGATCCCAAACTCACACCCATTTGGAACCAGGACCTAGAGCTGATCTGCTCTGAGGCTCCTGAGACAGACTCTCCAAGCCCGTCTTGGCAGTCCTTTCTTTGGGACAGTTCCCATAGGTCCCCAGAAGGGGATGCCAGGGAGGAGGTGGTAGGGGAGGCAGGAGACCCGCTATGACACCGGAGCAAGTTTCTTCCCCATCTCTGAGCCTCGGTTGTGCCATCTGAAAAATGGGAATGATAACCCCTGCCCTGCTTACTTCTCAGGACCGCTGGGAGCACGCATTAAGGCCCTTCAGCTTGTCCCAGGCTTGGTGAGGATGATGGAGAGAGACCCAGTGTGAGTCAAGGCCCTGGGAGGTCTGAGAGCTCCACTTTGTGGAGTGACAAAGCTTCCCGAAGTGAAGTAACACATTTGCTATGTGGCATCTGCCAAAAATCAAAATCACTCTTTTTTTCAGGGTGTAAGAGTTTCTATTCCCTTTTAAATTTCCTCTACAAGTTCAAACTCATCTCTGAAAACCAGGCTCCTCTCCAGCTGGTTTTCCCTTGGCATCCCTCCCCCCACCCCCTGCAGTGGGTTAAATGTCTTCCCTCAAAAAAAAAAAGATAGTTCACCAGAACCTGCAAATGTGACCTTATTTGGAAAAAAGGGTCTTTGCAGATGTAATTAACATAAGGATCTCAAGATGAGATCATCTTGGATTAAGGTGGACTCTAAATCCAATGACAAGTGTCCCTATAAGAGGAAATGACAGAAGGAGGTTTGACACAGAAACAGAGAAGGCCATGTGAAGAGGGAGGTGGGGCCTGGAGGGATGCAGCCATGAGCCAAGGAACACCCAGAGCCCCAGAAGCTGGAAGACACAAGGAAGGGTCCTCCCCTAGAGACTTCAGAGGGAGCACAGCCTGCGATGGCTTGTTTTCAGACTTCTGGCCTCCAGAACCACGAGAGAATATACATTTCTATCGTTTTAAGCCACCCGGTGTGCAGTAATTTGTTACAGCAGCCCTAGGACACTAATACACCTCCGTTCTGGCTCCGCCGGCACCCTGCTCCCCACTGCGGGGCACGCAGTATTTATATGATTATTACTGGCTTCACACATCTGACTAGATTGCAAGCTACCTGAGGGGGGAGGACTGGGTCTTATTCAGGCTCCGTATCTCAGGTCAGAGCAGGATGTGGGCACCAAGTGGGTCCTCGGGATATTGCTGTGTCCTCACATGGTCTTCCCTGTGTGCGTGTCCTAATCACCTCTTCATATAAGGACATCAGGCAGATTGGGTTAGGGCCCACCCTAATGACCTCACTTTTCCCTAATCACCACTTAAAAACCCTGTTCCAAATACAGTCACATTCCCAAAGTACTGGGGTTTAGGACGTCAGCATATGAATTTGGGGGAGGGGACACAATTCAGCCCATAACACCTACATAGTTGTCATTATTGTTAGAACTTAACATTGCTATTTGCTGTTCCTCCAGATCGCTCCCTCTGTACTGGGATTGCCAAATGGAATGTACAGGGAACGCCTTCCTGCAAATCAGAAAACACAGCAACCCCAGCAGAAAAATGGGCTAATGATAGAAACAGGTAATTTACAGGAGGGAAACCTCCAAACCGAGGTATTAGACAAACTGATCATCAAAGACATGCGAATGAGAACTGTGGAAAGGTTCCAGAAAGCTGGGATGGAGACCCCCTGGGGCTGGCACAGGCTTCATGCCTTGCTGCTGGTACCCGTGAACCCCTGCGTGCCCCCCAGCTCATGTGCGGTGTTTGGAGGGGCATGCCTTAGCATTGGTTCTCCAGAAGCAAACCTCACATAAGCCTTCCTACAAAGGTGATTATTAAGGAAGTGTTCCAGGAAAACCCAGTAAGGGAGTGGAGAAGTAGGATTAGGAAAGGGAGGAGGTCCGACAAGGGGGCAACGCCAGGCAAAATCCCCGGGGAAGGTGGCTTGGTTCATGCCGCGGTCAGGGAACAATGGAGGTTGAATTCCAGAAGGCTATTTATATCCCTCCATCCTGCCCGAGGCCGGTCTGCAGTCCCAGGCCCTCCCAGTGCCCGAGGGCCAGTCCTCCGACAAAGAGCCACAGGTGCCGGCTGTCAGTAGCGAGAGCTCACGGGGAGGCTGTGTGCCCCAAAACGGTCAAAGATCCAGGCGTCTCGGGCAGCGCAGGGGCATCTGCTGACGGCTGGAAGCTGGAAGCTGCTTACGTCCGGTGTGGGAGAGGCAAAAAGCTACGCAGCTGTTAGAAGCAACAGATTAGCAAGTGTACTCACAGCGAAAGAACACGGCTATTTAAAACCACCTACCCAAATAGCACTTAAGTACACTGAAAACAAGCCTCCAAAAGCAGTAACACACTTTCTGCAAGAACAGGGCCAAATAACGAGATACACGCTGAACAGATTAGAATAGCTCCTTGGGTGCGGGGGTGGGAGGGAGAGGGAGAAGGAAAAGGGGAAAAAGGAAATGAATGCAGAGAAGAATGAAAATAAGACAAGGGCGGGGGCTTCAGAGGCCTCTGAGGCAGATGGGGATGGGTGGAGGGGTGTCATTATGTCAGCCTTCCCTCCCCTCCTGAGGTCCAGAAAAACCCAAAGCAAACAAACACACACCCCAAATTCCTGCCCCCGGGGTTCAGGCTTGGGCAGTGACCAGCCCATGCCTGGGTCACTGAATCCCTCATAAAGCCACATTGGGCAGGGGAAGGACCAAACAAGCAGCCTTGTCCCTGCCCGGGGCCTTGAGAGCCCCGCCCTGCCAGCCTTCTCCATCAGGCTGGGAATGAACTTGGATGAGCCCACAAAAGGAACAGCATCAACCCAGTCAGAGGTGGCTGTGCGGTGGCCAAGGGCCGATTCCTCCTGCCAGAGGCCAGATAGACCAGGCAGAAGACCCTGCACAGATGGTCCTGCCCTGCCCACCTGGCCAGGGCAGACAGACCTTTGCTGGGGAAGGGGTGGGAGAGCTCAAGGCCACATCTGGTTCCTCCCACCACAGAGAGCAGAAGCCTCAGACAGATGTTCTTTGCTTAGTTTTTATTAAGCAAATGTGTATAGAGCCCTCACCAAATTCCAGGCACGGTTCTAAGCACTATTACCGAAGAGGAAATTGTGCCAGAGAGGTTAAGTGCCCAAGGTCACACAGATAGCTCAGGTAAGCAAGATAGGCCAAATTCGTCATTCCAGACAGGAGGGAGCTCAGAGCCCGGTGAACTGCCAAACCCACTCTCCTTCCTTGTCCACTGCCTCGCCTCCTTGGGACATTCCAGAATCCTCTAGCCATTGCCCCAGTGGAACCTCCCAAGAGTCCCCACGAGGTCAGGGTGTGCATTTTCCAGGTGGGGCAAGACGAGGCTCTCCTGGGTTTCCCCCAAGCCCCCGTGCCTCTAGGTAATGGCCTTAAGGGGAGCATGTCACATCCCAGGTGCTGCAGGAAAAGCCCTTTGGAGGGGGGCTCATTCATTCATCCATCCTTCAAGGATGCGTGGAGCCTGCTGCCCCCTGGCCCAGGAGAGGAGGCCAGGGTGCCATGGGCACAGCTCTTCCCACCTGGACCTCCCCCTAACCCTGCAAGGTCACTGTCATCAGTCCTGATTTACCGAGGGGATGTCTGAGGCCAGGCAGCAGTGGGAGAAGGGTCATCTGCCTGCAGTCACACACCTGGTTAGTGGCAGTGCAGGAATTTGAACACAGGTCCTTAGGAATCCAGGGCCCCACCTCCTCCAGCTGCCACCTGCTGGCCTATGTCCCCTGGGCTCAGGGGACAGCAGGGCTGAGAGCCATCTGGGCGGCAGACGTGGCCTTCAGCTTCCTCTCCGTGTCGTTGCCACGCCCCTCTGCCAGACTCTGCAAAGGACTTGCTCCCTTTCTGTCCGAGTCTGGTCTCTCCCTGCTTGCTTCTCCGTCGTCAGCCTCTATCTTGGTCTCTCTCCCTTTGTCTTGTCTTGTATTCTCTGTCTGTCCCTGTCTCTGTGTCTCGCCCTGCCTCTCACTTCTCTGTGCAGTCTCCCTGTCTTCTCTTTGTCTCCCTGTTCCCTCCCTCTCTCCCCACCCTCCCGCCTGAGAGGCCAACCCCTCACCTTCCGGCATCACTCACCTATGTGCCTAGCGGGCTACACCGCAGGCTGCCACCCTGTCTCCCAGACCGCTGCCTTCCAGCTGCTGCGTCTCCAGCCTATGGCTAACCGTCTCCTGGCTGCAGGCCCCAGGCCGAGTGCAGGGGCTTTATCAGGGCCCGTGGGCGTGGGAGCCCATCGGGGAAACTGGAAACTCTTCCCCCCATGTTTGCCCTGGCTCCTGTCCGCGTCTCCCACCTCCCCCATGGCCCACCCTGACAGTCTGGGCCGGGCGGCCCCGGATGCCTCTCCTCCAGCTTTCAGAGCCTCCAACAGGCTCTCAGGAGCTGGGAGGCCCCTCAGAGGACATTCTGTTTTGTAGCCGGGGAAACGGAGGTCCAGGAGAGGGACTGACCCTCCCTAAGCCTCAGAGAAGAGGGCCTTAGCCTGTCTTGCCCGTGATGTATCCCAGAGCCTAGAAGCCAGCCTGGTGCTTGACACACCTTAGGCCTCAGCACTCCGCCCTCAGGCCCTCAGCTTGTGACATAGATTTGCAAATGAAGCCTCACTCAGAGAGGTGAAGTGACTCACCCGAGCTCACACAGCCTTTAAGCATCAGCCCAGGGTTTGAACCAAGGACCCTCTGACCCCCAAACCTTGGCTATTTCTACTTGCCCAAGATCACAGCCTGAGCCAGCAGGTGAAACATAATGGGGCCTTCCAGGCACCACTCTCCCTGTCACAAATGTCCCTCCTCGGCAGTGTCCCCACCTCCCCCATGCCCTGCCAGCCAGCTTTGGTCCTGATACCTTGGCCTCTGCCACAGTCCCCTGTCTGGTCCCGTCCACCAGTCCCTCATCCTTCAGGGCAGAGAGAGGGGGCCTCGAGCCCCACCGCCGGCTCCGCGAGATACTCAGGGGTTACCATCCCTGGATCCCTAGCCCTGAGAGACTCGGGAATCTCGAAACTGCACGGCAGCAGCTGTTCCAGCCACAGCCCTGGCTGCCAGCGCTGGGACAGAATTAGCTCTGTGTTGGGAGAAAATTTCCTCCCTGGTCCCACGCCCACACCCAGGAGCTCGGGCTGAGTCACCGTAGTGGGGATCGAAGGAGCTGGCTGCCCAACAACCTACCCCATTTTCTTTGGGTTGGGATGGGGCTGCGTTTGGGCTTAGGACTCTGCAGCGGTGGGAAAAAGCAAGGAGCTTATGCCCTTCGACGTGGGCAACCTGCTTGCCCAGAGGGCCCAGGAAACCTCCAGTGCCTGACGGGAGCACTGAAGCAGGAAGACTGCCCCCACCCCCCCACCGCCACCGCCAAATGTCCACTCCGCTGCCTGGATCCCCCCCATTAGAATGATCCATGCCTTCTCCCCAGTGTGCTGTCTTCACATTCACTGCTCCCTGCTCTGTGCCCTGCAGGCTGAGCTGTAGGAATAATATTATTAACTCCCTGCCCTCTGACCTCCAGTTGACTCAATCCATGAAGGCCCAGCAGGGGCTGCAAGACAGGAAGAAAGCAGGTCAGGTGTTTATTGTCCCAGTGCCCTCCCTGCAGGGTCTCCATGAGTCGGTCACAGCTACACAACCTGGGTCCCAGTAAGCAGTCCCTCCCTGACCCCTCGGCCTAAGGGCAGGAAGGTCTCCTTGTATCTTAGACCTTGGGTCTAAGATACAAGGATACATCATTTAGGTTGTCCACACTTTCTAAGTCCTCCCTTGCCTAAGCACTCATCAAGTCCTCATTTGAGTGGGTCATCTGTTTCCCGCTGAGACCCTGACCCAGAATCCAGACTCTCTGTGTCTCCCCCTCCGACACCCACATGTCTGTTTCCTAAACAGCTCACAAATCTGTCCATCATTTCTGCCCGCCTGGGTGAGTGCTAGAGATCCCTAACCAGCATGTCACTTCCACTATAATTTCATTTTCCACCTAGTAGCTGGAGAGACCATTTCAAAATGCAAACCGCATCACAGCTCTCCCTGCTTAAAAGCCCCTGCCTACCCTAGGACTGAGTGGAGGCTGGACCCCAGCCCCAGAGAGAATCCTGACTGGGAAGCAGATTCCTGGCCCAGGTAGAGGGCGGACTCTTCCTTGCAAACCCAACCCCACTATTTTACTGCAGACCCAGCAGCTATTCCAGCCACAAAAGACCCCCAAGATTGTTTGGATGTATGTGTCTCTTTGGACATATGTCCAAGATTGTTTGGACGTATGTCTCTCTTTGTTTGGACGTATGTCTCTCTTTGTTTGGACGTATGTCTCTCTTTGTTTGGACGTATGTCTCTCTTTGTTTGGACGTATGTCTCTCTTTGTTTGGACGTATGTCTCTCTTTGTTTGGACGTATGTCTCTCTTTGTTTGGACGTATGTCTCTCTTTGTTTGGACGTATGTCTCTCTTTGTTTGGACGTATGTCTCTCTTTGTTTGGACGTATGTCTCTCTTTGTTTGGACGTATGTCTCTCTTTGTTTGGACGTATGTCTCTCTTTGTTTGGACGTATGTCTCTCTTTGTTTGGACGTATGTCTCTCTCTGTTTGGACGTATGTCTCTCTTTCCAGGCCAAAAGGCTACTCTGGCCCCCACCGTGGGTCCAATGCACAAACACTACGAATTCTCCCGGCCACTCAGCTTACATCCAAAGCGGTCAGGGAAATAGCCTGGGTCTCTCCCCCGTAAACAGTGCCCCAGCCCCTGGAGGTGGCCTGTAAACAGATTTTCTCCCATGCTTATAACCCACTGGACTGGGAGGCCCGGCATCCCGTTCGCTTAATCACCTGAAGTCAGCCTTGAGTCCACTCACGTAAATAATCCCCAAGCTGTGTACACAGAGTATCTGGAAGGCAGCAGGCACAGGGGTTTTACGTGAGCCGCTCAGGATGTGGTCGGAGGAGGCTGCCAGTGGTGGTCGCCGTCTCCCCAGTGCTGGCAATGCCCTCAGTGTTCTGCTCATGGCGTGGGCTTGGAGCCCAGACTCTGAGTGGCTCCTGGGTGCCCTGCGAGTTGTTCCAGCCCCTGTCCCCCTAAATCCAGGCCAGCACAGCCCACCTTCAGCCCTGAGGGCCAGGCTGCATCTGATACCGCCCCAGAGCATGGCTTCTCCTCTGGGTACCTTGAGATGCGTGGAAGGGAGCAGCCAAAGGAACTGTCCCCATCTTTAGTGCCCCAACCTGCTGCGGGAAAGAAGGGCGAGGAAGCTGAAGACCGGCCTCATCTGCTTTTGCAGCCCCTCCCTCTCTCTCTGTTACTCTGAGAACCTTACCAGGCCCCTGAAAGTCACTCCTGGACATTCTGGTAAAGAGCTTTTGACCCTAGAATGCCAGGGTTAAATATTATAATAATCACCAAAATATCAATATTTTATTGAGCACCTACTATATATGCCAGGACATTGAGAAGCACCTTATGTGTATCATCTCACACAAACCCAGGGGGATGATTATGGCCATTTTAGAGTTGAGGAAGCCAAGGCCAGAGAGGTTAAGAGTCTTACCCAAAGTCACGTGGCTAGTGAGAGGCAGAGGTAGGATTTGAACCCAGATTAAGAATACAGTACTCTTTCTTTTATACCTTACAGGATCTACTTGGCAAATGTCTTTAGATAAATCCCTGACCATTTGGGGCCTTGGTTTCCACAACTATAAAACAAGGAGGTTGGAGTTGATGGCATCAAAGGCTCTCTTCCAGCTTTAAAATATGCCATAATTGAACGGGCCAAGTGTCTGTCTATTCCTAGCCTTGTGCCCATAAAAAGACAGCATGGCTCAGCTCCACGCTGTGTGACCCTAGACAAGTTGCTTTACCTCTCTGAGCTATAGTAGGGTTGCCTATAAAATGGCAATAATAAAACCTTCCTTTCAGAAAATCCAGGAATCTGGATGAAGCGATCTCTTGGGACCCCTTGCAGGATTAAGATCTCTGGGATGGAAGTTCAAGGTTAATTTACAAGCCTCCCCACCACAAAGACCCCAAGTCTGGGGTCCTTACTGACTGTGACAGTGTTGTCTCAGACTCGCCCCCCTCCCCCTTCCCAGCTGCACAGTGGCTAAAAGCCCATACTTGAAAGTCAGCCAGACCAGGTTTAAAGGCCCTTCCTCATTCAGTGGCTGTGGACATATTACCTCTCTTCTCCAAGCCTCATTGTGCTCATTGGTAAAATGGGGCTGATATTATTACCTCCCTCCTAGGGTTACCGTGAGCATATCACAAAACGATGAGGTGAACGTGGTATCTGGTGCGCAGCAGGTGCTCAGCAAACGTTTGTATAGAAAAATCAGATGGTGACGTGCCTGTGAGATCCGGTAGCATCCCTGTCTCATGGAGGGAGGGGAGAAAGCCAGGCCGAATATCCAGTTTGCAGATGCTGAACCAAAGCAAAGGGCTGTGTTACCAGGAAACTCACAGAGCTCAAAGATGAGCCTGGATGGTGTCTGGAAGTAGAGGAGGGCTGGGAGCCAGCCAGCGGTTGCTCTCAGCCTCCTCCTTCCAGACCAGATGCCGCCCGGGGCCGGATGAGGAAACGGTGGCTACTGCCATTCCCTCCCCGTCTCGGCCCCTTCTCCCTTCCTGGCATCCCCACATCCTCTGCCAGAGCTTCTGCAAAGCATTTTTCAACTTGACTATAGTCCCTCGGTTAAAACAAGCATTGTCCCACTTCCGGCCGCACAGGGCATTAAAGCATAACAAGGAGGTGCCCGGGCTATGTGGCCTCGGGCCCATTCTCCACATCTCCAACCTTCCGTTTCCAACCTGGCACACAGAGATGGCCCAACATACTGGGAAGATGAAGGAAAATGATTATATGAAGCACCTAGCAAAACAGCCAGCCGCTCATAGGGCCTCAGACGATGCCAATTCCCCCTTATGCCCATTTAACAGATAAGAAAACTGAGATTCAAACAAGTTTCATGATCTTTCCCAAAGTTACCCAGAAACTGAGCAATGGGTATAACCAGGAGCTCTAGGCTGGACTTTGGGCTTCTCCTCTCCTGGTTTTCCCTGGAATCATTTTCCGTATCACTTAGAACTAGATTTCAATTCCACCTCCAGCACTTAGAGGCTGTGTGACCTTGTATGGGTTGCTTCACCTCTCTGAGCCTCAGGCTCCTCATCCATAGCATCTTTCTCTAGGAGTTGTGAGGATACAGTAAAACAAGGCTGGTAAAGTGCTTGGCATTGTGCCTGCCATGATCACAATTACCAATACTATTAATACCAGTAATTAGTAATATTACAGGAAAGGGGGGGATTTATCTCACAGCGGTAAAACTGGAAAATATGTTTCCACCCTCTTGGTGGGGTCCTTTATTTTAGGATCCAAGGAGAACTTGGCAGGACACAGCCTTTTCTAGAATTCCCAGAATGTCAGGGAACATGGGGTAAATTGGAGACACCAGGAGGCTGCAGCGTCACGTCACAGACCCCTTTCCAGCCTTCTCCCATGTCCCATCTGCTGGTCGCCTAAGCAGCCCTGAGGCCCCAGCACATCTAGACGAGAGCAGCCCCGCCCAGGCCCCTCACTGTCTGCCCAACAGCCCTGTTCACTCCGGGCCACTTTGTTTCGGAGACTTCCTGCCTCTGGCCTGGAACGTTCTCCTCCATGGCCCTGTCACAGGAGGAAGTGTGCGCAGCATGGGCCTGGGGTTCCAGGAGTGCGGTTTGGCACCTTTGCCTGGGAGAGGTCAGAAAACAGAAGCCTTATTGGAGGGTGAGGGAGGGGAAGGGAGGGCGAGGTGGGGTCCCTTCCAGATAGGCTGACTCAAACCCTCCAGGAGGCTGAGAAACTTCCCACAGATGGCCTTGACATTGGGCTAACGGAAAGCTCAGAAGGCCAAGGATTCTTCCCTGCAATTCTCCGATCCTCCTCTCTCTCTTCCTCCATCCTTCCAAGAAATATTTATTAAACACCTATTGTGTGCCAAGCCCAGATCCAGATCCAGATCCAGGGGCTACAGCAGGGAACAAAATGGACACATTGCTTCCCTGGAGGGGCTGGCATTCTCAAGGGTGAGGATTGGGTAACAAACAGATAAACAAATTTGTAATAAAGAGGACAAACACCTCTAGAGCCAAACTGCCTGGGTTTGAACCCCTGCCCTGCCATTCACCAGCTGCGTTACTGTGGGCAAGTCACCACATCTCTCTGTGCCTCAGTTTCCTCATCTGAAAAATGGGGGTGATAGCTCTTTCCTCATAGGGTTGTTACGAGGATTAAATGAGTTTATGTTGGTAATGTTTAGAAGCATGCCTGGTTCATTGGAAGCAGTATGGAAGTGCTGGAAAAATGAAACGAATATAACAGATGATGATATATGCTATGAACTAAAATATAAAGAGGAGTGGGGCATAGAGATGGGGGCGGGGTGCTATTTTAGGCAGAGTGTTCCGAGAAGGCCTCTCTGATACGGAGACCTTTGAGCAGACTTGAATACAGGGAGAGGGAGATGTATCACTATCTGATGGAAGAGCACTTCAGGCAGTGGGAAGGGTAAGTGCAAAGGCCCTGAGGCAGGAGCAGGTTTAGCAGGTTCAAGAAACAGCATGAATCCATTCATTCAAACATCCATTCAATAAGCAGCTAGTGAATACCTTCTAAGTGTCACACTGCTTGTTGGAGACTGTGGGAGTCTATGCCCCCAAGTAGGGGAGGTGGGTGCAGGAACATGGCATAGTCAGTGCTCTGAGATGTCACCTAAAATCCAGACTTCCAGCAAACCAGCCCTATTGGGCCTGCATCACAGACAGGATGGGGTTCTTGGCAGCCTCCCTATGTTCAACCCCTTGACTCTGGGGCAACGAGTCTGGTGTGATTCACCATGGAGCCTGCCCTGGCTCTCTACTGCTGTCGAAACAAGAGCAAGATAAGAGAAAGATGAACAGTCATTCTCACTTTCAGCTTTAATGGGAGAGTGTGGATTTCTTTGTGGAAGTGGAGAATGTTCTGATGTTAGTCAATCGTGTCTCCTGCCTGACCTTGTTGCTGGCTGAGTTTGTGGCCCTGGCTCTGTACAAAGCAAAGGGAAGGTAGCCAGGGAAATCAGGGGAGGCTTCTGGGAGGAAGTGACATTTGAGCTGAGGCTTGAGGGGTACGAAGCCTTTGCTTAATGGAGCAGTGGAAGGAGAAGGCATCTCCGCAGAGGAAACTGTGTGCAAAGGTACAGAGGCTGGGTAATGTGAGGTTAGATTGTGTGTGGGTGTCTGTGCGTGTGTGTCTGTGTGTGTGTGGCGGGAATTTTGGGGGGATGGCAGGAGACGTGGCTGAGAAAAGAAGAGGGGTTCAGATTATGAGACCTCCTGCAAGGTGCCAAATTTATCCTGTGGGCAATAGGGAGCCATGGGTGGTTTTTAAGCAGAGGGGTGCCCATTTTTCTAAACAACCCCAGCTCTAGCCCAGGTGGCTCATACGGAGACTGCATTGGAAGAGGAGAGACTGGAGGCAAGAGGCTAGCAAAAGACCTGATGAACTGAGTGAGAATCCCCCACCAGCTCCAGGTCCACTCAGAAGTGGCAGTTTTTGGAGGCTTCAGAAATCAAGGGCCCCATCACAGAGCCGGGGAGTCTGGCAATCTCCCCATTTTCTTGAGGGAATTCTTCCTCAGCCGGCATGGGCACATTTGCCTCAAGAGCTGTTTCCATGGCAACTGCCAATGCTCCAAGAAAAATCTTGGATGAGCAGAGGAGTAGGGACAGGATACACCAAAATGAGTCTTCATGGAAGAAGCCAGGTCACACTGGCCAGTCCCAGGGGCTGAGACCCAACCCCAGCCCGAGAATCCCTGATGGCCACAGATGAAATCTAGTCACCATGGCAACACTGATTCCCCATCCTTGGGTGTCACTGGGGATGGGGAGAGACAGGAGGGAGGAAATGCCAAGGGGCAGCCAGACCAGTAGCTTACAAGGTATGCTAATCCTAGGATGGGTGTGAGAGGCAGGTAAGTGAAGAACATGGGTGCAGATGAAAGAGCAGCCTCTGGGGTCTGATTTTTGGATTCAGAAAGGCATCCCCTACCCAAAAATTGATGCCTGGTAAACCCTGTTGCTAGGCCTTGAATTCCACCATTAGAGTTCTACTTTTAACTCCCCCACAATTAACTGCAGTAAAAGTAACAATGGCCTGTGGGCCAACACTCCCACCACCACCACCATTCACTGGCTCAGGCTGGTTGGGGGCAAGGCTGGAGCAGTTGTGGGTGTGGAGAGAAGCGAGGGAGAGAATAGTTTATGCTAAATGATGGGGGTGGCAGGACATCTCAAGGATGCAACCTGATCCCCCCCTCCCTGTCTTCCACTCCAGCAAACCTGAGGAGTGCATTGAGGGCTGAGCTTAGAGAACAAACTGACAGAACCTCCCATGGTGTCCCTGGTTTGCTGTGTGACTTTAGGCAAGCACTTTCCCTCTCTGATCAGGCCTCAGTTTCCACATCTCTAAAATGGACAGGTTGGACTGAGAGAGGAAGACTTTGGAGTGGAGGAAAGAGAGAGTAGGAAAGCAAAGAAAGTTGGGGTGCAGTGTGGAAGAATTATGGGGGTTGCAGAGCTATGAAAGACAGAAGGCAGAAATGTTGCTGTTATGTAATCATTAGCTATTCCTTGAAATAGGATTTGGGGGAAGGTTAGACATCCAGCTCATCAAGCTCAGGCTCTCACTGAGGCCAGATGGTGGAGGGGCTGAGTGCCCAGCTGGGGAGCCAGGTTGCCCGGGGTTAATCTCAGCAGTGGAGGATCATTTACCTGCCCTCTGCCTCAGTTTCCCTATTTGCAAAGTGGGGAAAATTGTAATACCTCTTGCACTGAACTATTCTGGGATTAAATAACTTGACACACGCAGAGCGCATAGCATAGATCCTGTTTCTTGTTATCTCACTATTGATGAGACAAGGCTAAAAGCATCTAATTGGGGGGCATGTGCGTGCGCGCGTGCCTGATCCTGACGTTACTAAGTTTCAGGGAAGGGATGTTAAGGGGAAAAGGCAGCCCAGATCAGGAGGCTGGATGGAGATAAGCTGCAAAAAAGAGGAAGGGAGGGCCCCTGGCTGTGAGCACTGAGCTCTGTTCCCCTTCGCCAGCCCAGGGAGGTCAGCGACATGCACGCACCCACCCAGGACAGGGCGGCAGGGTTCATGGGGAACCGCCGGCTGGGTCCAGGGAGGGGCCACAGGGGGGAAACTTGGACCTCAAGTCCTTCCAAGACGACACACTCACTTGTGCCCCCAGGAGCCCAGTGCCCCTTGAATGCGTGGCGGTCAAGGCCTCTGGGCATTTGCTCTTACAGGTTGCTGTGCTGGGGGTCAGAGGAACCTTTTCCTGTCCTGCTCCCCCCAGCCTTGCTACGCACTGGACAAAAAGACAGGCAGAACGGAGAGCAAATGGTAAGAAGACAGAGAATGATCCTGCTGGCATGTGCCAGACATCTGGCTGGATGCTTTGCCTTCCTTATCTCCCCGTAGCCTGACCAGCTCCCCACCCAAGACGGGGATGGTTATTATCCCCACTTAACAGGTGTTGAAACTGAGGCTCTGAAAGGAACCTGGTCAGGATCACCAGACAGCCCTGGTGGAGCCAGGACTTGAACTTGGATCTGTGGTCTCCAGAGCCCGTGCTCCAGTGCACCCCAGCCGCAATCCACACAGCTGTTTAAAATGTTCTCCTGTCCTTATCACAGCGCTTCTAAGAGTCCTGGGTGGGCTGCTGGCCTCTTTCACTGCTAGGCCGTGACAAGCCTTCAGGCCACATTCCTTCCTCTCCCTCCTTCTTCCCCGGGTTCCCAGGTGCAGCCCTGGTAGGGGAGGAATCTAAGCCACTGAGAGGCTGGGGGTGGGAGGTGGTGATAACAGTGGCCCTTACTTGTCAGGCGCCAACTGTGTACCCAGTGCCTCTACTCAGAACAAACCTTTAAGGTGGGTATTTTCATTCCCATTTTGCAGATGTGGAAACTGAGGCACAGAAAAGCAAAGCCACTAGCCCAAGATCCCACAGCTAGGAAGAGGCAGAGGTAAGATTTGAACCTGGGCTGTTCTGACACGGGGGCCCACACCTTCAATCACCGTGACTGCCCTTGATGTTCTGCGGCTTGCTGGCTGGGGACTCCACTGTGTGCAAGGCCCTCTGTTCCTGCACCCGCTGACTCCCCCATGCACAGGGCAGGCAGGGGAGCCGTGTCTCACATACCCACAACCCCACCTCAAAGAGCCCTCAGTGACCCGACTTACCCACCTCTGGCCAGTGCGGTCGCCACACGCCAGGCTCCAGAGCAGGCAGGGGGCTGCAGAGGCACGTCCAGCCGGAGGACCCCTGGGAGATCCTGCAGGCCTGAGCCGCCCCAGCCGCACCCCGCCCAGGCTGCCAGCACCAGGCACAGGGCCCCTGGGGCACTCAGGCAGGCTCTGGCCCCCTGGAATTGCCTGGCTCCAGCCCAGGCAGCTGACGGAAGGGCTGGCATTGGTGGAGTATGTAGGAGATCCCACCCTGTTCCCAGGCTTGGGGGGAGGAGAGACAGGCTGCCCTCCCCCTTGACCCTATAACTGTGCTGTCACCTTTTCCCAAGGAGAAACTCAGCCTTGCCCGAGAAAGGGTCTCACTGGGAAGACAGTTGAAGCCCAGAGGAAATGTCAGAATCCTTAAAAGCCACTGCTGGAGAGGCTATAGGCTCGAGGGGTCTGCCCCCTCCATGTTACAGAAAAAGGAAACTGGCTCAGGGCAGCGGAGGGCTTAAGCCTCACACAGCTGCAGCAAAGCCAGGCGCCAAGGCCAGCCTGACCCCTGAGATCTCAGTCATACTCAGTCTCTTCATCTGCAAAGCGGGCCAGTGTAAGGCTTACATGAGATCACAAATGCAGGGTATATAGGTTGACCAGTCATCCCAGTTTGGGGGTGTCCTGAGAAATAGGACTTTCGGTGCTAAAACCAGAACGTTCCAGGCAAATCAGGACAGGCAGGTGGCCCTGCCTATATGAAAATCCCAGCTCCAACAAACACACCCTGTGGCTGTGATGTTTAAAGGAAGCTACTTCTGGAGTCGGATAACATCGACTTTGTTATTCTAGCTCTGTCATCATTTTAAAAAAAAAAAAAACTTTTATTTTTTCATTCAGTTAAATTTGACAGATCTCTGCCAGGCACTGTGCTAGGCGTGGGGATGCTGTAGAGAGCAGAGTGGGCCAAAACCGGTGCCTGGTAGAGCTTAGAAGGACACAAGACATCATCCCACAGGCAGCAGGAAGGGGAGCCCTCCTGGTAAGTTGCTTGGTTTCTGAGGCTTGGTTTCACTTCAAAATGAGGGACCATCCACTTAGAACCTCCTCTCGGGCATCCCCCAGGCCCTCGAGTCATCACTCAGAAATAAAATCATCAGAAAACAAACTCTCCCTGGGTTCTGCTATTTTCCAGAGAAGGTTGCCCTTCTCTCTCTTCCCCCATCCCCACAGCAGAACTTCTAGAAAAACCCATCAAGTCATTAGAAAGCTCTTCCTTTTTTTACTAAACTGAACTCCAGCAACCTGCCACATTCCCCTCAGCCTGGAGTCACACAGGATAAGCCGGCCACCTCCTTCCCCGGCAGCGGCCACTTCCTCACTTTAACCTTGGCCAGCACTTCCTCTGCATCATTCTTAACCCCTTACCTGCTGGTTCCTACAGCTGGGACTGCTCTTTCCCCGGGCAGGGGGAGGGGTGTTCACAGGCTGCTCTTGCTTGCAGGTTTGTCAAATTTTTTGTTTGCTTAGGTACCGGCTTGGTCCCAAGGGTGGGCTAACGCTCCGAAGAGGCTCAGGTATCCAAGGGAACGTAAATTAAAAGTGAGAGTGAAAGGAGGAAAGGAAACATGGGTGGAGACAGAAAACGGAGCCAGGGCTGAGGGGAAAAATGCAGACAATAAGTAATGTCCTAAATACTTAGCCTGGGTGGGCCACACAGTGGACTCACAGACTCCTAGTCTGGAAAAGAAAAACCAGTTACAGGAGTCACGTGCCCCTTGGCTCAGAACAAACCCACTTCAGGGAAGGCGAAACCTTCGGGGACCAGGAACAGAAGGACCTTGTCCAGAGTTCCGTGTAGAGAGGACACAGCATGATGTGCAGGCCAGCATCCTCAGAGATGTGCTGACGGTAGATGCAGGCTTGAGGTTCCAGATGTTTCAGGAGAGGCTTCCAAACACTGGCTGCCTGAATACAATACCCCCTCCTGTAAGCTGGCAGCTCTGCCCCAAAAGGCCATTCAGTAGGAGCTGCTTTCCCCAGACGTGCCAGGGAAGGAGTGACTATTTGCTTTGGTCTAGACATCCAGGGTTATGCATTGCTGGCTTAATGGGAAGAAATTTCTAGAATGTCTGGGAAAGGGCCTGAAGTGTGTGGCCCTCAAGGCATTCTCGCTGATGCTGTTTCTCTGAACTGATGTCTTGATACTCTAGGCAGCGGAGAGCAGGACATTATTCTCTGTGACAAATGCTAGAACCCAGCCACGCTCTCCACCATCCGGAGACGGGCCTGGGGTGTCATGACGCTCACTGCCCTGGGCTTGCTTGTCTGTTACCCTGTTCTATGGTAAAAGGATGCTGACAAGGACACTCACGACTCCTACAAGCATGGGTTTTCAGTCATTACCTTCTCCAGAGGATCTCTGCGTCCACTGAATATTAGCCCATGAGGACATATTTTTTTCCTACAGACACTTCCTCGAGGGGTCAAGCATTCAAAGATTTTCTTGGAATGAGATGGCAAATCCACAGTGAGACATGGGCTGGACCGGCCGTGGCCACAGGGGGCCACTGGGAGCACATGTCAGCCACCAGGATGACACGGATGCTGAAGAAAGAGTGGGTCCTACATAAACCTCAAACAGGACCCTCTCAAGCCAGGTTCAAGGAGACCAGAAGGAACTTTCTCCTTGTGACATCGAGGAAGCTGGAGTCAGGTAGAGTAGACTTAAAATCCCAAATATGTTCCTGTGGTGGTCAAAGAGATAACGGTGATGAAAGCCACGGACATTAGCGTTTATAATATCTCTTCACAGTGGCACTTGCTTTAGCCTAGTGGGCGTCCATTCACAATTCTAAGTTGGCTTTTTTAATTTAAATTTTCGACTAGGCTACACAACTCCATCGAATTGGTGATGTTCAAAACTATCTAAAATTATAAAAAGGTTAGAATGCAAATCCTCATTCTATCCTGCCACCATACACCCAGTCCCCACTGCACCCAAATCCTTTTGTTTCTTATGTCTCCTTCCAGAGTGTCTTTAAACAAATACAAATACATCTCCAAGTTCTTCCCTGTTCTACATGAAAGTTGGTCTGTTACACACACTATTTTGCAACTTGTCTTTCTTACCTAACAATATACCTTGGAGATGATTTCATATCAGTGTGTAAAAAAGCACCCATCCTTTTTGATGGCTGCATAGTATTCCATTATTGGATTTGCCTTCATTTACTTATCCAGTCTCCTGGGCACAGGCACTTGGCTTGTTTCCAGTCTCTTACTGTTAGAGTTCATCATCATGTGTGTGTTACAATATTACATGAAATCAGTGTGTGTGTGTGTGTGTGTGTGTGTGTGTGTGTGTGTGTGTGTCATTCCCCAGTTATTCTTAATAGTTTCTAGGGCTCTCGAACCCTTTCTTTTATGATGAGAAAACAAGTCTTAAGCCCTTCCTTTTCACTGGCTGTGCTGTGATTTAATCCATCAAAAAAAAAAAAAAAGCTTCAGAGCCATGTAGACTGGGATCAGAAATGAATTCTGCGGTGTACGAAACTATCCGCAGAGTGTGGGAGACAGATTTAGGCCCGAGGCACCCTCAACAACCCCAAAGGGTAGATCTGGAGCCTGTAGCTTCCCGGAGAAGAAGGCACTCAGGCTGGAGGAGGCACAGAACAGGGTAGTGACGGACCAGTCAGCAGATTTCTGGGGTCGACCCCGAGCTCAGAGCCCGGAGCCTGAGCCCATGGGAAGCCATTTTCTGGAGTTGGCTTGGCCGCCTTGAGCAGCCCACAGCAGCTGCCGACTTAAGGCTGTTTTCTGCTTTCATTCTGTTTTAAAATAAGGCCATGATCGCATTCCTGGGGTGTGGAGAAACCTCTCCCCTCCATGAATGGGCCCTGGCCATCCCTGCCCCTCAGGAAAGGATCCAAAATAATTTTCCACCCATTTCTCATGAAGAACAAATCTTGGCGGGCAACAGAGTGCCCGCCCCACGCCCAGGCACTCCTCGTCTCTCCCTTACAGGACTCACATCTTCCCAACTTGGGACGGGCCCCAAGTGGCTGACAGAAGAGCCTTTGTCTCCCTCATCCCTCTTCCTCACCCTCCAGCCAAGAATCCTGGCAACGTCTCACTGGTGTAGGTTCCCAAGAGCCCCCGCAGTTTGCAGCCACAAGTGGGGACCCTTGAAATCACCGTGATGCTGAGCCGTGGGAACCATCACCATGAGCCCTCAGGATCCTTCCCATCCCTCACTTTGCTCCAGCCTCCCAAGAGCCCTGACACTACCCTCACTTCACAACTGAGGAAACTAAAGCTCAGAGGGGGTCAAGCAACTTGCCCAAGGTCACACAGTTAAAAAATGGAGGAACCAGGACTTGAACCCAAAGCCATGCTCAGCGTGACAGTGAAGAGGGCAAGCTCTGGAGCTGGGCCATCCAAGTTCAAATCCCAGTTCTGCCACTTACGACTTGTGAGACTTCTCTGTCACTTAAATTCTCTGTGCCCCACTTTCCCAATCTGCAAGATTGAACAGTAATAGTACATACCTCACAGAGTTGGTATTAGAATTAAATAAGAGAAGGAATACAGAGCATCCAGAACAATGCCTGGTCCACGTTAAGTTCTCAGTAAAGAATCTATCACTGTTTCTATTATTAGTGTCGTCAGGTATGATTACGATTCGTACGATTGCCTGGCATTGCCCCAGACATGAATGTGGTACAGCCATAAGGGAGTGTGAGTATACAAAACCTCCTCTCAGAGCTTCTTTCACACTGAGGTGTAAATACCTGCTCACAGATTACATATTTCTCATTCATACATTCAGGAAACCTCACGGAGCCCATATTATCTGCCAGGTAGCAGGCAAGCAGCTAGGAATACAAAGATGTAATTCCAAGTCCTAAGAAACCCAAAGCCGGGTTCCTCCTCCCTCTGCTCCTCTTTCCATGGCCAGAATCATAGATACTTACTCCACTCTGGCCTTCCTCTCCCCAGCTCCCACCTTCTAAGGAAATGAACGAGCAACTTGAAATGAGTCCACCCCTCAGGTGAGGGCCGCAGCCACACTAGCTCCGCCCACCATCCTGCTCCCCTCTCCCCAAGCCCGGACACCCTCCCTGCTGCAAGCGTTCATTCATTCATCCATTCTATAACAGGAATAGAAGCTGCACCCTGGAAGCTCTAGCACAGTCACATTCAAAGAAACAGTCCAGCAGCCATAAGCACTTATAAATAATTCAAATTTTACTGCCATCTCTCAAAGAATATTGTAGTAGGTGTTGGTGGCCCAGATCCCCTTTACCAGAGGGGGGCACCCATCCCACAGCTGTAGAGAATGCTAGATATCACAGCTCACTGCTGCCCCCTTCTCCTGAGAACTGCCCTCAGCCAAGCAGGAGCTGCTTCCCCCCCGCTGCCATGGGGTACAATTCAGGCTCCAGAGTCCACCCACCCCCCGGGGATCAGGCTGAGGCTAGTCTCCACCTGCGACCATATTCTTGCTGACATCCTCCCTGTGCCCGATCCTTGAATGCAAATTTAAGGGTGTGCCCCCCCAGACCCACTAATCAGGATAAATAATACTTTCATACAGCATTGAAAAATCAAAGCTAATGCACAAAAGGCACGATGAGCAAAATATCAAAATGTTCAATAAAGATGAGATCCAACCCTGAAATGGCGTGACCCTGCCTCCCTTCCCTCACCAAATCCCAGCCCTGCCTGAGACACACCCTCACCACCTCCCATTCACCAAATCCTCACCTCAGGCTCTGCTTCTGGGGAGCCCCTTCCTAAGACAGATATCCAGCTCAGAAGCCACAACAAGCCTCTTGGGACTGTCTTTTTCTCATTCCTCTCCTGTGTATCCACCACCTCGACAGAGGCCCTACGACCCCCTCTCAACTCCTCCCCACTCAGCCCCCTGCCCACCAAAACCTCGCCCTCTGTCCCAGCCAGAGCAGGCTCCCTGCGCCCCTTCCCAGCCCCCTCCTGTGTCCTTCTGACCCACGATCAGCATCTCCGCCTTTCATTCTCTCTCCCCCAGTCCTCTCCCTCCCCGCCCACTGCCTGGACTCAGTCATGACGGAGGCCTCACGTGGCAACCGTTGCATCCTGTTGCCCCTGTGGGGAAACCGTGGTGTGCCAGGTACATCCCCCTCTCTGAAGTCCAGCCCTGGCGCTGGCAGCCAGAGCCTTCATCTCCACGCCCAGTTTCTCAGTTCTTTCTGGGCGCCCCACCTCACTGCACCCGTGCCTACCCTCACCTCAAAGGAGCCCAAGAGACCCTCTGAGCTCAAGCGAACTCCTGAACCAGTTACATTTCCCAAACGCTTCTGAGACTGTGCTAGACTTACCACTTTTCTAGGTTTGCCAAGTAAGGGCACGGCAGAATTAAAACTGTCTTTGACCATCTTCACCATTTCCGAAAACAAACTATGTTAATACTGACAAAAATCAATGAGACGCGGACTCATCCTTCTCAGCTGAAAATACTTCACTTTATGAATAAAACAATCACTCGATTGTCTGTGTTCTCTCTTTTTCTCTGCAGGCTGGTAAAAGCTTGGCCACAGACAGGTTCCAGTGGGTCGGGGTTCTCAACCCCGCTTTGGACATCAGGGGAAAGTGAGACCCACAGAGCAGCTCTATCTTTCCCATCCAAACCCAAGTCCTTGAATCTTCCCTGGAGGGAAACCACGCTGAGGTAGGAGGCCTGGGTTCCAGGCCCAACTCTGCTCCTAATTTTCAAAGAATCTGCACAAATCTCTCTTCCCCTCTCTGAGCCTCGAACCTGTAGGTATTTCAGATGACCCTGAAGATGCAGCATTGAGGACATGGGGCTCAGACCCTGCCCGAGCTCAGGAGCCAGCACAGCTGAAGAAATGGTCTGGACACCCAGGCTTCTTTCTCTGACATCACGTTTGGGCCTCAGTTTCCTCTTCTGGGAATGCAAGTGTTGTGGTTAATGCTGTCTGGGTTCAAACTCTGGCTCTGCCTTTACCAGCTGTGTGACCTTGGGCAAGTCACTTAACCTCTCTGTGCCTCTGTTTCCTCACCTACACAGCGGAGCAGCAAGGGAAGAGGACTCAGTTGTCTGAGAGTGTCCCCTGTCAGACCTGACGATCCATGCATTTCTACCCCAAGTTTCTCCAAATGAACCACAGAGATAGGAATCAGGTGAGGGGCCTCTCCCTGGAGCCGAGCCAAAGATTTCCAAGGGACACAATTTTGGTCTTTAAATGGATGGGAATATTACGGTGTTGAACACAAAAGTCCCATGCTTTTTTTTTTTTTTTTTTACAAAGCGTATGCCCTCAAAGGAATTATGTGTGTTTTAAAAATAAGGCACATGACCTCAAAATAACTTTAGTGAGGGTTGGTTTTGCGTGAGGGAAAGAGAGGACTTCAAGTGATGCCCCAGATGCTGTCCCCCAAAATATCAGGGGTTGGCCCTCTGCTGTTGCGGCTCATGTGTTCATTCCCTCACTAAGGATTAATGAGGGCCCACGATTCAGGGTGCAGGTAAGTGCTTGGTTTTGACCAAAGATGCTCCATCCACTCCAGCTCTGGAAGATGTCAGTTGGCTCAGAGCACTGGCTGCCGAAAAAAGGAGGGGGAAGGGGAGAGGAGTGGAGGGAGAGCCAGAAGGGGTGGAGGGGTCCCGGGAGCAGGAGGTGCATTGAGAAGGCAGGGGCCAGGCAGCCGGCCTTCTACTCAGCTCCCCACGGTGGCCCTGCTCCGCACCCCATGAGCTTCAGAGCCCCCTAAGGAACTTGAGTGTCTGGGGTGCCCCCAGCATTTCCATATGACATCCTAGGGGAGAAACCAGCCAGACACCACTGCCGCCCCCGCCCCGGGGGAGCCAGATGACGCCCAAAGAGGCCTTTCAGGCGCTTCCAGAACTGATGGCTGCCCCAGGGCCAGGACCACCTTTGATGTCAGCCCTGCATCCTTACAACCACCAGAGATGGAGCTGACGCAGCCCCAGTTTTCAAGAACACAGCTCTCAGCAAGGCACAGCAACTTGCCAAAGCGCCACAGCGAGAAAGCAGAAAGGGGCAGAGCTTCTCACTAAATCTGCCCTGTCGCCGGGGACACGGACACCTAGATACAAAGTTGTGAACGCCGCATGCTTACCGAGCTCTGGGACCCCAGCTAAGTGCGTCTCCCACATGAACGCCCAATTCCAAGTTCCCCAACCCCAGGTCCTTTCCTTTAAACAAATGGCACGGCAAATACCAAAATAACAAAGATAAAAGATAAAATAGGGCTTCCCTGGTGGCGCAGTGGTTGAGAGTCCGCCTGCCGATGCAGGGGACACGGGTTCGTGCCCCAGTCCGGGAAGATCCCACATGCCGCGGAGCGGCTGGGCCTGTGAGCCATGGCCGCTGAGCCTGAGCGTCCGGAGCCTGTGCTCCGCAACGGGAGAGGTCACAACAGTGAGAGGCCCGTGTACCATAAAAAACACACAAATAAATAAATAAATAAGATAAAATAAAATGTGCCCTCCCCTAGATCCATGTCCCCCCCACCAAAGGCCCTGTGAGGCAGTGTCGTTCCCATTTCACAGATGAGGAAACCAAGACTGCAGAACTAGGAAGGCGAGGAATTTGAAGCCAAGCAGTCGGATTCCAGAAGCTCTGACCACCGTGCCATCCTGCCTCTCCAAACACACCTTGACGAGCCATGCTTCTCCCCCTGGTCTCCCGGCACCGGCTCCAATGCCCACCCAGGGAAGGAAGGATGCCCGAGTGAGGGAACAGTTTTACCAGTTCAGCAGAAGGTGAGAGGGACCCCAGTCTCTTCATCCAGGTCACAGGACACAGCCTTAACCACCCTCAGTTACCGCGGCCCGTGGGCTCTGGCAGAAGGCCACAGGCAGGCAGGCAGGCAGGCAGTGTAGACGTGGGTGTGCCAAGATTGCAACACTTACCCTCACGGCCTCCCAGGCCTGTTCGGTTTCTCTGAGCTCCGCTGATATGCAGCTTTGTCACATTAAAAAAAAAAAAAAAAAAGTCAACGCAAGGAACAGAGAGGTCCCAGTGGAGGTATGAGGAAGTGGTAACACAGACGTCTATGGAACTGACTTAGTCACTGCCTGTCCTCAGGTTCCTGAAGCAGGGGAGGCTGCCGCTTACTAACCTCCAGGAAGATCCCGGGCCAAAGGCTCCCCTCCCCCGTGTCCAAAAGCCTGAGGGTCCACCACTGTGGACGTGCTATGCTGGCTTAAGGCACCAGGCTCACAAACCCCTCTCCTGCGAGCTGTCACCAGCTGCAAACACCTCAGGGTGAAGGAGTTGATCCCTTTGGTTTTCAGTGCAACATCTGGATGAGAAGAGTCTTCTGAGGGATGGAGCATGAGACTCATAAGTGTTGATCGAGCTATCAAAGATAAATGAGATAACCCTGACTGCTGTAGGGAGAGTCTGTGGCATCAGTGGAAAGGGCTGGAAATCACAGAGGAGGGTAGGTGAGCTCTGGAGAAGGGACCAGGAGAATAGGAACAGCCCTTGTGGTGTCCAGGTAAACGAAGGGCAAGGCTCAGGAGCCTGACTCCTTTCGCTGTGAGCTGTGTGGCCTTAGGGAGCCAATTAACCTCTCTGATCCTCAATCTCTAAGCCTCATCCTTCACAGGAAAAAAATAACGGCCAACAGTCTGGGGGTTGGAGCAGAAGGGGGTGATTAAAGAATTCAATCTCATTTCAGGAAGTATTTACCAAGGACCTGCCACGTACCCCATTTTCAGGGCCCAGAATTCTTTGCAGGGACCCACTAAGTGCGGGACCCAGTGCTAAGCCCTTTACATGGATTATCTCCTTTAATTCTCACCACACAACTCAGGGCAGAACCTGCCAACACTCTCATTTACAAGTGGGGAAACCGAGGCTGAGAGAGAGGAACCGACCCGAGATCACCCAGCTGGTCATCAAGCGACTCAGGATTCGAACCCAGGTCTGCCTTACTCCAAACTGAATCATTACTCTGAGGGCCCCGTCAAAGCACAGAAAGCCAGGGCCACTGGAGGTGGGACGTGTTCCCAAGGCAGAGAGGGAGGCTGTGAATTAGGGAACAGAGGAGGGGTGAGCACACATGTTTTCTCCAGGCCTCAGTTTCCTCGGCTGTAAAATTGGGACAGTTTGCCCCATCTCCCACATTTCTGATGGGTCTGTGTGACACCAGCAGAGGAATGACTGGCCCCCGAAGAGGATCTTGGCGGTGGGAAGCAGGGTTGGGCAGAAGTCCGGTGTGGTCTCGGCGAATGAGAGCTACCTGTCCCTTCAGACAGTGGAAACAATACAAAAAGCTCTTGGAAGGAGGAATTTGGGGGCGCTGCTGGCTTCCCAGCCCCCTGGAAAGCGTGAGCTGCCAGAGCTGGGAGAGGGCCGAGATTATGGAGCAGACGGGATGCGTGGCGCCAGGGCCAGCCCAGTGGGACGGGGCAGATGAGCAGCATCGCCCAGCCAGGCTCAGGGAAGCTGCCCTACCCTTCCCCAGGGTCCTGGTTCTGATTTCCCTCGTGTCTGAGGTTTTTCACAGGAGGGCAGGGAAACACAGAAAAAGAAAGGCCCATTTAAGCCAGTCAGGCCCCACTGGTCCCAGGAAAAGAAAGACCTGTGATCTGGGGTCTCTACCCAGACCCCGCCGTGTTTTCAGGCCAAGCCGGGAAGTGGAGGGGAAGCTTGGGGTGAAGCTCCGACCCTGGCACCGTCCACACCTGGCATTTCTAGCCTCTCACAGCTCAGGACTTCCGGCCCCCGCTGCTCTGCCCACCGCCTGAGCCAGCCCCTCAGGCTCAGGCCACAGCTGGTCTTCAGCCCCAACTCTGTGCCGCTCTGCATCTCACGTAAGCCAGCCAGCACCCTCCACCCCGTGAGGAAAACCCTTTAATCACCCCCAATTTACAGTGGAGCAAACTGAGGCTCAGAGAAGTTAAGGGTCCTCTCCGAGGTCTCACAGCCAGTGAGGGCAGAGGTGGGTTTCAAAACAGGTCCGTGAGCTGGCAGAGTCCCGCTTCTACCCCGGGTGGCCGTTTCTTTCTTACTCAAGGGATGTCGTTTTTCTTCCTGACCCACATCCCTGACCATTGAAGAAGGCCCCCTGTGAGTCGCATCTGTCATAAAAGAGACTGTAAATTGCCCGAACTCCCCGAAGACCTGCTCTTGACGTCAGTCAGCTCTACCCCCCGGCGATGGCAGGGGCCAGCAGACCCTTCAACGCCCAGCCGGTTCATCTGGCTCCAGTGGCCAGTGGCCAAGTCCCTCTCCCCACAGTAAACATATCCCAGGCTGGCCACAGGTGCCACCCTAAGTCAACTCTCTTTAGCCCTGAAGGAAACACCTCATTTCTCCCAAGTTCCGTGCCTACAGCTGTCAGCAAGTCCTGGATGTGCTAGGAGAAGAGACCCAACATTCAGCCAAGAAAGCCACCAATGCAAAGGAGTATTCTCTCCTCCGAGCTGGTTTCTGGACCAGACAACCCAGGAGATGAAGCCACTAACCAACATGCCCTTCTGCCAAGTTGGAATTTCAAACTCAATTCACTTGAGATTGTCTGGAATCTTCACTCGTCCAAATGTTTGAGTTTAAGCACCAAGTTTGGAGAGGGCAAGGTCTGGGGACAACAAGATGCTGTTCCGGTGAAATGGGGCATACTGGACCACCCAGCAAGTTGCATGGGACCTTCAAGGCCCTGCAGAACATCCAGGCTCCCTCCGGCCGTTCCCTGCTTCCATTCGCCACATCAGATATTCCTCGCTTGTCAAGCTGCTCACGTTGCTCTCCCAGCCAGAAATATCTTTTATTTCTGGCCAAGTTTTCCTCCAGGCGCTCGAGGCCAGTCATCCTTGGAACCAGCTCAGGTGCACGCTCCCTTCTCCAGACACTATTTCCTGACTGTCCCGATCAAAGCTACCCCCTCTTTGCTCCCGTGGTAGTTCGGGCGCTGAATGCACCAGGCAGGCACTGATGGGAGTGTCTTCAACAATCGAAAAGGCCTCAGTCAGAAAGGCCCAGGTGAAACTCATTTGAGACTTCTGCCCTCCAGAAAGGTATGATCATAAATGTGTATTGTTTTAAGCCACAAAGTTTGCAGTGGTTGTTATAGCAGCAACAGGCTCACACACTATCTGAACGATTCGTTCATCCCACACCCCGGAATTCATAGATTCTGAAAACTGTTCAAACAAATTCTGATAACAAGGGATGGGCATATTTTGAATGTCCCCTGGCCCTAATCACCACCCCCAGATCACTGATTGAACACTGCAGAACTCAACAACTCTGAAACAAGAGGAAACTGAGGCTCTGAGACCAGAACCCAGGTCTGCCTGGCTACACCCCACCAGGCCTCCTGTGTCTCTGACCCCTGAGCTCCAGGAGGAAATACTGAGCACGCTAGCCACTGTTTCTTGCACCAGATGCCCCACCCCCCACCCACCCAACCCACCTCCTTGCACAAGAGCTGCTCTCAGTGGGATCCCAGGGCCAAGATCAGAGGACCCAAGTCACATACCCCAAGAAAGCAGAACCGATTCTGACATTCTGCCTGGATAGCAGCTGACCCTCCTGCTGCGTCAGCTGCTAATACTTCCAAGGTCACCAGAGTGTGTCTGTGGTGGGCGGGACACCCCCCCACTGCCCACGGAGCCTAGGACTCCCCCATGGGGCAAGTCATGAAGCCAGGAGACTGACTGAAATGACCTTTCCTGTCCTGGGAACCCGAGGTCACAGGGCACAAGATGTCCACATCACCCCCTGCGTACAAACATGAATATCGGTGCCCACTTCCCCAGGAATTAAAATAGAAGCGCCCTCATTGAGCTGGCCATGTGCTGTGCTCGTGTATATATTTTTACGTATATTAACTCGTTTAACCCCCAACAACCTTGTGAAGTGGTAGACCCTGAGAGTTTCCCCCCCGCTCAGAGATGAGGACTCAGAGGGGGAGGGAGGTTAAAGGGCAGAGACGGGGTTTGAACCCTAGAGCAGGTGACTGTGGAGTGCATGCCATGTCATGCTGTCAGCCGATGGCAGCCTGACATTAATGTTTCTTTCTTTGACAGCACCGTGTAGAATGAACATGGCCTCTGGCTTCCACCCAGCAGGGCAAGAAATTCTACTCTTCCTCTATCATGCTTGTGCCCAACGCTGCAAAAATACAGAGGTTCCAAGAGAGAAGTATTGTAAGTTAACTGGTGTCCTAATTTTGCCTGAAAACAGCACGTCCTGGGAGCCAGAAGCCAACCCTGCATCCCAGGCCCGAGGCTAGGGCCTCGCCCTCAGCCAGGGACACGTAAGGAGTCCTGACCTGGGAACCAGAGCCCTGGGTCTTACCCACCAAGTGACCTGGGGAATGTTGCTCAACCAATCAGAGCCTCACTTTCCTCAGATCTAATACGGGGCCAATGTAACTACCCTCACAGCCCCTCCACAGTCCCACGAGGGCAGGAATCCTGTCTTTTTCATCACCCTGCCTTGTGGAGTGCCAGACACAGAGCAGGTGGTAATAAATGTTTGTTGAGTGACTGAATAAAAGTCTATGTGACAAGTTTGCCTCCCCTCCCCCAAAGGCCTTAAAAACAGGGACTGGGCTGACCCATCTTAGGTTCTCGCACAGGTACAGCTTTCACTCCTCCGTGGGTTTATTCACGCAGGAAATCATCCACAAGCACCTACTACGCGCCTGGCCCAGTTAAGGCCTCGGTGGCATCCAGGACCCACACACAGCCTCAGCTGTGTCCTCACACGCCACCCCCTTCGCTTTTTTCTGGCCAGTGACTATAATACTTAGTCACAGTGGGCTTCCTCGGCCCAAGACAACGACCCGGCTGCCCTCTAAACAGCAAGCTTGGCCCATTCTGGGCACTTGGACAATGATTCCTTCACTTCCACTTCCTTATACCCCGCCCTGGGGAAATACAGCCCAAGGAAAACCCCTACCCTAACCCCACACATGCACTGGCACACACACACAGCCTTGCACACATGCACTCAACGTGCAGTAGGACCCTAGGACAGAAGTTGGATTTTCTGAGTTCAAATCCCAGTTCTTTTGCTTATGAGCTGTGTGACTTTGGGCAAGTCCCTTTACCTCTCCGAGCCTCATTTTCTTCCTTTATAAAATGGGAATGCTAATCATGAAGCCTTTCCATGTAGTGTTATAGGGAGATTCAATGAGATAGTGGATACAAAAACCTTTGGTTCATCAAAGTGATTTGCTCAACAACATTGTTATTTTTGTTCCCTTTCTCCAGGAGGGAAAGAGAATGGCAGTTGCCTAGGTTTCAAGGAAATCCATGTTTAGGGGGCCTGGAATGTGGGAATTTACTCAGTCTGTTTGATGGGGATTATTTTGAGGATAGGAAAGTATTTGTGGGTCCAACATCACCATGTTAACTTTAAGATTAACTAATGAAAATTTAGAATCAGAGACTGGAAGAGACCCAAGAGGTCACCGTATTTGTGGCAGAGACAGCTAGCTGTCCACAAAAATTCGTTCTCCCTTCCACAGTACACAGCCATAGATGGGAAAGAGCCACCCTTGCCAAGAGCTACATTTCACAGCCTCGTTTGCAACTAGATTGGTCACATGACTAGTTCTTGTGTGTGGCAGAAAACAGTTAAGAAGCAAACATGCCCCCTGCATGCTTTCTTTCCTTGGTGACGATGTCCAAGGGATAGTCGGAATGTGAGATGGCTCACTGAATCACTGTGTGGAAGAGAACAACCCTCCACTCACAAACACCTGCCTTATAACAAACGTCTGTTTCGTTTGAGCCATTATACGTGCTTGGGTCTATTTGTTACTGCACCTACTACCCTAATACAACATTCAACCTCCTTATTTACAAGTGAGACGATTAGGGCCAGAGAATGAGAATACCTTGCCTAAGGTCACACAGCAAATTCAGCAATGGTTAAGAACTTTGGTGTCTTAACAATTTGGAGTAGATTTTGCAGTTTTCAACCTGCCCCCGAGAGCCATGAGGATTCCGAGAGGCCCTTCGGCAGTGAGAGTGAGGTTCAGTGAGCTGCCGTCTGGAGTCCTCCACTTCTGTTTCTACTAGAAAAACATCACTTTTATCTGTCTTCAAATTGCACTTCTCCATATATTTTCATCAGAAGAAAGGGCTCTGTGGCTTAAACTAATGTCAAAGCCCGAATGCTGGATGATGTGGTCTGACTTTCTGTGGTACAAGACCAAGTTTTGCTTCTTCTCCACCATTGTCTCCTGGCCTCAGCTGCTGACACAGGGCATGTAGACTCGCAGAAGAGCATAGATATTTGCTTAGAAAGGAAAAAAAGAAGGCTCAGTGTGCAAACAAAGAACCCAGAAACTTGGACAAAGGACAAAAAGAAAAGACACTTAGCTCAGTGGTTCTCAGATTTTAGGGTGTGTCAAAATCACTGGGGGTGCTGATTCAAAATGCAGACTCCTATACCCCATCCTCAGAGATTCTGACTCAAAAAACTGATGCTCGTGTTCCCAGGATTGCCCTTTTTTTTTTTTTTTAGGATTGCCCTTTGAGAAGTCCTGGGTCTAATTCGACTCGGTGTAATTCGACAGCAAGAACTACAGGGAAGATTGGTCTTGAAAAGGAGGTCAGGGATGACAAAAAGGAAGCTGGGGGCTGGGCCCTTGCATAGAGAGAGAAGGTAGACCCACGGCTCAGCCACTTGCTTGCTGGCCTCTCTGAACCACATAGGTCTGAATGATCAGACTGACATCAAGTAACAGTTACTTGAGTATAATGATGTGCTGTTTGCTCATAACTTTGCCAAACGCTGGTCCAAATGGCTCACCCATTTAAAATGTGCTAATTTGAAAGCAGAGAGGGGAGTGGAATATTTTCAACAGATACCACTGGCAAAGGGTTCATATACAAAGAACTCTTAAATATCAATAAGAAAGGAGACAAACATGCCGGCAAGGAACAAATGGGAATAGACTTGAGCAGGATAGTCATAAAATGAACAATAAGATTAAAAAGGTTATTCAGCATGAATGAAGGCGTGCAAAGTCAAGCAGCCAGATGTTATTCTCACCTTTCCCATCAGGGAAGTTTTAGGAGATGGGTAGCAACCAGTGTGGGTGAGGCTGTGAGAACATCACACCCCAATACTGTGCCAGGGGAGTGCAAGCCGGCACAACCTTCCAGGGCGATAGCCTCAAAAGACTTAAAAACACGCCAACACGGGGCTTCCCTGGTGGCGCAGTGGTTGAGAGTCCGCCTGCCAATGCGGTGGACACGGGTTCGTGCCCCGGCCCGGGAAGACCCCACATGCTGCGGAGCGGCTGGGCCCGTGAGCCACGGCCGCTGAGCCTGAGCGTCCGGAGCCTGTGCTCTGCAAGGGGTGAGGCCACAGCAGTGAGAGGCTCGCGTACCGCAAAAAAAAAAAAAAAAAAAACACGCGAACACTTGAGCCAGGAATTCACCTTAGGAAACGTATCCATAGGCCCAAACACGCAAAGATGATGTACTAGGAGCAGCCTTTGCAGTGCTGTTTATAATAATGAAAAAAAAAAAAGAGGAAGAAGAAGCAACCACACGGAGGAATGATTAATAAATCCCAACTCACCCTCTCTGTGCAGCCATTAAAATGTATATTGGAGGAACATAGAAAATACAGATGCAGGTTCATGATCCGTGGTTAAGGACAAGGTAAGGTACGAAACGAGATGTTGGAAAAGCATGTGTGTGTCCACATCTAGATACTCCTATGTGTCTGGTACATTGTAAGCACTCAACAAACATCACAGGTCAAGTAGTGAGAGGGTGAGTGAGAGTTCTACAGAGAGGCACCCGAAGGTTCACCTCTGGGTTAGGAACCCCTTCTTTCCTCTCCATAGCTGAGCGGTAGGACAGTCCAGCAGCTAGGAAGGTGGGCTCTGCAGACTCTCATGTCATTTGGATCTCAGAGCCCAGCCCCGCACCCCCCCAACCTGACTCTCAGTTTCTTCACCTATAAGATGTGGACAATGAAAGCATCTCCCTTGTAGGGTTCTTGTGAGCATTAACCGAAGGGAAACACTGAGCTCGCTGCTCTTGTAACTATGGTGACCTCGCTGGTTTTTTACAATTAGCATGCATTACTTTGGAAATCTGAAAATCATAATAAAGCTATTTCCATTTTGACAAAAATTACATTTTACCAAGAACCAAAGAACTTCTCTCTCTATTACCATTTCCCCTTTCCTGGCGCCTCTGGGTGATGTCAGAGCGGAGCGTGATACCTTGTGGCTGGTCTCCTCTGCCCAGGTGTTCCCAAGCGTGCGGTGACTTCAGACCACTCGAGGTTGTGCAGGAGACCCGTGTTCCCCGACTTCTTTCTTGAAATCACACTGTCCTTTGGCTGTGGCCGTTTGCCCAGAAAGCAGTGCATCCATTCATTCAAGGGCCCCTCAAATAGCCCAGAGTTCAGCCCCCCTAGAACATTCTCATCCCCCCGAGGCTCCTGCGCTCTTTGCTCACCAGGGCTGCTGTTCTGAATGGGACAGGCCTCCGCCAAACAGCTGGAGGGAGGAGAGAGGGAGGGGCAGGAAACCGGGCTGACCGGAGGGCGGGGGCGGCCAGCTGCGTGGAGCGGGGCTGTCAGGGGAGCCTGCCTGTCGAGGGTGGTGGCTGATGGCGAGGCCTGCTGGGGACGACCCGCCCCTCTGGGAGCTGGGAGCTGTGCTCACCGTCTGAGCACAAACCAGGAGCACATGTGGGCCCCGGGCAGCTGTGGGAAGCACGTCTGCTCCCAGCAAGGGCCTCCGGAGCTCCAGACAGACTACGTACAAGCAAGACTAGCTGCCGGATATCCCACCACCTTGGGTCACCTCCTCACCCCAGGCGTTTGTACATCATTCCACCTGGATGCCCTTCCTGCTTCCTGCCCCTATTCGTGGCCTGATGACCTCCTGCTTCCTTTTTTTTTGAGGGGGGGGGGGCTTAAATTAAAATAGCAATGTGGTTTTTTTTAAGTATCAAATGAACAAAGATTAAAATGTTCTGTAATATTTGATTTTAGTAAATGTTACAGGGAAGCAAAATTCTTATCCATCATTGGAATATACCTACATTCATGTACCACTTCTAGAAAACTAACAAACTACATCAAACCTTTAACGATGTTCAGACCTTGTGTTGTTTAAATATAAATTCTGCTTTCATCCTAAACCCAGCTCCCCAGAGATAAATATCATTAACATGTTGGTTTGAACACATGCACATATATATTTTATATATAAATGTAAAGTGGCTCAGTCATGCTCTGTGTACCATATTGTAACCTGCTTTTGCATTCAATGATTATATATATAAAATATATGTGTATATGTATATATACTTTACCATATTTTAAAAGTTGCTAATTATTTCATTTACTCAATGTACCGTAGTTTATTTAATCAATACAATACTCTGAGGGTGGATGATTAGGTTACTTTCAACTTTTCGACTATAGTGAGCACGCCATTACACACTTGTCCAATTACTTTATTATACAAATTTCCTATGAACATGTTTATTATTCAAAGAGTCGCCCACTCTCTCTTCATGTCTCAGCTTGGGGCCACCTCCCAGGTAAGACTTCCCTGCCCCTTGGGGGACTGCTCTGGGCTCCCCCCATCACAGCACTGATGCAGTGTTGTCCCAGCTTGTTAGGGTGTCTCTTTCCCTTGCACTAGGAACTCCTTGGGGAAGGGTCTGTGTTTTGTCCCCTGCTCTATCCCCAGTGCTAAGCACGGTGCCTGGCGACATCACCATCATCAGTGAATTATCTAAATAGCTGACAGCCAGGCAGTGTGCTAGAAACTTGGTACTTAATCCTTATGAAGGAAGGAAGCAGGCACTGTTTCTGCCCCCATTTTGCGATGAGAAAATTGGGACACAGAAAGGTTAAGTCGCTTGCCCAAGGCCACACAGCTAGTAGGTGGCACAGCTGGGATTCCAACCAGGCCACCTGGCTCCAGAGCCCTGCCTTTAGCCTCCAAACTAAAGAACTAACAGAAGGGCCCACTGTGTGCATTGCCCTGTACCAGGTGCTTTCCATGGAGTAAGCAATGAACCAACAACGCTGCAGGAGGTGACACTTGCCCATTTTACAGATGAGGATTCTGCGGCCACGGACGGAAAGTCGTTTTGGCAAGGGCGCCCAGATCGTGCCAACAGAGGCATGACTGAACCCAGGTCTGTCTAATTCCAAAGCTGGGGCTGCTGAAAATAACCTGTGAAAAAAGGAAAAGAGAAGGGGAGGGGTGGGGGAGGGGATGAGAAAAGGTAACAGAGAAAAAGGGAAGGAGGGTGCATAGGAAAGAAGGAAAGGAAAAAAGGAAGGAAGGGAGGGAGAGAGGGAAAAAAGAAAGAAGGAAGGGGGAGGAAGGAAAGGAGGGAGGGAGGGGGAAGAAGGGACATCTGCTCTTCTTAGGCCTCCAGAACTTTGGCAAGTGGGGAAACATGTCCTTCACCATATGACCAGCCCGGGAACCTCATCTTCTCTCCCCACCATCCTCAACCCTTAATTCAGTGAGATTTACACTTAGAAACTATCTGGTTTAATGCTTTCATTTCAGAGATAATAACTGGAAGCACAGAGAGGTTAAGTCACTTGCCCAAAGTCACACAGCTTCCTAGGGTCAGAAGTCAGACCCAGCCTGACTCCAAACTCCTCTCCTCCCCACTCTGCCAGGCTTGCCCATGCAAATCCTTACTGTACAGATGGGAACACTGGATCCAGAGAACGCAAGGGCTCGCCCAAGGTCACCCAACAGTTAGCAGTAGAGCAGCAGCCCCAAGTCTCCTGGTCCAAAGGAGAGGACATTTCCACCATGCAAGGGGAATCCTATACATCACCATCTAAAGGTTTGTTACTAATACAGACCAGTGGTACTCAAAGCATGGATTCTGGACCAGCAGCAGCAGCCTTGCCTGGCAACTTGTTAGAAATGCAGGCTCTTAACAAGCCACCAAGGGATTCTGATGCTGGCTCAAGTTTAAAAACCACTGAAACAGAAAATGTCTGTATTCTTTTTTTTTTTTTTTTTTTTTTTTGCGGTACGCGGGCCTCTCACTGTTGTGGTCTCTCTCCCGTTGCGGAGCAGAGGCTCGGGACGCGCAGGCTCAGCGGCCATGGCTCACAGGCCCAGCCGCTCCGCGGCATGTGGGATCTTCCCGGACCGGGGCACGAACCCGTGTCCCCTGCATCGGCAGGCGGACTCTCAACCACTGCGCCACCAGGGAAGCCCCATCTGTATTCTTAATGGAAAAGCCACTAAGAATACATTCTGGATCCCAGGACAGGTCACCTTCTCAATCCACAGAATCGTAGTTAAGAACAGAGACCTTGGGATCAGACAGACCCGATTTGATTGAATCCCTGTCTCCACCCCTGGAAGCTGTGTGGGCAAGTCCTTTCACCTCGCTGAGCCTCAGTTTTCTCATCTGTTCTGGATGAGGGAGCAGGGGACGGGGGGTGGGGGTGGGGGGGACGGGGGGCAGGGGGACGGGGGGCAGAGAAGGAAGCAGGAGGAAGTAGAGGATGGAGGGGGGAAGGAGAAGGAGGAAGCAGCCTTCCAGGAAGATGGAGCACACTGGGGGTGGGGGAGGGGAGATCCTGAAAGGGGAGCTGGGAGAACCCAGCCTCTGGATGGATTTATGGATATTGCCTTTTCCTCCTTCCTTGGGTGCTGCTACTGCAGGCCCCCCGGAGGCTTCACGCCTCCCGAGCCAACCCAAGGCTATAATAATGAGGCTCAGGTGTTATCAGTTGGGAGCCACAACAGGCTGACGGAGGACGCTGGGCTCCCAGCCAGCCAGGCCTCGGAGGCCGGAGGCCGGAAGCCCAGAGGTGGAAGTCGGAGCTCACAGCCCCACCCGGCCCGGCGAGGAACAGGCGGAGTCGCGCTGCTCCGACCAATCCAAAGCCACAGTCTCGGGCCACCATTCTGAACATGGCGGCGAAGTTTGGCGTATTCTTCCTCGAAGTGAAAAGCCTTCCGGTGAGTTTTTTGACTTTTTGGTGTGTTTTTTGTTTTTTTTTTTTTTAAATAGGATTCTGAAATCTAAGGCCTGATATAGGAATACTGGGGCCTGAGAGAGACGTGGTGCTCTTCAGGGCCTGCAAAGACGCCTCTGTTTATTCCCATAGAAACTGTGTCGTTCCAAGGTGGTGGATCAGGCTTCATTCTTTTTTGTTTTTTAAATTTATTTTATTGAAGTCTAGTTGATTTACAATATTGTGTTAATTTATGCTGTACAGCCAAGTGACTCAGTTATACATACATATGCATTCTTTTTCATATTCTTTTCCATTACGGTTTATCACAGGATATTGAATATAGTTCCCTGTACTATACAGTGGGACCTTGTTGTTTATCCATTCTCTATATAATAGTCTGTATGTGCTAATCCCAAACTCCCAATACTTCCCTCCCCCAACCCCCTCCCCATTGGCAACCACAAGCCTGTTCTCTATGTCTGTGAGTCTGTTTCTGTTTCATAGATAAGTTCATTTGTGTCATATTTTAGATTCGATATATAAGTGATATATGGTATTTGTCTTTCTCTTTCTGACTTACTTCACTTACTATAATCTCTAGGTCCGTCCATGTTGCTGCAAATGGCATTATTTCATTCTTTTCTATGGCTGAGTACTATTCCCTTGTATATATACACCACATCTTCTTTATCCAGTCATCTGTCAAGGGACATTTAGGTTTCTATGCCTTGGCTATTGTGAATAGTGCTGCTATGAACCTAGGGGTGCATGCAGATCAGGCTTCATCTTTTTTTTTTTTTTTTTTTTTTTTTTTGCGGTACACGGGCCTCTCACTGTTGTGGCCCCTCCCATTGCGGAGCACAGGCTCAGCGGCCATGGCTCACGGGCCCAGCCGCTCCGCGGCATGTGGGATCTTCCCGAACCGGGGCACGAACCCGTGTCCCCTCCATCGGCAGGCGAACTCTCAACCACTGCGCCACCAGGGAAGCCCGATCAGGCTTCATCTTGATGCCCAACTCCAGTTGGTTGGTTCTGGAGTCCTGGAGCTCTCTGTTTAAGGGAATCTGAGGCCACATCCAGGCCTGGCTGGGAAGAGCACAGTGATTGATTAGCAATGCCTGCCCTGGACGGAAGTGGGGTGGGGCCGTTTTGGCTTTCTCATCCCACTCTGTCCTCCAACTAAAGTCCATCCCATTGGACTAGAAGGCTCAGGGGCTGGTTCCAGCTCTGCCCCGTTTGTTCCATGAATTGGCAGATCCTAGTGTATATCTAATCTGTATCTCAATTCCCACACTCCTTTGTATTTATTTCTGATTGATCTCTACTGTTCATGGATCCCTAATATCCTAGTTAAAGCTAAATGATTCCTCTATCTTCCTGATCATCAGCTGCTAAAGCAGATTGACCAGAGAGGCTCTCAAACCAACGGGAGCCTTCAAAGATGCTTTCTATGACATGCAGGATTCTCTGTAAAACCAAACTGTGCCTATTTTGCACTTTCTTTAAGGCATGAACAAGCCACACCGAATGAGAACTCCATTTCAGCCTTGGGCTGTGTGGCCTTGGGCTGTGTGGCCTTGGGCAAGTCATTTATCCTCTCTGGTTCCTTCAGTGCTCGTGAGATTAAATTACGGATGTGATTAAGTTGTGAATCTGGAGATGGGAAGATTATTCTGGATTATCTAGGTGGGCCCAGTATAATCCAAGGGGCCTCAGAAGAGGAAGGCAGGAGATAAAAGGGAGGAGAAGGCAGTAGGGGGATGAAGGAAGCAGAGATCTGAGATCACAAGCCAAGGAATGCAGGCAGCCTGTGTGCTGGAAAAGACAAGGAATGGATTCTACCCTAGGGCCTCCAGGAGGAGCCAGCCCTGCCAACATCCTGATTCTAACCCCTTAATACACATTTTGAACTTCTGACCTCCCGAACGGTGGGAGAATATGTACTGTTTTAAGCCCCTAAATTTGTGGTAATTTGTAAAGCGGCAGTAGGAAATGAATATAAGGGCTGTTCCAGAGAAGACCAGAACACTGCCCTTGGTGGCAGGCAGATCTGGGCTTGAGTCCCTGCTCCACTTGCTAGCTGTGTGGCCTTGTGCAATTCCTAACCTCTCTGAATCTCAGCTTTCTACTCAGCACATGAGAGTAATAAAGAACCAACCTCAGACTGTAGGGAAAATGAAATCAGTTGGTACACACCACATGCTTAGAACAGAGTCTGGCACACAGCACTCAATAAATGTTGGATTTTCCCCCTTCTGTTGGGCCTTAAGAGGCCTACATTCCCAAATACAGGCCCTCTAATCTCCCCGGGATGCTGCTAGAGCCACCTTCCTGATGCTCCATTTCATTCAGTGTCCCTCCACTGCTCAACAACATTCCATGGCTCCCCAGTACAATGTCTTTAATCTGGTTGATCAAAATCCCCCATAACTGGGCTCCTGCCAGCCTCATCTCCCAGGAAGGAGAAAACAAAGGGATGGCAAAGCTGAAAAGAGTTTGAGGAGACAAACCTTCAGATGTCAATTGAAACGTCACTTTCTCCAGACCCCCTGAGACAGGTTGGCACCCCTGTTGTCCATTCTTGTAGCATCCTGACCTCCACAGCAGTACCAACCTCAGTCATAATGTGGTGATCATTTGTGCTGGGAATATACCACCCATCTCCCCCTCCACAGGTAAACTCCATGGGGGCAGAGACTGGTGCTAGGCATGTAGTCCCTTCTCGATAAGGATTTGTTAAATGAATGAAGAGATGGATGACCAGTCAGCAACCTCCCAGGCCAGCTGGGCTGAGGACCCAGAGTTTTTCCTGACAGCCAAGTCCTGGTTCTTAACCACTGAGAGGGCTGCAGAGTTATCGAGATAGGAGAGTTGAGCACTGGGCCAAGTATCACTGGACACTTGTCACACCCTCAGCCAAAAACTGTATTGCAA
This sequence comes from Phocoena phocoena, assembly GCF_963924675.1. NCBI lineage: Eukaryota > Metazoa > Chordata > Mammalia > Artiodactyla > Phocoenidae > Phocoena > Phocoena phocoena. The sequence goes on from NC_089231.1 coordinate 72,097,458, forward strand.
ACTTGATTTGGGTTCAAGTAACAGCAAGGGTTAATTCTTCTTGGGTGAAGGCGGGTCCCTCGAGCTGTCGGAGATTGTCTGAGGTGAGATGTTGAATTGGAGGGGGGTTGAAAAGGAAGAAGAGATGGGAGGATGCCAGCAGCCCAGGTTTCTGTCCACTCAGCAAGCATCCAGGCCCTGGGCTTTCATCCAAGCTGGGAAGTGTTAACAGCGCTAATTGGAGCCTGGGTGGGATAAGGAATGAGGAAGCCTCAACTCTGAGACCAGGGGAGAGGACTGTCCTGGTGAGGGGTCGATAAGGCCCACCGCTCCCCTGTGAGCCATGGAGACCCCACCCGCCCAGCTCCTCCTGCTGGAAGAGACAGTTTGCCTCTGGCAGTGGAGCGGGGGAGACCACCCCGGATGCCTGGGGGCGCTGGGAGAGCCGGCAAGGTTGTTCCGGCCCATTTCTCCAGGATGGGGATGGGAGAAGCTTGGAGCCCCCTTGCCTAAAGTTCCCCAGCTCTCAGGTGGTGCCTGACAGCATGTAGCTTGATTCTGGGAAAGCTTCCATTTTCCAGGGGGTAGAACAGAGGCCCAGAGGGGGTTAGCAGCTGCTCAGAGCCACACAGCAAGTCCTGAGCAGGCAAGCTTCCCAGTTCCCAGAGAACCCTCTCACCTCTGCTACACATGGCGTGCGCACACACACACATACACACACACAGGTTTTCTATTACCTTGCCCCTGCCCATCTCCCCAGCCACATGGCCCACCTCTTCCCCTCCTTCAACTCTGACCCCATCGTGCAGTTTCAAATCCTGGCACCTTTGCCTGAGCTGCCCCTTCTGCCAGTAATGCTCTCTCTCACCGCCCTGTGCCCAGCCACCTGGTGACCTGGTCATCTTTCAAAACCTAGCTCAATTGTCCCTTCCTTCAGTCAGCCTTCCAGGATTGTCCCTTCTCTTCCCACCTACCTGGGAAAGTTAATTACTCCTTCTGCCAGGTGGGTCTGTACTTGGCCAACACATCCATCCTTTCTCAAATCACACTGCTTTTTCATTCTGCCATGTGCACACCAGTCTCAGCCTTTGGACTTCTGTCGCTCCAGTTCCTGACACTAGACCTGACCCTTACTGGAAATGTTTGATGGATTGAGGTAGCCCCCATCCCTGCCCGTCCCTCCCCAAGGCCAGCTGTTATGTGAGCTACTAGAAACGGATCAGATACACCAAAGCCACGGCGTATTAGGCCAGTTCAGGAACACAGCCTTTTATTTATTTATTTTTAAATTGAAGTATAGTTGATGTACAGTGTTGTAGGAACACAGCCTTTTGAGGTCAGAAAGATCTGGGTTTGAATCCCATCTCTGCTACTTCCTTGCTGTGTGACCTTGGGTAAGGCACTTGCCCTCTCTGGGCTTCCCGTGTCCTTTCTGTAAAATGGAGAATATAATCTCCACCTCATAGGGCTGGTTGGGAGAATTCTCCGAGATGATACATGTCGTATATGTGGCATGGGGCTCAGAGCAAGTGCTTAATACATAGTGTTGCCATAACTCTGGGAGTTATTTCTGGAAGCCCATGTCCCCCCATCCTCCCTCCTTGCTCTGGCCTTGCATCATTCACCAAAGACCCTGTTCTTTTTTTTTTTTTTTTTTTTAAAGGAACATTTATTTATTTTCTCTGCTGCGTTGGGTCTTCGTTGCTGCCCGGGTTTTCTCTAGTTGCGGCGAGCAGGGGCTACTCTTCATTGCAGTGTGTGGGCTTCTCATTGTGGTGGCTTCTCGTTGCGGAGCACGGGCTCTAGGTGCGTGGGCTTCAGTAGTTGTGGCTCACGGGCTCTAGAGCGCAGGCTCAGTGGCCATGGCTCACGGGCTTAGTTGCTTCGCGGCATGTGGGATCTTCCCAGATCAGGGCTTGAACCCGTGTCCCCTGCATTGGCAGGCGGATTCTTAACCACTGCGCCACCAGGGAAGTCCCTCTTTCTGTGTTCTTAACAGGGAAGAAGTAAAGCCACACTGGGTCTGCCACTGCCTGGCTGTGTGATCTTGAGGAAGTGACTTCACCTCTCTGAGCCTCAGGTTCCTCCTCTGTTACATAGGGATGGTAACAGTGCCTGTCTGGCAGGGTATCCTGAGATTCAAAGGAGTTAGTGCTTGTAAAGGACCTAGATTAGCACCTGGCACCTACTGAGCACTGGCTGGTAAAGACTCAAACTCACCATCGCCTTCCGGCACTTCCACGTGTTTCTCCTCCCATTGCCCACCTCCTCCTCCTGCCTCACCCACAATCTACAGCCAATGACTTGGCCTCTTTTCCCTTCACTGTTAGGAAAACCCAAGGCCTCCGAGATGGCTAGACAAGATCCTTCATGTCCTTAGACCTGCCTCCGTCTTCAAGCACTTCCACGGCCACTGATATCTGGCTTTTTCTTTAGAGAACCCTCTTCTTCCAGAAGAATCTGGATCCCCAAAATATAAGGCACATGAAAATGGACATGCTTGACTAGAGGGGTCAGGGGACAGGGAGCCACACCCCTCAGTTCCCTGGTTGTCCCCAGGCTCCATCTGAGCACAGCCCCAAACTTCCATTTCATCCATTGACCCTGCCCCCTCCCACCTTGGGTGGGCGGACTTCATTTTTCATCTTGATATAATGTTTCATTTTTCAAATTGAAGTATAGTTGATTTAGAATGTGTTAGTTTCAGGTATATAGCAAAGTGATTCAGTTACACATATATATATTCTTTTTCAGATTCTTTTCCATGATAGGTTATTACAAGATATTGAATATAGTTCCCTGTGCTATACAGTAGGTCCTTGTTATTTATCTATTTTATATATAGTTGTTTGTTCCTGTTAATCCCAAACTCCTAATTTATCCCTACCTGCCCTTTCCCCCTTGGTAACCATACATTTGTTTTCTATGTCTATGAATCTATTTCTGTTTTATAAATAAGTTTATTTGTATCATTTTTTTAGATGCCATGTATAACTGATATGGTATGATATTTGTCTTTCTCTGTTGACTTACTTCACTTAGTATGATAATCTCTAGGTCCATCCATGTTGCTGCAAAGGGCATTATTTCATTCTTTTTTATGGCTGAGTAATATTCCATTGTGTGTACCACATCTTCTTTATGCATTCATCTATCAATGGACACTCAGGTTGCTTCCATGTCTTGGCTACTGTACGTAGTGCTGCAGTGAACAATGGGGGCGCATGTGTCTTTTCAGACTAGAGTTTGTGTCTTTTCCAGATATGTGCCATCATTCTGATATCCTTTTAAACGTGCAGAAAAGTAGCAACAGTAGTGCAAGGAATTCCCTTATACCTTCACCCAGATTCCCCAATTATTTATATTTTTCCCCATTTGCTTTACCTTTCTCTCCCTCCCTCTCTCTCTCTCTCTCTCTCTCTCTCTCTCTCTCTCTCTCTCTCTCCACATCTTTTCGTGAACCACTCCCATTTTGCTTATGGGAAAACTGAGACCCAAGGAGTTGCTTCTGGCCCCTACCTCCATGGTCCCACATTAGAGGCCCAGAACCTTGAGATCTACAAACCTGTCAAGGGCCTACAGAGATATTTGAAACCTGAACTCACAAGCACATCGACCCCAGAACACCAAAAGGCAACTGCAAACTCAAAATTATAAATGTCTGATTAAATGTCTACAACACGTTAGTGAGTCACCTGCTATCCAACGGCACTTGTGTTTAGAAATAGAAAAGCACAAATCACAAAGGACACGAAAAATAATTTATTCTTCATAAACCCCATATATGTGAATTACTTTAACACCTTTTCAGATACTTTTAGCAAAAATGCATATGTGTAATGGGATCCGTAGCGACATTTTGAGGTTTGCCATGGTATGGGGTGCGGTCCCTATAACGTCAGAGGTCCCGGGACCTTCAGAGGCCTTAAAACAAGCTCTCTTGGTCCATAGTCCCTTGAGTCCCACTCAAATTGGGCATAAGATGAAGATTTTTCCATGTATTTTTACAAAGAGGCTGTGTGTACCTTTTTATGTGGGTCATAAAAAAAATTTTTTTTAATTTAAAAACATGGAGAAACACGAGAAATTTGTCATAGCAACGGGGCTGCCTCTCCTATTTTTAAAAAGTGAGCTCTTCCCTCCTCCTCTTAGTACAGAAAGTTTATTTTCCTGCTGGGGCCTCTGACTCAGAGGCAAGCCCAGAACTCAGTCTGCTGCCTCTGAGGGAGGGCTGGGGGTCCTGCTGACCCTCAGGAGCCCCAGCCTCAGGTTCCCTTCAACTGGCATGTCCTCCAGGCGCCCAGATGCCCCTGACATTCCTGGCCAGCACCCGGGCTTCCCTCCCTGTGTTCATCCACTACTCCCACCTAGGAATGCATCTTCAGAACAGCCCACCTTGTAGGAGCGCAGCTGGACGACTTGAGCTGGTTCTGTAAATATCAAAATACTTCCTGGCCAGTTGGGAAACCCCGGCTACACAGGACCCTCTCCTAGGACCACCCTCTGATCCAAGAACTAAAGGGGTAACAGCAGGCAAGCGGCGGGCCCAGAATCTTGACTCAGGGCTGCCTTCTAATTGGTCAGAGCCCACGTCCTCTCAGATGAGAGAGCAGATAACTCCATAGCCTAAGGACTTTGAGACAGCAACTGAAGGAGGTTGAGAGCACAGTGTGAGTTTGAATCCTGGCCTACCACTGATGAGCTGTGTGACCTAAGGCAAGTGGCTTAACCTCTCTGTGCCTCAGTTCCCTCTCATGGGTAATAATAGTGACAGTGAGTTGTGGTGGGGATGACTTATGTTAACCCAAATAAGGTACTTAGCATAGCACCTGGCACATAGCAGACTCTGAATAAATGTTTATTATTATTACCATCAACATCATCATCTCCTACCTCCTATCCTTCATATCCTTTTGTGACCATCTCTTAGGAACAAAGCAATAAAATCAGAATCTAGCTCCATCAGTTACCAGCCGAGTGACCTTGGGCAACTTGCGACACTAATTTCTCATCTGTAAACTAGGCATAATAATAGCCCATAATATATTATATTATTATAATATAATAAGACATACTCATATCTTGGCTTATGAAGAGTGTTCCTAAACACTGGCTTTTATTATTATCAGGGGTCAGAAAACTATTACCCATAAGCCAAATATGTAAATAAACATATTTTGTTTTTGTTTATTTACAAAAACACTGCCTGTTTTGTAAATAAACATTTAATGGAACACAGCTACACCCATTCATTTATGGATCATCTCTGGCTGCTTCGATGCTATAACCACAGGGCTGAGCAGTTGCAGCGAGAGACCGAATGGCTCACAAAGCCTGCAGTATTTACTGTCTTGCCCTTTGAGAGAAAGTTTGCCTGATTTGGATCATTCATACCTTCTTTAACAGCAGTAATTACAGTACATATACATTTTGTCTCCCTCAGTGGACGATACATGTTAAGATTTGCGTTCCAGGGATCACAGAGCAACCCACAGTTGGGTTCCAGTGGTCCAAAAACCTCATCAAGTTATTCGCAGTAGTAACATATGGAGAGAGGGTCCCATAGCTTTCATTGGCTACTCAAAGCCTGTGACCCATGAGGACACAATCACAGGATCGTGAGCATGGGAGGAGCTGGCCCGGGTCTAAATCAACACCCTCCTCTATTTTCCCAGGTTTGCCTGTTCTCAGACCTGCTCCAGGGCACCAAGACATCGAGGCTTCATTACTAAGGTTTCTCTCTGTGCTGCTTTATTGCCTGTTCGGAAGCAACTGGCTGCCCCCTGGTTCAGAACCCTTCGTGTTCCTTTCGTGTGATGTTGGGGTGAAAGAAAGGGCGGCCCAGGAGCTCATTTGGAATTTGACAGAGGAAGCCTGTGAATTATTTACCCCAGAAAGATGTCTTCCTATGTCTGACTGGATTCGCTCCTTTGGACGCAAACGGGAGAACCCGCCATTCCTCATTGGTTTCACGGGATTTTGGTGACGTGGTGTGGAAAACCGCACACAAAGTAACTTGTGGACCTCCCAGATCTGGAGGATCTTGGTGGCCACGCTCCTTGGCTTTGTTTCATGCCCACAGATGTAACACATTGGATTTGGTTTCCACTGTTTGAGGCGTGTTGGTTCCCAAAACCCTAACTGGGCTCTAAAACACCAGGCTGGACTCAGCAACCCGCAGCCCCTGCCTTGACTGGAGGTCATCATACCTGATGCACCCTGACACCACCGCCACCTGCATGTCCCCTCTTCAGCTCTGTCACCCTTGTTTCTTCCTGACATGCTGTCAGTGAGAGCCAGAGGACAAACAGCCTGCTGAGATTCAGCAAATGTCCCCAGGGTAGCCCAGGTCAAGTAAGGACAGAAGTTCCTCCCCCAGACTGCAGGCTGCATGAGGGCCAGGACCATGTCTGTCAACCTTTCTGCTAAAGCTGGAGCATCTCAAACGACCCCAGCAGAGAACCTAGGAACCGATGTTCAGACGGCAAAGTCTACAAATCCTGCAGTATGAGGAAGGAAATCCTTGATCCGGAGTCAAGCTTCAGGGTGTTACATAATTATAATAACACAAATATGACACGGCATCTTCTTTTTCTCACTTACTGGAATATAACAATGACTCTGAACTTGGGATCCATGGGCCCCCTAGGAAATCCATTGGTGGTCTCTCAGGTGGACATAAACACATAAAATCACGTGTGTGGGGGCACAGATTTTTCTGGAGGGGTGTGCTTGTCCAGCATTTTCATCAGATTTTCAAAAGAGTTCCAAATATGTAAATAAACATTTTGAACCTGAAATGGTTGTAAACATGAGATCATAAATCTGATGCATAGCTCCGTCCCTACTGTCTCGTACTGTAGCCAGTGCATGATAGGTGCTCAAGACATGTTTGCTGAAAGAATCAGTCACTGAATGACCGTTTCAAACCACGGGTTACCAAACTGATAATCAGATTTTTCCAATTTTCCAATCTGGAATTTGGGAATCGCTTGAGCGGATTCTTTTTCTGTCCCAGGAAGGGAGAGGTACATGAATGATGCAAAGAATGAGCCTCGAGTGACATTAAAGGGTGCCCACCGCCGGCCAGCAAGGTGTTCTCATCGAGTGACATTAAAGGGTGCCCACCGCCGGCCAGCAAGGTGTTCTCATCGAGTGACATTAAAGGGTGCCCACCGCCGGCCAGCAAGGTGTTCTCGTCGAGTGACATTAAAGGGTGCCCACCGCCGGCCAGCAAGGTGTTCTCGTCGAGTGACATTAAAGGGTGCCCACCGCCGGCCAGCAAGGTGTTCTCGTCGAGTGACATTAAAGGGTGCCCACCGCCGGCCAGCAAGGTGTTCTCGTCGAGTGACATTAAAGGGTGCCCACCGCCGGCCAGCAAGGTGTTCTCGTCGAGTGACATTAAAGGGTGCCCACCGCCGGCCAGCAAGGTGTTCTCGTCGAGTGACATTAAAGGGTGCCCACCGCCGGCCAGCAAGGTGTTCTCGTCGAGTGACATTAAAGGGTGCCCACCGCCGGCCAGCAAGGTGTTCTCGTCGAGTGACATTAAAGGGTGCCCACCGCCGGCCAGCAAGGTGTTCTCGTCGAGTGACATTAAAGGGTGCCCACCGCCGGCCAGCAAGGTGTTCTCGTCGAGTGACATTAAAGGGTGCCCACCGCCGGCCAGCAAGGTGTTCTCGTCGAGTGACATTAAAGGGTGCCCACCGCCGGCCAGCAAGGTGTTCTCGTCGAGTGACATTAAAGGGTGCCCACCGCCGGCCAGCAAGGTGTTCTCGTCGAGTGACATTAAAGGGTGCCCACCGCCGGCCAGCAAGGTGTTCTCGTCGAGTGACATTAAAGGGTGCCCACCGCCGGCCAGCAAGGTGTTCTCGTCGAGTGACATTAAAGGGTGCCCACCGCCGGCCAGCAAGGTGTTCTCATCGAGTGACATTAAAGGGTGCCCACTGCCGGCCAGCAAAGTGTTCTCAGAGCTGCCGTTTCCTGCTCCAAGCACTGAAGCAGTTCCCCAAGGAACTTTGCAAAGAAGATGCTTTCTCATCCCAGACGGTTGTCTGCACGCAAAAGTAATGAAACTTCATCTCTTAGAAGACAGTCCGGGATCTAATTAGCCATCTCTTCTACCTAGACTTGCCTCTGATCAACCCCACAATTTTCCCCCCAGACCAGCTAGAAAATACACATCTTAAAGTTCAGTGAATTCGGTAAAGAAGTCTTCCTTTGTAAATAATAGTACCAGAGGCTGCATTGACTAGGCACTCGTATGCATTATAGGGATGGGTGGTGGGCAGAGGAAGGCACACGGGACCATTACTTTTTTGGAAAGCAATCTTGTAAGAGGCGTCAAAGCATTCACAATCTTAGGCAGAGTAGTTGCCCTTCCAGGACTTTGTCCTAAGAAGAGCATCAGAATTGTGACAAAGATTTCTTCACAGAGACATACAGCTTAACATGATCAAGAACAGCAAAGAAACTGAAAACAATGCAAGTCTTCAGCAGCAGGTGTTAAACAAATTGTAGCATACTAATATGAAACATTAAATCAAGTAAAGTCATGTCTTGAAAATACTCTTGAAACTTCATAAAAATTTAAAAAGTTTTGTTCTTCAAAGGATATCATCAAGAAAGTGAAGACAACGCACAGAATGGAAGAAAATATTTGCAAGTCATACCTGATAAGGGACTTGTATCTAGAATATTAAAAGAGATTTTATAACTCAATATAAAAAGACAAATAACCCAATAACCCAAATTAAAGATGGGCAAGTGATTTAAATAGACATGTCTCCAAAGAAGATACACAAATGGCTAAGAAGCGCATGAAAAGATGCTCAATATCAGTAGTCATTAGGGAAACACAAATCAAAACCACAGTGAGACACCATTTCACACCCACTAGGATGACTGTAATAACAAGTGTTGCAGAGGATGTGGAGAAAAAGGAACCTTCACACACTGCTGATGGGAACATAAAATGATGCAACTACTTCGGGAAAATAGTCTAGCAGTTCCTAAAAAGGAGAAACAGAGTTACCATAGAACCCAGCAATTCCACTCCTAGCGATACACCCAAGAGAAATGAAAATGTATGTCCACACAAAAACTCAGACACAGATGTTCATAGCAGCACTATTCATAATAGCCGAAAAGTAGAATAAACAAAATATGGTCTCTCCATACAATGGACTATTGTTTAACCGTAAAAAGGAAATGAAGTACTGATAACTGCTACAATGAGGATGAATGTTGAAGGTATTAGGCTGAGTGAAAGAAGCCAGACACAAAGAGCCGCAAAGTGTAGGATTCCATTGATATGAAATATCAAGAAAAGGCAAATCTAGAGACAGAAAGTAGATGAGTGGTTGTCAGGGGTTGGAGGAGAACCGAGAATGACAGCAAATGCATACAATGTTTCTTTTTGAGGTAATGAACATGTTCTAGAATTGCCTCTGGTGATAGTTGCACCAAAATAGTATGTCTTGTGAACATACTAAAACCCAGTGAAATAAGCACTTTGGGCGAATTGTATGTGAATTATATCTCAACAAAGCTGTTTTATTTGTATTATTACACAATGAATATCATTTATTAAGTGTATGACATATAAATGTATATTGATAATATAAATATATATAAGTATAGATTAAGTATATATATGTAATGTGTAAATATATATTAAGGAAATGATGCTTGGTGAATATTATATGAAAACACTGTCTTGAAATAGCAGACTGATAACTTCTCAGACCTACCCATCAAATGGTAAAGAAGAATGAATGCACAGCTCTGAGGGTCTGGGGTAGAGCTTAAGCCACTGGAACATTTTTCTCAGAAGCTTCATATTTTAGTTACAAAATTCCAGCACATTTTGCCTTCCACTTCAAGATATGGCCATGTTAATTTTAATATAAAAAATTATTTTCTCCAAATCCACGATAAAAGCAGATATAAAGCTCTGTGTACAGGATGGGAGTACACGAGGCGGTGGGGGAAACGGAAATGCATAGGTCTGGAGAGAAAAAAGACTAGAAAGAAATATGCCAACGTATTAGCAGTGGTTATCTCCAGGTTGTGGAATTGCAATCTTTTAAAGCTTCCTGACACCTTTTTTCCTTTTCCATATTCACAATGGATGTTGCATAATATTAAACAATAAACATTTTTTTTTATTCCAACAGATGACACCCGGGAGGGAAGACATCAGGCAATGTTTTTCTGGGGATGCTTGGCCCGGCCCTCCCTCTGGTGGGAGCACACTCACACCCCTGGGATCAGAGCTGGGCCGAGTGGAATAACACGTGCCCTCATGGAGGCTCCCAGCATCCCTTGCTTTCTGCAGATGCTGGCGGAGAATGTGGACTTCTTTCCAGAGGAGAGATGAGACAAGAAGCTTTGCAAAGTTCTGGGAATAAAGACAAGCAAGATCATCATTATGTGACAACAGCTGGAGGAGGTGAATAAGGACTGGACCAGATGTCAGGGACAGAGCTCTCAACTGGATGGACACCAGGAGACAGATGTGAGTTCGAGCTCCTGCTCTGCTTCCAACAGGCTGGATGACCTTAGTCAAGCAAGTCACCGTCTCTCTCCAGGCCTCAGTTTCCCCCTCTTTAAAATGAGGCCACTGGGTCCTACTTCTGATGGTTTGTGATTCTATGGTCTCACATCTGCCATCTTTCTTCCTACCATCCATGTAACAAACAACTGGAAGCTCTTCCTATTGACAGCCCACTACAGCCCCTGCCCCAGGAATCTCAAGGGCCATTCTGCCCCCAAAGGCAGTCTCTAAATTGAGTGACACTTTTCAATCCATCTAATTGAAGAAGACTTTCCAAAGAAGGCAGTGTGAGCAAATGGCATCCCCACCCTCTGCACCCCCGAACCTGGTTAAGCATGAGGATATTTCTTGAGCTCAGCCAGCACTGGTTCTGTGCCAGTGAGTAAGACACACACTGTCCTGTTTGCTCGGAGCATATAGGATCAACCCTAACGACCACTTACAGACCCTGTCTCCTGCCCCAGAGGGGGATTCACGTACAATACTTATTTAATAAGCTTTCACATCAACGTTTGGAGGCTGATACCATTATTCACATTGTACAGGTAGGAAAATTGAGGCCAGAGAAGTGAAGTGCTCTGCCCAAGGTCACAGGTCAAACAAATGGTAAAACCAAGGTTCCAACCCTGGTCAGTTATACTTCCAAGGTACCTGTGATTTATCAGTGGTTTTTCTTTTTTTTTTTAATTGAAGTATAGTTGATTTACAATGTGTTAATTTCCGCTGTACAGCAAGTGATTCAGTTATATATATTCTTTTTCATATTCTTTTCCGTTATGGTCTGTCATAGGATATTTAATATAGCTCCCTGTGCTATACAGTAGGGCTTTGTTGTTTATCCATCCTATATATAATAGTTTGCATCTGCTAATCCCAAACTCCCAATCCATCCCTCCTCCAAAGCCTCTCCAAATTTAGCAACCACAAGCCTGTTTCCTATATCTGTCGGTGGTTCTTAACTTTACTGTTTAGGCAGAATAAAAGACCCTAAGACCCACCTGATCTCGACCTTGGTAATGTCGTAAGAAAGACCTGGAGAAAAACAAAATCAGTTACAATAAACTTGACGCTGAAGCATTGGACTTGCTATTGACTTTATAAGAGCAAGCTATGAGCTCGTACAAATGAATTTACATGATAAAAAAGTACCCGATAATCTGAAAAAGGCACAAAATACATATGGAATCACAACATGAGGAAGTTTTTCTTTCCAATTCTCTTTCAACCCTTCTAATGACACCTAGGAAAAAGTCTCCATTTGGTGCTAACACGTCTTCAGCATCTTCTCCGACACTTGCCAATTTCCCTCTATAACAAAGAAAGAGCAGGCTTCAGGCTCAGAGCCCACAGGCAACAGTATCCAGAGCTAACATTTAATGATACTGTTTTATTGTTTATGGGGGGGTGGCGATATTTTATGGTTACCTCCTGTGCGAGGAAAGTGATAACTGGTTTTCTATTTACTGTGGTCATATAAATTTCCCTTTTGAGCTACATTTACTGATTTTTTTTAATGAATAACTTTACTCATTTTTTAATGAGTAGATTTAAAGAAAAATATTAAATTCATGACACCATAGAGGTGGTATACAAGCAGGGCAAAAATAAAAAAGGTGGCATTGGAACAATTGAGGCTTAAGAAACACTGCCCCATGAAATTAAAAATAACCCAGCCATGTAATTTTATTGTCCTGAAAGTACATTGCAAGTTCTCTAAATAGCACAAATTCACAGTAGCCCATCACGATTAAAGCAGATTTTTGAGGGCTTACGTATGCAGTTTCTGTAGCAACAGAGATATAACTGAATCATATTCAAACCACTAGACCTATGTGCCTGAAAGTCTAATTATTGGAAAATTATAGACCTAAGAAACACAGCTATGCCTCACCGCACACCACAGGTTTGACCGAATACCTCATGGTAATTGGATAAACCCCATCTACATAGAAGCCATGTGGAAAGGAAGAACCCTCCCCCCCAGCTGTGGCGCCCTCAACCACCTGTGTATGTGGAATTACATTTATTTATTCACTCACTCATTCAGTCATTCAACCATTCTTTGCAGTGTTTACCTAGCCCCTGTGATATGCACTGGAAATATAAGGAAGGACTGCAGCGAGCCTCCAGTCCAGAAGGGGGCGCCAGACATGAAGCCCAACTTCACATGCCTGAGTGCCTGACTGCCAAGTGGGCTCTGAAAAGAGCATCTTTGTTTGAAAACAAGTAACAAAGAAACTTGCCTACCCTGTGGGTAGTAAGGGAAGGCTTCCTGGAGGTAGTGACCATCAAGTTGCAACCTAAAGAAGGAATAGGCGTTAACTACGGGAGGTGGGAGAAGAGAGGGATAAAAGGGCAGGTGTGTCCATGTACGTGGATGAGCTTTCAGGTCCCACGTGCCCCTCCCAAAGTGAGCATCTCACCCTGGTGCCATCACCCAAGCGTGATCCTTGGATTCAAATATACGTATTTCATGTCTTGAGCCTAAATGCAAGCCAGCAAGTGTATCTGTTCTTCAGTGGGGAAACGGCTATCCAATCCCAACAATGAGGAAAAACTGAGAGATGGTGAGTGGGTCTGCAACACCAGCCTCCCTGTGGGATTTGAAAGAGTGATTCTGACCACTCAGAACTTTTATCGTAGGCAACAACATGGTGGATCTCAGCCAGGGCTTCACTTGGAACTCTGGGAAGTTTTCAAGTCTGCAAGTCCAGGCCACGCTCAGGCACAACCAAGCCATGCCCGGGCTATTAAGTTAGACTCCCTGGGGGTGGGGTCTGGTGACCAGTAAAGTGTAAAGCTCCCCACAGGAGTCCAACTTGTGGCCCAGGCTCAGAACCACATAGGGAACCTAGCCTTATGGAGGATTCAAATCTAGAAAAACTTACTGAGCACCTACTACACACCAGGCGCGGGGCAGGGTGGAGGGTGGTGGATGGTGAGAATCAAATCCCCTGTCGTTTAAGAATCACTACGGGGGAATTCCCAGGTGGCACCGTGGTTAAGAATCTGTCTGCCAATGCAGGGGACACGGTTTCAATCCCTGGTCTGGGAAGATCCCACATGCTGCAGAGCAACTAAGCCCGTGCACCACAACTACTGAGCCTGCGTGCCACAACTACTGAAGCCCACGCACCTAGAGCCCATGCTTCGCAACAAGGGAAGCCACCGCAATGAGAAGTCCATTCACCGCAATGAAGAGCAGCCCCTGCTCGCTGCAACTAGAGAAAGCCCACGTGCAGCAACGAAGACCCAGTGCAGCCAATAAATCAATTTTTTTTTTTTTTTTTTTGCGGTACGCAGGCCTCTCACTGTTGTGGCCTCTCCCGTTGCGGAGCACAGGCTCAGCGGCCATGGCTCACGGGCCCAGCCGCTCCGCGGCCTGTGGGATCTTCCCGGACCGGGGCACGAACCCGTGTCCCCTGCATTGGCAGGCGGACTCAACCACTGCGCCACCAGGGAAGCCCAATAAATAAATTTTTAAAAAGAGAATCACTACGGAAGCACGGAGCCTAGGTGAAGATGAAAAGTGCTCTGGTCACACGAATTGCCTAGCGGATCTGGTTAAACTGCAGATTCTGGGTCAGCGCGTCTGGGTTGGGGCCCAAGAGTCTGCATTTCTAAAGAGCTCTCGTTTCACTGCAGGAGTGTGGCGAGGCTCTGAGGGAACCTCTCAGATCTCAGCTTCTCCCCACCGTTTCTCCACCACTCTGATGGCCCTGAGCATTGCCTGGAGGCGATCACAAACTGTAGGGAAACAACAAAATGCACCCTTGCCACCTGCCAGGTGTGGACCCGTGTCCCTCAGACTCCAAAGGTCCAGTGACCACCTCCAGCTGTCACCCACACACATCCCCAGAGCGTGGGGGCAGATCTCAGGAAGAAAGAGAAGGGGAGGGGGTGGAGACGGGGTCGATGGCTGTCATAAAGGGTAAACCATCTGCACGGCAGCAGTCCCCCACTGCCTGTGGAGTCCCCCATCTGGGGTCAGAACAAAGGCAGAGAAATTCAGGAGGCTTCAGAGAGCAAATCAGCCTCAGAGGGACTTCCCTGGTGGCACAGTAGTTAAGAATCCGCCTGCCAATGCAGGGGACACGGGTTCGAGCCCTGGTCCGGGAAGATCTCACATGACACAGAGCCACTAAGCCCGTGTGCCATAACTACTGAGCCCGCGTGCCACAACTACTGAGCCCATGAGCCACAACTGCTGAAGCCCGTGTGCCTAGAGCCTGTGCTCCGCAACAAGAGAAGCCACCGCAATGAGAAGCTCGCACACCGCAACGAAGAGTAGACCCCGCTCGCCGCGACTAGAGAAAGCCCACGCGCAGCAACGAAGACCCAACGCAGCCATAAATAAATAAAGAAAGAAATTTATTTTTTTAAAAAAAAACCAGCCCTGTAGGCTCTCTTGCTGCGAGACCTCGTTTCTAATTAATCACCCGTCCTTGGCAAATCAACTGTGCCTGTTTCACAAGCAGTACTCCAAGGGCGAGAGGTGGGGTGGGAGCTGGAGCAGAGGTCATTGGAGCTGACTCCCAGGGTAGTGAATTCATGGGGAGGGGACAGTGGGGTCAGCCCTGACCCATTTCAGCAGGGCCAGAAAGGAATGGATCAGGGGACAGGAATGCTTGCAGAGGCCAGGCTGGTCATAGGACTCCGTGGGCTGGAGGGGTGGGGGGATGGGGGGTTAGGAGAGACCGCCCTGGGGACTAGGGCCAAGTGGACACTGTACCACCCAGTAGGTTGGCAGCTACTCAGTTCCACTGCCAAGCAGAAATGTAGACCCGTTTCTGCATTTCTGGAAGATGTGCTAGGGCTTCCTTTCTTTAAAGATGGAATCTCCTGGCTTATAGAAGTTGGCTCAAATTGTTTTGAAACATCCCGCCACCCATCCAGATATGTTTTGGAGCCACATACGGAGTGCAGACTGCCAATGTGTAGCCTCTGAGAGAGTGGACTGTAGGAATTCCATGGGAAATTAAATGGCCTGTGGGTGTGGACGTCCTCATGGGGCTCAGAGCAGGAGAACGTGGATGGACGACTTCCAAAACACAAGGGAAGTGCCCGGAAGGCCTCCGGAAATCACTGGGAGAGACACTGAGGGGAGAGTGAGGTCCTGCAAGTAGGGACCGAATGCCCTTGTACTTTGAGAGTTATGGTCCCTGCAACCCCGTTTGCATTGCTCCATGTACGTCTTAGCAACAGTACTTACTGAGCACATACTATGTGCTGACACCATGCCAAGTGCTTTATGTGTATTTACTCATTTAATCCTCACAACCTCCCTGTGACGTGGGTATGACTGTTAGCCCCACTTTACGGATAAGGAAACTGAGGTTCCGTTAAGTGACTTACCCAAGTCACACAGCTAGTAAGTGGTAGAGCCGGGATTCAGACCCGGGCAGTCTGGTTCTAGAATCCATTCTCTTGACTATAGGCAGCCCTGCCTATCCTAAGTCCCAAAGAGCCTTGGGCAGAGCGCAGCACACAGTAAGTGCTCAGAAAATGTCTGTTTCATTGAACAGAGTCTCTGGGAATTAGACGTACTAGAATCCAATGCTATTATTTCGCCCGATTTTGTGTTCCTATTTCAAGAACTGGTTTGTGGTTTCTGCTGGGACGGGGTCCTTGCCCAGGTGATGGTGTGAAATCACCCAGGCACGGTCTGTAAAGACAAGGAATACCCGTCCTCCCCTCCAACTGTCCGCCCCTGACCCTGCAGCCTCCTGCTCTCGTCTGTCTCCAGCCTGGCCACCCTACTCCAGCTCTCAGGCTCTGCCTCCCTCCTGGGCTACGACTTCCACTTCCAGATCCGTTTCAGACGTATCCCTAGAAGTCCGTCTCAGCACTGGAGCCTTCCGAGTCACTTTTCCGGCAGTGGCATTTATCTAAAAGAGGAGGAGGGGGTCATCGGCACAAGGCTAAGCATTGTGGGGGCTGTTGAAGCCTTTTAAAAGTTCCCTTTGGGACATTTCAAGCCCTCAGATGGAAATTTTCACTGTCTGGGAGGCAAAGTGTCCACCTGTGGGAATTCCAGTTCCCCACCCGCCGCTGCTCATCACCGTACGGGAAACGCACGAAATGGGACAGGCTGCGCAGCAATGCAGCTGCTGTTGAAGAAATTGGCCACTGAGCCCAAATGCAGGCTTTCCTTTTTAATTGAAGTGTAGCTGATTTACAATGTTGCGTTAATTACCGCTGTACAGCAAAGTGAGTCAGTTATACATATGTGTGTGTGTATATATATATATATATATATTCTTTTCCGTTATGATTTACCATAGGATATGGAATATAGTTTCCTGTGCTATACAGTAGGACCTTGGTGTTTACCCATCCTATATATAAAAGCTTAACATTTGCTAATCCCAACCTCCCACTCCAGCCCTCCCCCAGCTCCCACCCCCTTGGTAACCACCAGTCTGTTCTCTATGTCTGTGATTCTGTTTCATAGATAGGTTCATTTGTGTCATATCTTTTGTTTATTTATTTATTTTGCAGTACGTGGGCAGGCCTCTCACTATTGTGGCCTCTCCCGTTGCGGAACACAGGCTCCGGACGCGCAGGCTCAGCGGCCATGGCCCACGGGCCCAGCCGCTCCGCGGCATGTGGGATCCTCCCGGACCGGGGCATGAACCCGTGTCCTCTGCATCGGCTGGCGGACCCTCAACTACTGCGCCACCAGGGAAGCCCCATATCTTTTATTTTATTTCATTTTTTTGACTGCACTGTGTAGCCTGCGGGATCTTAGTTCCCCAGAGAGGGATCGAAGCCAGGCCCCTGGCAGTGAAAGCACCAAGGCCTAATCACTGGACCAGCAGGAAATTCCCTGTGTCGTATTTTAGATTCCACATATAAGTGATATCATTCGGTGTTTGTCTTTCTCTTTCTGACTTACTTCACTTAGTATGATGATCTCTAGTTGCATCCTTGTTGCTGCAAATGTCATTCTTTTTTATGGCTGAGTGGTAGTCCATTGTATATATGTACCACATCTTCTTTATCCACTCACCTATTGATGGACACTTACGTTGTTTCCATGTCTTGGCTATTGTGAAGAGTGCTGCTATGTACATAGGGGTGCAGGTATCTTTTTGAATTATAGTTTTGTCTGGATACATGTCAAGGAATGAGATTGCTGGATCATATGGTAATTCTGTTTTTAGTTTTCTGAGGCTAAAGTTTTTCCACAGTGGCTGCACCAACTTACATTCCCACCAACAGTGTAGGAGGGTTCCCTTTTCGCCACACCCTCTCCAGCACCAAATGCAGGCTTGTAAATCACATAGTTCTAGTTCCAGATCTGCTGATAAACGTTCATTCACTTATTCATTCGCTCATTCATTCATTCAACAAATATTTATGGCACGTGCTATATTCTAAGCACTGAGGTGGTTGCTAAGGAAGCGTGCAAAACCAACGGGTCTTGGTGAAATTTACAGTCAGGAGGTCAGATGTCTTCTCTAAACATCAGCTTCTTTTTCTGTAAGGTCGGGGTGCTGATGAAGATGTAAGCTCCCCTCAAAAGTCCTTTTCCTCCACGGTGCTGCTAATCCCTACCTCTAGGAGAAGGGTATCCTCATGCCACAAAAGGAGCACTGGAAAAAGAGTCGGGATGCAGCCTTCTGGCTCAATGCTCCTGCTTAGGTCACTTCCCCACCCTGGCCCTCAGTTACTTCATCAGTAAAATGAGAGGGCTGGACTGTGTGATTTTTAAGAGCTTGTCTTTCTCTAACCATCTGTGATTCTCCGATTCAAATATTCGTGATTCTAGCATGAGACTAGCCTGTGACTCCAGGAATGGACCTTCTCCTGTTCTGGGAGCAAATCTCCTTATGGGATGCCTTTCATCATGACGGCGGCAGAAAGGGACTCACGAAGTGAGCATGAAGGGCCGTGGGGCGCCTCGTAGGAGCTGCTCTCCCAGGATCCCCAGAATCACTAAATGTATCTTCCCCGTCATGCTCTTATTCTCTGAAAATTTAATGGCACAACCATAAGCTGCCCGAAGACCGTAGCTGACCCATCACCAATAAATCAGAAACTCCCGGTGATGCTTTTGAATAAATGATAGCCCCTCTGATCAGTGGGCAGGCGAGCTGGGGCTGTTTAACGTACCTTGGGAGACAGCTCAACCCGCACTCTGCTGGGGTGGGAGGCTAACGTACCTTGGGAGGTTCAACCCGCACTCAGGGAGCGTGGTGAGCAGATCGAGAGGCCCCTGGAGTCATCCCTGGGTATTTGGACGGAACCAGACCCAAGCTCTCTCAGTCACGGCTGGCTCTACCTTGCCTGAAAGAGAAACATCCCCCAGAGAGAGGGAAAAAAGTGTCCCAGGGTGTATGGTCAGGCCACTCAAGGGGGCTGTTCTCTTGCTCTCTGTACGTCCCCTGCTGGACCAGCCCCTGCTTCACCTGCACCTGCTCACGTGACCGTACCTGCCCCCCCCCCCCCCCCCAGCAAGTGATTGTCCTAATCCTTAGCCCAGAGCGGCTCCATCTGCTAGTTTATTAAAGGGAAACACCTGGCCTCGTGATGGTCATTAACCTGAGGGCCGGGAGGGGCGTGCCCAAGCTGCTGGTTTCCCGGGTAACTGATGAGCCCACGTGATGGCGGTTCCCCATATAAGTGGCAGCCTCCCTCCCCCCAACCCCGTGGGGAAAAGAGTGCCGCCATGTTTTGCTCGCCGTTTGCTGCGCACGGTGGGGTGTCGCTCCGAGACCTTCCTTCAGACGTGTAAGACCCCCGTCCAACAAACCACTGATGTCTCTGTCACTGTCTCCAGGCTCTTTCTTCGGTTTGGGGACTGGGCTAAGGCTCGCGGGCCCACGGGGTACAGCCCAACATGGGATTGTGGAAAGAGACATCAACTTAGAAACCTCAATTACAATCCCAGCTCCTCTCACGATCCCCTGCTTGGCCAGTTTGTTCATCTAGAAACTGGGGGTCCCAGGAAACAAAGACGTGTGCTTTGTTTTGTCTTGACCTTGACCGTGTTGGTCTTGACCTTGCACGTCGCAGTGGTAACCACTGACGGGCCCCATTTTACACAGAGGAGGAAATAGAGGCTCAGAAAGATGAAGTCTCACAGCAAGTCGGGATTCAGGCAAATGCCCGAGCCCCCGACGCCATGCACTGTCTCCCTCCATGGGAGGCCTGGGAACTCTTTGGCTGTTTTTTCACTTTTGGGGGCTGAAGCCCCTGGGAAGTCCCAGCTGCACAGCCCCCCCTGGGGCCTCGGGGGGCCGGATGCACACCATCTTCCTACACGCCCCGGCTCTGCGTCCCTCCCACTGTGGCGACTCCGAGAACCAGGCAGATGGGCAGCCGTGGATCCAGATCGGAGTCGGTTCCCGGTGGGTGGTGCGTCCAAGGACATTCCACGCCCCGCCACGGGCTGTTTGGAAATTGCAGCGGACCCTGGATCATGGGAAGCAGCTCTGCTTGGAAACAGGTGAGGAAATGCAGTTAGCCGTTGTTTATACTCAGCCCTTCACTGATGCGGTCTCTGAATGCTTCTAAGTACATCGGGTTCCCAACGGCTCAGTCCCGGAGCTCGGCAGTCCCACGTCCTAGGGAGACCCACGCGGCCGCCTCTGTGCTTTCGCTACATTCTTCCCACTGGAAACTCCAGGTCTGGAGCCCAGGGTCTCCTTCGCGCCTCCCCCTACAACCACAAGGAAACACTTGTTACCCCCTTAGAGTTGAAAAGGTGATCCAACGCAGTGGTTTTTAAGACATCTAAGACTTTCTTCAAATGAAGTCTTACTCAAAATCCCAACACAAAATGGATAAAAGGAGAAAAAAGAGATGACAATCCAGGTCCGCGCCTACATGGCTGCCTCTTGCCTCCCAAGGGAGTCCCAGGGCCCTTCTACAGAGCCCCGGGCCCCAAGGAACCCAGTTGGCAAAGTTCTGGTCCGGCTCAGGGATAATACCTGGCCCAGGGTTACCCAGGAAGGTTAGTGCACAGGTGAGGCCCCTTAACCAGGAGGGCTGCTGAAAGCCCAGACAGGAGGCAGACAGCCCTTGCCCTGGGCCAGAGTCTTGTGTGTATTTGCCTGAAACTAGTAAATTTTGGTTGACTTGTTGGTTAGTAGTTATTTGGTTGTTTGGTTGGTTGGTTTGTGGGATTGGATGATTAGTTGCTCATTGAATGGTTGAGTAGTTGGTTGGCTAGTTGGCTCGTTCACTGATGAGTTGGCTAGTTTGTTGATTGGTAAGTCAGTCGGTGGATGGTTGGTTCCATTATTTGGGTTGAGTGGTTAGTTAACTAGTTAGATGGCCAGTTCATTGATAAGATGATTGATTAGATGGTTGGTTGGTTCACTGATTGGTTGAACAAATGAGGGTTTCACGTGGTAGTGCTTTGGAGAAGGCTCTGAGACGTGAAGTGGACATTTGAGGGAAGAGGCACCAAGGAGATGGCCTGCGACGTGGAGGGGGAGTGATACGTACTCGGAGTGAAGGCTGGAAGAGTAGCAAAGAGACATCAACAGATGCCTCTTTGCCTTTTTGGCTTGGGAGGTGAGCAGATGAGCCAACGAATGCGCACTCCATAAAAGCTGTAAAGCCCGTTACGTGCGTCAGGGGTCCTCTCCCTCCCCCACCCCCGCCCCGGGCTCCCAGCGCCTCCTGGCTTCCGCCATCCCTTCCCCTGCTCTTCAATCCTTTGTTCACCCTGGGCTGTCAGTGACGGATCACAGCTCGGTGTGTTTGAATATATACCTTTGAGAGATGGAGCGTGAAGGGGAGTATTTCAGCCATCCTGAAACATAGCAGATGGGACTGGGGTTTAAAGGAAAGATTCTTCTAGAACCCAGTAGTCACATCCTAGGTCAGAGTAAATGCTGCTCACAACAATAATGGTGGCACTCACGTAACCCTCAGAGTAAATTTCTGTACGAAGCATTGATATCACCTCCATTTCAAAGATGAAATCTGAGCCTCAGAGCGGGCAGTGACCGAGTCCTGACTAGTGGAGAGTGGGGCGCCCAGACTCGACCCCTGTCTCCCAAACCTCATACTCTCTCACAACCCCAAGATCCCTCCGTGACACCACACTGTTCTCCAACCTCGCAGCCCCTTCTTCCTCCCCTTGGGCTCCTGGATACCAGTCCTGGTGCTGTGGGGAGCCCCGAGCATCACCCACCCCTAAGCCAGGGCCACGGCGGGCTGCACATGCCACGTGGCGACTACCACCTGCAAAAGCCCTGCCTAATGAGCTCTGAACTCGGTTCTGAAGCTGCCATCAATTAATAGGAAAACTCCCAGCTGCGGCCACTTCATGCATTTATTTGCAAGATTAACGGCAGATACAAAGTTGCTGCTTCACCTTGGAACTGTCGCAAATCTGGAGAACACCTGTGCCGCAGCCTCATACGTATTCCTCAAGGCCACTCCTGCCTGTTGCCACACCCTTTGTTATCAGAAGGTCCTGCTTTTCTGTCCACGCTTTGCAGGGCTGAGGGGAACATGCCAGGGGATGGGCCCCATTGGTAATTAAGAGAATTTCAGGCTCCCTCCTCCCTTTAACATTTGCCCTTCCCAGGGATGTGGGAAGAGAAGCTGCTTCAGGGGGCCCACAAATGGCTCCCCCTTCACGTATTCCTTCTTCAGAGGCCAGCTTGAAAAGTTTAATAAAATAATAATTAACTCACCCATATTGTGGGCTCGCTGTGAGCCAAGCACTTCATCTTGGCAACAGCCCTGTGAGCTTGGAACAGTTACGGTGCCCATTTTGCAGATGAGAAAACCAAGGCACAAGATCACAGCAATTTAGTGGAGGAGGCTGGACTTGAACCAGAACCTCCTGACTCCAGAGCCAGAGCTCTTAGCACAGTCCCTGTAATATGGGCTCCACGAATCTGACTCATCCTTCTAAGGGGTGCTACAAGGTGGTCCCTGTTCAAGACTAAATGAGGGGAGTAGGTCCTGGGAGTCTCCAGGGATGGACCCTTTGAAACATCGCCTGCCTTTGGGGCTTCCCCACTTCCCTTCAAATCTGCAGCCCGGCTGCCTGGTGGTCAAGGGCTCAAGGTCTAGGTCAGACAGGAGGTTCCACCCTCGGACCCTCCACTTTCCAGCACTGTGGCCTTAGACGTTCTCTGAGCTTCATATTCTCCTCTACAAAGAGGGTTGCTTAATAAGGTGTTTTTTTGTTTTGCTAAGTAATAAGTGCTCATGATAAAAGCTCCAAATGTACAAAAGAGGAAAGTCTCTCTTCCACCCGTCTCCACCATCTGCACGTTCTCCCCACACCAGATGTAACCACTAATACGAGCTTCTTACGCATCCTCTGAGGCAGCTCCATCCAAGAACTTCCCAGTGATGGAGATGCCCCACACCCGTGTTCTCTGAACCATGGGCTACTGAGCGCTTGAACTGGGGTTAATGGGATGAGGAACTAAGTTCTGAATTTTATTGGATTTTAATTCACTTAAATTAGCTGCGTGTGGTGGCTGCCGTATTGGACAGCACGAGTCTGGAGACCCTGATAACTAACATCTACCGAGCAGTGACCGTGTGGCAGGCCCTGTTCTAAGCACTTCCCATGTATTAACTCCTAATTCTCATAAGAACCCCATGAGTAGGTGCTAGATCCCCGGTGCTCCCTCTGGAGAAGCTGAGGGGCAGCAAGGTTACATTCTAACAAGTTCAATCTACCAGGACGTCGGGGAGCTGTGCTCTGAGCCCAGGCTGTCTGACTCCGGAGCCTGGGATTTAGCTACCTAAGCAGGGGTCATAAGACACATAAGCAGCTTAAATGAGAATGTGTGTAATGAGCTTGGCACTGTGCCTGGCACAGAACATGTGCTCAGTAACTTACCCCTGTAATCGGGTCCATCGCCTCCCGGCTCTGTTTAGGCCCTACTCATTCCCACCCCTGGGCCCTTGCTTATGCTGTGCTCCCAAATCCTCCCCAGTTGTCAGGCGCCAGGATGGGCTAGAGGGGTCCAGAGGCCCGAGGTGGCCTGGGAACGGGCAGAAGAAGTAGGAGGCATGGGGGAAGCTGTGTAGAGTTCGGAGGACTGTGTAACAGAAGCCGTGGCCTTCTGGAGAGGGATGTAGCCAAGTCAGAAGCCGTCAGGAGGATGCAAGCTGCATAGTGGGAAGCAGCGGTAAAGGAGGTTAGGTGGGAAGGGCTGGGGCAAGACCTAGGAGCTTTGACTACCAGATATTAATTTAGATCAGATTGAATAAGGGGTAAGGGGCTGGCGTTGACGTATTCATGCATTTAGCAAGCATTTATTAAGCACCTACTTAATTGATCACAGGGGGCCACGTTAGTGGTCTTCCCATCACGTTTCTGTGCTGAAGACAAACTGGACTTGCTGGTGTACGTCCTCAGTGGCCCCTTTTCTGAGGAGGAGAACGTGTAGGGGCAGAAACAAGCTTCTTTCCCTTCATCCTGTTGACAGGTACTTTCTTTGGACATGAATCCACTTAACATGCCATGAGAAATGTATTAGGCTATCATGATCCTGTACTACAAGATGGCAAAGCAGAGACTGGGGGAGTTGAGATGCTTTGCTCAAGGTCACTTCACCTGTTGGTGGATGGGCTGGAGGAGCGTGCCGGCTCCAGTCTGAATTTTTTTTCTCCTCGGTCTAACTTCCCTTGCAGGGCACCGAGGTCTGTAGACTCCATCTGCCGGGGCGGGCCTTGCCAGCAGTGGCATCCGACATCCCTGGCACTGGCTCAAAGGGCTGCCTTCCCCGCTGTGGACGGAAGGAATCCTTCTGCTTAGCGCCCCATCTGCCATTTTCCACCTGGGTAGGTTTTAATCTTGCAGACAACAGATACCTACGCAGCCCATCACCCCGGAAGAAGCAGAATTTCAAAGTGCCCCGGAAGAAGGGGCTCCAGATCATGCCCTGTGTCTGGGCAAAAGGGGCAGCTGTCACGCTCAGGATCTGTGATTGCGAAAAAGCATCCCACACAGAGCCCTGGGGAGAAGAAAGCAGCAAAGAGGATGATCCTTGGATCAGGTGAGGGTGTCCACTGGCAAAGGACAGTGGGTCATCCCTAAGTACCCGAGAGGACCCCCGCCGCTTGCTTCCTTCTGGGTCTGGGCTAGTTGGCCCTGTAGCCGTGCCCCGTCCTTCCCTGGCTCAGCTCTGAATCTCGGGGTCCTGACGCCGCAGGCCGCATTTCCCAGGCTCCTGGGTCATCTGGATTCTGTCTGGACTCCACTAATGAGGAGCTCGGGCAGGAGACTGGAGGCTGGGGGACAAAGGAGGAGCCACGGCCTTTCTCCCCCTCCTTCTCCGATTTGGGCGTGTGTCTGACAGTGTTGGGCTCCTTGGAGGCATCAGTTTCCCCTGAAAAGGCTACTGTTATTCCAGCTTCTGCCGGTGACACCACCCCCTCCCGGTGCTCTCGCAGCTCCTGACCAGGGAGGTAACAGCCTCCTCCTTGTGCTCATCTCTGGGGTATCTGCCATCTGTGTTTGGGTTACCCTCAAAGCAGATCCCAAGACAAAGACTTGGGTACGTGCGGTTTACTTGGGAGGCAACCGCAGCAGAACAAGGGAGGGAGTGGGGAGGTGAGATGGGGAAGGAATAAAAGCTGATAAAGAGTATGTGAATTAGCTGGTGACCTTGATGGGCTCAGTTCCACTGGGGCCCTTCTAAGAATCACTGGGAAACATACCTTAGAATCAGCCTGCTGGAGGGATGAGAGCTGTGTCATTTATCTATGAAATTCCATCTCTACTGCTTGAAGATTGCCCCTGGGGTGTTATGTCTGTCACATCTCCAGACTGCACTGCAAGCTCCCGGGTCCAGGAAGAAGATCTCATGCAGAGAAGCAGAGCTACATGGGTGGAGTTGAAAAGATACCGCACAAAAGAAGATATACAGGGAGTTCCCTGGTGGCCTAGCGGTTAGGATTCCAGGCTTTCACTGCCATGGCCCAGGTTCAATACCTGGTGGGGGAACTGATATCCTGCAAGCCATACAGCACAGCCAAAAAAAAAAAAAAAAGCAAATGACCACTAAGTGCATGTAAAGTGGTTCGCCAGCACTAGTCACACAAAAACACCACCAGAAGGAGATGATACTACATCCCCATCAGAATGGCTGAAATTGAAAAGACTGGTAATACCAAGTATGAGTGACGATGTGGAGCAACTGTAACTCATGGACTCCTGATGGGGCTGTAGAATGGCACAACAACTTTGGAAACTCGTCTGGCTGTTTCCTTTAAAACTAAGCAAGCACTCTGCCGAGGCACAGCCGTCTCTCTCAGGTATACGCCCAAGAGAAAGAAAAACACACGTCCATACAAAGACTGGTACACAGGTGTTTATACCAGCTTTATTTCTCATAGACAGAGCCTGGAGAATTCCAGACAGCCATCGATAAGAGAATGTATAGAGAAATAGTGGTATATTCATATAGTGGGATACTACTCAATAACAAAAATGAACAAATGACCGAGACACGCAATGGCATGGATGAATCGCAAAAAAATGCTAGTGAAAGAAGTTAGACACCAGCTGTGTGATTCCATTTGTATGAAACTCTAGAGAAGACAAAACTAATCTGATAAAGATCAGGATAGGCATGGTCTGGGAGCAGAGGTGTATTGGCTGGAAAGGAGAATGAGGGAAACTTCGAGAAGAATAGGAATGTTTCATATCTCGATCTGGGTGGGTAGTTACACCATGTTCACAAGGTGAAAATTCATAGAGCTCAACACTTAAGATTTTGTGCCTTTTACGTAAATTACCACTTCCTTTTTAAAATACAAACATAACAAATGAAGGAAGAGCTCCATTCTTAAAAGGCCTCCTTTAAGTGCTCACCTGATCACCGAGGATGACTGTGCATTTGGCATCTTCGGCTTCATTAGAGGAAGGCAAGGGAGGGTCCGGTCCAGGCTGAGCCTGTGGAGCTACCAGTGCAGAAAAAATGCTCACTTCCGTCAGTGAGTTATGATTACGAATTTTCCTCCTGGGCTCCGAGTGTTTTACTGGCTCATCCATCAATCTGTCAGGGCAGCCGTCAAGGCGAGAGTAGCAGAAAACTAACACTTCCCACCCAAACAGCCTGAATAATTCAACACCCGCCTCAGCCTCTGGACTCTGGGAGCGTGAAGCTAATTTTTTATTTATTTCTCAGGCTCTGCGGTTTATTTCCGTGCCCCTGGAGGCTCAGGCTGGGCACGGGTCTTCCATGGACCAAAACAGGACAGGCCAAAGCCACAGAGGCTGGAGTATCCCACCCTGATGTCTGGGGCACGACAGGGAACCCAAACAAGGGGCACTGCCAAATGGGGGTCTCTGAACAGGGGGGAAAAGGAGCAGACACTGGAGTTTCAAGACGTGGGTTTAAGACCTGATCAGCCACTTCTCAGCTGTGTGATCCTGAGCAAGTCATCTACTTCTCTGAGCCTCAGTTTCCCCAACTATGAGATGTGCTTGGTGACAGGACACTTACATAGTACTTACTGTGTGACAGATTTGGTTCTAATCACTTTTTTCTTTTTTTTTAATTGAAGTATAGTCGATTTACAATATTGTGTTAGTTTCAGGTGTACAGCCAAGTGATTCAGATGTAGATGGATAGATATTCTTTTTCAGATTCTTTTCCCTTGTAGGTTATTACAAAATATTGAGTGTAGTTCTCTATGCTATACAGTAGGTCCTTGTTGGTTGTCTATTTTATATATAGTAGTGTGTATCTGTTAACCCCATACTCCTAATTTACCCCTCCTCCCCTTTCTCTTTTGGTAGCCGTAAGTTGGTTTTCTATGGCTGAGAGTCTGTTTCTGTTTTGGAAATATGTTCATTTGTATCACTTTTTTTAGATTCCACATATAACTGATATCATATGATATTTGTCTTTGTCTTAGTATTGTAATCTCTAGGTCCATCCATGTTGCTGCAAAGGGCATTATTCATTCCTTTTTATGACTGAGTAATATTCCATTGTATATATACATATACCGCATCTTCCTGATCCATTCGTCTGTTGATGGACACTTAGATTGCTTCCATGTCTTGGCTATTGTAAATAGAGCTACTGTTGAGGTGCGTGTATCTTTTGGGATTAGGGTTTTCATCTTTTCCGGATACATGCCCAGGAGTGGGATTGCTGGATCATATGACAACTCTATTTTTAGTTTTTTGTGGAATCTCCATACTGTTCTCCATAGTGGCTGCACCAATTTACATTCCCATCAACAGTGCAAGAGGGTTCCCTTTTCGCCACACCCTTTCCAGCATTTATTATTTGTAGACTTTTTGATGATGGCCATTCTGGCTGGTGTGAGGTGGTACCTCATTGTGGCTTTGATTTGCATTTCTCCAATAATTAGCACTGTTGAGCATCTTTTCATGTGCCTATTGGCCATCTGTGTATCTTCTTTGGAGACATGTCTATTTAGGTCTTCCCGTTTGTTTGTTTGTTTGTTGCTGTACGCGGACCTCTCACTGTTGTGGTCTCTCCCGTTGCAGAGCATAGGCTCCAGACGCACAGGCTCAGCGGCCATGGCTCACGGGCCCAGCCGCTCTGCGGCATGTGGGATCTTCCCGGACCGGGGCACGAACCCGTGTCCCCTGCATCGACAGGCGGACTCTCAACCACTGCGCCACCAGGGAAGCCCCAGTTCTTCTCATTTTGATTGGGTTATTTATATATATATTGAGCTCCATTCTAATCACATATGCATTACCTCATTTAATACCCAAATGACCCTACATGGTACTTACAACTTCATTCCCACTGTACAGATGAAAGAACTGAGACCCAGGAGCTCACTCCAAGGAATCAAAGCACCTGTCTCATAGGGTGAGAATTAAAGGAGACTGAGCTTACAGATCTCCTGACCTTATGCCTGGCACACAGTAGGTGCTCAATAAAGTATAGCCACTGCTATTGTTGTTATTAAAATGTCTTTTAAGGTCATTATCTCATTTGAGTATAACAACCAACACGTGAGGTTGATGGCTCGTGTAAATATAGGTGGGGAAACAGGCAGAGAGTGAGGTAAATGGTTTGCCCAAGGCTATACACGTTTATACTAAGGACACTGCTCTGTCCTCAGATCCACTTAGGCTCCCCTAACGGAGCTCTTGAGAGTGAGTCCCAAGTTCTATAGGCCAAACAGACTCCAAAACACAGACCTCGCTTCCAAAAGAAAGACCTGGATTCAGATCCTGAGTCTCCTGCTCCCCAGTTGTGTGAGTAGAGCAGGGCCCTTCACTTCAGCTTCCTTGGCTGTGAAATAGGATGAAACAGCCAGTTACACGGGAATCGAGAGCAGACTTGGGTATGAATAACCGGGGTTTGGTCCCCAGCCCTGCCACTTGCCAGCCGCAGAACCTCGGACAAGTGGTTTTCTCTGAGCCAGTTTCCTCATCTATAAAATGGGAAATCATCATCCCAACCTTGTAAGCCGGTGCTGAGGACTCCAAAAGTTAGTGTTGGAAAACCCCTTAGCCCAGGGCCAGGTCCATGAAAAAGTGGATGCTATTAGTATTAGGCATCGAAGTTTCCGTTTGCTACCGTCATTTTTGCAAAGGATCTTGGAAGATGAGAAGCTGGCCTGAGAAATAGGAAGATCTGATCTGCATGGTCACCTTTTCCCCAACCTAGGGAAGGTTTGTGACGGCCAGGAAGGGGAGAGCTGCCACCACAAACCCTCTGGGCTCTGTGAAGGAGGAAAGAAGTGGGAGATTGCTCGATTTATACGACAGAACAAGGGTTTGAGGGACGCTCACTGCAGTTCTGGCGATGTGTCACACAGTGAATAATGTACTGGCTGGGACCAGTGCACTTGTAGGATTTCTGAGTCCGAAGCCATTCTGATAGGGGCCAAACATCCTTGTGGCTGCCGCCCCTGAGTCCCCAAGGCTGGTCTTTCCCACCTGCACCCATCAGCTATTAATGAATATTGGCATGAGCCTGACCCAGTGGTGGGCAAATCAGGCAAGGATGTTCTCAGCCACCAGGGAGCTCGGGCAAGGCCTCCTTTTGTTCTCAGAAGCTAGTCACATCGGGGAAATTGAGGCAGCTTAGTGACTATAAGGCTTCCCCCTCGGGACAAGGTAGAGAAGGCTAAGACTCCCAGTGACCTGTTCCTGGGACAAAGGGGTCCAGGATGACCAAACTCTCCTGTCTCAGGAAACACCAGATAATTCCTTATTACTGGCTTGACTCCATAGCAGAAATTCTGTTGAGGAGTAAAAGGGAGGAAAGCACTAGAGCAGTGGTTCTCAAACTTGAATAAGCATCAGAATCACCTGGAGGGCTTCTTAAAACACAAATTGCTGGTCCCATCTCAGAGTTTCTGATGCATTAAGTGTGGGAAAGGGTTTGAAAATACGAATTTCTAACAAGTTCCAGCTGATGTTGATGCTGCCGGTCTGGGCAACAGATTTTGAGAACAGCGAATCCGGAGGGAAGGTGAGAAAGATGGAGTTAAAATCACAGCCCTGCCATTTCCTTGCTCTGTGACCTTGGGCAAGCTGCTTGGCCTCTCTGAGACCCGTATTTTTCATCTTAAAATGGGGAAAATAATGTCCGCTTCAGAGCACCAAGGGAGCAAATCTTCCAAGTTGTTTTCTCTCTGGTTCCCACGTGACTAAGGGACAGATCGCTTCGCAGAGCTTCTCAGTCAGGGGACCATTCCATTAACAATCCTCAGCTGGCAAAATGTCATTGTCCACATTGTCCTGGGCAGGGAGGGCCCCAGGTAAGTGATACCTGCATTTCATAAGCTGCAGGTACGTGATATTCTGTTGCAACACCATCTTCTTCTGTTGCAATGACAAATCTGGGCTCTGGGCCTCGGTTTCCTTTTTGTACAAAAGAGGACGGTTAGAGTAACTGATCTTTAAGAAGCTTCCAGCTCTGATGTTGTATAATTCTGTGTACAGCCGTCTGAAGTCGGAAACAGGGATCCAAACAGGACCAAGAAAGGCGAGGTTTTGAACAAGTTGTAGGGACTGAGCTAAGCGGGTGGAGCCTCTTCAGCACCACAGACAGCGCCAAACCAATGGGCTTATACTGCTTGCATCTGTGTGAAGGTCCAGGTACACTTAAGGGTAACGTTCACATTGTAGTCTAAATCAGGGTTTCTCAGCCTCAGCACTGTTGACATTTTGGGCCAGATAATTGTTGTAGAGGGCTGTCCTAGACATTGTAGGATGTTTAGAAGCATCCCTGGGCTCTACCTGCCTCAACCTACTCCCAAGTCATGACAACCCAAAATATCTCCAGACATTGCCAGATAACTCCACTTGAGAACCACTGACCTAAGTGAATAGCACTCCCTGGAGTTGCGCACGTATGAGGTCACTTACATAGTCCCTGTCCTGAAACTATCCTTCTAGACTTGAAGAGCCCAGGGGCAGGCCTCTATTCTTCTCTCTTCTGGTAAGCAGTAGTGAATAGGTTAAAGAACAGGTAAACAAATAAAATAAATTTAAAAATGAGAGACTGCTATAAGTGCTATGAAAAAAACACAGGGGATATGATCTAAAGATAGTGGGAGAACATGTGCATTGGACAAGGGAGCCCTTGTGTGCTGCCAGTGGGGATGTGAACTGGTGAAGCCACTATGGAAGGTGGAGGGTCCTCAAAAAGTTAAAACTAAAACCACCCACATGGCCCAGCCATTCTGCTCCTCGGTATTTATCCAAAGAAAATAAAAACACTAACTCAAAAAGGTATATGCATCTCCATGTTCCTTGTAGCATTACTTACAAGAGCCAAGATATGGAAACAGCCTAAGTGTCCATCAGCGGGTGAATGGGTAAAGAAATGTACATACATGCAATGGAATATTATATATATAATTATATATATATATTATTCCTTCATCCATAAAAAAGAAGGAAATCTTGCCATTTGCCACAATGTGGATGGATCTCAAGGGCATTATGCTAAGTGAACTAAGTCTGACAGAGGAAGACAAATACCATCATTGGTACAGAGAACAGATCGGTGGGTGCCCTAGTCAGGGGATGGTGGGTAGGAGAAATGAGTGAAGGGGTTAAAACACAGACTTCCAGTTATAAAATAAATAAGGCCTGGGGATGTAATGTACAGCGTGGTGACTATAGTTTATAACATTGTATTGCATATTTGGGAGCTGTTAAGAGAATAGATCTTTAAAGTTCTCATCACAAGAAAAAGAAGACAACAGGAGAACATGTGTCATCTTAAATAAGGTGGTTGTGTAGGGCTCCTCTGAGGAGGTAACAATTGAACTGACATCTGAAGGATAAAAAGAAACTACTTGTATAACAAAGTGGGGAAGTGCATTCCGGGCAGAGCAAACAGAAGGTCCAAAAGCTCTGATGTTGGAAAGAGCCTATTATGTTGGAAGAATTACAAAGAGGCCAGTGTGGCTGGAGCGGAGAGAGTGGGGAGAATAGCAGATGAGACATGAGCAGGAGACAGGGGTCTGGTCGTTCAAGGTCTTGGCAAGCAGGTTGTATCTCAGACAATCCCAGCAGAAAACTGAAGGCGCTAGTGAGAGGCTCCCATCCTGCGTCCTCAAAACTGCTGGGCATCGGCCTCAGGCTTTCTGCACTGTGGACAGCTGCAAAAGTTGCAGGCTTATCCCACATATGCAGCTGAAAATGAGGATCTGTCCGGCTGCCCTCAACACTTTCATTTGCCCTCCTCTTTTCAGAAAACTAACAGATTTTCTGCAACTTATGAAAGATGCCCATATTTCTAACCCAAGGTCAAGATCAAGGAGTTGCAGCACATTTTACAGCATCCAGGGAACAAGTTTTGCTCTCCCTTAAGCACGTGTCATGCCCTAGATCCTTTGGTGTTAACTGAGCTTTGGAGAGCATCTTGTGACGTTGTAAGACGGCAGGGTGTAGGGGAGGAGAGAGAAAAAGAGCAATTTCCTGAGGATTTATGACCACGTAGTTTAGTTTTTCTGCCTGAATTGTTGCCTCTTTCCCCAAGCGTCCTTCAAAAGTCAATGACTTCGGTGCTTGAATGTGATAGAAACTGCCATGGTTCTACTCTCCCAAGGGGAAGCTCAGGGCACCTCCAACTTTCCTGTTTAGTGAGTAGAGCACTGGGGGACAGTGAGGTCTTGTGAGGCGTTCCCAAAGCCCCCATAGGAAAAAACAGTGCTAGCCACCTGCCGTCTCCTAAATGCACAACTTTATTCATCGCTGCCTGAGAAATATGTATCTGTAGGGGAAAGCCAAAAGCTTGATTCCCAGAGAATTTCAAGGCAGAAATGGGCACAGCTTCAGACCTTGACAGGGACAGCGGAAATTAAATTCCAGGAAAAGGAATGATGCTGGTAGCGCCTATGCATTAGAGCTCTGTGGTCAAACAAACCCGGGTTCAAATCCAACCTCCTCCAGCTTGTTAGCTGTGAGACCCTAGGCAATTGATTTTACAGATCACCTGCACCATGGTGGTGAGTGGCCTCCCAGATCAGTATGTACAGAGGAGGTGGGACTGGCTCTGGGAATTTCCTGCCTCTCCCTAACTGTGTAAGGTCCCTGCACTGGAGTATTCCACTTTTCTGAGCCTCCATTTCCTTGACTGTAAAATGGGGTTGATAACGCCCACCTTAGCATTGTCATCATCATCGGGACCCTTCAGGATCATACAACACAAAGCATCCATTTTCCACATTCATTCATTTGACTGATGTTTATTGAGCACCTCCTATGTGCCAGGCACTGAGGATATATGCATGAATAAGATGGACTTGATCCTTGACCTTGCAAAGTTAAAGTCGGAAAGAGGGGACAGAGCACTGAACCAGTGATTCAGTGTGTGTGACATGATGAGAGATGCTGGGACATCAGGGAAAGTTTCTGGTGCATTGATTTCAGCCAGGTGAATGGGGGGACAGTGTTCCTGGCAAAGGGAACAGCAGGTACAAAGAGCCTGGAGGTGGCAATGGGCAGAGCTTAGTCAAAGTGAAGACATTCTGTTTGCCTGAATCTTAAAATGTAAGGCGCTGGGGCAAAGGTGGAGAGAGGGTGAGAACTGAGCTTGGAGAGTGCAGGAGGGGCTGGATCACCAATGGCCTCATAGACCTTTATCAGAAGTTTGGGCTTTATCCAGAGCAATGGGGAGCTGTGGAAGGGTATAGACAGAGGGATAAATGTGTACCTTAGGAAGATCACCCTGGCTGCAAGGTGGAGCATGAATTGCAGGCGGCAACAGTGCAGACAGCACGACCAGTTAGAGGTGATGAGCTTAGAGTGGCGAAGGGCTGGAAGGATATGGCAAGGTGGCCAGAGGATCTCGCCCTTCAATAGCCAGTCCAGGGAGAATCAATTAAATCCATGGTCATCATCGGTTGTATAAACTAAAGCATAGGTGATGGGGAGACTCGTGTTGGAGATGTTGGCCAATGGACGTTGGTCCATTTTCTTGTGCCCTCTCCCTACCCAGGGCTCTGCCTGGGGTGACCC
This sequence comes from Phocoena phocoena, assembly GCF_963924675.1. NCBI lineage: Eukaryota > Metazoa > Chordata > Mammalia > Artiodactyla > Phocoenidae > Phocoena > Phocoena phocoena. The sequence continues at coordinate 72,131,411 of NC_089231.1, forward strand.
ATGGGATAGGCTGGCTCAGGTCACCGACCTCCCTTCAGCCACATCATCACCAGGAAATGATCACATCTTCCTGGTTCCCCCAGGCAGCCAGCCCAGATGAGGGAGACCCAGAGGTGGCCGCTGGCGGTGCTCCTGAGTTAATTGGGAGCACACAGGATGAGACATTGCTCTGTTCTCATCTTGATGGATCTAATTAGACAAGCTGTGAGCGGGCTAAATGGACTGGCCTGGCAGACGGAGGCCACAGCCAGACACCTAGGGACCCAGAGTGGTCTCTGCTGAGAAAATTGTCTTTCTTAAAAGAGATCAGGGTGGGGGCCAGGGGGAGTGTGGCTGAGGCTTGTTGGACACACATAACCTGGAGAAATCAGATTTCCGTGGCCAAAATCACGAAGTCATGTCCTAGTTTGCCAAGATCTACTGGGCATTTCCAGGGCTCCCACTATGGGCCGGAAGCTGTGATGCACACTGAGGACACGGCTGTGAATGAAACTGACTTGTCCCTGCCCTCCCAGAGATTACAGTCTATCAGAGTGACAGTTATTAGCCAAATGATAACATGGGAAAAGATAACAATCACAGCCAAGCAGCAAGGAAGAGATCCTAGGGCCATGAGAAAGAGTAATAACTGAGTGTTTGTCCCGAACATATATTAACTCATTTAATCATTAAAACAACCCAACGAGACAGGTTTTATTATTGTCAGTTCCATTTTTTAGTTTACTTTTTAAAATTTTTAAAAAATTGAAGTATAGTTGCTTTACAATGTGTTTCTGGTGTACAGCAAAGTGATTCAGATATATGTGTACTTCTTCAGATTCTTTTCCATTATAGGTTATTATAAGGCATTGAATATAGTTCCCTGTGCTCTACAGTAGGACCTTGTTGTTTACTGTCAGTTCCATTTTGTGGATGAGGAAGCTGAAGCCCAGAGAGAGCAAGTGACTTTCCCGAGGTCACCCAGCAGAGAAGCCTCAGAGCTGGGATTTGAAGCGGGTGCTCCAACCCCAGCACCCAGGTGCCTGGCCAGCAGGCAGAGGCTGTGCAAAGGCCCCGTGGAGGAAAGGAGTGTGAGTGGTGGAGGAACTGCCAGCAGGCAGGGGAGCTGGAGGCAGAGATGGAGGAGGTGGGGTACAGGCTGATGCTGGGAGGAAGGAGGGTGGGAGCTGGGGCCAGACCACACAGGATGCATCAGTCCCATCAGGGGCACGTGTCTTTATTTTGAGGGCAGTGGGGAGCCACAGAAGGGTTTTAAGCAGGGGAGGGATGTGATGAACTTCGATTCTTACCCCACCCAGTAGAAACAGCAGGTCAAGAGCAAAACACTCGTTTGACAGAAGAGGCTGGAGGCTTGGAGGGGCCCCTGAGCTGGGTGACCTTGGGCAAGTCCCTTGACCCTCTGGGCCTCCACTTCCCTACCTGTAGAACAGGGACATAGGATGATCATCAAAGATCGCTTTCACTCTGACCTGCTAAAATTACTTTCTTTTCTTCTTTCTCCTTTAAATAAATTTATTTATTTTATTTATTTATTTTTGGCTGCGTTGGGTCTTCGTTGCTGTGCGTGGGCTTTCTCTAGTTGTGGCGAGCAGGGGCTACTCTTCCTTGTGGTGCACAGGCTTCTCGTTGCAGTGGCTTCTCTTGTTGTGGAGCACGGGCTCTAGGTGCGTGGACTTCAGTAGTTGTGGCTCGCAGGCTCTAGAGCACAGGCTCAGTAGTTGTGGCGCACGGGCTTAGTTGCTCCACGGCATGTGGGATCTTCCTGGACCAGGGCTTGAACCCATGTCCCCTGTGTTGGCAGGCGGATTATTAACCACTGCGCCACCAGGGAAGCCCTCTTCTTTGTTCTTATTTATTCTTTTTTACGTTCTTTTTCTTTCTGTTCTTCCTTCCATCTAATCACATATGAAATTCCCACTAAGCGCTAGGTGCTGTGCCGGTTCCAACCCCGCCATGAAGAAGATCGAGCACCGTCTCCTACTTCTTTCACGTCCCCGCATTTTGCCACAAATTCAGGGGGTGTCCAGCACCTGCCAAGCTCACCCAGGACTCCCACCCAACGCCAGCCCCGTGCCACCCGCTCCAACAGCTGTGGCCACAGCAGGCCTTCCGTCTCCACTCCCGATCATTTTTCCCTCAGATGAGGACAGATGGAGAGACTTGGAGGGAAACACAGCCCCGCCCCGTCCCGGAACTCATGGCTCTGGGATGGGAAGAGGGCCAGAGCTAATTCTGACACCAGCTGCCTCTCCCGGGCTCCAGGCTCTGCAGCTAGCTCCTTGGAGACTTTCCTGCCCCTCTGCATGCTGCGGGGAGCTCACATTCTGTTTCCTCGAGCCCTGCTTGCTCCAGGCCTGGCGCCTCCTTCTGCTGGCACAGCTCCATCTGTCTCCCAGGCAGGTGCACAGAGCGGCTGCCACTCTCTCTCCAAGCCCCTAGCCCACCCCACAGACCTCCATTCACCCGAGGATGCAGGAGCCAGGCCTCCAGCTCCACAGCACTCGCAGCTCAGAACCAAGGGCTCAGAGGACAGTTGGGGATGGAAATTTATAAACAAGTTTTAAAGTGTTTTTTGTTTCTCTGTTTTTTTTGTTTTTGTTTTTGCGGTACGCGGGCCTCTCACTGCTGTGGCCTCTCCCGTTGCGGAGCACAGGCTCCGGACGCGCAGGCTCAGCAGCCATGGCTCACGGGCCCAGCCGCTCCGCGGCATGTGGAATCTTCCCAGACCGGGGCACGAACCCGTGTCCCCTGCATCGGCAGGCGGACTCTCAACCACTGCGCCACCAGGGAAGCCCTATCTGTTTGTTTTTATTCAAACAGAAAGTCACAAAAATTATAATCATCCTCATCAGTTCACTCAGTCCCATGTAATTAATTTATTTTTTCATCTTGATCTTTTGTCAGCACTTTTATGAATTCATCCGTAACGTAGTTACCAGAAACCTGTGCTTGTCAGAGTCTTTTCCATGAATTCCTTGAAGATGAAACCCTTTTATAGGAACATTTTTGCAAAAGCATCACAGTACACCCAGAACTGTCTGTAAATGACAAAAGACTTAAAAATGACCACGGTTAAAGATTTGATGAAAGCTCATAATAATGCAATTGACAAGGAAATTTAGTTATTTCTGAGATATACATTTTAAAGTAATAACTAGAATTATGACTTATAACATTATACCAGCACATATAAGATTTTTAGAAATTTCATGTAATGTCTGAAACATTTATATTAACATATTTCCATACAGATAACCCAAAGAAAGTTTAGTATTAGGTGGTTTTTGTTTGTTTGTTTGTTTTATACAGCAGGTTCTTATTAGTCATCAATTTTATACACATCAGTGTATACATGTCAATCCCAATCGCCTAGTTCAGCACACCACCATCCCCACCCCACCACGGTTTTCCCCCCTTGGTGTCCATACGTTTGTTCTTTACATCTGTGTCTCTACTTCTGCCCTGCAAACCGGTTCATCTATACCATTTTTCTAGGTTCCACATACACGCGTTAATATACGATATTTATTTTTCTCTTTCTGACTTACTTCACTCTGTATGACAGTCTCTAGATCAATCCACGTCTCAACAAATGACTCAATTTCGTTCCTTTTTATGGCTGAGTAATATTTCATTATATATATGTACCACATCTTCTTTATCCATTCATCTGTCGATGGGCATTTAGGTTGCTTCCATGACCTGGCTGTTGTAAATAGTGCTGCAGTGAACATTGGGGTGCATGTGTCTTTTTGAATTATGGTTTTCTCTGGGTATATGCCCAGTAGTGGAATTGCTGGATCATATGGTAATTCTATTTTTAGTTTTTAAGGAACCTCCATACTGTTCTCCATAGTGGCTGTACCATTTACATTCCCACCAACAGTGCAAGAGGATTCCCTTTATTCCACACCCTCTCCAGCATTTGTTGTTTGTAGATTTTCTGATGAAGCCCATTCTAGCTGGTGTGAGGTAATACCTCGTTGTAGTTTTTTTTTTTTTTTTTTTTTTGCGGTACGCGGGCCTCTCACTGTTGTGGCCTCTCCCGTTGCGGAGCACAGGCTCCAGACGCGCAGGCTCAGCGGCCATGGCTCACGGGTCCAGCTGCTCCGCGGCATGTGGGATCTTCCCGGACCGGGGCACGAACCCGCGTCCCCTGCATCGGCAGGCGGACTCTCAACCACTGCGCCACCAGGGAAGCCCTCTCATTGTAGTTTTGATTTGCATTTCTCTAATAATTAGTGATGTTGAGCAGCTTTCCATGTGCCTCTTGGCCATCTGTATGTCTTCTCGGGAGAAATGTCTATTTAGGTCTTCTGCCTATTTTTGGATTGGGTTGTTTGTTTCTTTAATATTGAGCTGCATGAGCTGTTTATATATTTTGGAGAATAATCCTTTGTCCGTTGATTCGTTTGCAAATATTTTCTCCCATTCTGACGGTTGTCTCTTCGTCTTATTTATGGTTTCCTTTGCTGGGCAAAAGCTTTTAAGTTTCATTAGGTCCCATTTGTTTATTTTTGTTTTTATTTCCATTACTCTAGGAGGTGGATCAAAAAAGATCTTGCTGTGATTTATGTCAGAGTGTTCTTCCTATGTTTTCCTCTAAGAGTTTTATAGTGTCTGGTCTTACATTCAGGTCTCTAATCCATTTTGAGTTTATTTTTGTGTATGGTGTTAGGGAGTGTTCTAATTTCATTCTTTTACATGTAGCTGTCTAGTTTTCCTAGCACCACTTATTGAAGAGACTGTCTTTTCTCCATTGTATATCTTTGCCTCCTTTGTCATAGATTAGTTGACCATAGGTGTGTGGGATTACCTCTGGGCTTTCTATCTTGTTCCATTGATATATGTTTCTGTTTTTGTGCCAGTACCATATTGTCTTGATTACTGTAGCTTTGTAGTATAGTCTGAAGTCAGGGAATCTGATTCCTCCAGCTCCGTTTTTTTTCCCTCAAGACTGCTTTGGCTATTCGGGGTCTTTTGTGTCTCCATACAAATTTTCAGATTTTTTTTTCTAGTTCTGTAAAAAAATGCCATTGGTAATTTGAAAGGGATTGCATTGAATCTGTAGATTGCTTTGGGTAGTATAGTCATTTTCACAATATTGATTCTTTCAATCCAAGAACATGGTATATCTCTCCATCTGTTGGTATCATCTTTGATTTCTTTCATCAGTGTCTTATAGTTTTCTGCATACAGGTCTTTGGTCTCTCTAGGTAGGTTTATTCCTAGGTATTTTATTCTTTTTGTTGCAATGGTAAGTGGGAGTGTTTCCATAATTTCTGTTTCAGTTTTTTCATCATTAGTGTATAGGAATGCACAAAAGAGATTTTTGTGCATTAACTTTGTATCCTGCAACTTTACCAACTTCATTGATTAGCTCTAGTAGTTTTCTGGTGGCATCTTTGGGATTCTCTATGTATAGTATCATGTCATCTGCAAACAGTAACAGTTTTACTTCTTCTTTTCCAATTTGGATTCCTTTTATTTCTTTTTCTTCTCTGATTGCCATGGCTAGGACTTCCAAAACTATGTTAAATAATAGTGGTGAGAGTGGACATCCTTGTCTTGTTCCTGATCTTAGAGGAAATGCTTTCAGTTTTTCACCATTGAGAATGATGTTTGCTGTGGGTTTGTTGTATATGGCCTTTATTATGTTGAGGTAGGTTCCCTCTATGCCCACTCTCTGGAGGGTTTTTATCATAAATGGGTGTTGAATTTTGTGAAAAGCTTTTTCTGCATCTATTGAGATCATATGGTTTTTCTTCTTCAATTTGTTAATATGGTGTATCACATTGATTGATTTGCGTATATTGAAGAATCCTTGTATCCCTGGGATAAATCCCACTTGATCATGATGTATGATCCTTTTAATGTGTTGTTGGATTCTGTTTGCTAGTATTTTGTTGAGAATTTTTGCATCTATATTCATCAGTGATATTGGTCTGTAATTTTCTTTTTTTGTAGTATCTTTGTCTGGTTTTGGTATCAGGGTGATGGTGGCCTCATAGAATGAGTTTGGGAGTGTTCCTTCCTCTGCAGTTTTTTGGAAGAGTTTGAGAAGGATGGGTGTTAGCTCTTCTCTAAATGTTTGATAGAATTCACCTGTGAAGCCATCTGGTCCTGGTCTTTTGTTTGTTGGAAGATTTTTAATCACAGTCTCAATTTCAGTGCTTGTGATTGGTCTGTTCATATTTTCTATTTCTTCCTGGTTCAGTCTTGGAAGGTTATACCTTTCTAAGAATTTGCCCATTTCTTCCAGGTTGTCCATTTTATTGGCATAGAGCTGCTTGTAGTAGTCTCTTAGGATGCTTTGTATTTCTGCAGTGTCTGTTGTAACTTCTCCTTTTTCATTTCTAATTTTATTGATTTGAGTCCTCTCCCTCTTTTTCTTGATGAGTCTGGCTAATGGTTTATCCATTTTGTTTATCTTCTCAAAGAACCAGCTTTTAGGTTTGTTGATCTTTGCTATCGTGTTCTTTGTTTCTATTTCATTTATTTCTGCTCTGATCCTTATGATTTCTTTCCTTCTGCTAACTTTGGGGTTTTTTTTGTTCTTCTTTCTCTAGTTCTTTTAGGTGTATGGTTAGATTGTTTACTTGGAATTTTTCTTGTTTCTTGAGGTAGGCTTGTATTGCTATAAACTTCCCTCTTAGAACTGCTTTTGCTGCATCCCATATGTTTTGGATCATCGTGTTTTCATTGTCATTTGTCTCTAGGTATTTTTTGATTTCCTCTTTGATTACTTCAGTGATCTCTTGGTTATTTAGTAACATACTGTTTAGCCTCCATGTGTTTGTGTTTTTTTACATTTTTCTACCTGTAATTCATTTCTAATCTCATAGCGATGTGGTCAGAAAAGATGCTTGATATGATTTCAAGTTTCTTAAATTTACTGAGGCTTGATTTGTGACCCAAGATGTGATCTATCCTGAAGAATGTTCCATGCGCACTTGAGAAGAAAGTGTAATCTGCTGTTGTTGGATGGAATGTCCTATAAATATCAATTACATCTATCTGGTCTATTGTGTCATTTAAAGCTTCTGTTTCCGTATTTGTTTTCATTTTGGATGATCTGTCCATTGATGTAAATGAGGTGTTAAAGTCCCCCACTATTACTGTGTTACTGTCGATTTCCTCTTTCATAGCTGTTAGCAGCTGCCTTATGTATTGAGGTGCTCCTGTGTTGGGTGCATATATATTTATAATTGTTATATCTTCTTCTTGGGTTGATCCCTTGATCATTATGTTGTCCTTCCTTGTCTCTTGTAACAATCTTTATTTTAAAGTCAATTTTATCTGATATGAGTATTGCTACTCCAGCTTTCTTTTTATTTCCATTTGCATGGAATATCTGTTTCCATCCACTCACTTTCAGTCTGTATGTGTCCCTAGGTCTGAAGTGGGTCTCTTGTAGACAGCATATATATGGGTCTTGTTTTTGTATCCATTCAGCAAGCCTGTGTCTTTTGGTTGGAGCATTTAACCCATTCACGTTTAAGGTAATTATTGATATGTATGTTCCTATTACCATTTTCTTAATTGTTTTGTGTTTGTTATTGCAGGTCTTTTCCTTCTCTTGTGTTTCCTGCCTAGAGAAGTTCCTTTAGCATTTGTTGTAGAGCTGGTTTGCTGGTGCTGAATTCTCTTAGCTTTTGCTTGTCTGTAAAGCTTTTGATTTCTCCATCGAATCTGAATGAGATCCTTGCCAAGTAGAGTAATCTTGGTTGTAAGTTCTTCCCTTTCATCACTTTAAGTATATCATGCCAATCCCTTTGGGCTTGTAGAGTTTCTGCTGAGAAATCAGCTGTTAACCTTATAGGAGTTCCCTTGTATGTTATTTGTCGTTTTTCCCTTGCTGCTTTCAATAATTTTTCTTTGTCTTTAATTTTTGCCAATTTGATTACTATGTGTCTCAGCGTGTTTCTCCTTGGGTTCATCCTGTATGGGACACGCTGCGCTTCCTGGACTTGGGTGGCTATTTTCTTTCCCATATTAGGGAAGTTTTCGACTATAATCTCTTCAAATATTTTCTCTGGTCCTTTCTCTCTCTCTTCTCCTTCTGGGACCCCTGTAATGCGAATGTTGTTGCGTTTAATGTTGTCCCAGAGGTCTCTTAGGCTGCCTTCATTTCTTTTCATTCTTTTTTCTTTATTCTGTTCCACAGCAGTGAATTCCACCATTCTGTCTTCCAGGTCACTTATATCCGTTCTTCTGCCTCAGTTATTCTGCTATTGATTCCTTCTAGTGTCGTTTTCATTTCAGTTATTGTATTGTTTATCTCTGTTTGTTCTTTAATTCTTCTAGGTCTTTGTTAAACATTTCTTGCATCTTCTCGATCTTTGCCTGCATTCTTTGTCCGAGGTCCTGGATCACGTTCACTATCATTATTCTGAATTCTTTTTCTGGAAGGTCGCCTATCTCCACTTCATTTAGTTGTTTTTCTGGGGTTTTATCTTGTTCCTTCATCTGGTACATAGCCCTCTGCCTTTTCATCTTGTCTGTCTTTCTGTGAATGTGGTTTTTGTTCCACAGGCTGCAGGGCTGTAGTTCTTCTTGCTTCTGCTGTCTGCCCTCTGGTGGATGAGGCTATCTAAGAGGCTTGATGGGAGGGACTGGTGGTGGGTTGAGCTGACTGTTGCTCTGGTGGGCAGAGCTCAGTAAAACTTCAGTCCACTTGACTGTTGATGGGTGGGGCTGGGTTCCCTCCCTGTTGTTTGTTTGGCCTGAGGCAACCCAACACTGGAGCCTACCTGGGCTCTTTGGTGGGGCTGATGACAGACTCTGGGAGGGCTCACGCCAAGGAGTACTTCCCAGAACTTCTGCTGCCAGTGTCCTTGTCCCTATGGTGAGCCACAGCCACCCCCCACCTCTGTAGGAGATCCTCCAACACTAGCCGGTAGGTCTGATTTAGTCTCCTTTGGCGTCACTGCGCCTTCCCCTGGGTCCCAATGCACACACTCCTTTGTGTGTGCCCTCCAAGAGTGGAGTCTCTGTTTCCTCCAGTCCTGTTGAAGTCCTGCAGTCAAATCCCGCTAGCCTTCAAAGTCTGATTCTCTAGGAATTCCTCCTCCCGTTGCCGGACCCCCAGGTTGGGAAGCCAGACATGGGACTCAGAACCTTCACTCCAGTGGGTGGACTAATGTGGTATTAGTGTTCTGCAGTCTGTGAGTCACCCCCCCCCCAGCAGTTATGGGAATTGACTTTACTGTGATTGCGCCCCTCCTACCGTCTCATTGTGGCTTCTCCTTTGTCTTTGGATGTGGGTGAGTTCCAGTGTCTTCCTGTCGATGACTGTCCAGCAGCTAGTTGAGAGGGAGTGAGAGCACGTCCTTCTACTCCGCCATCTTGGTTCCCCCTCAGTTTTAAAGTTTTAAAACGTACAGACTCCTCAACCCAGCAACATCTTGGCTAGAAATTTATCTTCCAGAAATATTTGCCCAAGTTCATGGTCTTGTATTTATCTGTAATTCGAAAATCCAAGAGGCTTTGAAAACTGAACACGTTTCCGGAAGTTTGGAGCTGACACTCACTTGGCAGCGAAACTGGCCCTGTACCAGCATGAGGCTGTACCAGCGTGAGGCTGTTCATAGTCTGTATTTATCCCACTTGGTGGGAACATTTATGTGTTTCACTGAAGAATTTATTAGCATATGGATTATAGGTGCTGCCCCAAGCTCCCCTAGTAGTACTACATAGTGTGTGATATATGTACCCAAAACCTGTCTGAAATTTTAAAAAACTGAGTCCCAAGATGTAGAAAACAAACTGATAGTTACCAAAGGGGAAAGGGAGGGGGAGGGATAAATTAGGAGTTTGGGAGTAATATATACACACTACTATATATAAAATAGATAACCAACAGGGACTTACTGTATAGCACAGGGAACTATACTCAATATTTTGTAATAACCTACAGGGGAAAAGCATCTGGAAAAGAATCATATATATATATAAATAACTGAATCACTTTGCTGTACACCTGAAACTAACACAACATTGTAAATCAACTCTACTCCAACAGTTAAAAAGCAAAACAAAACAAAGGAAAAAAAACCCGAGTCCCAAAACACAGGCATCCCCGGAAGGTTTGGATAAGGGGTTGTGGAACTGTGTTAGCAAAGAGTGGAGACAACCCAGAGGTCCACCCGTAGAGGACTAGGTAACAAATTAGGACCCATCCAAACAATGGAATAGCTGTAACAATAGCGAGAATCACAGCAAACCCTTTAAGACAGGTTCTGTCATTACCCCGATTTTACAGATGAAAACACTGAGGCTGGGGTGGGGTGGAATCCATCACTTTCCCAAGGAAGATCACGCTAATACAGAAAGAATAAGGTAGCGCTGACGTGAATAAAATTAGGAAAAATAGCCATAATGCACCGTTGATTTTTTTTTTTTTTTTTTTTTTTTTTTGGCTGCTTCGTTGCTGCGCGCGGGCCTTCTCTAGTTGCGGCGAGCGGGGGCCACTCTTCACTGAGGTGCACAGGCTTCTCATTGTGGTGGCTTCTCTTGTTGCAGAGCACGGGCTCTCAGCACGCGGGCTTCAGCAGACGCGGCTCGCGGGCTCCAGAGCGCAGGCTCAGTAGTTGTGGCACACGGGTCTAGCTGCTCCGCAGCATATGGGATCCTCCCAGACCCGGGCTCAAACTCGCGTCCCCTGCATCGGCAGGCAGACTCCCAGCCACTACGCCACCAGGGAAGCCCCACCGCTGATTTTTTTTTAAAAGGCAAGTCGTAGGGTAAGAGGCAGAGCATAAATCCATTGCAGGTGTACATGCATGTAATCCATACATATATAATATTTGACATATGATACCAGTTTTATGGGTCAATTTGGCTAAGCTACAGTACTTCATTATTTCAGACCAAATCTAGCAGCACCCAATCTAGGTGTTGCTGTGAAGGTATTTGCTTGTTGGTTTTGTTTTTCTCCTTTCCTAACTTATTTATCTCTGCACAAAATAAGAGGCCTCTGGGAATCATTTCTTTTTGCTTTTAGTAATAGAACTCTTGTTTGTTTCTTTGCTCCAAATTCAATCCTCTGTGGAGCCCTGCATTGGCCTTTTTGAGGAATGACTCTCCCTCATTCTGAGCAGTTTGGGGAGCTGTCAGTCAAGAGACAGCCTGGGTGCCTGGGTGGCAGGTGTCCCAAGCCCTGCCGTTTGCTGTGAAGGAATTTCGTAGATGTCATTAGTGTTCATAACCAGTTGACTTTAAGTAAAGGGGATTATCTTTCATCATCTGGGTGGAACCTGATTCAATCAACTGAAAGTCTTTAAGAGGAGAACCGAGGTTTCCTGGAAGAGGAAGAAATTCTGCTCCTGGCCTGCAACTCCAGCTTCTTCCCGAGAGTTCCAGCCTGCCCTTCCGCACAGCCTGCTCTGTGGATTTCAGACCTGCCCAGCCAGCCCGCCCGCCTGCCCGCCCGCCCACCCACCCCTGCAATCATGTAACCAATTCCTTGCGGTCAATCCCTTAATATAGACCTCCCACTGGTTCTGCTTCTCTGGTCCAACCTCGACAGATACTCTATGTGACCGAACAGTTTCTTCTGTCTCCTCCACTTTTCCCACGTTTGGGGTCTATGCTGCCCTTTGGGAAATACTGAGAGGGTGGATGCCCATCTGAAAGTTATATATGATTACCTCTGAGTGGGCACTCTGGGCTGGGCCCTGTGCCAAGGATTGTCTCAGTCAGTCCTGCTTACCATGCTGTAAGGTGGATACTATGATTAGTCCCACTTTACAGATGAGGAATCTGAGTCTCAGAGAGGGTAAGCAATTTTCCCAAGGACACACAGACAATATGACTGTCTTCTGTCTGACTCTAACATATGTGCTCTCAACCACCAGTTCCCCAGCTTGGAAATATCTCCCTGGACAGAACGGGGCATGCAAAGGGTGGGAGCTTGACTGCCCCCTCCAACCAGGCAGCTTGCAGACAAGTGGAGAACAAAGCAGATGTCCAGGGTTCATATTCCAAGGTGGGGGCAGTAACTACTTTGATCAGCTAGCTCTGTCTCCTGCCTGCCCAGTCCCTCAGTCTCCACGTGTGGCCACGTGTCCAGACTCCTGAAACTGACCCCTTGCCCCAGACAGTCGGCAGCAGAACAACTGAATCGGCGGTGCTGCGCACAACACGAGCCTCCGGATGAATTAATGAAGGGCTACGAGTCTTCGTATGGGAGAAAGAAAGCTAGACAAGGACCTAGGACCCCTGGTTTCTAGCCTGATTCTACAAGAGAGCTGTGTGACCTTGGGCATGTCACCGAACTCCTTGGAGGCCAAGACTGGGAAAAGTCAAGAACCAAAATCATTTTTATACAAATAAGTCCTAAGATCCTACCACCTCCATCACACAGATGCGGAAATGGGCTCGCTCTCGTCACAGAGATAGGAATTGGCAAAGCTGAAACGCAAACCCCAACCCATGGACTCCAGAGCGCAAGCCTCTTTGTAATTCCCTGGGCCCCAGCAGAGCTTAAAGGCAGCAGGAATTCTGGGAATATGGGAGCCGGCCTGGTTCATTTCCCTCAGAGCGGAGGGTTTGTTCATCTCATGGCAGCTACAGAATGGTCCACGGGTGGAGAATTACTAAACAAGAAAGCCTAGCAGCCTCTGGTTTATGAGATGCGTGGAACCATGCCAGGCAAGCCAATCAGCTGGCATACATTTACATATTAATGAAGCTCACAAATAATGCAGAGGATGACAAACAGTCGAGGCTTGCCACCAGGCAACCAACACCAGCCCTTGAAGCGACGGGTCTCGAACTTGAGTACCGGCATCGCCTGCAGGACTTGTTACGATGCCCTCAGGTTGTCCATCCAGGATGTCTGGGGTGACAGCCGAGAAGTCGCATCTCTGACCATTCCCAGGTGGTGCTGATGCTGGCCCAGGGACCACATCTTGAGAACCACTGCTGTAACGCACTGACGCTGCTCCGCGCTTCCCTGCCCAGCAGGAAGGGAATCAAGATGCCCAGCTGGCACACCCAAAGAGCTGAATTTCTAGAGGTTAAATGATACATAGGTGACTCCACTATAAGCCACCCCTTCCTCTGGGTGGCAGGAAGTCTGCCTTGAGGTTCTTCTCCATTTTGCCCTTTCTTTTCCCACAGAGACATGAACTCCGTGAGCCACCTACTTTGCAGCTCTTAATAATCATAAGAAACCTTTATTGAGTACTTACTGTACGCCAGGCTCTAGCTAAGCAGAGCTGATCCTCATTGTTCCTGGAGTCCATATTTGAGATTTCGCCTGCTTGCTAAAATTTATTTGTAACCCCCAAATCAATATTTGCGGCACTTTCACAGGCATGCACAGAGTAGCAAAAAAATTGAGTCACCGGCCATGCGTGTTCCCGGCTGCCTCCTTGTATCTGCTCTCGTACTATAAACAAGTGTTCTTTTTTGCCGTCGGCTTAATGTGACATTTTTGCATTTTGCGCTTTCTGTTTGGTGATTTCGCGTTTAAAAAATGGCCCCAAGCGCAGTGCTGAAGTGCCGTCCAGGGTTCCTAAGTACAAGAAAGCTGCGATGTGCCTTCGGAGGAAAATACGTGTTACATAAGCTTCCTTCAGGCGTGAATTATAGTGTCGTTGGCTGTGAGTTCAATGTTAATGAATCAAGTATATATATTAAATAAGGTGTCTTTTTTTTTTTTAATATTTTTTTATTTTTTGTTTTTGGCTGCCTCGGATCTTAGCTGCGGCACTTGGGATCTATTCGTTGCGGCGCATAGGCTCTTTGTTGCAGAGCACGAGCTTCTCTCTAGTTGTGGCGCGTGGGTTCTGTAGTTGCAGCACATGGGCTCTCTAGTTATGACACGCGGGCTCAGTAGCCCTGCGGCACGTGGGATCTTAGCTCCCTGACCAGGGATCGAACCCGAGTCCCCTGCGTTGGAAGGCGGATTCTTAACCACTGGACCACCAGGGAAGTCCCCAATAAGGTGTCTTTAAACAGAAACATACATCAAACAAGGTTGTGTATTCATTGATTGATGAAAATATCGTGACCAGAGACTTGCAAGAACCCAATCCTGTATTTCCCCCAGGAGCAATGGTCCAGTGTTCACTAATTCAGTGTTTGCAGGGACTCATAGAAGGTAACTACCACAAATCACGAGAACAGACTGTACTTGGCATAAACTAACCCATCTTAATTTTGTGGACAACCTTATCAAGTAGGAAGATTGTATTATTTTCCCCATCTTACAGTGAGGAAACTGAGGCACAGGGCAGTTAAGTGACTTTTCCAAGATCACACAGCCAGTGTGTAGTGGAGCCGGGATTTGAAGCCCGGTGGTCTGGTTAAGGGACATGAGCGCCCACTACAATACTGGTCCATCTAACTGCTTTTATCTAGTGTCCGAGTGTGTGCGTGAGGGCAGACATTTGAGAAAACTTGAAATGCATAGTTCGGACCTTCCAGAAAAACTTGAGATCTGCACACAATCTAGCACTGTGCAAGGCACCAAGGGAAGTGCAAAGGAGAAGAAAGCCCCGGACCAGGGAGCAGATTAGGAGGAGCTGAGGCCCCTTGAGTCCACGGGACACCCAAGTCTCCAAGGAAAGCTCCACCCAGAGGTTATGGCATTTGCTACAACCATGAACACCAAGGGCCACAGACAATTGGGGTCTGGCCCTTTAAGATAGTTTCAGTATCCTCCAGACCAGACGCCCATCTGCTCTTCATGGTCCCAACAATCCCTAGTACTACCCATGCTACTGGGTCTATGTGTCCTGGAGCTCTGGAGGGTGAAACTCCTTTTCTCCAGCTGCTCCTGACTTTTTCCTCAGCTGCCGCAATCCCACCCGGATGCCCATTTCCCACCCGCTGTTCTAAATCCCTGGCAATGTATTTTTCCTGCCAGCATCAGCAGTCAGTTCTGACCCCTACCCAAACAGCCACATCTTTCCCCAAGCCCTAGTTCGTCTGATTTATGGTGGGCGGGACCAGGACCGGAATTAAGCCTCTGGCTCTGCCCATTAATAGCTGTGTGACCTGGGCTAAGACATCTACCTTCTCTTCGCCTCTATTCCTCGTCCATAAAATGAGATGTTTGGAGCAGATAATTTCTGAAGTCATGTCCAGGCCAGTTTCACGTCCCATCTTTCTCCATAGATTCTAGATGTTACTTAAATACCAATCCAGATGACCTGTCAGTAGGCTTCTACTGAGGACAGAAACTTAGAGGAAGGATGGAGAGAAGATCACAAGGCTGCCGACCTATATTTCATGCCCTCTACACATTTTCTGGCTGATGAATTGGACCACTACATAGGATACTGAAAACAGTAACCCCATTCTACAGTTGACAGTTCAGATGTGAAATGCAAAAGAAGAGGGTGATCATGTAGGATACTAAAGTCCTCTTAACTTGCAAGGCAGGAGTCCTGTTGGAACTCCTTGAAATGATAAGAATGAAATTTAATTTTCATGTTCAATTAATGCCTAATGTTCTACTTTGTATGGAGAGCAAGTGACTTGCATCGACTAAAACATGAAGTAGGTCTCCAACTTGAGGTTTTCGAGACACAAGGCTCCCAGGATTGATATCACCTCATGCCAGATTTGGGGACTCAAAGATATTAAATCCCAATGATCCAGGACCAAGCAGAGATTGATGAATGAATGAGATCCATCTAATTCAAACTTTGTGATGGGTCATCTGTCTCCCAATGCATGACCAAATGCAGTAACTTACAGCTTTCTCCTTGCCTCTTTGATCTTTCCATTCCTACCACACTTCAAAGTATTGTATCTCAAGCCCCTGCCTCCACCCCCGTTTCTAGGGAGGAGAGAGGCTACAGCAAAGAGGCCACGGCATTGTGATTAAGCTCTGGAGTCAGACTCCTGATGGGTTTGAATCCGATGTGTCCTCACTCTGTGTCCTCTGCCATTTTAAGAAACCTTCTTAAGCCTCAGTTTCCTCATCTGTAAAACGAGAATAAGAAAGAGAAGTACCTTCCTCTTAGGGTGATTTAGAGCTTCTCAGCTGTGCCGGAATCATTTTGGGACCTTGCTACGATGAAGAATCGCATTCAGGAAGCCTAGGGCTCTATTTGCCATAGGGCAGAGTAAGAGCTTAACAGACTAACCATGCCATATATAATGACTGTACACTCTGAACAAAATACAAAAAGGTACCTTAGGTCTCTGGGTGGGGAGTGGGGTCGGGGGGAAACCAGGTAGATTTAGGAGGAAGTCCAGTCTTGGAGGACGGGACGAGCACTGGATAGTTTCTCACTGAGTTATTCTGGGCTGAGGGCAGGCCACGCTTGTGGCCCAGCACAGGGCAGCTCAAACGCTTAGAAAATCGTGCCAAATTTCTGGCAACCACAGTCAAAATGAGGGATAATCCTAGAAAAGAGAGAACAGAGAAGGGATACCTTAAAATACTGGGTTTTGGGCATAGGCTCAGTCCAAATCTCTGGCTGACCCCTAGACCACACATCACAAGCATGCTTACAGCTAATTATTAAAGACCTCAAGTAAGATTTCCCCTGATGCCCATGCAGGTAAGACAGAGTTTGCCATCTACCAAAATGTAATTGCCCGCTAAAACAAAAACAGCCACACTCTTTGGAGCAATATAACAGAACCGATAATCTTCCACAACAAAACATTCACGACATCCAGGATAAAATTCAGAATGACTCAACATGTAGGGAACCAACAAGATGTGACCCATTTTCAAGGAAAAAGACAATAGAAGCCAACCCTGAGATGACCCAGATGTTGCAACTATGAGACAAGGATTTAAAACCACTATAAAACTATGTCTGATTATGTTTTTAAAAAAATGTGCTCATGACGAATGAAAAGACGGGGAATCTCAACAGAGAAATAGAAAATGCGAAAAAGAACCAAATGGAAATTTTAGAACTGAACTACAGAGGGAAAGATAAGGGAACTTGAAGACAGATCAGTAGAAATGAACCATTTGTAAGAAGAGAAAAAGATTGAGAAATAAAATGAACAGAGCCTCAGGGGGTCCGTGGAACAAAACCAGAAGGTCTAAAATAAGGGCAGTTGGAGTCCCAGAAGAAGAGAAAATGAGGCAGAAAAAAAACGCATTTGAAGAAACACCAAACTTTCCAAATTGGTGATTCAGTAGATCCATAGGAAGGGCTGAGATTCTGTCATTCTAGTAAGCTCCAAGGTGGTATTGATGAGTAGATCGGGTCCGGACTAGCGCTGTCCAGTAGAATCTTCTGCGATGGCAAGAATGCCCTATATCTTCACTGTCCGATATGGAAGCCACTAGCCGCATGTGGCTACCGAAAACTTGCAGTGTGGCTAGTGTCACTGAAGAACTTAATTTTAATCTTAGTTGATATAAACCTAAATCTGAAAAGCCACATGTGGCTAGTGGCTGCCATATTGAATGGTGCAGGTCTAGAGGATTCAGTGGGATGGTGCTTGTAAAGAACTCCCATGATGCCCAGCACAGAATAGCTCTCTGTATGAGCTAACCATCGTCAACCTCATCATCATCGAAGTCCATCTGGGGGAATATAGCCAATATTTTATAATAACTATAAATGGAGTATAACCTTTAAAAATTATGACTCACTATATTGTAGCCCTGTAACGTATGATTTTGTACGTCAGCTATACTTCAATTAAAAATAAAATCCATCTACTTCTCCCCGTTGTTCAGGATCATCCCTGCCTTGTCCCCCAACAGCAGGGGACAAGGCGCTCATGGCCCCCAGCTTCTCTCACCACCTAATCATTATTGACATCATTGTTCAGCCTCTTCCACTGTTTTCATCTGCTGTGGGTTTTACTTCTCTCTCACCCCCAACTCCATTAATTCTCCTGTAAGTCAAATGATGTGAGTCCCCTTTGGAGAAGGCTGGCAGCCCTCACTGTATACTCCTTGTACCTTAAAGGACCCTTCAGCCCTTCTCCTGAGATGGTGTGAGGTTTTTGTTCTTTGCTTAAGGAAAGATTGGTGAAAGCATGACAGCCCTCGGGCTTTGGGGAGCACTTCTGTTCCATGCCTGCTGTGCTCTTGTCAGGTCGCATACACACTCAGCCTGTACACTCATAAGGATCAAGCCTACATGCGAATACCTATTAACTTGATAGAGAGGAGAGAAGTCATCGTGATCAAGCCGTTTCTGTACAGCAGGATGGAGCAGCAGCCACTGGGAATGTCTCTCATCGGCATGTTTCTGCTCCAGCTGGAAAGAGAATAGAAGGAAGGAGGGGATGCAAAATGGGCTCATTCCCTTTTGCCTAGAGTGGGAATAGGGATTATCTGGAGGTTACTGCCTGATTCCAAGTAGCTGAGAGCAGAGGCGGACATGCCAGAGCCCTGGAGCAGGCTGCAAAAGACCCTATAGTATACAAGCTGTGTGACCTTAGTCAAGTTCCCTAACCTTTCTGAGTCTCAATTTCTGTATATGGTAAGTGGAGGTAATAATAGTACCAATCATATAGAGCTGTTTTGAGGCTTTAAGTGTGAGGAGCTGCCAGATAATTAATGGTGATGATGATGATGATAAAACAGCAACTAATATTTATTGTGGGCTTATTCTATAACAGGCATTGTGCCAAGCGCTTTCTTCTACACTAGTTAATTTAATCCTAATGCCCTTATAAGGGAGGTTCTATTACTCATCCTACTTTATAGATGAAGAGCTACATCTCAGAGAGGTTAAGACACTTGCCCAAAGGCACACAGCTAGTGAGAGGAAGATCTGGGATTTGAACTCAGGGATATCTGGCTGTATACGCTTCACCACTATGAAATATCTCCAAAGGCCCATGACAAGGCTGCTATCCCAGAATCTGCATTTTCCTAGGGGAGGGAGACCCAGTAGCCTAAAGTACTAGCCCATAACCTGTCAGTGGTTCTCACTCCTGGCTTCATATTACAATCACTTCCAATTAAATCAGAATCTCTGGAGGTAGGGCCCCAGATCTCAGTATCTTCAGCTCCCCAAAATATTTCCAATTTGCAGCCAAGGAAGAGAATCGCTGGCTTAGGGCCTGAGCTCTGACTGCTAAGGGGGAAGGTGCAATTGACAGAAACAAAAGACTCAGCAGGAGAGAGGTGTGATGTGGCCAAGAAGGTGGTCCCCACACTCTCCTCAGCTTATCAACAATATCACTGTACAATCCCGAGGTCTCTTTATTATCCATGCATAATGAAGCCTGATGAGGATTAAGATGGGTACTCAATGGTGGAGGGAAAGTGAGAAGAGGATTTCCACGGGCATGTAATTACAGCCCCTAAACGTCCAATGGTAAAGATCCTTTTCCTGCATCTCGTTGAGATGTTTCGTAAACAAAGGGAGAGGGGAAGAACGAAGTGACAGACACAGCTGTGTTTCCCAGGACTACACCTGGGCAGGAGTCGGAAAAAACCAACACTCCTTGGTAGAGTGGGGTTCAGTGAAGGAGTCAGAGGGTCTTAAGCGGCAAGAGTGAGGTCATTCTGATATGGTCATTCTACAGATGGGGAGACCCAATCCCAGCTCCTACAATAGCTGCCCAGGACCCCATGGCACCCTGTCCATTCCCAGGATAACCTCTGCAGTGGACCTCTGCTGACTTTTGCCTGGCTGACGTCCTTTCCTCTTCATCTGCTACCAGCACCTTCATTCTTGTACAGGGACCTGTTCCCGCCCACCCATCAACACCGTTCTTTGGGAGCTGTCAAAGTACCCCATCATCTCTTCGTTGAGAAGCAGGCACATGACCCAGTCTGTACCAAGCATTCTCTCCTAGGAATCTGGCTCTTAAGCACAGGGAAGACAGATTAGAAGTAGGTGGAGCTGATACATTGTTACCACCAAGACCTGAAGCCCTTGGTTTCTACGGCTGCCTGGAGCTCCACCCAGAATGCCCAAATCCTTTTCATTCATGGAATCTGTTGTTCAGCTATTCTTTGGTTCTATGAGTTCTTCCTATCATTCGTTTTTGCCCAAGTTAGTTCAATGATACAAGTGTCCGATGTTTCACATGACAGCACCTGGAAATAAAACTCTGAAGTAGCCAAAAAGACTTTGCTTCCATTGTCACAGGGCTTTGAACTCACAGAATATTATAATGAGAAGGGATTTTATTGACCAGTTCCCTCCCTGCTGAGAAAATCCTCTAGCCCCTGCCAAGACATTGTCCAGCCTTCTAAGTGGGAAGTCCTCTGCCTCCCAAAGAATCTGCTTTTGTGGGTTTTGACCAGCTCTGCCACTTATTAGCTGCGTGGGTTTTGGAAAAAACACTTCACTCCTCCAAGCCTCAATTTGTGCGTGTTACATTGTGGTATGTTCTAAATGAGATGATGTATGTAAAATACTTCACAGGTAGTAAGTGCTCAATTAAAGGCAGTTACCATCACTTGTATGGAAATGAAATAGACCCGGTCCCAGAGCCCCCACTTACGCATAGACTCGAACGTCTTTGGGAAACACTTCCAGCTGTTTATGTTACTTAGGAAATGGGCCCAGGATGCCTGAGGAAATAACCCCAAATCACACAGAAATAACCATGGTGCAGGGCTTGAGTTTCATTCTCTCTTGCTGGCTAGTCTCTGAGCCACACCTTCAGTGTGGTCTCCAGGGACCAAAGGAAGAACTGAATCCACCAAGACAGTCTACAGGGAAGAAAACTGTTTCTTGTGGCTGGAGAAAGTAAAAAAGGAAATTATGTGGTCCAGTGTTGCCAGATCCCATCTTGAACGTGTCCATCACCCATCACCTCGCTGGGTAATTGCACACGCATTTACTAAGATAAGCTCAAATTAGATGCTGTGCCCTACATTGGGAAAACAAAATAATTCACTCTGCTAAATTTGGCCCTGGAATTCTGCGTTTATAAATCCAGCCCAGCGTGGGATCCAGGACAAATAAAACTGTATTCCCTGGACAGGTTCGGACGAGGCATCCATTCTTATTACCAACCCAATTAAAGTTCGCCAGAATCCGAAGACTTGTAAAGGGGTGGTGATGCGTGTCAGAGATCTCAAACTCAGATGCCTGCAGAGGCCAGGCAAGTACTAGCAATGGATGAAGAGGCCAGACGGGTACTGAGTGAATTGAAGGGCGCACGCCCAGTCTCAAGGATGTGGCTACTACTCAGCCAATAACTGTCACATGGGTGTGTGAGCCCAAGGTTGCCAGCCCCAACTCCATCACTTAGCAGCTGTGTGACCTCAGTCTAGTCCCTTCACCTCTCGGTTTTCTGTGACTCAATTTTCACATTAACAAAACGGAGATGATAATAATGCCTGCCTTTTAGGGTGACTGAAAATTAAATGAGTTGTTACATTGAAGTACTTATAACACTGCCCATCCCATAGTAAGAACTCAGTAACATTGGCTGTTATTAAGTCAATAGTTTTGTTTTGTTTACAAGTCAATAGTTTTAAACAAGGGTTTCTCATAGCCAGTAATGGGAGCAAGGGTATTGTAGAGAGGTTCATGGTATGGGACAAGACCACGTTGACTAAAGAATCTTTTATTTTGGCCAGAATGCTGGCAGTGTACAGTCACATTGGGACTCCCCTGCTAATCATCACCTTATCACACTCTTGCTTATACCTTTTAAAAAAATATTTATTTATTTTGGCTGTGCTGGGTCTTCATTGCGGCATGCAGGATCTTTGTTGTGGCATGCGGGATCTTTAGTTGCGGCACGCAGGCTTCTTAGTTGCGGCATGTGGGATCTAGTTCCCCGACCAGGGATCGAACCCAGGCCCCCTGCATTGGGAGCACGGAGTCTTACCCACTGAACGACCGGGGAAGCCCCACTTATATCTTTATTAAAATTTGAGCAACTTATAAATGATTATTTTCTGCAGTAGATTTAGTGATCAAAATATTTTCAGTTAAGGAGTCTTGGGGATAAAATAGTTGGATTCTTGGTGAGAGGAAATTTGGGACCTGTTGTTCTAAAACCAGAATATAGAACCGGGTTTGACAGCAAATATGCTGAAATCCTTGACTTCATAATTACATTCAAAAGGAAACTCACTGGTCACCGGTGGAGCATGCAGGCGAACCAACTCTTTATTGTGAAAAATAGAAGACAAAGGGAAAGAAGCAGCATTTACCCCGGCTCTTCTAAAAGAACTGTACCTCAGGCTAGCCAGGTAGTAGATGACACTTTGTAGATATATTCCAAATAATGAATGAACACCGAATTATAGCGTTAGAATACCACCCTCTTTGCAACCCCTAGAGAATGAATAGATTTAGGCACTGGGCACCAATAGCTACTAATATCATCAAAAAATACAAAGCACCTGCTATGAAGTCGTCTTACAAAAAGAATTGAACATGAATTTAATATAGCCTCTAGATCCAGCTGCCAATTTACAGGAGAAAACAAAGAACAGACGAGTACTTTAAAGAAACCATTAGGATATAGCAAAATAAAGACTGGGGGAGACTTACAGGAAAAAAGAACCCAGTGTCTTCAACAGTAGATTGCAAGGACAGAAAACGTTATAGAGGAGGGACCTATAGATCTTAAAAGAGTTGAGAAACGCATCAACCAAACATAATATATGGGCTTTATTCGGATCCTGTGGTAGCAAATAATGGTCTCCGTTTCCTAAACCCTAGAACCTGTGAGTATGTTACCTGACACAGCAGTTCCCGACACACTTGGGTATGAGATCCGGGGTGTCCCATAGCTTGTGTTGGCCTGCTAGTGGGCAGGGCTGGGGCCCAGCTGGTCCCAGGGCAGGGTCTGGCCTGCTGTGAGCTGGCTGGGTCCGCAGGCTTCGAGACTGTGGTTGTCTTGCATCTGGTGTCTGCCCCCTGGT
Organism: Phocoena phocoena; assembly: GCF_963924675.1. Classification (NCBI taxonomy): domain Eukaryota; kingdom Metazoa; phylum Chordata; class Mammalia; order Artiodactyla; family Phocoenidae; genus Phocoena; species Phocoena phocoena. Next base: position 72,154,203 of record NC_089231.1, read on the forward strand.
GGGTGAGTCTGGTCCAGAGGCTAGAGCAGCTTCCCTGAGGGCAGGGCCAGGACCCAGGGGATTCCGGGCTGGAGTGCGGTCCTGGACTCCCCGATGGGCAGGGCCGTGTCCAGAGGCAGCTGTGGGCTCAGGGAGTCTTAAGACAGCCTGACTGCTGATGGGTGGGGCTGTGTCCCCACTGAGTTAGTTACTTGGCCTGAGGCGTCCCAGCACTGGCACCTACAGGCTGTTAGGTGAGGCCAGGTCTTGGCACTGATGAGCTAGAGGGAGGATTCCGGGGTGCCTGCCAGTGTCAGCATCCCTGCGGTGGAAGGAGCTCCCAAGAATTGCTGCCACCAGTGTCTGTGTCCCCAGGGTGAGCCACAGCTGCCCTCCCCCTCCCCCGCCTCTCCAGGAGACTCCCAGACCAGCAGGCAGGTCTGGCCCAGGCTCCCATCAACTTACTGCTTCTGCCCTGGGTACCGGTGCACGTGAGATTTTGTGTGCGTCCTTTGAGAATGAAGCCTCTGTTTCCCCTAGCCCCCTGGGACTCCTGAAATGAAGCCCTGCCCGCCTTCAAAGTCAAATGCTCTCTGGGGGCTCGTCTTCCTGGCTCAGGACCCCCAGACCCGGGAGCCCGGCCTGGGGCTCAGATCTCTCACTCCTGTGGGAGAAACTCTACGATGTAATTATTCTCCGGTGTGTGGGTCGCCCACCTGGGGGAATGGGACTCGTCTATGTCGTGAGTCTGCCTCTGCTGCCTGTCTCATTGCGGTTCCATCTTTATATCTTTAGTTATAGAAGATCTTTTCTGGTAGGTTCCAGCCTTTTTCATAGGTGGTGGTTCTGCAGGTAGTTGTGATTTTGGTGTGTGCGTGAGAGGAGGTGAGCTCAGGGTCTTTCTACCCTGCCATCGCGGCCAGTCTCCCATAGTCACTTGGTATCACATGGCCAGACGCTCAGTGTTTAGCAGAGCCCAGCAGAAAGGTGGGTGTGGCTTTTCACATGGCCTACGCGTCTGTGCTTTAGATGGTGTATAGTTCAGTGGCTTAGATGGTATATTCATTTTGCAGGGCTGCTGTAACAAAGGTCCCCAGACTGGAAGGCTAAAAACAACAGAAATTTATTCTTTCACAGTTCTGGAAGTTAGGAGTCCAAAATCAAGATGTCAGCAAGGTTGGTTCCTTCTGGATGCTCTGAGGGACAGACAATCCCTTGCCTTTCTCCCAGCTGGTGGTTGCCAGCAGTCCTTGGCTTGTAGAAGCATCACTCCAATCTCTGCCTCTGTCTTCACGTTTAGTTCTCTCCCTGTAAATGTGTAAGTGTGCCTCCAAATACCCCTTTCTTTATAAGGACACAGGTCATTGGATTTAAGGTGTACCCTAGTCCAGTAACTTGACTTTTGACTTGACTACATCTGAAAAATTCCTGTTTCCAAATAAGGTCTCATTCACAGGTACCAGGGGTTAGGACTTCGGCATATTTTTATGAGGGACACAATTCAACCCACTACAGATGGCAAGGTCTTACTCCGAGCCCCAGCATCCATCTCTACCAAAGATCCCTCTAGTTCAGTGTTATCTGCCAAGTCATATGGCCCAAGCAGCAGGGCTGCTCAGACGGCAGCTTGGACCCACTCCAGAGCCCTTTCTTGCCCTGGGCTCTACTAAAAATCTAGCAACCTTTTGTGTCATGCAATAAATGGTTATTTTCAAGTGTGAAATAATCTGTCTTCAAAACCCAAAGAGGCCCACCAAGCATCGTGCTGCTTCTTTAGTGGTACAAGGTACAAAGTAACTTGTCCTCAACTTAGGAGGGGATGTACTGGCGTGCCTCAGATCACCAGGCCCCTAAAATCTTCACTGATATGGCAAGCTCCTGAATCTTATTTTGTTGTTTTATTTTTTTTAAACTGGGGTATAGTTGTTGTACAATGTTGTGTTAGTTTCGACTGTACAGCGAAGTGGAGTTCCCTGTGTTATACAGCAGGTTCTTATTATCTATTTTATACATATTAGTGTGTACATGTCAATCCCAGTCTCCCAATTCATCCCACCCACCCCCACCTTTTCCCCCTTGGTGTCCATACGTTTGTTCTCTATATCTGTGTCTCTATTTCTGCCTTGCAAACCGGTTCATCTGTACCATTTTTCTAGATTCCACATATACGATATTTGTTTTTCCCTTTCTGACTTACTTCACTCTGTATGACAGTCTCTAGGTCCATCCACATCTCTACAAATGACCCTATTTTATTCCTTTTTATGGCTGAGTAATATTCCATTGTGTAGATTGACCACATCTTCTTTATCCATTTGTCTGTGGATGGACATTTAGGTTGCTTCCATGACCTGGCTATTGTAAATAGTGCTGCAGTGAACATTGGGGTACATGTATCTTTTTGAATTATGGTTTTCTCAGGGCATATGCCCAGTAGTGAGATTTCTGGGTCGTATGGTAGTTCTATTTTTAGTTTCTTAAGGAACCTCCATACTGTTCTCCATAGTGGCTGTATCAATTTACATTCCCACCAACAGTGCAAGAGGGTTCCCTTTTCTCCACAACCCTCCAGTAGATTTTTTGACGATGGCCATTCTGACTGGTGTGAGGTGATACCTTGCTGTAGTTTTGATTTGCATTTCTCTAATGATTAGTGATGTTGAGCATCTTTTCATGTGCTTCTTGGCCATCTGTATGTCTTCTTTGGAGAGGTGTCTATTTAGGTCTTCCGCCCATTTTCAGATTGGGTTGTCTGTGTTTTTGATATTGAGCTGCGTGAAGCTCCTGAATCTTAATAGGTTTTCTCTCCTACCTTCTGGAGCAAATCTGTCTTATCAAGGCATCCAGGGTACTTAGCACGTTTTTTATTCATCAGGTTAGATGAACACAAAGTTATCGTTGTAGTAGACCGATGTGCTATGCTGCAGAATTTCTAGGGAGTCCAGATCCCTTTGGACTTTACTGAGGCAGAGAATTGGAAATTAACATAACCCTGGGGAAAGACCTCGAATTTATCTGTTCTCTGTCCCATGCAAATGAAGACTACTTCTAATTCTCATTCTTGACAGTTATTGAAAAGAATGCATTCACCAGATCAATAGCCGTACATCTTCACAGAAGAGGCTGGGATACTCTTTCCTTTTTTTTTTTTTTTTTCCTGTACGTGGGCCTCTCACTGCTATGGCCTCTCCCGTGGCGGAGCACAGGCTCCGGACGCGCAGGCTCAGCAGCCATGGCTCACGGGCCCAGCCGCTCCGCGGCATGTGGGATCTTCCCGGATCGGGGCACGAACCCCTGTCCCCAGCATCGGCAGGCGGACTCTCAACCACTGCGCCACCAGGGAAGCCCTGGGATAACCTTTTCCAGTAAAGAATCTGCAACTAGCATGCAGTGCGCTCAGGGCCACTACTGATTATATTTGAGTTCATCCACTGTTATCTGCCATGATCTGCCTGGTTTTTGCGGGAGCTAGACTGATTAATTAGAAAAGAAATGTGAGGCCAATATCTGTGCATTCTATAAATCCTTGCGGGGGGTGCTCATCTCCATCATCCCCCTAGAATATTGTTTTTCATTTACTCTCTTGACTTGGAGGAAGCAGTTTCAGGGGCTTCCACTTGGCCTTTCTTGCTACAGTAACCTACTTCACAGGTCGAAGAACCAATGTGAATATGAGGGTCATGCCAACAATTAAGCACATCCATAGGTCTGATATCCAAAGGTAGTGGGCATCAGATGACAGGGACGGAAAGTATTATCCTATAGGTAGCTGTCTCATTTGAGATTTCTGCGTAATTTTCAAGCAAAGGGAGGCTATTATCTTCTGACAAGGGAGAGTGGGCGGCTTCTGCAGGGGGTTTGAGGTTCTCAAGTGCCCCTTCCCAGATACCCTCACCCCAGTTCTCAGGGTCTCACTCCCTCCCTATCAGGGCGCTGACTTTGGCATAGAGGACTTGCCTAGGTTGCGACTTCAGCTTTCTCTGAAGTTCAGTAACTTTCACAATTGAGTCTTGTACCTGGTTTTCAGTTCGGTCTGCCTTTCAGCTGGTCTCTATTTTAAAAATTTTTTATTTTATATTGGAGTACAGTTGATTTACAATGTTGTGTTTCAGGTGTACAGCAGAGTGATTCAGTTACACATATACATATGTTTATTCTTTTTCAAATTCTCTTCTCATTTAGCTTATTACAGGATATTGAGTAGAGTTCCCTGTGCTATATAGAAGGTCCTTGTTGGCTATCTATTTTATTTAATTTATCTGTTTCTTTTTTCAGCTCGTCTCTTTAAATGTTCCCAAGGAGGCACTCTGACTCTCACACATGGTTTTCAATGATAATGAATAGATCAGAGCCTGCCATCTTCTCTGTTCCATGAATCCAGTGATTCAAGGGAACGGCTGTTCAGTTTTCTAATTCTTACAGTTTTTATTTCCCCTGTGTCGTTCAAATGCCAGAGACACTGCATAAGTTATGTACCCCCTTCCCCCAAAACCCACCCCAGCTGAAAGTCTTAGTGACGGTCCTGCTACACCAAGCCCGGGTCCGTCAATACTCCCCCTGTCCCCAGTGAGGGGTTCCCCACTCCCGTTAAAGCAGCAAGCACTCCGACTCCAGAGTTCCATGCTTAGAATTGGCTTCCTAGGGCCACTTCTTGTCCCAGCTTCCCTAGGGTGGATTCCTTAGAAGCAGAGACTGAGCTGGGCATTCGTGCAAAGGGTTTGTTGAGGGAGAAAGGGATCGAGGGACGCGGCATAGGGCAGGGTGTGGGGAGATAAGTAAAGATGTGTTCTCTGCTGGAGTCTGATCCTGTGGGGAGCCCTGGACCATGAGTGGTACCCCAGCCGTTGTCCCGCCTTGATCAGTCAGTCACTGATAACCTCTCAGAGGAGGCAGCTCTCATCCAACAAAGGCAATTCAACTGAGCGTGTGGTAGCTGTGAACCGTCGGCTGCCAGCACTCACAGCAGTGAGGATGGATGTGCGAGGGAAGGTGATGCAAAGTTCACTAGGCAAAGAAGTGGGAAACGGGGAGGATAGATATTTTAGGCAGAAGGTTGCTTCCAAATCATCCCATATGACAACTCTGTGGCTTTATTATTTTAAAAGTAGTTTTCGCACCTGTTCCCTTATCTGAGCCTCACAAAAATAAAACCCATGTAGGAGTCAGAGTTGGCATTACTTCATGCAACAGCATGAATGAATCTCAAAGTAATGACATGGGGTGAAAGAAGGTAAACAAAAGAAATACATACTGTGTCATCCCACATGCAGAGAATTCCGGAAAATGCAAATTGGGCAGTAGTGGCAGAAAGGAAAACAGTGGCTCCTTGGGGGGAATGCAGCCAACACCTTGACTTTGGACTTCCGGCCTCCAAAGCTGTGAGAGAATACGCTTCTCTTGTCTTACGTCATCGGTTTGTGGCAATTCATTATGAGCCTCAGGAAACCGGTTTGGAGGGGTTCCGTATTGGGCAGGACTGGCCAGGTTCTATTACCCCACAGCCTTCAGTCTTTGGCTGGGAGCATCTGGGAGGAACACAGCCCAGTGTGAACATAAGGGGTGGTCCAAAGATGCAACAGCAGGAGGCTCTTGGTCAACCAAGCTCCCTCAGGGGAGGGTCTGAGAGGCAAGCCTCTGTGACCGTCACAAGAACCCTGCGTGATGTCTAGCACACAGCAGATACTCAGTGACTGTTGTTGGATGTTGACTATAGAGTATAACATTTGTTCTGTCCAGCCTCATGGGGCAGACCCTATGCTAATATTATTAATAATTAATTAGCTGATATTAACAAATAAATAATATTATTGTAAGAACAGCCAACACTAGATAAAAACTATTTACCATGCACTGTTGCATGTACTTAGTGCCATGCATAGATGCCTAGACACATGTATGTATCTTTGTACATATATGTGTATACGTATATACACACAGTTAAATCAGCTTTAAATTTCATGTAAACTTCACCACAGCCCTGGGAGGGAGGAATTGCTAGTCCCCTTTGAGGAAATCGAGGCACTGTGTGGTGCAGTTACTTGCCCAAGTTCGCGCACAGCTTGTCGGGGGCAAAGCAGGAATTCAGACCACCACCCCATGTTGCTCTTGAAAGCAGGAAGAACATGAGTCAGTAAGACAAACAGCAAAGCTGTTGTTTAGTCAGACAACAAAGCTCTGACACAATGCAAAGACTGAACTCCCATTATCGGAGATACGCAAGAAATAGCCATTTTGTTGAACTGTCCCACAGCTGTCTGTTGCATGGCTAGGACTGGGCGTCAGGGGTGAGCAGGAAGCTAGAAGTGGCGCACAGGTGCCTGTGTCTGCTGTGTATTGAGTTTACTAAGTACCTTTCTAAGGCTTTTATCAGGACTCGCTCGTTAAAATTACCTGACAGTTCTACAAGAAAGGTAGCATTATTCTTATTCTAGAATGGAGAAAGAAATTCTTATGTTATAAATAAATAAGTTCAAGGTCACGCAGCTAGGTCAACCTAGCTCTGCCTCCCAAGCCCTGCCTCCCATCCACATACGATGGTTCTGTTCCAGGACCCCATGGCCACAAGCCCACAGAGACACCAGATGCACCTTTTTTTTTTTTTTTTTTCTCTTTTTTCCTTTTGCCGCCTTCAGGGTCTGAGATGGAAAGGCAGCCCCTTCGGGGCCATGGCAGTGACTCCGGGGGGAATGCCCCCTCCTCGTTCCACGCCTGCTATCTGGCTCAGACGTGGAGCCATCGTTGACACCAGGGTGGCATGTTCTGACAGTTTGCTGGTAATTGGACGCCACTGGCAAATCACGAGCCCCCTCCATTCCTGCCACATGTGGCCGGGCTTGACTTGTTGCTGTCGAACACCTGACACATTTCAGCTCTGGCTGGAAATTGGATCCAACCTGGGAAGTCACTTGACCACTGTGGAGGTCTGAAGGGAACAGCTGAAAACCCCGCTCCCCAACTCCTGCTTTCTGTCCTTCCCTGGGGGTTTGGAAAAGTTCCAGGCACAGTGAAGTAGACTGCAGTCAACTGAGGGGTGGAGAAGGCAGAACTGAAGAAAGGCAGCCAGAGTCCTGATCTTGGCTGCACTGCTGCTCGCTGTGTGGCCTTGGGTGAGTCATTTACCTTCTCTGGGCAACACAGGGTAGACCCGGTGCTCAGACTTCAGAGTCAGACAAGCCCTGGGTGGGAATCCCAGCTCTGACATTACCAGAGGGATGACCTTGGGCAAGTTCTTTAACCTTTATAAGGCTCAGTTTGTTTATCTATGGAATAGAAGGAAATAACCTATTCGCAGGGCGACTGAGTATCCCGTGAGAATGCTTGTCACACGTTTGGCATAGTGCCTGGCATATAATCAGTGCTCGGTCAGTAGTAGCAATGCTTACCACATCACCACCACTTGACGGACAAGCATATTTATAATGGGCACTCCCCATCTCCACTGAGTTATTCACATGGAAGATGAGGTTTGGAATCAGGATCTTTTCAAGTCCTCATTCAGTGGATGCAATCAGTGGTCACATACCTAGAATGATATGTGATACCACCACTTATTGAAGACTTAATAGATACTAGACAAATAAGGACAACTACAACCCAGCATCTGCCCTTGAGGGATTCCTTGAGCCTCAGTTTTCCCAACTGTGAAATGGGCGCAGAGATCCTGCATTGCCTTGCAGGCTGGTTGTGCAGATCTAATGAGATAACCAGCGTTACACATGCGTCATCTCACTTAATCCTTGTGGCAGCCCTGCGAGGTAGGTACAATTCTCATCCCGGTTTTATAGGCAAGGAAGCTAAGGCTCAGAGAGGATGAGTAGTTTTCTTAAGGTCACACAGCTGGTTAGGGGAGAGGGGCAGGGAGTCAAACCCAGGCATTCTGGCTCCAGAGCCCATGTTCACAGCCACACCAAGGTGGAATCAGTCATAAACAGTGGCCAGTGCTCTTTTTTCCTAAATTTCCCCAGCATCCTTCCAGTCTGGCTGGCCTCTTTTGGTCCAGTGCAGCCAACCAAGGAGACAGGTGGATCCTTGCTCCCAGAGCTGTCTGAACACAGCTCACGTTTCCTGACCCCAAAGAGCTGGATTCTCAGAAGTACAGGCTTGAGCTTATTTCGCCCACTGAATTGGATGCATTTTAACATCTCTTGGGGCTGCAGAAGGCTTGCCTGAAAGAGCTTCTGCCCTTTGCCGCCGTAACAGCGGGACCCCTGTGTCCTTTTGCATTTGGTGGCTCTTGTTTCTTCCTGACAGAATCATTATTCCCACTTATTCTCCCATCTCAATCCTTCATCCCTTCCCTGCTCCATGATTGCAGGGGTGCCGAAGGGAGAGCTGTGTTCAAAGGGCCTGGCACACAGATATCTACTCCCCAGGCACAGGTGAATGTCTCAGCCTCGGGTGGGATGGCACAGCACTGCGTTTGTCGGGGTCACTGTTAAACCCCCGGAACCAAGCACAGGGCATGGCTCCTAGAAGGCACTAGGAAGATAATTGCTATATGCAAAAAGAAACATCAGACTAGTGTTAAGTCATGGCAGTGTTCATTTTAATTGTTAATTAATTTAATTAATTGTTTAATTGTTGTTATTACCAAGTACTTACAACGGCTGGGTGTTTTACATACAACACCCCATTTAACTATTTTCCCTCTTAACGGACGAGGAAATTGAGGGGCACCGTTGTTCGTCGTCCTTCCCTCTTGTGGAGAATTGGGGGCAGGGAGAGAAACCGGTCACCGGGAAAATCCTGTCCCAACACCAGCAGCAGCTCTCATTTCTGGGGCATCTTCTACACGCCAGGCCCTCTGCCCATCGCTTTACACGCATTGTCACCAATCTACACTATAACCTGCAGAAAAGATATTATTGTCACTATTTTACAAAGGAAGAAGCAGAGTCATGGAGTTAAGTAATTTGTGTCTATGTGGCAGAGGCAGGATTCAAACCTAGGTCAACCCAGGTCCAAAGTCTGCGTGCCTTTTTTTTTTTTTTTTTAATTGGAGTACAGTTGATTTACAGTGTTATGTTAGTTTCAGGTGTAACTGCATCGGCAGTTATATATATGTGTGTGTGTGGCAGGAATTTTTCAGATTCTTGTCCCTTATAGGTTATTACAGTATATTGGGCAGAGTTCCCTGTGCTATACAGTAGGTCCTTGCTGGTTATCTATTTTATATATAGTAGTGTGTATATGTTAATCCCATCTCCTAATTTATCCCTCCCCACCCTTTCCCCTTTGGTAACCGTAAGTTCGTTTTCTGTGTCTATGAGCCTATTTCTGTTTTGTAAATAAGTTGAGTTGTATCTTTTTTTTTAAGATTCCACATATAAGTGATATCACGTGATGTTTTTCTTTGGCTTAGTTCACTAAGTATGATAATCTCTAGTTGCATCCATGTGGCTGAAAATGGCATTATTTCATTCTTTTTTATGGCTAATATTCCATTGTGTATATGTACCACATCTTCTTTATCTATTCATCTGCTGATGGACGCTTAAGTTGCTTCTATGTCTTGACTATTGTAATTAGTGCTGCTGTGAACATTGGGGTGCGTGTATCTCGTGTACTTAACCATGATGCCACACTGCCTCACCCTCCCTTCCTGGAAGGAAATTTGCAAAATTCACAAAATTCAAAGGCACACTGCTTGAGTCAGCTTGTGCTGGGCACTCACTTAAATCACTTTGGGGCCAAGGATTCTCTAATCAGAACCCAGCATCTCCAGAGAGAGACCCCAGTGTCTACCCCAAAGCCCTGTGCGTCCATCCTCTCTGCAGTTCCTGACTCACCTGGCCAAGCCTTAGGTGTTGGCTGTCCATCCTCAGGGGCCTCAGAAATGGGCAGAGTGCTATAAGGAGGGAGGAAGCAGATGACCCTTTCTGGAAACCCGAGTCTTACCTGAGGAAGAAAAATCAACAAGGAAGTGGAAAAGGAAGACAGAGACACAGTTGTTTTTGACAGCTGGGTCAGAGAAAGGATTGTGGCCAAGGCAGCAGCAGAGAGGTGGGAGAAATCACTGGCTGTATACCAGTGTCGAGAATCACTGTCCTGTATTGTAATGGATAAAGTCATGCATTTTGTATATTCATCAAAATAGAAAGACAGTCACAATATTTTAAGTGAATAGCATAGGTTGAAAACAGTAGAGATAACTTATTAGCGCTGGGGAGTACTTTATTGGTTACCCTCCCAGTACCATTCCATCGCTTTCTTCCTTACTCATGGAAGAGTTTATGAGTGCAGTTTTGCAGTATTGGACAAATATTTTCAGCCCCAGGGGATGAGTGAAGATTTGTCTAAACCAGTCGTAGCACGTCTGTCGCCCTCACCCATTGACTGGTCTGGAAGTATCCATGTAGCCCAGATCTGATCAATCACACATAAGGGAAATCTGCAGAGAGGCTTTCAGGAAATTATCTTCCTCTCACCCTTCAGTAAGAGAGAGGTATAGGCAGGGAAAATTCCTTTCTCCTTTAGCTATCTTCCCTTCCTGATTTTGGACACTGTCTTGTGAGGATGTGATTCTTGGAGCTGCAGCAGCCATCTCGTGACCGTGAGGGAAGTCACTGCCAGGGAAGGCAGGACAAAAAGAAAAGAAACACCTACACCTTTAATGACAGTGAACCATCCCAGAATTACCTTCCTCCAGCCATTTGATATATAAAGGAATAAATGTCTATGGTTTAAGCTACTTTAGGGTTGTTGTTGTTTTTTTCTGCTACTTGCCATAGGATTTTGTGTGTGTGTGTGTGTGGTATGCGGGCGTCTCACTGTTGTGGCTTCTCCCGTTGTGCGGCACAGGCTCCCGACGCGCAGGTTCAGCGGCCACGGCTCACGGGCTGAGCCGCTCCGCGGCATGTGGGATCTTCCCGGACCGGGGCACGAACCCGTGTCCCCTGCATCGGCAGGCGGACTCTCAACCACTGCGCCACCAGGGAAGCCCTGCCATAGGATTTTTGATTGCAAGTAACAGAAACCCTTTCAATCTAGTTGATTTGGAGAAGAGAGATTTCCAGGGATCTCCATAAGGCTACTGAGGAAGCTCCAGGGTAGCACGTGGCTGGATTGTGGAAACGTCTCTGAATTCTCTTTACGTCGGCCCCCCTCCCGCTCCTTCCCTGCAGATCACTGTCCTCGGCATCTAAACCTACATCACAAGGCAGTGTTGCCCCTTCTAGGTTCTCACCTGCTTCACCACAGGGATCAGCAAGATTGAGGGTGGAACCTCTGGGTCTCTATTCCAAGTCCCAGTCACGGCACTGACTGACTCAGTGTGGGTCAGTCACGAAGTCAGGACTTAATCAACTGTAGCCAAGATTGGGTCAGGCTTCCAGAAGCCTGCTTTGGAGCAACATGCGTGGGCCGGTTCCCAAGATGGGAATGGGGACGCTCGGCAGGCAGAGAAAATGTCCACTGCAAATTCCAGAAGGATTACACACCAAAGTTCAACAGTGTTTACCTATGTGGGGTTGGATTACAATTTTTTTTCTTTAGACTTACCTGCATTTTCTCACTTCCCTACAACATGCATATAAAAGGAACCAGAAAGCCCTGTCTTTGCCATTTACCAGCTGGGTGATTTCACCTTTCTGCACCTTCTTTTCTTCATCTCTAAAAAGAAGCATCGCCCTCCGTATTTCAGCAAGAGCAGGAAGGATTCAAGGGGATAAATCAGGTCACCAGCTTGACATCCTGCAAACTGGGAGGTGTTTATATATTACATACTGAATATGTGTGTTTCTCTTATGTCCCCTGTTCAACTGTTAGCAAGCACCAATCTGGGTTTCCCCAAGTGCTTATACTGGGTTGAACAGCGTCCCCTCAAAAGTTATGTCCACCCAGAACATGTGACTGTGACCTTATTTGGAGATAAGGTCTTTGCAGATGTTACCAAGTTAAGGTGAGGTCACACAGATTAGAGTGGACCCAAAACCTGATGACTGGTGTCCTTATAAGGAGAGGGAGATCTAGAGACACAGAGGCACAGAAAAGATGGCCATGTGAAGACAGAGACAAAGGCTGGAAGGATGCTGCCACAAGCCAAGGAATGCCCAGGACTACCAGAAGCTGGAAGAAGCAAGGAAGGATTCCTCCCTAGAGCCTTCAGAGGGGACATGCCCTGTTATCACCTTGATTTTGGACTTGTAGCCTCCAGAACTCTAAGAAAATAAATGTCTGTGGTTTTAGGCCACCTGGTTTGTAGTAATTTGTTAGGACAGCCCTAGGAAACTATTAATAGAGTACTTAACTTAGTACCTTGTACATGGTCCATTCTCAATAAATGTTGAATGAGTGAGAGAATGAATGAATGAATGAGTGAAGGAGTGAAATGAATTGGAAACAGAGGCTGACAGGGCTTAGCTAACCGCTGTGCCAGCCTTTTTGGCAACCACAGCTAATGTTTAATGGTCTCTCCCAATCCTGGTCCAGCCAGGATTCATTCATTATTTATCATTCATATTTACTGAGTTCCTGATTTGAGCCAGATCCTAGGCTCTGGATAGCAGTCCCCTTTTAACTAGAGCAAGGATCTGGGAACTGGTCTTTTTCAGTCCCCACCTCCCTGTGCACCTGTGCTTTGATCAGTGACTCCCCAGAAGCCACCCAACCATGCTCACACAATAAAAGGAGAGAAGAAAATTTAATAAGATTCTAAATTGCCTTCCCTTGAATTCAAATTGCTTCATATATTATGTTCATGATAACTACTGTAGTCCCTATTTTTTCTCCAGCCCCCCCCTTTCTTTCTAATACAAGTTCTCGTGTTAATGAATTCTGGGTTTTCATTTAATAAATGTTGCGTGGGAAGCTTCATTATTTGCAGCTTCATCCATCTAGAGCAGACACATAAATGCCCCCTTTCTAAGTACCTGCGATCAATGGCGTATGACTCTCACGTACTCTGGCCCTGCGCGCTGCCACCAAGAATTCAGTAGTTGAAAAGACCTCATAAATCAATACAGCCAAATTGAAAACTCCAGCAGAACTCCACAGCATTCACTGAGGCGCTTGTTAGACTTCTCTTTACTTTTAGAGGGGAAAAAGAACACCAGGAAAAGGTTGACGAGGGGGGCAAAAGAAAACATATTTCTATTTAATCCTAATCATTTGGCAAAGCAGATGGAGCTTCTGTTTAGCATGTGGATCTAATTTAGTTTTGACTGCTTGTCCTGATTGATTTTTTTGTCTTTGCCACTACTCAAAATAAGGTCTCTCCACTCCAGACCATGTAGGGATGGTTTCTGAGTCTTCTCCAGGGAGGCACTAAGAGAAAGACAGAATTCCTGTGTTCACCAGTAAGCCTGCCATGTACGGGGTACTCAACAAACGTTGTGGATTTCAGTTGAAATGTGTGACTGCTATCCTAGAATCTTTGAAGAATGGGAATAAAGCAGAACCCCTTCCTCTCTGTCCCCCTACACACTTCCCTTGCCTGACGGTTCTCTACTGTGGCCACAAGAGTGGAACAAAATTTATCTTGAGTGTCCACGGTGAAGTTTGGGTTGTTTTCTTTTTTCCCCCTCTTTGCTTCCTGACTGCAGAGAGAAAATCAGCTTTAGTAATTGTAAATTGCCCACCCTGCAGGGAGAGGAATAACCTGTCAGTTGACGGCCGCTCAGGGATGTTTGGATGTTTCAAGGATGTCTCAAACACAGCCTGCACAAACCTAAATGGATCACCTGCATCCCTACTCCAGACCTCCCCCATCCGTGTGCTTCTCCTCCTGTATCCATCAACCCGTGGTGTTCAAAACCCATGGTGTTGAACAGTTCCCCTGCCCCCTGTACATCCCATCCGCAGCCAAGTCCCCATCTCCACTCTCCTTCCTAGATGTCTCTGGATTCCATCCACCTCTCCTCATTGCCTTTACCACCGCCCTCTGGCAGCTCACGCATCACTACAACTGCTTCCCACTGGATCTCCCCGCTCCGTTTTTGGACCCGCCCCCAGCCCAAGGGCTCTTCCTAAACCGAGTAGCTGAATGTGTCCCTTGCCTGCTTTAAAGTTCTTCAATGGCTTTCCACTGATTTTAGATTAAAGACAAATTCTTTACACTTTATAAAGTGAAAAGGGGTGTGGCCCCTGCCCATCTTTCCTACCTTGTGTTGTTTAATATCCCACCCCACCCCCCCCCCGCCACAAGCTTCTCAACCCCTGTGCACATACACATACACACACAAACACACACACGACTTGCTCACTGCACTGCCGTCACACTGGCCTTCTGTTTCTCAGCTTCTTCCTCCCTCAGAGCCTTTGCTGGAAAGCCCTTCCTGCCATGCTTCCACTTGCTAAGTCCTACTTATCCTTGGGTCTCTGTTTCATTGTCCCCTCCTTGGAGGACCCTCCCCTGATCCCACTAAGGATCAGCTTACAAGTTCACCCAGCTAAGGTTCATGAACGTATATTCTCAAAAACTTTTCTTTTCTTTCTTTTCTTCTCTTTTCTTCCCTTCCCTTCCCCTCTCCTTCCCTTTTCCTTTTCCTTCCTTCCTCCCTTCCTCCTTTCTTTCTCTTTCTCTTTCTCTTTTGCTTTGTAACACTTATCACAAGAATAAGTAAGTAATTTTTGTGTAATTTCTTGTTTAAATAGTTTTTGCCTGTAGATCATAAGCACCATGAGGCAGGGCCCCCCCTTTCTTGTGTTCAGAACCTGAAGCATCTAAGACACACAATACATATGACTTCAACACGTAGATGAACTTACTGCTGGCAAATTGAAAAAAAGGTAATTCTGAAAATAATATTCATTACATGTTAAGTAAAAAAGTGAGGGGTGGAGAAATATGGACAGAAAAAGACTGGAATAACATACACTCAAAAGGATAGAAAAGGAACTCTGGATAATAGGAGTATGAATCGTTTTAATATACTTTTTGGTTGTTTCCATCTTGTGATTTTCCAGTGATGGACATGTATTACTTCTTTAGTAACACAGAATAATAGTTATTTTATTTCTTTAAAACATTTTTTCTTTATTTACCAGCGTGTGGTGATGCTGGCTGGTAAGTGGTCTGTGCTTATCTTCAAGGCTAGGATAAATGTTCAACGAGAAAAAGATGAACCTTTAGGGATTTTGTTTTATTCAGATGTGAAGGGGTCAAAAGTAAGTTTGTGTGCCGGACGCACACTGAGGCCCCACAAACCGAAATGTCGGAGTTTGGAGCAGAGAAAGGTTTATTGCAGGGCCGGGCAAGGAGAACAGGTGGCTTGTGCTCAAAAAAAAACCCCTGGAACTCCCTGCTGGTTTTGGGGGGAAGAGTTTTTATAGGCATAATTTGAGGTGAGGGCTGAAGGGCGTGTGACTTTCTTCTGATTGGCTGCTGGTGAGATAGCAGGGTGATCTTCCCAGAACCTTGTGCCCGGCCTGGAGTTGCCGTCGTCCACTGGGTGAGAGGGGCCTAGTTCCTGCAGAAGAGCTCAAAGAGATTGTTATGTCTAGTCCTTGAGGAGAAGCAGGCCCCTCTTACAGCTGCACTGTTGCTTCTTGGCTGTTCCTGCTGTGTTTCTGCGTTCCCTCCCCTCCCTAATTAGTATCTGTTGTTGTTTTCTAAACTGGAGTATAGCTGCTTTACAACGTTTTGCTAGTTTCTGCTGTACAGCAAAGTGAATCAGTTACACGTATACATATATCCACTCTTCTTCCCAGCTTTCCTTCCCATTTAGGTCACCACAGAGCACTGAGTAGAGTTCCCTGTGCTATACAGTAGGGTCTCATTAGTCATCTCTTTTATATATAGTAGTGTATATATGTCAGTCCCAATCTCCCTATTGGTCCCATCCTCCCTTCCCCCCTTGGTAATCTTAAGTTTGTTTTCTACATCTGTGACTCTGTTTCTGCTTTGCAAATAAGTTCATCTCTACCATTTTTCTAGATTCCACATATAAGCGATATTATACGATATTTGTTTTTCTGTTTCTGACTTACTGATTAGTAACTGTTTGAATCTGCCCTTTCAAACTCAGGGAAGGTCTAGGAGGCTCAAGCCTTTTTCTTGCAAAGAAACGGGGGACGCAGAAAGGCTTCTGTACCCAGGACGGCCCTACTCGGTTTCTATAACTGAGCTGGAAATTGAATCCTGGGTTCAAGTCCTAATTCCACCACTTTCCTTTCCTGAGCCTCAGTTTCCTCCACTGTACAATGGAGATAATAAACCTACATCACAGGCGGTCTATGTGAAATGAAGTCATACAGGTCCAGGTGTGTCATTGGGCTACACAGGGCTCCTCAGGTATGACCTGGAGATGGGAGGCAGTGTTCGTGATAGTTAAGAGGGAGCGAGGTGACAGGAGGTGGAGTCCTAGCTCAGCCACCTGCCAGCTCTGTGGTCTTTGTGAAAGCAGTCAATCTCTCTAAGCCTTGGTTTTCATGTTTATGAAGGGGGATAACGCTAGTACCAACCTCACAGGGTTATGGTGGGGATTAAATGAGGTCATGATCTTCAGGTGTTCAGCACTGTTACCTGACACATGTGCATTTTGTATTATTTATTCCACGTGTCTCCACTCCATCCCGTTCCCACCCCCATTCTAAGCCAGCTGTGCTTGCACCGCTAATCCTGACCTACAGACTTTTCTTTGGCCTTTGATTACAAAACCACCATCAATTCAGCAGGTCCCTGGGGTCCCAGGAAGCCCTTCCTTCATTTTCTCTGCTGAACCCCTGGCAGCCAACCCCCCAGGGGAATCTCAAAGGTCAAGGGCCTGTAAGTGATCAAAGCCATCTTCCTCCTCTCCTGGAATACAGTACTGAAAGGAACACAGCACGTGGTGTTGAAAGCCACCGATTAGGTTGTGCTAATTACACCCTGAGGGAACCCAGTCTCGAGGCCCCAGAGCTTGAAAGGGATTCTTTCAGCCAGGCTTACCCCAGAGAAAAAAAGGGACTGTGGTGTTGAGTCCCAGGAAGTGAGATGCTGGCTGGGGTCAAGAAAAAGAAACTTGTTTGAGAGTTTTTAAAAAACAAAGGAAATTCGAGATTTCTCCGGTGGTCTGGTGGGTAAGCCTCCGCGCTCCCTATTTTGGGGTCGGGGGGCGGGGCGGACCGGGTTCGACCCCGGTCGCGGAACTAGATCCCACTTGCGCGCCGCAACTAAGGAGTCCGCCTGCCGTGATGAAGATCCCTCATGCCGTAACTAAGACCCGGCGCAGCCAAAATAAATAAAATAATAAATAAACATTTAAAAAATAAAGAAAATTAAAATTAAAACAAAAAAGGAGGGAATTCCCTGGCCGTCCAGTGGTTAGAACTCGGCACTTTCACTGCTTGTGGGCCTGAGTTCAATCCCTGGTTGGGGAACTAAGGTCCTGCTAGCCGCCTGGCGCAGCCAAAAAAAAAAAAGCTTTAAAGAAACACAAAAGGATAGCCTTTTTGCCGATCAGATCAACAGAAACAAAGTGGTGGAGACTGCGCTCCGTGGACAGGGCAGAGGGTACCATGAGTGGAACTCACCACGGCGAAACCTGTACAGCCTTTCCAATGCAGCAGCAGCTCCATCAAAACTCAAAACCTGCATGACCTTCTACCCTCCCAACTCTACTTCTAGAATGTGTCTTTTCTACAGAAACACATATGCACAAATATGTATGGACAGGAGTGTGCATGAAACAAACGCTCACAAAAAAAGCCGGGAACAGTTAAATGTCCATCAGTGGGAAAATGGGTCATATTCTATTGGAATATTAAATATCTCCTTAGAAAATGAGCCAGAGCTCCTTGTGCTCACAAGACCTATTGATAAGTGACCAAAAGCAAGTCATAGTTCTGTAAGTAAATTATAATAAGTAGTATTAACAGGAAAAGAAATGCAAGACTACAATAGAGCCACATGTCCACACTCAGGTATGTAAGTGCATAGAAAAACCTGCAAGGGTGTACTCCAAGCTATTAAGAAGTAGATACCAAGCAGGGAATAGGCAGGTGTGTTGCCAGAGCTGCTCCATGTCTTTGCTCAAAACCCATCAGCCTCCGCCTTTAGCAGGAGTGTCCCTGCTCGCAGCCTGCCAGCGCCCCCTCCTTTAGCAGGAGTTGGCATAAATCTTTAAGTTAAAGGGTCCAGAGGTAAGAAAGAAGTCTCCCAACAAAGAAATCCAGACAGGACCAGCTGGGACCAAGTTGGCCTCCAATCTGACCTCCAACAGACCCTGAGTGGCATTATATGCTGATTTTACTACATTAGCATATTAAATGACACACCTCCCGGCATCCAGGACTGGACATTAAGGACCAAAAAAGGATAAAAAGGACGTGGCACCCCACTCCCTCGAAAAAGCCCTGCCCCTTCCCCGGTAGACTAATGCCTGCACCTCCCCATCACTAGCCTCACTCCTCCTCGTTTTGTCCTTACTCTTTAAAATTACATCCCTCTCCTCTGGTGGGCAAGAAGTTGATCTGTGAACTTAGTTCTTGGTTCTCCATTCTTGGGCCACTGAATAGAAGCTTGTGCTATGTCAGTCTCAGCTTCTGTTTCCTTATTCACCTACTCAGACCCTAATGGAAAAAGAACCCTCCCCCACCTAGGCAGAGAGCCCAAGCAGGGTCCCTGGGACTCAATTCAGTAACAGGAGCGCAGAGAATTTTTAGGGCAGTGAACCTATTTTGTACGACGCTACAGTGCTGGATACGTGTCCTTATACATTTGTCCAAACACCAGGAGTGAACCCGAATGTAAACTGTGGACTTCAGGTGATGATGGGTCAGTGTAGGTCCACCCGTTGTAACAACCGTCCCCCTCTGGTAGGGGGTGTTGATGGTGATGCCAGAAACTCAGTCTCTGTGCGCTGGTGCCGAATCAGATCTCGGAGACAGAGTTTTGGGTGAAGTAGAAAAGAATAGCTTTATTGCTTTGCCGGGCAAAGGGGGACACAGTCAGCTCCTGCCCCTGAACACTGTGTCCCAACCCAGGAGGATTTGGCCGGAGGTTTTATAGCAATAGTTCAAGGCTGGGGTTGCCGATAAGAATAGGGTGTGTGCGGGGCCTGCACTCCTTTAATCTGGTCTCAGGTAATCTCTTGATGAGCTTCTCTGGTTCCTTTAATCTGGCCTCAGCTGGTCTTCTCTGGAATGAAGAATGCTACATCTTCCATTTGTTGGGTTTTAGTTCCGTAAGGAGCTCAAAGATGTTGTCATGTGTATCCTTTGAGGCGGAACCAGGACCCTGCCCCAAGGCGGCACTGTTGTTTCTTAGCTGCTCCCCCCTTGTCTCTGCATCCTCTCCCTTCCCTGCTTAGCAGCTGTTTGAACCTGCCCTTTGGAACTCAGGGAAGGTCATGGAGGCTGCATAGAAAGGCTCCTGGGTCCGGGAGCCCCCCAGGGTCCAGCTCAGTTCCAGTGGCGGAGGTAGCTGTACCTGTGTGGAGGCAAGGAGTGTACGGGAAGTCTCTACTTTCCTCTCAGTTTTGCTGTGAGCCTAAAACTCCTCTGAAAAAGAAAGTCTGTTTAAATCTAAATCAATATGAAAATATTTCTAAAAAGTGGATACATCTGGAGAGAGGGGAGGACTTGTATTTTGCATCCTATACAAAAAGGAATAAAGCATCTAAGCAGAAAAAATACAGAAATGAGGGAGGAAAGTGGTTTATCAATTGAAAAACTTTTCCCTTCCAATGCCATCTCCTGTAATAAGAAGGTAGATTTAGGTCCCAGTTTTAAATATTTGAAAGGCTTTCAGACATGTGCCTTGCTTTGTCTTCTCTGCCCACTCCCCAAGCCTGCATCTCCCTGGCCTGTGATCCATTAGAGCCTCCCTGTGGGGCTGTGCTATTCACCACAAGGAGCCCCAGACACAGAGAAGGTCTAGGCAGAATTTACAAATGACACAGTTATAGTCGGGCACGATTTCCCACTTGTGTCTTATAAATCTTTATTTAAATTTCGTTTCCCTTTAAATTAAGTGCACATTCTCTCTCCTTCCAGATGTTTTTGCGTTGGCTCTTGTAGCCTTTAAGACGTTCTTGGTTGCAAGTGAAAGAAACTAAGTTAGCAAAAGGTGGACTTTATCATAAGCTTTCAGTAAATGTTCGTTGTTGCCGCTGCCCCTGCTGTTGTTATGAAAGGCAGGACTTGGGTGGGTTTCAGGAACAGCTAAATCCAGGAACAGGTACCTGGATAAATGTCTTTATCTCTGTCTGTTGCCCATCTCTGCTTCTGTTTCAGTAGAGTCTCTTTCACTTGTAAGTGAAACCCAAGTCACCAGCTTTAGCCAAAAAAGTGGTGTGTGTTGGGGGGGTCGGGGGGCTGCTTATTGTCTCATACAACTGTGGCTTCAGAAGCTCCTTCATATAGGTACAAAAACTATATAAGTTAGACTCTCACCCTGGAAACAGAGTGTGGAATCAGTTCTACCCAGACCACATGAACTAAGAGTGGGAAATAGGTGGTTCTTGCCACGGAAAATCAGGGTGTTATCCCTAAAAGAGGTGGAAGGGATGCTAGGTAAGAAGAAACAACACGTGTGGACCACGGCTCATCTCTGCTCATTCTCTCTGTTTCTCACTCTCTCTCATCTCACTCTCTTGCTCTGATAATTGGCTTCTTTAAACACTGATCTTTATGATGGTAAATATGGCTGCCAACAGATTCCAAATCCACTTGGCCTGACTCTCAATCCCAAGCCCAAAAGTCTCAGTGAAGGGTCTTATATCAGTTATCTACTGCTGCGTAACAAGTTATCCTCTAACTGAGTGGCTTGATACAACAACAACATGTATTATCTCACATAGTTTCTGTGGGTCAGGGATCCAGGGGCAGCTTAGCTGGGTGGTGACGGCTCAGGGTTTCTCATATGCCAGAAATCATCTCCAAGCTTGACTGGGGCTGGAGAATCCATTTCCAAAATAGTCCACTCTAATGGCTGGCAAGTTCATGCTGGTTGTTGCAGCTCCTCACCACATGGGCCTCTCTATGGGCTGCTTGGGTGTCCTCACAACATGGCTGTCGGCTTCTCCTGAAGTGAGTGATCCAAGACAGAGAACATCAAGCAGAAACTATCCTTTTTATGATCAGTCTCGGAAGTCACATACCATCCTTCTGTTCATTAACAGCAAGGCACCAAGTCCAGCCCACATTCATGGGGAGGGAAATTTTTCACCTTTTGAAATAAGGGATGTCAGAGAACCTGTAGATATATATTTAAACAACCACAGCACTGACTAGTCCTTCTTGGGTCAAGCTTTCATCAGGTTTCATCAACTAGGGTCAGAGATAGAGTCATGTAATAACATGGTTGCTCCCTCCACAGTCTTATGGAAATGGGTGGGAAAGAAGTTTCTAGAAAGGAGAGTTGCACAACCAGAGAGGAAAAGGCTCTTTTCCTCCAGCTCCAGGGAGAAAAATTCCCAGGGAAGGATTCTGATGGGCTCAGCTTGCATCACATGCCCCTGTCGAGAGCCATCAGTCACAGTTGTCGGAGGGGCAAGGTCTGGTGCTAAATAAAGGAATAGAAAAGGGGTCCCAGATGGACATGCATGATGGTGTCTATACTGCATGGCTCTAGAGCCACTTAATCTGTTTATGTCTTAGTTTCAACATCTGCTAAATAGGGATTAGAAGGCCTTCCGCATAGACAGCTATTAGGTGGTATCTGTAAAGCACAATGGTTAGCCACATGAAAGCCTGTTAAAATCCTTACTGCTGCAAATACATAAAACTCATCTCAAACTGGCATCTTATCAAAGTAATATGTAACTGGAAAGTCACAAGGCCCACTCTTCATTTCTAATTCTCTTAGTCCTTCGTTGACATCATCCACAAAAGGCTTTCCTCATAAAAGCAGAATAGTTGCAGCAGTTCCAGCCCTCATGTTTGAAACCCACACAATCCACAAAGGAAGAATGTCTTCCTCCCAACATTACAAGCAAGAGTCCTGACATTCACTTTGATGGGACTGACTGAGGTTCACATGCCCATCCCGGAATCAACCAGTGTCCAGGAACGTGAAATGAGCCAATCAGCTTAAGCCAATCAAAATCCACCCCCGGGCTTCCCTGGTGGCGCAGTGGTTGAGAGTCCGCCTGCCGATGCAGGGGACACGGGTTCGTGCCCCGGTCTGGGAGGATCCCACATGCCGCGGAGTGGCTGGGCCCGTGAGCCATGGCCGCTGAGCCTGCGCGTCCGGAGCCTGTCCTCCGCAACGGGAGAGGCCACAACAGTGAGAGGCCGCATAACGCATAAAAAAAAAAAAAAAAAAAAAAAAAAAAATCCACCCCCGATGGTTGGAGGTGGAGTCAGTCTCTCAGAAACAAAAGGGAGGTAGAGCGAAAATCAGGCCCTGTAGGAAAGAGGGTAAGAGAAAAGGAATGTTGTAGGCCAAGGTCAGCTGGCCTGCCAAATCCAGCCCACTGCCTGTTTTTGTAAATAAAGTTTTATTGGAACACACCCACAATCATTGATCTACATATTGTCTGACTGCTTTTGTGTTACAACAGCAGGATTGAGCAGTTGTCACAGAGCCTAAAATATTTGCAATCGCCTGCAAAGCCTAAAATATTTACTATCGGGCCCCTTACAAAAAAAAAAAAATTTGCAGACCCCTGCATATAAGCAAACACAATTAACATCGCAATAGTACTCAAAAAAATATTCTTTTTTATTCCCCGCCCCCCCCCCCCCCCACCGCCAATCCCTCCTCTGTTGAGAGACATCACGACAAACCAGCAGAGCAAGCATCTGTAGGCAGGAGAGTCCTCCCAGGGTCCATCAACTCTCACCCCATTGCCAATGACTAAACACAGAAGCCTGTGAGTGAGTTCACATCAGACAGAGGACTGGGTTGTGGAGAGCTTTCACGGCCGCTGGAGCGCAAGGGCTCCAACTCCATTACCCGTCGCGGAACTTCACCATTCAAAGGTCAATGGTGTGCAGCCTCGATGGTGCTGGCAGCCCAGGGGCTGCGGATTCCGACTGTTCCTCTATGATAAACGAGGAGCAATCTCCAGGAGCTCCAGCCTGGAAGACAGCCCTAGTTAAATTACTTTATCGCCCAGCTGAGAGATGGCTGGCCTGCAGAAGATGTACTGGGGCAGCATTAGCACCCAGGCGCTTCCTTAGAGCAACAGAGTCCTCCCTCCTCCTTCCCCGCGAAGAGTGGAAGAACTACACACTGGGATGCACCTGTGGAAGCTGCTCTCCCTTGCCATTTCTACTGCAAAGAAGACGGGGGTTCTGCACAGTCAGTGCTCGCCTTACACGCACACGTCCAGTAAGATCAGTGCCTTCAAGCTTGTCAAGTGGCAGAGAACTTGAACTTCATGGCATCCTTGCAGACGCCCGGAATGCTGGTATATCAAGCTTAGAAGAAAGCTTAGAGCTGCAGCTAAGTGCACAGGCATCAGAGAGAGAGGCAGAACAGAGCTCAAATCCCAGCTCCTCAATCTACTGCCTATTGTGGGCAAGTGTCTCTGTCTGGGATCCCACAGCAACTTACTCCGAGACAAGGGTTCAAGTGCAAGTAGCTGATGTGGGAGATGACCTTGTGAGGCGCCAGCAGGGGGTTGGGGAAGAAAAGGAGCCCACGCAGGGTGTGTATCAAGGAAGTCACCAAGGTAGCTCATCCAAGCAGAAAGATGGCAACTCCTATAGGTCATTCTTCGAGGGCTGCCCCCCGGGGGCGTTAACTCCCTGGCACTTCTGGCCTGCTGTGCCTGGGGACGCTGGTGGTCCAGTGAGAGCCTTCAGGCAAAGAGCTGCCCATGCTGGGGATGGAAGACCAGGGTATGTAGAGGGGCACCAGCAACATTTGCTATAGCAAGCAACCTAACCTCTCCTAGACTCTGTTTCCTCACTGATAAAATGCAATAATATCGAATACCCTGGGGTTGCTTTGAGGGGTAAAGACAATACCGTAAATTGAAATATTCATTACAGCGCCTGGCACTAGTAAACATTCAGCAAATGATAGCTATGTTTACAAGACCCAGCCTGCAAAACGAAATATACAGTGAATGTCCGGCTCGTGTTTTTAATCCACTCTGAGCCCCATTCTGTGGAGTGGATAAGAAATTCAATCTCCATATTTTGGGGTGGTTCTTCCACCTCAGAAGGTCACATTGGAATCTGAGAGGCTTAACACAGGGCTCAGGAAACAAAGGATGGGCCTCTGGTCTTCAGTCCCCTACGTGTCCCTGATGGGCTATCATCCAACTCTTACAGAATCGTTTAAGCTTGGCTATAGGAACTGAGAGCCCCAACATGGGGGGTCCATCTTCCTCCAGTGTACCGCAGCCATTCCACACCTCCCCATCCTGACCTCCAGTGGGGCTCCAGCCATCTCCCCAGGATCCCGTGTAGCATCACGGTACCTACAGAGCTCCAACCAACCCCTTTCTGGTGTTGAGGAACCTCCCTCCCACTCTCACTGCTTCTGCCTTTTCCCCACACCTCGGAGTCACTCGTCTCCTTCTCTCCCTTTTTGAGACCTCAGCCAAGAGCTGCCGGCTGAAGGACAAACAGCATGGACTGAGTTTCCTCCCTGAGGTAACGAATGCCTTCTTGGAATGGGCTGCCAGCATCATCTGAGCTGCCCATCCTTGACCTATAAGTGGTGATGGTCTGTGATAGGCAACGGCATCAGAGCCCTGCACTCTCCTACAGCATCCCTGAAAGCTCTCATGAACCCAGTCCCTCTGCCTGGTGTGGATTCACAGACTATGTATGTAGGTCATTGGCTACAGAGTAGGTTTTGACTCTCTCTGGGACAATTCTGCCTGCAGACGACCGCTCTTCCACTTTGTCACAATGTCTAACAAGACAGAAAAGGAGAGAGAGAAGGAAACAAACCTCCGGAAATTGCATGTCTGCCTACCTAGTGCCCGTTCTCTTTCCCCCTTTCCTGACAGTTTCCGGAACAGAGGAGAATTTACAAATTACTCTCTTGATTCTTTTCCTGTAGCAAAACAAAACAAATTAATATCTCAGTGAATTATCCTGCCTCATAAAATTTTGTGCTAAATCCACTATCATCTCGTACCAAATTCTAATACAAGCTAGTAGCAAGAGCCAGTGATCTAGCAGGAAAACGATGGAAGAAAAAGACAAAACTATAAATTCTATTCATTCAGGATTTGGTTGTTTTTTTCTAAGAATTGGAAACAAGTTAATTTCTGTAGAGGGGAGTGTCTGGTATACAGTAACTGCTCAATACATATTAGGCTCAGCGGAGCAGATACATATGCCATTCTAAAGACACGACCCCACTTTGCGAAATAGAGTTGTATTATTTCTCTGAGAGTGGCCAGATGCCTGGCTTCTCAAAACAAAGAAAATAATTTGTTTTCCCAAGGGAATGGGAGAGTGCTCCAGGAAAATACCACCTTGCCTTATCCCCATCAAAGGTATCAAATGCGTGAAAATTTAACACAGATAATTTGCATCCATTGGGGACTTTCCGGCATTTCAAAGTGGTTTCACCTCAGTTGCTACATTGTTGCAAGACTGCAAGTGTCAGAAAACCAACTCAAAGTGATTAAGTTTAAAGGGGAATTTACTGTCTGGTATAACTTGGAAGTTCAAGTGTGGCTTGATCCAGGCACTTACAAGACAGCATCAAGACATGGTTCTTCTCTATTTGTGACCTTAGGGAGGTGTTTACCCCAGCATAACCAAATGACTGACAGAAGCTCCTTGCTTACAATCCCACCAGCTAGGGACCCAAGAAGGAAAAGAATGCCTCTGTGTCAGTAACTCTCTTAGAAGTCCTGGACTTCACTCTGATTGGACCAGTTCTGGGGTCGCAGGCTTTACCTGAACCAGTCATTGTGCTGGGGGATGCAATAAGTGCTCCGAATGGCCAGGCCTACCATTGCCTATCCAGGAACCTGGAATGGGGCTAATCCAGACCCCACTGATTCAGAGCAGAGATGGCTCCCATGATAACTCAGAGTGGGGAAATGTACGCCAGGCAGGCATGCACAACTGATGCCCCTTGAAAAAGGTGACCCCTGAGCTCTACCCCACACACCTGGGAAATCACGCTCTCTTAGGCTGTGACATCCAGCCTCCAAGATGGTCCCCTATGATTCCTGCCTCCCAGTGAATCCCTGGTATTCACATCCTTGTGTGTAGCCCCCTTCCACCCTGAATAGGCCTGACCTTTGATCTTAGTCAGCTCAGGCTCCTATTACAGAAATACCATAGGTTGGGTGATATAAACAGCAAACACTTGTTTCTCACAGTTCCAGAGGCTGGGAACTCCAAGATCAAGGTGTCAGGGCTCACTTCTTGGATCACAGACCGCTGTCTTTTTGCTGTGTTCTCATCTGG
Organism: Phocoena phocoena; assembly: GCF_963924675.1. Taxonomy (NCBI): domain Eukaryota; kingdom Metazoa; phylum Chordata; class Mammalia; order Artiodactyla; family Phocoenidae; genus Phocoena; species Phocoena phocoena. The sequence continues at coordinate 72,180,438 of NC_089231.1, forward strand.
CAGAAAGGAGTGAGGGAGCTCTCTGGGGTCTCTTTTATAAGGGCACTGATCCCATTCATGAGGGCTACACCCTCATGTCCTAATCACCTCCCAAAGACCCCACCTCCTAATACCATCACATTGGGGATTAGGGTTTCAATATATGAATTTGGGGGGATGTGATCAGTCCATAACATCTGTGTAACCAGTAGGCTCTTGTGGAAGTGATGGAGTGACTTCTGAGGTGAGGTCATAAAAGACATTGCATCTTCTGCCTTGCTGTCTCTTGGATCAATTGTTCTGGGGGGAAGTCGGCTGCCACATCACAAGGATTCTCAAGCAGCCTTGTGGAGGCTTCCACATGCCGAGAAACTGAGTTCTGCCAAGAGCCAGCAGAGACTTGACAGCCATGGAGAGCCACCTTGGAGATGCATCCTCCAGCCCTAGCCAAGCTCTGACCCACACCTTGATGCAACCTCACGTGAGCCCCCAAGCCAGAACCAACCAGCTAAGACACTCCCTAATTCCTGACCCTCAAAAACTATGTGAGGCAAAAATTCATCGTTGTTGTTTAAAGCCATTAGGTTTGGGGGGTAATTTGTTACGCAACAGTAGATAGCTATTGCACAGAGTAAGCCTGGGAATCTACATTTTTTAAAGCCTCCTGGGTGAGTTAGATGCATACTTCAGTCATCCGGCCCTCAATCCCCAGCTCTTGGGGAGCAGATGTCTGGATAAGAAAACACACCCCATCTATCAAGAGCAAACAAGCACACTGGAGCAGCCCAACTCTCAAGTTTGGAGAATGTACCCAGCCTGCCAGGGAACACTGCTAACACACACAGCTGGCTTTGAATCCTCTTTAAAATAGTTAACAGTTCCGTCCGCAGCTTCAACATTTGGGCTTTTAGCGCCTCCCCAAGGACGACAGACAGGTATTTTTCTTTTCTGCTCACCAACTGCTCACACCCAGAGTCAAGAGGTGGTCTTTCTCAAAGGTAAACTCCAGGCTCCTTCCCGGAAAGCAGGAAATGCATATAATGTATCAAGTGAAGGTTTTCCAAGCTTTGATTTTTAGAAATGTGGGAGTTGATTCTACTCCAGGAACACTATTAAATATGCATTTATATTTTTCATTAATTCAACAATATTTACTGAGCACCTACTACACGCCAGACATTCCTATAGGTGCTGAGGAAGTGAGGTCAGCAAAAAGAAGCCAAAACTCTATAAGTGTCACACTCTGGTGCACATGTGCATAGAAGAAAGCCTAAAGAAGATTTTTTTAAGTGATAATGGTTGCCCAGAGGATTGGGGTAATAGCAGACCTTTATTTTTTTACATTTTGTGTTGTTTAAAATATTTCCATTTGGGAAAAAAAAAACGTTTGAAAGAATATAGTTGTGGGCAAATGCCCACATGAAAAGAACAGAAGAATATGCAAAGTCCACTATTTTGGGTAAATATATACGTAGGGTGTGTGTGTGTGTGTGTGTGTGTGTGTTGCTAGTGTAATTTTTGACCGGAGAAATTATAGAGGAATTTTGTATTTAATTTTCCTTTTGCCCTTCTGTGTTTTCCAAGCATTGAGCACACACAACCTTTTATAAATGGGGGGGAAACATTATTTAACAACCAGTACTTGCTACCTAGCCCTAAGTTCTTCTATCCCTTGCTTTATCAGAATCCCTGAAATTTCTCCATTCGAGTCACTCATTTGATTCAACACTGTGTTCACGGAGGCTCCTGTTAGAATACTTTAGGACGAATAGCATTACTGATCTCTCATCACCTGTGAAATGGAAACATGAACAAGGGAGTCCAAAAATGAATTGTTGTTTTGGGGGAGGGTGTCCTCCCTGGCTCGGGGAGACACAGACAGGGCAGGTGATGGGCGAAGTCTGGACCAGTGTGGAATCCCAGTGGCGAATGAGGGCCCTCGGCTCCGACAGAGGGAAGGAGGTGGCCAGACAAGATGTGGGAAGAGGGAAGCGCCCCCATCCATCCACACCCCTCCACCTACCCCCACATCTCAACACCTAACAGTTATTCTGGAGGTGAAGTCAGAGCTAACGAACAGACTAACGAACAACCTGTTTGCTGAAGGAGAAGGAAACTTATTTGTAAGAGGGTTTGTCCAGAGTGAACAGCTCTGCCCAAGTTGCAGCAGCTCCATCTGGTAGTAACATCACTCTCGCCCATCACAGCTGCCAGAGCTGGATGTTACAGCATCACCGAAAGCACCTGCTCACCCATCGCGCTCTCACTAAAGCAGCGGAATTGTCAACCAGGGGGGGCGGAGAGTGGTCACGGGGGGACACTCGATGACCACTTATCTCCAGGCTGTCAGCTAGCCTTGACCTGGACCAGCTGGAGCAGGAGGATGTTAACGTGTTGGGTGTTGATGAGCTCGGGTGGCCTCAGCCTGCAGCGGCTTGAAGCAGGGTTTCGGCTCCCGGCCAGAGATTGAGGTTTCACCACCGAGGTGGTGAAAGTGCTCAATCCTAACCACTAGAGCAGTGGTCAGTGACGAGGCCCTGGCCCTTCGGCTTTGCAGAAAAGAATTCCCACGAAGACGGAAAGTAGTGAAACAAGTAAAGTGTTTATTAGGAGGCGAAAGAGTACGGTACGTGTGGGCACACGTGTGGGCTCAGAGAGAGGGTCATGCCCTCAGGCAGTTTAAATCACTTTCACGGGGAATTTCTTCTGGGTTCCCTTTGGCCAGTCATTTTGATTTGCCTGGTTCTGAGTCTGTATTTGGTTTATCTCAGGATCCTCCCGTGTGTACATGTGCATCTCTTAGCCAAGATTGATTCCAGTGAAGAGGCCTATGGGTAGTTTGACATCACTCCTCTTTTGACCTCCAAGGAGCTTTTTAGTCAGGAAGGGCTTCTTGACTTCATGAATGAGGAATATGTGGCCTCTTGTCTGGGCAGGGCACAGCCTCCCCTCCTATCTTCATCTTGGAGTATCGGTCCACACGGAACCAACTGCAGCGGCTCACCCTGGGGCCCATCCATCTCCTGCCTCAGTGAGGCTGTTTTATGTTCAATACGAACCTCCAACGATGAGGTCTCCATTAATTACTGACTGCATCAAGGTTCCTGTTTCATTAAACTTTGACAGACCGTCCAAGAAAGGAGACATTGAGCTAAAAGTTTCACGCATCTTTCAATCTTGCATCCAGTATGTTTTCCAAATACTTACCAGGGACCGGGGTTCAGATTCAAAATTCCTTGGAGCTTTAACGAATCTGAGAACATCTTGAACTTTCGAGAACACACATTCAATTTTGTAATTGTGAAAGTAACACCTGCTCATTGTCATGTGCTAGAAATTTAAAGAAAAAGTCAACAATCTCCCCCACTCCATTCTCCAAGCGCACCCCTGTGAAGTTGCCAACGTTAACAGGTCATTGTAGAGTTCCCTTCTCTGTGCCTGTTTTACTTACAGAAAAGAATCATACTATACACATGATTCTACAACTCGCCTTTTTTCACTTGATTATGTATTAAGGCTGTTCCATCAGGGTGACACAGAGATTGACCTTATCCTTTTTCACAGCTGCATAGTATTCCCTAGTGTGGATGTGATCTTGTTTATTGGACAAGTCTAGACGGATGGGCAGTTAGGATGTCTCCAGAGGAGGAGAAGATTCATTAAACATCCTTGGACATAATCATGATTTCATGGATGTCTAAAAAGAGGTTCCCCAGGTGGGACTGCTGAGTCCCAAGTGTACACGTCTCACAGTGACAGGGGCCCTCGATGCCCCAGCTCATGGGCAATTTCCTGGGGGCTCTGGTCAGTTGCCCCTAGTCAGGGAACAAGGTTACCATTCTCTCCCTCTCCGCACAAGGTTTCCAAGCTCCCTGCCCTCTCTTTAGGGGGCTGGAGAATTGCCAGAATAATTGTATGGCAAATTATTCCCAAAGGATGGGTCAGAAGGTCAGTCCCCCCTACCGGGACTGCTCACCACTCAGCCCCTGGCCTCTTCTCCCTGGTCATCACAGTGGAAGCCCTCCTCCCTTCCAGTGGCCTTCACACAGGCCCTTCTGCTCAGGAAGGCTCTCAGAACATCCTCTCCTTCTCCCCTGTGTCCCCACACATTCTCTGAGCCTGGGGATGGGCAGGAAGCATCCACATGCCTCCACCTATCACTCCATTTTGGTGCCAGCTGACAGAGGAGAAAAGGGTCCTCAGAACCACAGTGAGAAAAAAGAGGGAAGAGAAGGGCCGGCCAGCAAAGAGATGCAGACTTCCTGCTACAGTCTGACCACACGCACATCTATCTCACTGCTTTCCACACTCCAGAAGTTCATAGTACCTGAACTCAAGTTATCCTCGAAGCCTCCCTCTGCGCGACACTACGATCCTGCGTATTTCACAGGGAAGACACGGGGGCCGAGGCGGGGAGGGGTCGTGATTCAGCCAGTATCCCTTAACAAGTCATAGCAGAGACAGGACTACAGCCCAGACCTCTGACATCAGTTCCCTCGAGTCTCCATTACGGTCTGTTCCTCCCGCCCTCTCAGGAATCTGAGGCGTGATAATATTAATCATGATAGAAAGGCTGATATTAAAACAGAACTGGGCCTAAATGAAGACAGACAGGTTCAAATCGGTCCCCCTTACCCCAATCCAGTCAACCTGTCAGCAAGTTTCATTGGCTCTTCCTTCATGATACATTGGGAATCCAGCTCTTCCTTTCGACTGAGGCCACCTGGGGCCAAGGCACCGGGAATTCTGCAGCCACCACCTCCCTCTGTCCCAGCTTCCACCCTCGCTCCTCCCCAGGCCAATCAGTGACACACAGCAGCCAGAGTCCTCTGTTTAAAATATGAATTGGATCATGTGTCTGTCCCCAGCTTGGAGCCTCCAGCGAATGACTTCTGGCCGCACTTAAAATAAAACCCTCATTTCTCACCCTGGTCTGCAGGGCAGGATGCGATCTGTGCACCCTGGACCTCTCTCCTGCAGTACTCCCCTCACTCACCCTGTGCTTCTTCCTCTTGCTGGAAACCCCCAGCTCTCCACCCCACCCCAGGGCTTTTGCACTTGTTCTTCTCTTTCCCTGGAATTCCCAGCCCCCCAGGTGTCTGCACAGCCGGTCTTTCTCCCCTTCAGGTCTCAACTCAGATGTCACCTCCTCCAAGAGGCCCTCCGTGATTCATGTAAAATCCCTCCCAGTCACCCCCATCTTATCAGCTGGGTTGCTCTCTCAAAGAACTTCTCACCACATGCAATTACCTTGTTCACCTGTATGTTTATTTGTTGATGGTCTGTCTTCCCAGAGTACCATATAAACACTACTGGGCCGGGGACCGGGCCTATTTTGTCCAAGCACCCAGTACTTAGTAGGTGCTCAATAAAGATCTGAGGGCTTCCCTGGTGGCGCAGTGTTTGGGAGTCCGCCTGCCGATGCAGGGGACGCGGGTTCGTGCCCTGGTCCGGGAGGATCCCACGTGCCGCGGAGCGGCTGGGCCCGTGAGCCATGGCCGCTGGGCCTGCGCGTCCGGAGCCTGTGCTCCGCGGCGGGAGAGGCCACAACAGTGAGAGGCCCGCATACCGCAAAAAAAAAAAAAAAAAAAAAAAAAAAAAAATAAAGATCTGAGAAGAAAGGAAGGAAAGACTGGGAGTTGGTGGGAGGAAGAGAGAGAAAGGGAGACCCGTGTGGGCGCCACGTGGTAACTAACGTCTGTGCCCAGCACCAAACACCCAAGTAAGAGTCAGTTAACCAAACGAGCCAGCAGGCCCTGACGCTGGTCCCACCCCTCCATCGACATCGACCCCAGGGGGTGTTGTTTGTCACTTGGCCTGGGCCCCCAGTGGGTCTGGTCCTGGCATATTTGGTACAGTCAAGGCTTCTCCTAATGAGATGGGTGGGGACTCAGCAGCCATTGTCTCTTTGAAACTTCTGGCATCATTGTGAATGCTTCTCTCTGAGTTGGGTTTGTGGCTCTTACCTGACTGTCATAACATGCCATTATAAGTCTGAGAAAAACGGCCAACACTTATAGACTTCTGTCTCCCAGGGTCTGGCCCTGTACTAAAATGCTTTAAGCGTGTCACATACCCATGACTGCGCTGTAAGGGATGTACCATTGTCACCCCCATTTTACAGATGGGGAAACCGAGGCTCCAAGTGCTTCCATAACTAGCTCAAGGTCACAGAGCTGCTCAGCAGGTGAGCTGAGATTCAGACGCAGGCAGGCTGAGTGCAGAGTCGGTGCTTTCACCCACTTCCCAGGATATGTCCTGGCGCTGGGGAGGCCACGGGCTGAGTGATGTCTCCAAGAAGTCTCCCAGCTTGTTTCTGCCTTAATTTTTTTGACCCCAGGGCCTTGGGTCCTGGGGTCCACAGGTGGCCATATCACAGTGAGCTGGGGAGAGGGCCCTTCTGCCCTGTGTCAGAAACCTCTTCCCTTTCCTCTGCAAGGAGCAGGGACCCAGGTCAAACCAAGCATGGCTGATGCCCCAAAATCCCACTTTGTTCCTCAAGCAAGGAGAAAGGAATATTGATTCTGCAGGCTCCAGGGATGGTAAATTCGCCCCTGTCAGGCAGGCTCTGCCGGGCAGGGGAGCAAGCAAACCACTCCAGCACCTAAATCTAATAAACCTGGGAGAGGTGGCAATGAGGACTGTTGCCGGGAGGGCGGGGCAGGGGCCAGGAGAGATTTATGGGACAACAGTGGGAGAGAGATGGGGGTGGTTTAGCTCATTCTTCTGCCAACCCCAGATTTATACAGTCCAGACCTAGTTCACTGCCCCCGTGACCTCAGGAAAGAGGTCCTCTCCTCCCAGGCTTGGGAAGATTAATCACACAGAGAGGAGGCGAGTGTCAGTGTGTCGTTGTGGGTGTGAGTGTGCCTGTGTGTGCTTGAATGTATGTGTGAATTGGGTGTCTTTGTGTGTTGGCCTCAGTGTGTTTGTGTATCTTTGTGTATGCATGCATTAGGGTTTCTGTCTGTGGCTCCATCTTTCAAATATATAACATCAGTATCCCTTTCAAGTAATAGCCTTTTAGGAGTTTGCTACAAGGTCCACGTTCCCTCCCCTACTGAATGTCATGGAGTCTCCTGAATGTCAAGGCATCTTCTCCCCTGCTAACCACGGAGAAAATCTTGGAGGTAGTCTTGGGTTATATTTAGGGATAAATGAAAATCTGTGATTGCAGTATGCTAAGAAAAGGAACTGGGTGGTCCCAACCCCCCTAGCTGGTGAACACCCTCCTCCTTCCTGCCTGCAAGTCAGTCCTTGTTTAGAGCAAAGATGTTTAAATTCTGCATCTATAGTCATTTTTTATAGCACATACAGCCCTTTGATTCTCTCTTCCCCTGCCTGAATGTCCTGGAAGCTACACAATGAAATGGCAGCATCACAGAAAGCAACCTGAGTCCCTGAGCCACCGCATGGAGGACCACCACCCCGGAGGGTTGACAGACCCTCATCAGAATTTGGGTAGGAAAAATAAAACTTTGTTGCATTAAGCCACAGACGTTTCTGGGTTTGCTTGTTACTACAGCATTAGTGAGCTTATCCTGACTAATACAACACCCAAATCATCTTCTATATCCATGCTGATAGACACAAAAACACTTTGGGATATGTTGGACTTGACTGTTTCTACGGTCCTGTTCATCTCTGATACTTGAAGATCCTAACCTCTTATGATGTCATGACCCTGATTCTCCCCCAGGTCACACTCCTGGAGTCTCTGCAAAGATAAAATCCCGTCCTAACATCGCCACCCAGCCTCTGGAGTCTGAGGAGATAAGTCTAAAGATGCCCTCAGGTCCTCCAAGAATGGCAAAGCATGACGCTGAGGGTTCTTCTTTGCCATGACGCTGAGGGTTCTTCTTTGCCATGACGCTGAGGGTTCTTCTTTGCCATGACGCTGAGGGTTCTTCTTTGCCATGACGCTGAGGGTTCTTCTTTGCCATGACGCTGAGGGTTCTTCTTTGCCATGACGCTGAGGGTTCTTCTTTGCCATGACGCTGAGGCTTCTTCTTTGCCATGACGCTGAGGCTTCTGTATTTACTACCTCAGGATTCAACCAACTGCATGTCACTCTGTGCTAAGTAACTGTTCCAAAGTGAACCCAACCCTAACCCCTTCTTTCCAGATGCGCTTCTGTGATCCCAGATTCTCCTGACTATGGAAACCGCTTTGAAATTAATCACAGCAGAGCCTTAGAAGTGCCCTTAGGCTTCACGCAAGCTGAGCTTCTTGAAGGGTTTATCCTGGTTTCTTGTCCAGTTGAACTGGATGCTTATGTCCAACTGGAGTGTCAGTAACCTGGGTTCAAATCCCAGCTCTGGCATTTCCTAGAAGTGTGAACTTTGACAAGTTACTTAGCCTCTCTGGACCTCGTGTTCCTCATCTGTGAGATGTGGATGGTAATAGTACCTACCTTGTAGGGTTGTCCTGAGGATATATGAAACAGTCCTCCAAGGTTATGTACATAGGAGCAGCTGTTCATGTAAGCAGAACGGGGAGACGCACCTGGATTCAAAAATTCTTTCCTCCACGGTCTGGCAAAGTGTCGGTCCTTTTGCCTTTGGAGTCATCAGTTTAGATTAGGATACTGCCTCCAGGAATAAACTCGACCTGAGACGATAGCTTTTCAATTCATTATCGCTCTCTAGCTAAGATTTGCTTCTTAGATGTGTCATTATCAGTGGTGAGAGGGAATGAGACAGGGGCCTAGTAGATTTGGATGAGCGGGAGAGTCAGTGCCTGGGCACTGCTGGAGAAGTCCAGTGAAGTGATGAGAAGTCCCAAGCCCTAATGAGGCAGCATGAAGGTAGTATATGAATCACTTCTCCGTGTGACATCCCCATTTCCTCCTGAGTAAAATCCATGGGATGTACATATGGAGGGTCTAAAGTGGCTGCCACAAGTTTTAAACTGTGATGGACGTGTGAAATGTTATCATTGCTATTGCCTTTTCTTTTTCTCGGCCATGCTGCGCGGTATGCGGGATCTTAGTTCCCCAACCGGGGATCGAACCTGCGCCCCCTGCAGTGGAAGCGCAGAGTATTAACCACTGGACCATGAGGGAAGTCCCTACTTCTCATTATTATGTAGCCTTCTGCCCAAAAAGTCCCTACAAACCACCCCTCCCTCAGTGCTTCCCATGCCTTCTCCTCCCTGGCGCCCTACACCGTGTGGCTGAATGAATCAAAAACCTACACTCTCGGGCTTCCCTGGTGGCGCAGTGGTTGAGAGTCCGCCTGCCGATGCAGAGGACACGGGTTCGTGCCCCGGTCCGGGAAGATCCCACATGCCGCGGAGCGGCTGGGCCCGTGAGCCATGGCCGCTGAGCCTGCGCCTCTGGAGCCTGTTGCTCCGCAACGCGAGAGGCCACGACAGTGAGAGGCCCGCGTACCGCAAAAAAACAAAAACAAAAACCTACACTCTCCAATTTGTAGGCTTCTCCTGGAATCATTATTTGTTCTCCAAGAGGGTAGCTTTTAATTCCTCTGTAGGTGAGAGCCTGGCTTTCATTTCCCCCTCTGCTGTCATGGAAACCAGTGCCCTGGCAACTTGGCCTGGAAACAAGAACACTGTTTTCCTCTTTCACCACTCAAAGGAAAGGCTGGGACAACTTCAGGCAGGAGGGGGAGCCCTTCCTGTTGATTTGATCTCCCTTCGTCAAGAATCAAGCCACCCAGAAGGTGCCGTGGGGAAATGTCTGCACAGCCCTGGACTAACTTCAGACCATGGAAAGCTCCCTGGGGGGTTAAAGGTTGAGTGAGAGAGGAGGAAAAACCTGGCGAGTGGCTACACCCTATCCTCAGCTTCTACAGAAGGTATAATCTTAAAGGTGCCAACTATGCTATGTTTAAGAGCACCAAACCACAGAGAGGAAACTAATTATCACTTATTTCACAGTTCCTCAAAGTGTGTTTCGAGGGCCGCATCAGTAACCTGGAACATCATTTCTTCCAACGTCTGAATCTTTCTCTGCAGAGAAGAGCCCTGTACTATGTGTTTTAACATCACCCCCAAACAATTCTGATGTACATTAGGCTTGAAGCCAACTGGTCTAGTGCCACACCCACATTTTCCAGGTGGGAAAATGGGTTAGTCAAGGTGCATTACATTTCCCGAGTTTAAACAGCAAGTTGGAACCAGAACCAAACCCATGTCTCTCAATTCCAAGATTTCTCTAAACCACCCGGCACTGCTTTGGGTCCTACCTCAAAACCCTACCCTAAGGACCTGTGTTGGTGGCCCTGGAGAGCCAAAGAGATAGCCATGACTTTGGTCCTCTGTCTCAGAGTTCTCTTCTATGATGCATGTTCTCCTTGGGAGAGGCATATCCTCTTGTTACCTTATTTACGTCCCTGGATCCTAACGCACACAAATACCTGATACACGTTGATGAATTAACTGATCAGTTCATGGACTGATGAACAAATGAACCAGTGCTGTGCAACAGTGGAGGGTGATACCTCTTAACGGAGCTACAATAATAACTCACATTTGTTGAGCAAGTACCGTGTGCCAGTTACAGGGCGAAGAAACTGACATTCATTGGCTCACGGAATTTGCACAACCTGATGAGATAGAAACTGTTATCATCCCCAATTCAAAGATGAAGAAATGCAACTTGGAGAGGTTTAGTAGTTTTCCCATGGGGCACACAGTGTGGCGGAGCTGGGATTCAGACCCAAGTGTGCTGAATCCAAAGACTGAGTTCCAAGCCACGTTCTCTGGCTGCACCCAGGAAAAGGAGCTTGTCCTTACGAGTGGCCCTTGCGTACCGGGAAGAAGGTTAAACAAAAGAACATTCAGACCTCTGTGATGTGTTTGGTCACTAGCCAGAGCCTCTGCTTGGGGTTTAACAGAGAGGGGTTAAATCCATTCATTCGTTCATTCATTCATTTCTTCATCCTGCAAATGTTTGTTAGTCGCCTAGTATGTGCCAGACCCTGTTCTAGATACTGGGGTACGGAATTGAACGAGATAGACAAGGTCCCTGCCCTGGTTGAGGGGGAAGTCAGTACACAATGAACTAACAGGTATTTTAATATCAGGCAGTGATGAGTGCTAAGAAAAATACAGCAGGGTAAGGGGATGGAGAGTGACAGGGCACATAGGGAAACAGCAAAGAGAGCCACTGACACACAGCAGCTGTGTCTGCAAGAACCCCAAACAACCATCTAAAAAAATAACATGTCAGGCAACCCACTGTTTGGCATAAAACCCACCAAACCTTCTGAGTGATCTTCTCCACTAGCCTGATCTTACGTTTTATTTTTTTCTCTTTTAACAGAATTGTCCATGGATAGATAGAAACAGAACCTGAGAGCTGGAGGCTACACCCGATGCTCCATTCCATGCCCCAGGCTGGGGCTTTCTTCTGGTGGAGACAGCGCTGCTGTAGACAGCGAGAATTGGCAGGAATGCCCGCCCAGGTCTCAGAAATAAGCACAGATGCCTGGCCGTTGACAGTCGCGTTAGCTGGAGCTCTCTAGATGCAGGTAACAGAAGCCTTCTACACCTAACGTTAGGAATAAAAGGGGACTTCAGTATAAAGATACAGAAGTGTTTCAGGGAACCCAGGACAGGACGTGCCAGGACCCAGGAGGGACTGAAGGAGAGGCAGAAAGCCCTCAGGATGTCCAGCACTCAGGCTGTTTCTCTCTTGGCACTTGGGCCACCCAGTTTATATGACGGAAGATAAGATAGCTGCCTACAGCTCCTGAGTTCCGCTCAAAAGCATCCCTTTGACCCTGGGCCTTCCTAGTCCCATTCCCAAAATCCCAGGGAAGAGGATCTAATTGGCCCATGTGGAGCTAGGCACACCCGCTTTGGCCACTCAGCTCTGGCCAGGGAGAGTAGAGCTTCACTGAACAAATATAGCCACTTGGATACACATCCCAGGGATCTCATGCATCAGAGGAGCAGTGGGGGAGCAGTTTTCAGGAAAAAAGGTAATCGGTGTGAGCTGTGCAGAATCCCATACACTTGCCAAGACAGTGATATGTATTGGATGTTAAAAACAGATGTGTACTCTAAGGGCTGAGCGATTTGGTCAGGGAAGAGCATGGGATCCATCCTCCATGGAAGCCAGTGATGGGGGTGAGAGAGTTAAGCTAAACCCGTGAACTCTGAAAAGTACCCAGACTCCACTCGTAGTCATTGGAATAGCCTCCATAAAGCTCTGAGGCAGAATTATAGATCATCCTTTTAATTCAGTGAAATTGGCTATACGTTAATATTCATGGTTATAGACCAGCCAATTTTCCTCTTTATAGAAAGTGAGTAGGGGATCATTTCAGCTGCTACTTACTTTTCCCTCCCTTCGATTTCTGCGGGGGAGGTCAAAGAGAATAAAAGACATGGCACTTGGAACCAGCCGTCAATTTCTGAACGTTGGGTAATTCTGCAGGATTTTTCATTACTTTGACCTCTTAGCGGCGGCTGGGGAGAAGCGTCTTATGAATATAAAAAACACAGGCACCCATGAGCCTCTGGGATGGGCTCCTTTGGCCAGATCAAAGCAGGTTGCCTGAGGGAGAGAAGCCCCCCATCTATTCCACTGCCCCATCAACCTACCAAGGATGATCGTAACAGCAACAGCAATAATAATAATTGCTCTCAGAGCCCAAGCATGCTGGGGAGGGTATCTGCATGAGGGTAGGGTGACAAGGATGTCCATGTAAATAGGGGTGGCAGCTACAGTAGGAGAGTTGTTTCATTGACCCAACAATTAAACATACTGAGGAGAATGGCAGTGAGATTTCTCACCATCAAAGAAGGAAGTTACAAATACGGAGAGAAAACTAGAATGAACTCCACGGTAATGGATTAGAATCAGAGGTATTAACGTGACTTTACAGTTTTCAATACATAGAAGAAATCTAGAAATAAATATAGATGTAAGCACGCACACACACGCATGCACACGTGTGCGCACGCACGCCCGCACATCTCCTAGATCTGTCCATTGAGAGACCCTCAGAACAGCGATACACCGATAGCAGTAAACACACTAACACAAAGGTCTTTATTTCTAGATATCCTCCACTAAATGGAACCAGGGCTCCTCTGAGACATGGTTGATTCCAGGGGTACCTCAGGGAGAGAACAACAGGACCCTGGAACATTGATGTGCCAAAAAGCAAAAAAAGGCTCAAAGCAACAGGGAGGCCACGTCAAGGGACGTGGAAGGCAGCTCTCATGTGCCAATGAGAAGGCTATTTGAGCATCGAAATAAATGCCCATAGGAATGGATTATAGCCCGCTAAAGAAAAGAGCAAAGAGTTAGTTCACACGGGTATAAATAAATGAATAAATAAAAATATGATATTTACATCATCTCAGAGAACCTTCCCACAAAAACACTAAGGACAAAGAGGAAAAGAGTAACTAGAGAAGCCTGGCAGGAGCCGCCGTAGTCACATGACCACAGAGAACATCGCCAGGGATGGGACACACACAGTCACATGCCACGTGGCAGGACTGGATGAGAAGGACACAGCATCGTTCTGATGCTATTCCTGCCAAAGACACATGACCTGAGTCTAATTGAAAGGGACTGTCAGAAAAACCCAGACTGAGGGACAGTCTACGAAACGATGGGCCTGTCTCTTCAAAAGTGTCCAGGTCCTGAGAGTCAAAAAACAGACTAAAGAGTGGCCCAGACTGATGGAGACTCAGGAGACAGGACCACTACACACAGCGGGTGATCTTGATTTGGACCCTTTACTACAAAGGACGTCATTGGAACAGATGGTGGGTCCTCAGCGGGGTCCGAGGATTAGGTGGTAGTCACATATCAGGGTTAATGTCCTGATCCTCATAGTTTTATTGTGATTATCTGGGAGCCTTCTCGTTTCAGGAAAATAGGCTACTGTATTCAGTTGTGATGGGGCTTCGGGCTGGCAACTTTCTTTCAAATGGCTTAGAGAAAAAACGTTACTTGCAAGTATTGAACTTGCAAGTTTTCTATTATAGTAACTGCCGATTTGAGCACCCACTATACTGTGCACTTTTCATAACTCTGTCTCTACCTTACAAATGATCTTAGCAAATTATTTCTAGCTTATTCCCATTTCACAGATGAGGAAACTGAGGCTCCAAAGCTGTTAAGCATCAGGCACTTCTTTTATTCTATAAGACCCTCCTTTTATTCAATAAATATTTTCATTGCATCTCTGGTGACTGTGCCAGACACCGGGCGTATAGTGAGGAATAAAATAAGCATGCCCTACCTTCATGAAGTTTCCAGTCTAGGAGGGGCTGTAGGTAATAACCAGGAAAGCAAACAAGGAAAGATGGTTCGAGGTGGTGATGAGGGCCGTGAAGGTACAAATAAGAGGCTGCGAATGAAGATAACAGTGGGGAGTAGGGGGTGAGCCAAGTCACATGGGTCTTGATAGGTCTTAGTAGAATTTGGATTTGATTCTAAATCAATGGGAAATCATGGACATGGTCTAATTCCTATTTTAAGGAACCCCCCCCCTCCCCGAACTGCAGAGAGAGATTAGACAGGGCAAGAAGAGAAAAGGTCAGAGCCATAGAGCCAGTAGGAGCAGAGCCAGTGTCTGGCTCTGCCAGACCCACCCCAGGATCTGTCTGACCTCACTCTCTTGCCACTTGAAGCAGGCACTCCAGGAACCCTCCCTATCCCTCCACACTTAACACGTCTGGGCACCCTGGCCCAGCTTCCCACTGCTGTGCCAGCCCCTGCGTCCCTGCCTTGAACTTTCTCTGGCTGCCCATGGCAAGTCAACAGTGCCTGGAATTAATGCCGCCCGCGACACCAGGAGAGTAGCCCTCAGTGGATGACTTGTCAGCATTAGTGGACATGTACCACCACTCCCTCGCTCAAGGAACATTGAGCAAAATAAGCCGCTTCGTAGCAGCCTCGGGCAGTCCAGGTTACATAGAGGTTAAAGATGGCAAGGGGGGTGGGGGGCGGGAACTAAATGAGATCTGGGTTCTTACCCCAGTTCTGCCACTTAGTGGGAGCCAGAAGTGAGAGGCGTCTAGGCTCCTTAAGCTGGAGCCAGTAAAGACCCTCTTCTTTTATTGTTGCTTGAATATCTTCCATTTTAAGTCTCCCTAACAGTTGACACCAGAGTCACCCAACAGAACTTTCTGTGGTGATGGAAATGCTCTGTGTCTTTGCTGTCCAATATGGTGACCACTAACCACACGTGGCTATGGGGCACTTAAAACCTGGCTAGTGTGGCCGGGGGACTCCATTTTTCATTTAATTTCAGTTTAACTAATTTGAATGCAAATAGCCACACATGGCTAGTCGCTGCCACATTGTACAGCTCAGCTCTACGCACTGGGACAAACGCTAGGGCACGTCCTACTGGAACGGCCGCCCTCACCCAGCTCCAGGCTCTCCAGAGAATGCAGCCAGTGGGAGCGGCGGTAGCCACACACCCAAGGCTGAGCTGTCCTTTGCCACAGGACCCACGCCCTCTGGTCCCCAGGATCGTCCACAGGGCTCCTCTCTCCTTTGTCCTGTTGAAACAGTGCTGTCCCTTTACAGCAATGCACAGTCACTTAAATGAGAACATACAGTGCTAAATTACAACTCTCTCATTCTCGTCTCCTGGCACAATTCGCACTCTAATGAGATTTTCCCCAGCTAACGCATTTTCTCGGCCGCTGTTCTAAAAAGCCATCTTCTGATTGAGCTGTGCCTTATACAAGGTGGCCGTGGGGGTGATGGGAGCGTACGAGGCACAAAGCCAGAGGGATTTAGGCCTATTTTCTCACCTCTTTGGGGACAGCCGGATAATATAATCAAGCCGAAGTCCATTTCCCTAACACCCACTGCGAGGCCAGCTGAGCGGCACCCTCCGTGTTCCGTTGTAGTTGGTGATGCTGCCAGCAGACAGCACCTTGGCCGTGTGAGAGGGAGGCCTAGGCCCCTCACCCCTCTGGAGTGAACTTTCTTTTGCCTTCTATGAAAAGTGAAAACAGAGACCCATTTCTTTTTTCTTTTTCTTTTTTTTTTGGCCTCACCACATGGCATGTGGGATCTTAGTTCCCTGACCAGGGACCAAACCCATGGCCCCTGCACTGGAAGCGCCGTCTTAACCACTGGACCCCCAGGGAAGTCCTAAGAGACCTATTTCTTAAAAGATGAACAGGGGCTTCCCTGGTGGCGCAGTGGTTGAGAGTCCGCCTGTCGATGCAGGGGACACGCGTTCGTGCCGCGGTCCGGAAAGATCCCACGTGCCGCGGAGCGGCTGGGCCCGTGAGCCATGGCCGCTGAGCCTGTGCGTCCAGAGCCTGTGCTCCGCAACGGGAGAGGCCACAGCAGTGAGAGGCCCGCGTACCACAAAAAAAAAAAAAAGATAAACAGAATTTATTCTCTAATATGAGATTGTGGGAGGAATTTCCAGCCCAATCTGTGGTCTGGAAAGCTCTTCAAGTACAGACCCAGGTAAGCCTAGCAGAAGTAATTCTTTCCTGTATCCCTAATATCCGTTTGCAAGTCGTGGCCTCTTTAGCTTCAACCTGTAACTGACTCATTCCTTTTGCCGCCTCCCCCTCTGGCAGCTCCCTCGGAGACCACTCAGAGTAACTGTAGCAGGCAGGACAGGCCACGTCAGGCAGACAGGCAGAACAAGCAGTCCCCCAGATTAGTTACTTCTAACAATGCGGGTTTATCTTGTACTCGCTCCACAGCCCCCCTTGCAGGATTCAGCCTCCGCCTCAAGCCTTGCCAGTTGCAGTGCCCGGGGCAGAGGGAAAGAGCCGTGGAGCATCATTCACCAATCAAATGCTCCAGCCCAGAACTGACTTCTGTCCTTTCAATTCCTAGCTCATTGGCCAGAACTGGTCACATGACCCTGCCCAATGACAAGGGGGCAGGAAGTGAAACCCTACCCTGTGCTGGCCTGAACGCAGAGAGAACGTTAGCCCTGGACGGCATCTCGGAGATGATCAAGTTCAACCTGTTTTGCTCTATAAGCAGGAAAACGGAAGCACAGAGAGGAGAAGCGAATTGCTCACAGTCACACAGCAGGGTAAAGCAAACGGAGCTTCTGCTCCAAATCCAGGGGTTCTTCGACCCATCGTTCAATATTTATGAACAACCTACTGTGTACTGAGCACTGCTGGATGGATGGAAATGAGGAAGACAGACCACATCTCTGCTCTCGCCAAGCTCCCAGCCTAGCCAGGGAGGCAAATAAGTAAGCAGTCAATTTCAGCCCCATGGGGTAAATGCTGGGTGTATACACAGTGCATGACCCTGTTTATTGTAACAGTGTCATCATTTTTGCCAAGGGTCACGTGGAGAACTCATGGACGTTCCCCAAAAGACACACAGGTCAAGGCAAGGAGAAAGTACACAGTGACTCCACAGGACACCCCTGAGCTGTCTGATCTCTTAATACCTAGAGTGGGGAAAGGTCCCTAAGAGCACCTCACCAGCCAAGCAGGGCAGGGCTGATCCAGCTTCCCCTTGATTTGGGAAAATGGAAGAAATGAGACATTTTGTGTGCCCTAGTGTCACAGGGGGGGTCCATGCTCATTTCTAAAGTTTGGGTGAATCACTTTCCCCTCTGGGATTGAACAGGGTGTTGGGGAGCAAGGAAGAGGGGCATCACCCCACACCCATCAGCATCCTTTGGTTGCCGGCAGTGCCTTGGCAGGGAACGTAGTAGGTGCTCAGTAAATCCTGGTGAATGAATAAAAATAGAACAGAAGGAAAAGCTGAAACTCCAGGCTCCAGGAGGGCAGCTCAGGGAGGGGGAGGGGAGGTGTCATAAGTGGCAGAAACTAATGGGATACATTTGGGACATCTGCCTAGAGATTAATGAACTCTGGTTGGTTTCTTCGGTCTTTGTGTTCAAGATCCAAACCCCAGGAAGACAGCCCCTGATTGGCCCACCTCCGAGCCACCATCCGCCTTTGTCCTTAATTGATGGTGGCAGCAGATGCTCTCGGTGGTCGTCACATACTCCCTGCGCGTGGGCAAGGCCCCACTTCCGACTTCCATCATTTGCCTGTGTTTCCTTGCCTCAGGGGCCTCTGGTCCACACTCTCAGTGACGGAAGTGCTGAGAAATTAGCCCTCTGCCAGGTTCCTCCCACGAGGAGCAGTTAATTTGCCCTCACCGCCCCCCCCACACACACTGATGGTGGGCTTGGTCATGTGACTGGTGGCAACGGAATGCTAGTGAACAGGGCACATGCGAAGACCTAAAATGTGCCTCGGCCATCGGCACGAGAAGAGAGTGCCCTAGATAGCCTGCTGGTCCCTAGAGGCCAGAGGTGTGGAGGAGCCCAGCCCAGCCGAGCCACAGCTGGCTGCACCGCGGGCCATCAGCACGTGAATCAGTGAGACGTGCACGGTCAGGCGGTGACCACTGCCCTGCAGCGCAGTTGCTTACGCAGCGTTGCTGTGGATGTCACTGAATGATGCTTCAGGACATCTGCAGCAGCACATCTGGGCTTCCTGGAAGACGGGGGCCTTCAATCTGGATGTCCAAACTCTGGCCTCAGGAGCTGGAGCCACAAGAGTGGTCTCTGGGCTGCAGTCCTGCCGGCCCCTAACACCCTACAGCCCCCTCAGTGTGGTGAGGGCAGGTTTCTGGGGCAGCAGTGACCCCCTGTGCATCTTGGCAACATTGCACCGGGGTCTCCTCCTGCCACCCACCAGGAAGGAGTGGGCAGGAGACTGAGAAGGGCCATACACCTCCCTTGAGGACTCCAGGTCAGGCAGGAATTGGAGTGGAAGACCAGTGCTTCGCAGGGCCCAGCGCTGTCACCTGCTGAGCCCGATGGCAAGGGTGTGGGGACCCTGCTGTCAGGGGGGCTCAAGGTACAGAAGTCAGGGGGCAGCCATCAAGGATTTGCTGGACATGAGCCCAGGTCATGCTGGGCTCTGGGGCACAGTGGTGAGCGAGACGGGCCGGGGACCACCCCTCCCAGAGCTTACAGTCTAGTGGGGGGAAGAGTGACCACAAACGAGTACATGGCCAAGAAGCATTCAGTTCCAGATTTGGACAAGCATAACATCGTTTCCAGGAATACAGGTTCTGCAACCAGACTGCCTGGGTTCAAATCCCAGCTCCACCTCTTATTATCGTGTGACATAACCTCTCTATGCCTCAGTTTTCCAGTTGGTAAAATGGGAATTTAACAACCACTAAAAAATAGCATTTGTCCCATAGTCGTGGGGTGAAAATTCAGGGATGGTACATGTAAAGTGGTTAGCAGAGTGCCTTGGACACAGTGAGAGCTATTTCAGTCTCAGCTATTCTCATCACCATTATTTTAAATGCTATAATGGGAACAAATTGATGATGGGATAAAGAATGAGGGAGGGAATGTATTTAGTTAGGGTGGTCATGAAAAGCTTCACCAAAAGTTTCATTTCAGCTGAAATCTGAAGGATGAAGCCGACTCGTGGAAAACCTGGAGGAAAGAGGGAACGGTGAGGAAAGAGGGAAAGGCAAAGGTCCTGCGGACAGAGCTTGATGCTTCTAGAGAACTGACAGAATGGCCGAGAGAGGGGCTGTGGACAGAGCAAGGTCAGTTCCTCCACCTCAGTGCCTTTGCACATGCTGTTTCTTCACAAACACTTCTCCCCTCCCTGTCCCCATTCTCACCTCTAACCCAACTCCTTTTGCCAGCTGAACTCCTACTTACGTTACATCTGCCAACTCAAAAGTCACTTCCTCACAGAAGCTGTCCCCTGATTTCCCAAGTGAGGTCGTAATTTGTTATTACACCTGTATTAGTTTCCATGGGCTGCCATAACAAATCACCACAAACTTGGTGGTCTCAAACAACGGAAATGTACTCTCACAGTTCTGGAGGGCAGAAGTCTGAGATCAAGGTGTCAGTAGGGCCCTGATCCCTCTGGAGTCTCTACGAAAGAATCCTTCCTTGCCTCTCCCAGATTCCGGTGGCTCCAAGTGTCCTTTGGCCTGTGCCTGCATCGCTCCACCCTTTGTCCCTATCCTCACATGTCCTTCTCTCCTTCTCTCGCTCTCTTTTTTTTTTTTTTTTTTAGCCACACCGCACAGCATGTGGGATCTTAGTTCCCCGACCAGGGATCAAACCTGCGCCCCCTGCAGTGGAAGCGCAGAGTGTTAACCACTGGACCGCCAGGGACGTCCCTCCCTTTCTGCCTTATAAAGACACCTGTCTTGGACTTAGGGCCCACCTGGATAATCCAGGAAAATCTCATCTCAAGATCCTTAATTCCATCTGCAAAGACCCATTTTTCCCAATAAGGTCACCCTCAGAGCTTCCTAGGGTGAGGACATGGACATATATTTGTGGGGTCCCCCATGCAGCCCAGTCTACATTTCCATATCATCTTGAGTCTCTCCTCAAACCTTAACCACGGTTTGCAATTTTGTGCTCATTTGTGAAATCATTTGGCCGTGCCTATCTGCTTAGGAAGCTGCAGACAACAGGAGGGTAGGTCCCATAATCTGTGCTGTTCGCCACCGACCCCCAGCACACAGTAGGTGCCTGCCCACTGTGTGTTGAACCAACGGGCCACTGAGCCCCGAGCTCCTGGAGGATGCCTCTTTTCAAAGACACAGGCCGGAAGCCATCATTAAGGCCTCCAGCCTGTAACCTGCTGAAGACTTTACAGCCTCATAAATCCCGTGGTTGGCGGCGTCATTAGGATGGAGTCAAAATGCAAGAAATTTAATTTCCTGATGCTCAGCCTACGGGGCCTTGTAAACTCACCCCCCTAAACCAGTAGCCATAAATGTTTGATAAAATACCATGCGGCCTCCTGTTTCCCAGAAATGGTTCCCGGGCCCAGGGAAGAAGCCACATTTGGCCTCGGCTAGATGTGACCTGAGCATTGTAATTAATGTTTGGTAGAGCTCTTCTTAATGGCCTGGCCTCTTTGTGGCTATATCAATACCGATGACATTTACCCAGCCAGTGAAGCCAGAAGCAACTTCAAACATCACAAGGTCAAGGAAGGTGGTGGTGGATTTTATGGCACTTCAGGCTTTCATCTTACATTCATGTCCTTGATCTCACTTGACCCTGGCGTTGGGTCTATGGGAAGAGCAAAGCAAGAATTGCTAACTCCATCTAATGGAATGTGAAGCCCAGAAAGGGAACTTTCCCAACTTGTGGAGCTCATCAAAGCCCTAGGACCCAACCCCGGGTCTCAGGACTCTCTCACACCATTGGTGATGTTGATGGGAAGAACAATTACCATGGCAACCGTGCCTAAACAGCAGCAGGAAAGAGGCGGGTCAGGTTTGAGGAGTACCTTCCCGACCAAGAGCATCCTACAGCACACAATCACCTTCAACATCCCCCTCTTCTGCAAGGTTGTAAGGGAAGAGAGCCCTTTTCGGGGCTGACTGGAATCCTGGCCAGATGTAAGAATGGAGCATCTCACAGGCACCGGGAAACCTGTTGTCCCTGGTTTAGACAAGAACCTCTCGTAATCCTCCAGGGACCTTGTTCACAAGCAGATCCCAATTCAGAAAGTCTGGGGCGGAGCCTGAAATTCTGCATTTCTACCTCCAGGCGATGCTGCTGCTGCTGGTCTCTGGACCACATTTGAGTGATAGGTGGTAGGGGGTCTGTGCTAGGATGCTGCAAACTTGGAAGGGTCGTTGTGGGGTAAGGCTCCATCTCATAAGGTGCTGGATATGAGCCACTCAGAGACACAGAGATCAGCGGGAACACTGGCCACACACCCCGTGAGGCTGTGGAAGACATGGATGTTTCATACTCAGAGACTTTTGGGAAATGGACTTGTCTTCTTGAGCCTCAGTTTCTCATCTGTGAAATGCAAGCTTGGGAGGCAGGGGGGTTGAGCTGCCTAGCCCCTGAGTTTTCATCGAGCTCTGACATCCCAGAACTTCAGGAATAGAAAATGCCCAGTAGCCTCTGAAGCTCCCTGCCTGGCCCTGGGGTTGGGCATCTGTTGTTCAGGTCTGCTCAGCACCCGTTCCCCAGTCTTCTCACTTCAGAGCCTCAGTTTCCTATGGGGAACCTCTACCTCTCTCCCTTGGTAGTGTTTAGATGGAGCTGACCCTGCCTCCATCTCCAAGGTGAGCCCATGACCCAGGTCTGGCCAATCAGAGTGATTCAGTGGTAGGCATGTGACTCAAGCTAAGCCAACGAAATACAGCCATGAGACGTTTGCTAGAACATCTGAGGAAATGGCTTTCCCTTTCTTTCTGGCTTACTAAGCTAGTACGATAAAAGTCTGGTGCTACTGGCAGTCATCTTCACCACTGTGTAGGGAGAGCCTGCCTAAGAGCACAATCCAACCTAGGGGAAAGCAGAGATAAGAGACAAAGAGACTAAGTCACAATGCCTTCTGGTGGACACCTGGATCCAGCCATGCCTGAAGCCAGGCCCTGGAGTTTTTAGTCCCTTAAGCTAACAAATCACCTTGCTTCAGCCAAACTGAACTGAGTTTCTGAGGCTTTCATTCAAAAGAAAACTGATTCACACACTCTGGATTTGTCCCCAAGACGAAGGCAAGGAATTGGAGGAAAATCCCCTCTCACACTCAGACACACAGGCAAGACATTATTGGCTTCAATAAATTCCAGAATGTCAGAGCTGGAAGAGCCACCTCATTATACAGAGGAAGAAACTGAGGCCAAGAAAGTGGACTTGACTTTCCCAAGGCTACACAATAAAGTGACCAAACCAGGACTCACACCCAGTTCAGAGTTCCTTCCTTTACCTGCCGGCAGTGAAGGCATCCAGCCACGTAACACATTCGAGGAGCCATGCAACAGCATCCCCCCAGAACACACCAAGTCAGAGTGGGGCCTCCCTCTTCCCATCACACTGCCTGAAATGCCACCAGAGAAACCCATTTCTCTCTGTCTTCTGTCTTCAAGATGCATCTTTTACAAATCAATAAACCCAGGGAAGGAATTACACCTGGGCTTATTTGTAGAGGGATACAGCTAAAGAGATTGTGAATTATCATTTGGGTAGCTTTACAGTGGGGAATGGGACCATG
This sequence comes from Phocoena phocoena, assembly GCF_963924675.1. Classification (NCBI taxonomy): domain Eukaryota; kingdom Metazoa; phylum Chordata; class Mammalia; order Artiodactyla; family Phocoenidae; genus Phocoena; species Phocoena phocoena. The sequence goes on from NC_089231.1 coordinate 72,203,388, forward strand.
ACTGGCCTTTCCATTTTCATCGAAGAATTTGCCTACAGCAGACTGAAAGCAGAGCTGACACATCTTTGGGAATGCCATCCAGAGGGAAGAAGGAGGTAGGAGGAGCCCGTGGTCAGAGGGTGCCAACTTCCCCAGTCTGCCTGAACTCAGATGGGCCAGCTAGAAACATGGCTGACACAGGCTCTAGACTACACACCCCTTCCGGTAAGAGTCTGAAGGACTCAGCAAGCCCTAGTCACTCTTTCTCGGTGGTGAGAAGGGAAGAGAACATCATATTTTGCCCTTAAGAAATGGGCATTGACATCTCTTTACATTATTAGAAAAAACGCCCAGCCAAGAAATAAGCCACCACTTTTATTTATAGTATATTTCCCAGAACTCAGAGAAATGCCATGCTATTCTGCATAGGCTTCAGACCAAAGCATAATTTATCACAATACATCATACGTTACAGTACATAAAGCTCCCCCTACCTTATAAAAAACATACAAGGAATTTCTCGCTCTTTACATAAATTACTTAAGAACATTCCTGTTGAACACATCATTTTGAAAGGATTTCCATTACTTGGAAGAGCTGTTTCCATCAGTGGTGATCTTTGCAGAGGCTCAAGGAACAATTAAAATGGGAAAGAGAGAAGGAACAAAGCACTCTACAGGAAACGACCCATCCCAGATCAGCCGAGAACAGAATGTGTTGTTCTAACCACAAAATAAGTCACCTCCTTATTGAATCCAGTCTTTCAAAGTGGGTGATAGAAGTAGGAGCAATATTGTCAACAACCTAAGGGCAAGGACTGTATCTAATTTTGTTCACCATTGTATCCCTGCCACATCATAGGTGCTCAATAAATGAGTTGAAGGAGGGAGGGAGAGAGTCTATACAGAATGCAAATGTAGCTGTTATCTACTGCTATAATAATGCTATGTAACAAACATCCCCAAACTTCAGTGATTGAAAACAACTATTTTTATTACTGCTCACAAGTCTGCAGGTTGGCTGGCAGGTCTGGCCTCAGCTGAGCTCACCCACGTGTCTGGCAGTCAGCTGGCTGTTGGCTGTTGGCTGATGGCCTCAGCTGGAACAGCTGGGCTCTCACACATGCCTCTCACATGCACATGCCTTTCATGTTCTGGTCTGGACACGTTTGCCGGCTAGCCCAGGCACATTCTCATGGTGACTGCAGGAGTCCATTAGAGCAAGTGGAAATAGGCAAGCACTTTTTCTAGCCTCTGCTTGCATTATGCGTGCTAACATCCCATTGGCCAAAGAAAGTCACACAGTCAAGCCCAGAGCCAGAAAAGGAGGGGAGTGAGCATTATAAGACGAACTGCATAAATACAGGTAGAACATTAATTGGGACCATTAATGCAACCAGCCTACCACAATATTGATGCCCGATTCCCACAAACGCCCACCCTCACCCCAAACCCCACCCCACATTCAATGATCTTAAGCTCATGAAAAGAGAATAGAAAACAAGACTTTACTGACCCCCTTCTCCATATGGAAAAAGTAAGACCCCACAGTCAGGCTCTTCAATTTGAGTCATATTTAGTTAAACCAGTAGTTGTAAATCTTAATATCTACAGGGACAGGCAGGTACTAATTGCTGAGCCAGACCAGGCAGGGAATGGGATGAATCAGAGACCATCACCCTGTTTCCGCAGGGGTGGAACCTCTGCCACCCAGGCCAACAAGCCTCACAAGAATACAAGCCTGGGGCCGCAGCTCATCTGATTACTTCCAAGAGAAGCTGGAACTAGGCATTTTTAAGTGAAATCCTATTTTCAAATTAGCCACTATTTTAAAAACTTTTAAGCATAATCTGGGCCCCCCCAGAAAATATAGCCATGAGGCAGACCCAATTGTTAGGTCTGGGTGTACCAGCTCTGATTTCAAACATTGTATTTTAGGGATTTTTTTTTTTTTTCCAGTATGCGGGCCTCTCACTGCTGTGACCTCTCCCGTCGCGGAGCACAGGCTCCGGACGCACAGGCTCAGCGGCCATGGCTCACGGGCCCAGCCTCTCCGCGGCATGTGGGATCTTCCCAGACCGGGGCACGAACCCGTGTGCCCTGCATCGGCAAGGCGGACTCTCAACCACTGCGCCACCAGGGAAGCCCTATTTTGGGGATCTTAAGCTCAATCTTGAGTTTATTGATTTTGCTTCACCGTGAGTGAAAGGTCAGATATTTTCCGAGGAAATGAAGGCAGGAACAGTGTCTGTCTTCTTTCCCACTCAGTTCCACAACTCTGAACAGGGCCTGGGATGTAATACTGGTCGGGAGGAGGATGGCGGGTGGGGGCAGAAATTAACACAGAGCATCTCCTACACATTATGCAAGCATTTTACATATGTGCTATGGACCGAATTGTGTCTACCCCACCCCCCATCAAAAAAATTCATACTTTGAAGCCCTGTGACTGTATTTGGAGATGGGGCTTTTAAGAAGGTGATTAAGTTAAATGAGGTCACAGGATGGGGCCCTGATCTGATAGGATTGGTGTCCTTATAAGAAGAGGGAGAGACACCAGATCCATCTCTCTCTCCCTCTGTCTCAATCTCTCTCCTTTACCTCCCTCCCTCCCTTCGCCCTCCCTTCCCCTCCCTCCCCCTTCTCCTGCCCTCTCCCCCCACCCTGCTCTCTGCCCCCCTCTTCTGCCCCGTGTACACAGAGGAAAGAGAACATAGCTAGAAGACACCATCTGAAAACCAAGGAGAGCACTGTCACCAGAAACCAACCCTGTCAGCACCTTGATCTCAGATTTCCAGCCTCCAGAACTGTGAGAAAATGTATTCCTGTTGTTTAAGCACTGCCCCTGCCTGCTGCTCTGCCCCAGTCTCTGTATTTTGTCCTGGCAGCCCCGGAAAACTAATACAATACATAATCCCATTTGATTTAAAATATAGAACAAAGGCATGAAATAGATAAACCCTCAACACAGAGAAAGGAAAACACCTGACATTTGTGTCGTATTTTACAATTTACAAAGCCCTGGGGCAAGGGGTGGGGGGGACAAGTAGTTGCCTCCGTTTCTCAGATGAGAAGACTGGGGCTCAGAGACTTGCCCGAGGTCACACAGTGATAAGAGAACACGAGTCAATCCAGAATTTTTTGATGTCCAGTCTTTCCAGTACATCCCGTCATCTACCTTAAACCTGGTCTGTACCAGCCTATGTTGGTGCTCTGCTTAGATCCAGTTGGATCCCTTTTTACCTTTACATTCACTCCCACCGGCCAGTCCCTGGGACTCTTCTTTGGAGCACCGCCCTCGGCTGCTGGAGGTTCTCTCCTGGCACCTGCAGGGGCCAGAACTGCCCAAGTGTTTCTCCCAGGCATCCCTTAACTGATGACTGCCAGGTGCATGTGTATGGAAGCCCAGCTCTCTTCCTAGGCATTGGGTGACTCTAGGATGGGACTCACACGCCAGGGCTCCCCTGTGGGATCAGGCTAAGGCTTCCCTCCACGGGACTTTGCTGAAGTTGTGCCTTGTTTGGCATCCTCCCTTTCCCTGCCCTGCCTTCCTCACTCCCCTGGGACACATAAATCCTTGTCTCCAGGTCTTCTGGAAAAACCAACCCAAGACCAAGTCCCCTTGGCTTTATTGCCATTTGGGTGAAAGACCTGGGCTTTTGCCCCAGTTTGTTTTGTTTTTGTACATAGATTCATTTGTATTATTTTTAGATTCCATACATAGGTGATACATAGCGTTTGTCCTTCTCTGTCTGACTTGTTGCGCTAAGCCAAATATTCTCTAGGTCCATCCATGTTGCTGCAAATGGCATTATTTCATTCTTTTTTATGGCTGAATAATATTCCATTGTATATATATACCACATCTTCTTAAGCCAATTGTCTGTTGATGAGCACTTGGGTTACTTCCATGTATCTTTTCAAATTAGAGTTTTAATTTTTTTCTGGATATATATCTAGGAGTGGAATTGCTGGATCATATGGTAGTTCTATTTTTAGCTTTTTAAGGAACCTCCATACTGTTCTCCATAGTGGCTGCACCAATTTACATTCCCACCAACAGTGTACGAGGGTTCCCTTTTCTCCACATCCTCTCCAACATATATTATTTCTTTGGAAAAATATGTATTTAGGTCTTCTGCCCATTTTTTGATTGAGTTGTTTGGGGTTTTTTGATATTGAACTGTTTGTATATTTTGGAAATTAACCCCTTCTTGGTTGCATTGTTTGCAAATATTTTCTCCCATTGTGTAGGTTTTGTTCATTTGGTTGATGGTTTCTTTTGCTGTGCAAAAGCCTTTAAGTTTGATTAGGTTATATTTGTTTATTTTTGCTTTTTTTTCTTTTGCCTTGAGAAACTGATCTAAGAAAATATTGCTATGATTTATGTCAAAGAACGTTTTGCCTCTGTTCTTTTCTAGTTTTATGGTGTCATCTTAGATTTAGGTCTTTAAACCATTTTGAGTTTATTTTTGTGTATGGTGTGAGGGAATGTTCTAATTTCATTGTTTTACATGTAGCTGTCCACCTTTCCCAACACCACTTGTTGAAGAGACTATCTTTTCTCCATTGCATATTCTTGCCTCCTTTGTTGAAGATAGGTGTGTGGGTTTATTTCTGGGCGCTCTGTTTGGTTCCGTTGATCTCTGTGTCTGATTTTGTGCCAGTACCATGCTGTTTTAATTACTGTAGCTTTGTAGTATAGTTCGAAGCCCAAAAGGGTTATACCTCCAGACTTGTTCTTTTGTCTCAGGATTACTTTGGCAATTCTGGGTCTTTTGTGGTTCCATATAAAGGGAGGACTTCTTAAGCATGATATAAAATCCAGATATACAAAGAAAAACCCTGACATATTTGACCACATCAAAATTTAAACCTCTATGTAGCAAAATAAAATAAATCAATAAATGGAACAGTGCAAAATAACCAACAGAAAAAGTATCTGCAACATACATGACCAAAAAAGCATTAAAAAAAAAAAAGTCCTTCAATCCATATGAAAAATTGTAGAAACCTAACCGCCCCAAATTGAGGTAAGGGCATACAACTACAATTTCAGAAGTATACACATGGCTTCTAAACTAATAATCAAAGATCCATAAGTTAAAACAGTGAAGTGCTAGCTTCCCCTTGTTCACTTGTCTAAAATTCTAAAGGTTAATAATATTCAACATCAGGGAAGCTGTGGAGTGCAAATTGCTTGGCAGCTTTGAAGGACAACTTGGTGACAGTGATTAAACCGGTAAATGGGCAAACCCTTCAACCCAGGCATTACACCACAGAAAATTTATTCCCCAGAACTATTTTCACAACCAAAGACTCTTAGGTACAAGGATGTCCACTGCAGCACTGTTCATTCGAGTTGTGATGGTTACTTTTTTAATATAAATTTATTTATTTATTTATTTTTGGCCGCGTTGGGTCTTCATTGCTGTGCGCGGGCTTTCTCTAGTTGTGGAGAGCAGGGGCTACTCTTCGTTGCAGTGAGTGGGCTTCTCACTGTGGTGGCTTCTCTTGTTGCAGAGCACGGACTCTAGGCGTGTGGGCTTCAGTAGATGTGGCTCGCAGGCTCTAAAGCACAGGCACACGGGCTTAGTTGCTCTGCGGCATGTGGGATCTTCCCAGACCAGGGCTCGAACCCATGTCCCCTGCATTGGCAGGCGGATTCTTAACCACTGTGCCACCAGGGAAGCCCTGATGGTTAATTTCATGTTTCAAATTGGCCACGGGGTGCCCAGATTAAACATCATTTCTGGGTGTGTCTGTGAGGGTGTTTCCAGGTGACATGAGCTTTGGGATCGGTGGACTCAGTAGAGCAGATTGCCCTCCCCGGTGTGTGTGGGCATCATTCAGTCAGTTGAGAGACAAAAGGCAGAGAAAGGGGGACTTGTCCCTTTTTTCCTGCCTTGCTGAGGGAGCTGGGACATCTCATCTCATTTCCTCCTGCCTTGGGCTGGGATTTATACCATAGGCTCCCCTGGTTCTAAGGCTGGATTACACGACCAGCTTGCCTGGGTCTCTAGCATACAGCTGGCAGATCGTGGGACTTCTCATCCTTCATAACTGGGTGAGCCAATTCTTCATAATAGATTATAGATAGATGAGATAGATGATTGATGGAGAGATAGAAAGATAGATAAATGATAGATGATAGATGATAGGAAGAAAGAAAAGAAGGAAGGAAGAAAGACAAGTAGGTAGACAGACAGATAGATGATTTACAGATGACAGATATGAAAGAGAGACAGCTCTCCTACTAGTTCTGGTTGGTTCTATTTCTCTGAAGAACCCTAATGCAATAGTGAAAACTGGAAACAGTTTCACCAAAAGCAGTGTCTTTTGCGCACGTGGTTGATTTAGGAACATGATCTCAGGGGGAGCAGGGGTGAGAAGCGATGCAGTGAACGGGGAAGGAGGAAAAGTCGACACAGGCTGCAGTATCAAGCTGGCCACTCCCACCTGTGATGAGGGGCTCACCCCCCCCCCACCTCTACCTGACCAACTCTTTTCCCTGCTCTCTACCTGGCTCACTCTTTCCTTTTCCTCCTTTAAGGACCAGCATAAATGTCCCCTCGTCCTAGAAGCCCACCCCTCCCCCAGTCATCTGACATAAAGCCCATCACCGCATTGTATTCTCTCTCATAGCACCTGGTTTGTAGCAATCACAGGACACCCTCTGAGTTTACTTACTACTGTCTGTCTCTCGCCAGGACAGATCCACATACTGTTCACCACCATATACACAGCCCTGGACTGGTACATATTAGACACCGAAAATCCGTCAAATGAATAAATCAGTGAGGTCATAGTTCAGAGGTCATCAGTGGTGGGTTTTCAGCGCCCCCTGGAGGCTGCCTTGGGCGGGTTCCCTAGAGCAGGTCCTAAGATAAGAATTTGTGCAAAAGTGACTTGCTAAGAATTTGTGTAAAGGTGATGTATTAGGGAATGTTCCCCATGACAAACCAGTAGACAAAGTCACATGGAAGGTAGCCTTCACTCAATCCCCCAGGGAGCTCTGGGGACATTGCAGGTCACATCTTAGAGTTGACCAGGTCAGAGGCGAGGGAGCTGAAGTATTTATCCCCCCTCCCACACATCTCTGTCATTGATTAAGGGCTGCGCACAGGGTAGGGAACATAAATTCAAGCAAAACGGATTCTGGCAGTCTGAGGGCAGTGTGCTGGCAAAGAGACACAGGTGCTGCTTGCTGGAGAGATAGCACTGGAAGGCAGTGTGCCTAAAAACAGTAAAGGGGTCCAGGGACGCTAGCAGGGCACTGATTATGATTGCTGCAGAGGCATTAGGAAATGGGCAGAGTGTTTTGGGGTTGGCAGTGATCGGGAGGTTGCTCTTAGCATATGATACCCAAGGACCAGGGATGCTAAAGACTATACAGTACCCCACCCAACCCCACACAATGAAATATCGTCCCACCCCAAATGTCACCCCCATAATGAACATTTATCTGCTTCCAATCTCTCATTTGACAGATGAAGAAATTGAAGCCCAGAGAAGGTAAGTGACTTGCCCAAGGCAGCACAGCCAAAAAAGACACAAAGCTGGGGGCCAGAATGCTGGTCGCTTCACAGTAGCCCTTGAGTCTTAGTTCCTCCTGAAACCTAAAAGAGAACATTCTAAGCCCTAAGTGCAAAATCCCTTCTGGAATTCTAGAGGGGGCAGCCAATCCCCTGTCCTGGCTGAGCGAAGTGAGGAGAAATCAGACTTGAAGACCTTGGAAGCTAGTGCCCAAAGCAGATGTACAAACACAGATAAGGGTGACAGAGTTTTCACCAGACAAATTCACACCCTGCTCAGTTTAGACATTAAAACGAACTAACTTAATTTCATGCCATATGCAAATCCTTACCAGCTGTTGGCTCTGTAATCACAGGAGATTAATGTAATAACTAAACAAGAACAAAAACGCAGCAAAGACAGGCTCTGGGCAAGTCCTTTGACAGCGGGTTTTATGTTCCTGGAAACTAAGCAAGTACAGAGCATTTATGGCGGACATCTGGAAGTAGCTATGTGGCCAAACGCCTGCCATCTCCTTCACAGAAGTGCCTGCAAAGATAATAAATAATGGCTAAGGACTGATATGGCCGTTGTGTACCCTGAGCCCTCATGGACCGTGAACATGTCCATCTAGATGCCACGGCTTCTTTCCCATTGTCGAGGTTCAGCTCAGTCCAGCCATCTGACCAAGTACTCAGAAGGAGCCAAAAGGTGTCTCAGGCTCAGTGAGTTTGAGTCCCACCCCCTCCCTCCCGCCCCGGAACCAAAGGGGCAGGAAGATGGCTGCTGGGTGGGACAGGGCAGGTGGTCTTCCAACCTGAGGACCCCAGTTCCTCTGACTGTCCAAGCTAATAATCGTAATAGCCAGCATTATCAAATGCTCACCGTGGGCCAAAAGCCAAGCACGCCTTCTATGCATTATCTCAATGTTTCCCAAAGTGTGGAGGATAATTTAAAGTCATTGGTTCATCTATTCATTCAACGAACATTTGTTAAGCACCTATTATGTGCCAGGCACTGCTCTGGAGCGCTATCTGCAAGTGAAATACACAAAAAATTTTGGCCTTGTTTAAGAAGTTTAATTTCTGGTGGGACAAACACTTTTTAAATACAGTTACAACGTGTGTTAGGAAAAAACACTTTGCACCCATGATGTCACCAACATCATTGCCTTAAGATGAAGCTCTGTGTTTAAAAGTTGATGTAAAGAAAAATGTTAAGTAAATAATGAAACAGTTGATTCACAGGTGGGCTAAAAGCGTGATGGGGTTTCTTTTCCCATACAATCCTGATATAGGTTTTATTGTTAGTCCCACTTTGCAGCTAGAGAAACTGAGGCTCGGGCAGGTGGAGTAATTCGCCTGAGGTCACATAGCTGGGACATGGTGGAGTCCACATTTGAACTCAGGTCAGTCTTCAGAGCCAGTGTTTTGACCTCCAGGCTGAACCAAGGCGATCCATCAGGCGGCCCGTGTCACTAACGCTCAGCTCCCTGCTGCCAGCTACCAAAAATCCCTTCGCGCATGGCTTATATCTCATGAAGGAACAGGAACGGCCAGGGTTGGGGGCATCGGAAGAATCTGCTCCCTTCCATCCAGCTCCAACCCCGGGGACTAGTTTGGCAGCTGCATCTCCAGACAATGAATTGTTCTTAAAGAGAATGGAGACACCTTTGTTGGAGAAACTATGGAGAACCTTAAGGAAGCAAAGAATAAAAACTCTGAAAGAAGCCAGTCACAAAAGACCACATATTGTGTGATTCCGTTTCTAGGAAATGTCCAGAATAGAGAAATTTATACAGACAGAAAATAGATCACCAGGGGCTGAGGGAGGATGGTGTGGGGAAATGGGGGTGACTGATAAAAGGGATGGGGTTTCTTTGATGGGGGGCGATAAAAACTTCTAAAATTGATTGTGGGGATGGTTTTACAACCCTAAGTATACTAAAAACTATGGAATTGTATACCTTTAAATGGGTGAATTGTCTGCTCTGCGAATTATATCTCAGAAAAGCTTTTTTTTTTTTTTCCTTTTTTAAGTTGCTTTGGCTCTAAACTTATACATCCAATTCCTCCAAACCCTCCACCATCTCCCTGATTAGAGCTGCACTTATTTCACAATAATTTTTAAAGAACATTTCCTCAATACCTGAATGAGACCCTTTGATGTCCCTCCAAAGCCCTCCTAGGAATTCTTATCTATTTGAAGGAGAGGACTGCATTATTAAAATCTTGGCTTTCTTGCCTACCAAGGCACCCATATCAGTTTCCATGTCTCCACGTTACTATGGCAACAGGAAGTTTTCAGGAGAGCTTTAGGGGTGTGTCCAAAGGGACGGTGATCTGCACCCAGGCGGTCTGCAGCCTTCTACCCAGCATCCCCCAGGTGCTGACTGCCTCGCTGACAGATGCTGCAGGAAGGGCAGCCTGGCATCAGTGAAGTAGGGAAATCTGAGGATGCAGGCAGTGGCACCTCAGGGTCCACACTCCATGCTGGCCTAGTGCACCCTGAGTCACCGTCACCAAGCGGGAAGAGGAGAGGGTGTTGGTCACATCTTTTAGAAGCTGTGATCTAAAGCAGCATCTTGAGTACCGGAGCCGGTCTCCATGTCAACACAACCATATTTTTAGGCAGGGGTAGGCAGCAACTCTGGCCAATGAGAGTAACATGGCCGGAAAGCTTTCATTCAACAACAGCTGGGGGAAAGGCAGTTGGTAACTGGGAGCCCACTGTTCTCACAGGTGGAGAAGGTCACACATGCAGAAGCCCAGGGGACCTGAAGTCCAGGCTGTCGGGTTGTTGGGCAGACCTCTTGGGACTGAGTAGGGGCAGGGGCAGTGGGAGTAGGGTAGGCAGCCTCCAAGATGACCCCCAGTGATCTTCCCCTCTTGGTGAACCTTAGGTAGTCCCCTCCCACATCGCACCAAGCTTGGTCTGTGTTGTGACCCAGAGAGCTAGGCAGAAGTGACAGTGTGTGACTTCCAGAGCTAGGTCATAAAAGACATCATGTTCTTCAACCCCAAACTTTGGGAGGACATGGCCACCATATTGTAAGGAGGCTCAAGCAGCCCTGTGGAGCAACATACACGGAGAGGAACTAGAGCCCCTGGCCACCGGCCAGCACCAACTTCCCAGCCCCATGAGTGAGCCACCTTGGAAGTAGATTCTCAGCCCAGTTAAGGCTTCAGTTGACTGCAGACCCAGAGTGGACATTGTGACTGCAATCTCAAGAGACACCCTGAGTCAGAACTATCCAGCAGAGCTGCTCGCAGATTCTTGATACACAAACTATGTAAAAAATAATAAATGTTCATCGTTGTCTTAAGCTGCTAAGTTTGGGGATTGTTTGTTACACGGCAATGGATAACATACAGAATGGATCCAGATGCCCCTAGGATAGCCAGAAATTGAGAAGAAAAGATGGCTTTTTAAGATATTTCCCTCCTTGCTCCTCATTCCCTTTCCAAAAGTACTTTTACATAAGAAAGGGATGTACTGGGACTTTCCTGGTCATCCAGTGGTAAAGAATCCGCCTTCCAACGCAGGGGACACGGGTTCCATCCCTGGTCAGGGAACTAAGATCCCACACGCCCCTAGGCCACCAAGCCTGCACACCATAACTACTGAGCTCGCGCGCCTCAAATAGAGCCTGCGTGCCGCACACTACAGAGCCCACTCGCCCTGGAACCTGCACGCCACAACTACAGAGCCCACATGCCCTGGAGCCTGCGTGCCACAACTAGAGAAGAGAAAACCCACAGGCCACAACTAGAGAGAAGCCCATGCACCACAATGAAAGATCCCGCATGCCTCAGTGAAGATCCCACGTGCCACAACTAAGACCTGACGCAGCCAAAAAAAAAAAAGGTGATCTACTGGTGGATAAGGAATCTAGAGTTTTGGATTTGTGTCCTGGCTCAGTCCTTCCCCTCTATCAGCCTCAGTTTGCCCACCCGTAAAATTGAGGAGCTAAAGTGTAACTTGTCAGCTCTGCAATTGTAGGATCTCAAAGTGGTTAAAATCTGAGTTCTGAGTCAGGACGACTGGTTGTGAACCTTGGCTCTGCCACATGCTTGCTGTGTGACTTCAGGCTAATTCCCTAACTTCTCTGAGCCTCAGTTTCACCTTCTATAAAGGGGGTTTAAGGATATCTACTTCATGGCATCGTTACAAAAATCCAATAAAATAATAACATAAAAACTACTTAGCACGTGGTGAGTGCTTAATGAATCGTAGTTATCACTACCAATAATGAGATAGTGTGACAGCTACAATTATTTCCACTTATAGTTAAGATTCAGAGAATTTGAGTGGTTGCTTCTGGGTGGGGGTGAGGGCAGCAGGGTACAGGGATTGATAGACTTGAGGGTACTTTGGAGGTTCCCGTACTCTTCTGTATCTCCTAAGGAGTTTACATTACATAAGCATCTACATTTGTCAGAATCATCCACGGCAGACCTAAGATTTGTACATTTTATTGTATTTTTTTGTTAAGTAAACAAATCTTGAGCTCTAGATAATAATAAAAATGCTGAAGTATTAGGGGAATTTTGGAGGACTTTCTTGGTCTGGAGCAGGCCAAGGTAGGGGGTGTATTTTTAAAAGTTCCCCAGATGGGGACTTCCCTGGTGGCGCAGTGGTTAAGAATCCGCCTGCCAATGCAGGGGACACGGGTTCGAGCCCTGGTCCGGGAAGATCCCACATGCCGCGGAGCAACTAAGCCCATGTGCCACAACTACTGAGCCTGTGCTCTAGAGCCTGTGAGCCACAACTGCTGAAGCCCGTGCGCCTAGAGCCCGTGCTCCGCAGTAAGAGGAGCCACCGCACCGCAACAAAGAGTAGCCCCCACTCGCCGCGACCAGAGAAAGCCCGCGTGCAGCAACGAAGACCCAACACAGCCAAAAATAAAAATAAATTTATTAAAAGAAAAAAGTTCCCCAGGTGATTCTTTGAGAAACTCTGCACGAGAGAAACTTCCACACATGTGCCCCAAAAATCATACAAGAATTTCACTACAGTGCTGTTTGTAATAGGGAAAGATTAGACGCAATCCAAATGCCCATCAACAGGTAAATTGCTATATATTATTTAGGAATACATACATATGAATAAAAGCAAGAGGCCATGCATGGGTATAATAAGCTTTAATTCAAGCTAGTGGTTACCCCTGGGAGGGGAATGCCATGGGGCTTTGCAGGGTGCATTGCTAATATGATACGGTGTTTCTTAAACTGGGTGGCAGGCACACAGGTACTCGTATTATCCGTGCCTTCTGGGTGTCTGAAATATTTCTTAATTTAAAAATAGACGTGCAGAGAAAAATGTCTTGCATATTGGTGCATGGGGTTTTTTTGTTCTTGTTTTTTTGGGCCAGGCCGCGCAGCTTGTGTGATCTCAGTTCTCCGGCCAGGGATTGAAGCCACACCACAGCAGTGAAAGCCCGGAATCCTAACCACTAGGCGACCAGAGGACTCCCTGTGCACGGGTATATTTTTTTCTTGTTGTTTTTTTTTTAATAATTGTTTTTATTATTAATTAATTTATTTATTTATTTTTGGCTGTGTTGGGTCTTCGTTTCTGTGCAAGGGCTTTCTCTAGTTGCGGTGAGCGGGGGCCACTCTTCATCGCGGTGCGCGGGCATCTCACTATCGCGGCCTCTCGTTGCGGAGCACAGGCTCCAGATGCGCTGGCTCAGTAGTTGTGGCTCACGAGCCTAGTTGCTCCGCGGCATGTGGGATCTTCCCGGACCAGGGCTCGAGCCCGTGTCCCCTGCATTGGCAGGCGGATTCTCAACCACTGCACCACCAGGGAAGTCCGGAAAAGATTTTTTTTTTTTCCTGTGGTACGCAGGCCTCTCACTGTTGTGGCCTCTCCCGTTGCGGAGCACAGGCTCCGGACGCGCAGGCTCAGCGGCCATGGCTCACGGGCCCAGCCGCTCCGCGGCATGTGGGATCTTCCCGCACCGGGGCACGAACCCGTGTCCCCTGCATCGGCAGGCGGACTCTCAACCACTGCGCCACCAGGGAAGCCCTTGTTGTTTCTTTGTGCCTTCTGTTACATCTATGATAATCCCATCTTGCTTTTCAGAAATAAAGTCATTGGTTAGTTAATAAGAAAAACAGGTTTTAATTTTTTGGAAGTAAGATATATATGTGGCTTCCCCAAATGACTCGCTCTGAGAACACCACTTCTTTGCATGTCTGGGATCCATTCGATGGTGAAAATCAATTCAACACCGAATGACACGAGAAACATCCTAAATCCAGAGCATGAGCCATCAGCCCAGGGACACCTCCACGGGGTCTCCCAACCCCTGTCTCTCGGGGGGGATGCCTCAGAAACTGGGCCTGACCTTATGCTGAGTATGTATAAGAAGAAGAATTGATCAGTAGTCAGGGAGGAGGGCTGCTGGGGCCTCTTCTTTGACAGCAGCATTAGGTTGGAAGAAGGGGAAAAAAATTCAGGCAAAGGAATAAGAGGAACCTGCAAGTGAGGAGAGAGAACCAGTGTAGGTGTATTTTCTTTTAAATGAAGGTGGGTCATTTGGAATTCGACTCTGCCAGGAGGAAGCACTTGACTGCTGTTTCTTAAAGACGCAGAAGGGGTTTTGTTTGGTTTGGTTTGGTTTTGCATAATGGACACATTTCCCAGGCGGCCACTTTCCAGGTTCTTTGTCAAGTGTCAAGGTAAGCTTTCAGAAAACTCCTCCATGGACCACGGGGAGGCAATTTCCACCCAATACAGAATGCTTAGGATGGAGAAAGCCCACTTTTCAGTATTGCTTCAGGGACCATATTTTGTGCACAGCTGAATGTAGACAAAATAGAGAAAGAAAAATTGAGTGGATCTCCTGACAGGGGGATTGAATGGAGGAAGTGATTACAGGTGAGGTGCTGCCCCCTGATGTCCACAGACAGTAGTGCAGCCATTTGCTGAGATGCTCTTTTGTGGTATTTCTTCCTGTGTTCCCTACCACCATCTCCTGCAAGTTTGAAAAGCCTGCAACAGGGATTACAATCTGGCAGCCCACTTTAGCCAGTGGGCAGACAGGCCAGCTGTTTAAAAAATAAAGACATTTTGCTTTAAAATCTAGTCCTGACACTTCTTTGGAAAAACTGGAAAATCTGTCAACTTTTGGGCTGCATCCCAGCATGGTAAACGTAGGCTAGAGCTGAGAAGCTGCTGCCCACCTTGGACAAGTGTTCTCACATTCTCCACACTCCCCACCTCTCCCTAGTGTCTCACTTCCAGGCAGTATTTCTCATTATCAGCTCTCATATAGCTTCTAGGTTTGCTACCATGGTCTAAGCTCATTCAAGAGTTTACACTTGGCGTTCCAAGGAATGGAGAGAGGATGGTGCCTTTAAAAGCAGGTGATTACATCACCTTATGACTGGGAGGGGACGGAGGTCTACAAGCTCCATGACAGCCCACTCGGCGATGGTAAGTGCCCTGCTCAAGGTTATCCAGCCAGTAAGTAGAGGACCCTGCATTTGAACACACACGTCTGTCTGACCCCAGAGCCTCACTGCTTTCCACTCCATCAGCTGTCCCCCATAATTAGCTGGCAGAGAAGGCCCTCCTCTGGGGAAGGTGTTTACAAGGACATCACTGCTTGTGCCATCCCAAGTGAAATTCGGGGCATTCCAAGATAACAATGTTCATGGCCTTTGTTCAAAAGATAGAAACAAGAAGCCCCAGAAGTAACCACCCTCCTGATTGTGTATCTTAAAAACTCCATGGTTTGTCCCGCTTTGGTTATCTCTTGTTCAAGCCAACAAAATTCCTCAGCATCTGCTAAGTGCTGTGCTCCATGCCAAGGGCTGGGAGTTGGGGGAAGTGGAGGCCAGTTAGCACATACAAACAGGGAGCCCAGAGGGCAAGGGCCAGAGCTGTTGGGTCCCTCACCTTGCAGTGTGCCCCCTTCGTGACAGCAACCTCTGGCCTGGGCCTGGACACTTCCCTTTGAGCTCTGGGTCAGTGGCTTCCCTAAACTGGAATCAGATTGAGACCCAGAAAAGGACAATGGGGTCTCTCCCCAGTGGTTGGAGTAACCTAGCTGCTTTGACAGTTTCTTCTGCAGATAACAAAGCAGCGATGACTTGGTGTCTTTTCTGGAAATAATTACAAGAGCAGATACTTATCAAGTGTTTGTGCCGGATGTCCTCACATAAAACCCTATGAGGAGGTGCTGTCAACACACTACCCCCGTCTTACAGAAAAGCAAAGGGGAGATGAGCGAGGTCAAGTCACCTGCTGAATGTAACTCAGCAAGTAGCGGAGCTGGGATTTGAACCCAGGACTATGTGGCTCCATCGGTGACACCCACAACCACTGCCCAGTACTGGCTCCCCAGGGGGACTGTGTATCACGGAGGAAGGAGGTCAAATCTTGAAGTGTCAGGCCTCCTGCAAATCCCAAACTTGAGAGCAAAAGCGAGGAAGCCTGTTTGTCCCCATTTTGCAGGTGGAGGAACTGAGGCTTGGAGTCACTTGCCGAAGGTCACACAGAGCAGAGGTGACAGAGTCTGAATTTGAGCCCAGGTCTCCCTGACTCCAGAATCTGTACTGCTAACATCTTAATGCTTAGCATTTCTGGGCATGTCCTGAATGTTTAATTTCAATATTTGTGAATTAAGATAAGGTTTTTCAGCTCTCTGCTTCCAGGAAAAAAACGCTGTCTCTCTAGGAAGCAAGAGAAACAGCCAGGCTCTTCTCGAGAGGATGCAAAGTAAAAAGTCAGGAGGAAAAGAGAGCAGGTGAGAGACGGGGGAAGAGGGCAGCCCTGGTAGCACAGAGAGGAGGCTGGGAACGCCAGGCTGTGAAGTCAGACTACAGGCTGGACAGGTGTAAACCATCAGCACCCTCATTTGACACCAAGGGAAACTGAGGCCCAGGGGAGCAGCCCCAGGTGAAGCTGTGGGTTAAATCCACTCCACATGCCTCCACTAATGGAGATCGTTGGAAGACTTGTGTGTCCTCCAAGCAGCACGGAGCCTAAATAATATGTTTGCCGGAGTTGTTTTCTAGGAACTTGGAGTCAGCTGTGTGTAGTTCGAGCTGAGCCGGTTAAAACTGGATGGGACCACCCACCCTTCAACTGGGATGGGTGAGGGCCCCTTTGAACTTGCCGAGGCCTGTAGCTTAGTTACAACTGCATAGAATTATCACAGCTATTTCCGATCACCTTTCCCCACGCTCCGGACACCTGGAGCCGCCCTGCTGCTTTGCTATTCATCCCATAAACACCCTGAGCCCCTTGCTTTGGAGGAGGCAGATTTGAGATTTGTTCTCTCACCTCCTTTCTTGACTGCCTCGCAAGAAATTGTCAAACCCAAGCTCGTGTGCCCAGTGCACGGTGAGGCCAGCCAAGCCAGAACGTCGGAGGCTGGAGCAGAGGGAGGTTTACTGCAGAGCCGAGCAAGGAGGATGGGCGGCTCATGCTGAAAACATCCCAACTCCTGTTGGTTTTCAGGGAAGAGTTTTTAAAGGAAACCTTTGGGGGGAGGCCTGCAGGGTGCACGACTTTCTTCTGATGGGTGCACAGCGAGGTGGTCGAGGGACCCTGTGCTCAGTGTGAAGCCCCATCCTCTGCCGCGGTGGGGGGCTTAGTTCCTGTAGAACTCAGAGGTATGTATCAGGTTGTTATGTGTATCCCTTGAGGAGGAACTAGGACTCTGTTCATCGCACTATCGTTTCTTGACTGAGCCTCCCTTGTTTCTGCATTCCCTTCTTCCTCTAATTAGGGAACGTCTAGGAGGCTGAAACCTTTTTCCCACACGTAAGAAATGAGGGACACGGAAAGGCTTCTGTACCCAGGGGCGCTCTCTCTTTGCTGCATACCTCGGCATCTCAGCGTCTTGGCTTTCGTGTGTCAGGCGAGAACCTGGTTTGGGAGCAGATTTGGGGGACCATCCAGGAGGTAAGTCCAAACACACCTATTACCTGTGACTCGTCAGCCCCTCACTGGTACTGGGAGCCTGTGGACGAGTCCCAGCAGCTCCCAGTCTGATCGTGTCAGGGACCCTCCCCTGGATCTCCCCAGCGAGGTGCCACTGACCTTTGGTGCTTATTTTTGTTTTGCAACAAAGAGATGGTTTGGGGGCTTGGGAGTCTGGAAGACATCTTTGGGGTGATTAATCTCGTTAAAGAAACACACCTGTGCATGGATTGTCTTTGCAGTGATCACCCAGTCATGGGTTGGAGGCCCACCTGGTAGGATTATTGGAGCCGACATAAAAGACTCACAGCTACCAGGTACTCCATACCTGGGTGAAAGGCCTGGGGCTCTGGGTTTTGGTCTTGTTTGTTCTGGCCTGGTCTTATCTATGTCCATCCGTCTGATTGCCCTGTTAAAGGGGGGCTATTGGGGACTGAGCTTCTTGGTGCCTGTAGCAAGGACCCTTAGAAAGATTTTGTTGCTGTAACCACCTGGAAGCAAAGCCCCTCCAAAATGAGAAATGTTAACTCAAGTCCCCTGTGCAGCCCTCTAGCTGCATTCTCCCAAATTGGGAGACTTTGAGTAACGAATCCATGGAAAAGAAAAAAAATGGTTTGTTTTGTTTGTTTAGTAACATTGCACGGCCACGATATCCTTTAGACTCTGGAGCAAAATGGTCTGAAAAAGAATCCTTAAATTACAACTCTACAACTAGATTTAGTTTGTAAATGGGAAGAAGAACGGGATGAGATGCATTATATACGGTCTCTGATGTTGTATCAGGATAAACCTATGCAGAGGAGATACAGGGTTATGGTCCAACAGGAAGGGGAGACAGAGAAACCGAGAAACCTCTTCTGCTTGATTCAAATGCACTTGCTGTGAAGTCAGTCAGACACTGACTGCTCCTCTATCCCCAGACGATGGTGTTCCTGCTTTTTCATTGCCAGAGTCTGAGCCACAGCCTCAGGCTCGAGTTCTGCCCCCTGGTCTCCGAGAGTCAACAGATAGGAATGGTCTCCCCCTCCCATACCTGCCAGGGAGCTACCCCAACTCGGGTGGGGCAATATCCCTTAAGCTAAGTCCCTACTGGGGGTGTGAATGCTGAGACTGGGTAGCCTATGAGATGGATATGGGTCCACTATCCCTTTTCAACTTCAGATTTATTTAATTGGGAGAACGATATGCCAGCTTACAGAGACGACCCAAAGAGAATGGAAGATCTTCTTTCACCGATCTTTGCAACCCCCAACCCCACCTGGGCAGATGTTCAAAATTCCCTGTGGTTAGGTCCAGTGGTTAGGGCGCTCCACGCTCCCACTGCAGAGGGCACAGGTTCCATCCCTGGTCGGGGAACTAGGACCCCACGTGCCGCGCAGCATGCCCCCCCCGCTCAAGACAAAAGGTTCAGGCAAAGTTTATGAAGTACCCTCCTCACTTCAGAAGGACATAGGATGGTGCTGGATAAAGCCACGGGAGAGGCAGATCAGCTGCACACGGAAATCCCTGGTAACCCAGTACGAGCCACGGCAAGTGTACCAACAGCAGACCCCAGTTGGGAGGTGAATGCTGGGGATGGGCTAGAACTTGAACGTCATGGAGACTGCATTCTTGGAGGGTTGCCAAGCCAAAGAAGCCTCAGTGAAGTACAGGAGGTAAAAATGAAACCGAATGAGGATCTTCCAGAATTTCTAGACTGGATCTTTAAAGCCTACAGGCAATATACAGGTATAGACCCTGAGGCTCCACCGAATTTAAAGATGGCTAATATAACTCTTATTGGTCAGAGCACCCCTGATATACAGAGAAAATGACAAAAGGTGGAAGGGGCTTTAGGGATGCCTATGTCTCATCTTGTTTAAATTGCCTTCAGAATTTTTTACGGCAGGGACCAGGTTCAGGAGAAAAGGGAACGACGGAGAATAAAACTGGCCACTCCACTGGTGACTGCCTTGACACAGGGAAGAGCCGGGCCAAATGGATGACCCCCCCACGCGGGACTCAGCAAAAGGTAAGAGGCCCCAAGCTCCCACTTGAATGGTGCATCCGATAGTGGGACCCCACCAGCGTGCATATTGTAAACAGGAGGGACCCTGGAAAAGCGTCCCATCCTCAATAAGACTTAAAGGTAAACAGTTGGTGTGCCAGGTGATCAAGAATGACAGAGGTTGATTGACATATATACACTAATATGTATAAAATGGATAACTAATAAGAACCTGCTGTATAAAAAAATAAAATTCAAAAAAAAAAAAATAGAATGACAGAGGTTCTTCTAAATCCCGTCAAGTCCATCAGTATCTCGCATGTGGAGCCCTGGATGACTGTGCCTGTGTGGGGTATCAGCCTTTGGATTTTCCGATTGATACGGGGACCACTTACTTTGTCTTAAACACCTGGCCTTCCAAACTTTCTTCTGAGACTGTTAGTGAGTGGGGTGTTGGGAGAAACCTTGAAAAAGCCCTTTCTCCAGTCACTAGACTGTCAGATGGGGAAAACCCATCTGAAGCACGGCTTTCTACGCATGCCTGAATGCCCCATCCCCTTCTGGGACAAGACTCACTAAATACCAGGGTTACCTTTGCATCTGGGCAAACAGACATTAACGTACCCCCTGAGCAGGCTCGCCCACTGCAGACTCTAGTGTTCCAACCCCAAAAGACAGCCTGTGACCATTCTGGAAGAGATACTGCAGAAGGGGAGCCAGGAGGTGAGAGGGGATGGGGGTCCTGGGAAGAGAGCAAAGACTGCTACGCCTAAGACATTCACCCAGTGATCCCTAACCCATACACCCTGCTCACTACTTTGTCTGGAGGCTTTTGTTGGTTTCCCATATTGGAGTCAGAGGATGGCTTTTCTTTTTTCTTTTTGCCTACCCTTGAGCTCTGACTCCCAAGAGTTGTTTGCTTGCAGATGGGAAGGTCTAGATACAAGAGTTAAAAAAACAGTTACTCCTGGACACTACTTCCTGGGGGGCGGGGGGATGGTTTAAAAATTCCCCCACGACGTTTGGAGAAATCCTGGCAAAAGATTTGAGGGAGCTTCCGCTAAAGAAGGGATCCCTGCTCCAGTACTGTGGACGATCTTTTGATTACCAGTAAGACAAACACCTAGGAGCAGAATACAGTGTTGACTTTGAACTTCTTGATTGAAAGAGGCTATCATGGGTCCAAAAAAAAAGGCAGAGCTCTCAGCCCTCTGTTAAATACTTGGGTTCTGAACTCTCACAAGGATAGAGAGACTTGCTCCCCGATAGAATGGAAACTCTAGACCCCCGGGATTCCTGGGGGTGGACGGGTTCTGCCCCATGTGGATCCCCAACTTTGGACTCATAGCAGAACCCCTTTTAGGAAGCTCTTAGGGGAGACGAGGAACCTCGAGACTGGAATCTTGGAAGAATAAACATCTGGAAAACCAGCTCCATCCTCACTGGACTAGACCTTATGAGGAACATGATGGGGAAACAGAAACCATGCTTTTGCTGCAGAAGAAAAACTGCAACCAAGATCATCCAAACCTTGGCTGGTTCCAGACCCCCAACAGTGACTTCTCCAAGGGGGCAAGTGAACCCCTTCGTGGATCTTAAGTTTCTTTTCCAGAAAGAAGCTGCAAGAAAGAAATCAAGGTGAGTGGGATTGCTGCAGTGGTGGCTTTGGTAATTCTCAGAAGGCAATTTACATAACTTGTTAGATTACCAGAATGATTGTTCTCTTTTGTTATGCCTTCTCTTGGCTTCTAACCTCCCAGGCTTGGAAGGACAATTCAGTGATTACCTACTTTTGCCAGAGTTTGAGAAGTGCTAATCCCTTTAGCTGCAGGACTTGTCATCCAAAACCTTTTTTCTGTATTGGATCATTCTGTATTGGATCCCTTGACTGTGCCTGTCATTAATTTTTTGACTCTCCCTATCTTCACTGTGTCTTCAGATGTAACATATCAGATTAGGCTAATAGAATTTCCTGTCCCCCTTTTTTTCTTGACTAAGCTGAAATTTGGTCCTCTCCTCATGTCCTTGGATTTTTAAAGACCTGGTGTCTACCCCTGGCAAGGTTCTACTTTGTCAGGATATTGTAGAAACTGTACTTAATTTTCCCAGGCTATGTCCCTTCCATATTTAATATCTAAGAATGTCAGATGTCTGACATTCTGTGTGCCCCCCTCAGGGTACATCTTCGTCTGTGGTTTCAGTTACCAATCTTGGGCCTATAAGTGCCTTGACAGCTGGTGTGTAGGTAGTAATTGTTTATTAAAATCAAAATGTTAACTTGAATCCAGGAATAAGAGAATATTTTCGAGTGAGTACCAAGCAGTTTGATTCCACAAGCTGCACCTCTTATCAGCAGGAAGTAGCCAGAATGGTTTTTGCCTTTATTCCTCAAGATTAAGGAATGATCAAAAATAGGGGGAACTGCAACCGTGAGTTAAATCCATTTCACCTGTTTCCACTAAGGTTGTTTAAAGACTTGCCTGTCCTCCAAGCAGCCCATAGCTAAACAATAAGGTATTTGCCCAAGTTGTTTTCTAGGAACTTGGAGTCAGCTGTGTCTCGTTCAGCTGAGCTGGTTGAGACTGGATAGGACTACCCACCATTCACCTGGGAGTGGGCAGGGGTCCATCCACCATTCACCTGGGCGTGGGCGGGGGTCTGTCGGTGACCTTTTGAATGTGCAGAGGCCTGTAGCTTATGCCTGTGCAGGATAATTATCACACCTTTTTCCAATCACCTGCCCCCTGCTCCCCATGCCTCCCCCCTGCAGCTTTATTCTTCATCTCATAAATACCCGGAGCCCCTTGCCTTCAAGGAGAGGCAGATCAGAGATTTGTTCTCCTGTCTCCTTGCTTGGCTGTCTTGCGAATCAATCCTCTTCGTTGCAAACCTCAGTTTCTCAGCATTTTGGCTTGCTGTGCATCGGACAAGAGGAGCTTACTTTGGTGTCAGGCCTTCTGCAAATCCCAAACTTGAGGGCAAAAGTGAGGTAGGCTGTTTGCCCCCATTTTACAGGTGGGGAAACTGCGACTCGCTCAAGGGAACACACAGCCAAGGTGACAAAGTCTGAATTTAAGCCCAGGTTTCCCTGACTACAGAATCTGTACTGCTAATATATATATTTTTTAACTCATGTACTGTAGCATTTCTGGGCACGTCCTGGATGTTTAATGTCAATATTTGTGAATTAGGGCTTCCCTGGTGGCGCAGTGGTTGAGAGTCCGCCTGCCGATGCAGGGGACACGGGTTCGTGCCCCGGTCTGGGAAGATCCCACATGCCGCGGAGCGGCTGGGCCCGTGAGCCATGGCCGCTGAGCCTGCGCGTCTGGAGCCTGTGCTCCACAACGGGAGAGGCCACAACAGTGAGAGGCCCAGGTACCGCAAAAAAAAAAAAAAAAAATGTGAATTAAAATGGAGCTTTCAGTTCTCTGCTTCAAGGAGAAAACTTCTGTCGACTGAAAAACAAAACATACAACCTGAAAGTTGAATTGTTCAGGGACATTACTGACGACCACAGAGTCCTCTCAACTCTGAAGAACTGTTCCAAAGAGGTAAGGGAGGAGCCAGGATATGAGTTTTTGCGGGGGGGCGGGGGGGGGGGGTTGGGGGTGCTGTTGAACACTCAGAAGATTGCTGCTAATCACAAAAAGCATCTCAAGTGAATGAGTTTAGTGCCTTTCTATAAGAAGATGGAAGAATGTAGGCTCATTGAAATTGTTCCTTTGATATGCATCTTAATTATGTAGGGCCAGTATCCTGTTTCTTTCTATCTTGAGTTCCACCTAGGGCGCACAAACTCTCTGGGCAGCTGCAACGTAGGATGGCTTGAGGGATGGCCATAATCCATTGTCTACCAGAATGGCGGGCAGAGTTCTTTGCTTGCTGAAATGGCAGGCAACATTCTTTGCCCACACCGGGAAGCAAGAGAACCAGCCAGGCTCTTCTCAAGAGGATGTAAATTTAAAAGTCAGGAGGAAAAGAAGGTGAGAGACGGGGGAAGAGGGCAACCCTGGTAGCACAGAGAGGAGGCTGAGAACGCGGGGTGTTAAGTCAGACTAACAGGGTGGACAGCTGTAAACCGTCAGCATTCTCACTTTACACCTATGGAAACTGAGGCCCAGGGGACGGCGAGGGGGGCCCGCGGAAGGAAGAAACTTAAGGGAAAGACAATTGGAACTTCGAGTTTTCAGGCCATACCCAGAGCGCCCCAAAATCGCATAGGCGGGGGTTTTCCGCACCTGGGGCTCCCGCTTGTCGCTCACGCCCCGCCTCTCCTATTGCTTATTGGTCCTTTCGGGCACGAGACCAATACAGGAGTCAGCCAATGGGAGTGGCCCACGGCGCGTCTTTCCCGGGAAAGCGGAGGCAGAGCGGGAACCCGGAAATGCGAGGCGCAGACAAATTGAGGAAGCCAATACGCTGCGAAGAGGATGGCGGGCCGGCCAATGGAGAGTCGCCGAGGGCGGGGCCACGGGCTGACGGCAAAGGTCTCCGGAGCCGGCGGCCTGCCGAGACTGCGAGTGCTGAGAAGGCGACAGCAGAGCAGGGCCGGGTAGTGGCGCGAGGTGAGGAGGGGGTGAACCGGGAAGGGGGTAGCGGGGCAGCGAGCCCTGGGTGGGGGATTCGGAAAGGGGCGGCTTCTCAGAATGACCTTAGTCCAGTGTCCTCGCCTTTTGGAGCCGGTTTCCCCCTTCCTAGCTAGGGAGGGCTGAGAGATTCGTGCCCCCAGAACGCACGTCCTCCTCGGAGAACTCCAGCCCCGGCGAGGAGCCCGCGCCGACCACCTGGACGAAGCAGTGACCCACACCCTCTTCCGTACCTCCCCATTAGAGCTCATACCACGCCTTTTCAGATGTTCTGTATCAACCAGCCAGGCTCCCCCAGAAACCTTATCAGTCCGTTCTGGGTCTTGGTCCAGTACCAGGAGCAGCTGGGATCGGGTGCTTGGGCCCTGGTTATGATAAAAGAGGTTAAGACCTGGGTACTCTGGACCCAGGTGCACTGGGAATTCGTTCCCGAATGCCGCTGTTTATTCCCTGCAGGTTGTCTGGGAATTGACTTGCTCTCTGTGTATCGGTTTCTCTCGTCTGTAAAGTGGAGCCTAGGGGCAGCTTTCCTCCGTGAGGTGGTGAGGGGTAAGTGAGATAAGGCGTTGCTAGCACTCAGCTCAATGCCCAGCACACCGTAGTTGCTTAATAAATGCCTATTGTTAGTATGATGGTGTTTGCAGACCCGATCCCTCCACTCCCACTGCCAGCCCCACGCACCTGCTCATTGTCACAGAAGGCAAGTGGTCACCCCCTCTGGCCCACAACCTGAGTTCCTCTTGAGATGCTCAGACTGCCCAAACTCTAGGCGGGATGCCTCCTGGACAGGCCAGGAAAAGAAGGCCAGAGCGGGGAACAGAATTGTGGCTAATACCAGGGTGAGGGCAGGAAGAGCTGACTGCCCAGGTGGCAATAAATCAGGCCTTCAAACAGTTGTACTTACCAAAGAATGAGCCTCAGAACTACCTTAGCTGTTCTGGAGATGTGTGTTATGTGTCTAGGGCACCCAGTGTTTGGAGTCAGAGGCCACAGATTTATGCTTAAGTGGGGAGGCTTTTGAGCCATAACCCAAGGCCGTTACTTGCTCACTGGGTGACTCTGGACAAGGGCCTTCACTTCTCTGAGCCGGTCTCCGCTGGAGAATGGGGCAGCCTCAGTTCCTGTTGAAGATTGCAGGAGGGTACGTGTGAGGTCCTTAGGGTTTAGCACAGGGTCTGGCACGCAGTAGGTGTTTAATAGCAGTTGGGTGGCAGCACTGTTTTTCACAGTCACACCGCCCTGAAGGCGGCACCTTAATCCTTGCCTCACCCCCACCCCCTGGTCACAGTGAATTAAGAACCGTGGGGTCTCCAAGCCTCCCCTGAGGCCAGAAATGTGTCATCAAGGTATCGGTTCCCCTGCTTCACCTCCTACAACTCCTGGTTCCTTGCAGATCCTGCTCTCTCCCAGGCCACTGTGGACATGTGCAAGGGGCCCACCCCTGGGTTCAGATGACACTCATGTCGATGGCTTCAGTGATGGTGGTGACTGAACCAAAATGGGTCTCAGTCTGGGGCCGCTTCCTGTGGGTGATACTGCTGAGCATGGTGCTGGGCTCCCTGATGGCCCTGCTGCTGCCGCTGGGGGCCATGGAGGAGCAGTGTCTGGCTGTGCTCAAAGGCTTCTACCTGCTCAGGAGCAAGTTGGACAGGGCCCAGCCTGCTGTCACCAAGTGCACCAGCCCATCCACGGAGCTCAGTGTCACCTCCAGGGATGCAGCACCGCTGGTGGTCAAGACCAAGGCCTCTCCAGGTAAGACTGGCCATCTCGCCTCGATGCTCATTAATCCCATAGGTATTTAGAGGACCAGCTATGTCGTGTGTGCGGGGTACGGGGTCAGCCCTGAGCTCCTAGCCAGACAAGGTGATAGGTGGCTGAGATACATGTGGTGATACGGAAGCAGAGGGAGCCATAGGAGCACACAGGAAGGCTCCCTGGAGGAGGGGATGCCTGAGGAGAGACCCAGGGGAAAAAGGTTTGAGGGGAGAGTGTTCCAGGCAGAGACCACAAGGTAGGAGAGCCCTGGGCACTTGAGGAACTAAAAGAAGTCTAGGAGGTGTGGCTGGCACTGGGGGTGGGAGGGCCAGCAGAAAAGGGCCAGAGGTACTGCAGGGTCCAGTTGAAAACCAGGGCCTAAAGGGGCAGGGGTGGAGGCAGGGGGAAGAAGGGACCTGCAATCACCAGAACGGCTGCGAGCTGGAGCAGAGGTAGGGGAGGGCCGCCTGACAGGAGCTGCGGCCGTAGGAAAACACAGCCACTCAACGACGGCAGGTCAGAGGAGGGGGCCGAGGGGGCCGAGGAGGCCGGCTGCTGCCCCCACGGTAGAGAATGGCTCTGGGGCTGAGTGGACAGCGACCAGCACAGGGCCTCACTGGGCTGTAGGGAACAAAACTGTCTGCACATACAGATATGGGAAGGGCATGTACAACATGGCTGGATAGAGCCCCCTGAGGCCATGGAGGAGACCAGCTGTCAGGGGTGACACCGCCCCTGAACGTCCTCTGCCCCTCCCTGACCCACACCTCTTTGACTCTTTTCTAGCCAGCAAGTTAGAAGCCAAAGCAGCTTTGAACCAAGCCCTGGAAATGAAACGCCAGGGCAAGCGGGAGAAAGCCCACAAGCTCTTCCTGCACGCCCTCAACATGGACCCGGGCTTCGTGGACGCGCTCAATGAGTTCGGCATCTTCTCAGAAGAGGAGAGGGACATCATCCAGGCTGACTACCTGTACACCAGAGCACTGACCATCGCGCCCCACCACAAGAAGGCGCTGGTCAACCGCGACCGCACGCTGCCGCTGGTGGAGGAGATTGACCAGCGGTACTTCAGCATCATCGACAGCAAAGTGAAGAAGGTCATGTCCATCCCCAAGGGCAACTCGGCACTGCGCCGGGTCATGGAGGAGACGTACTACCACCACATCTACCACACAGTGGCCATCGAAGGCAACACTCTCACCCTCTCAGAGATCAGGCACATCCTGGAGACCCGCTATGCCGTGCCGGGGAAGAGCCTGGAGGAGCAGAATGAGGTCATCGGCATGCACGCGGCCATGAAGTACGTCAACACGACGCTGCTCTCCCGCATCGGCTCTGTCAGCATCAGCGACGTGCTGGAGATCCACCGGCGGGTGCTGGGGTACGTGGATCCCGTGGAAGCTGGCCGCTTTCGCACGACCCAGGTCCTGGTGGGCCACCACGTCCCGCCCCACCCTCAGGAGGTGGAGAAGCAGATGCAGGAGTTGATACAGTGGCTCAACTCGGAGGACGCCATGAACCTGCACCCGGTGGAGTTTGCGGCCCTGGCCCACTATAAACTCGTCTACATCCACCCCTTCATCGACGGCAACGGCAGGACCTCGCGCCTGCTCATGAACCTCATCCTCATGCAGGCGGGCTACCCGCCCATCACCATCCGCAAGGAGCAGAGGTCCGAGTACTACCACGTGCTGGAGGTGGCCAACGAAGGCGACGTGAGGCCATTCATCCGCTTCATTGCCAAGTGCACGGAGACAACCCTGGACACCCTGCTCTTTGCCACCACAGAGTACCCTGTGGCACTGCCAGAGGCCAGACCCAACCACTCTAGGTTCAAGGAGACGCTGCCTGTGAAGCCCTAACGCTCTAAATCCTCCCTTGGTGGCAAAGGATGTCCCGGGGGGGAATAAATCCAAGAAACTCAGCGATTCTAGAAACCTAGTCATCTCCCAGAGTAAAAGGAGATGGGTAAGAAACTTAAAATTCTTTATCTCCAAATGCTTCTTTAAAGAAGAAAACTAAGTTATTAAGCCTTGTCCCTAAGATAACATAACTGAGCCCAGTTATTTATTTCCCTCAGAGCTGGTTAAATGTGTGCTGTCTGTGCTGGTGGCCCCGATCCTTGGTGTGGCCCCAGCAGGCTTTGGGGGCATCAGTGCTCCTTGTGTGACCAGAATACAGGTTCTGGAGCAGAATCTGCACTGAGGTGGGGGAGCTGTGGGATGAGGTCCGGAGGAGTAACCCCTTGCAGCCCTTTTTGGAACTGGCCGCGAGGGTCTGTGACTACCTGAGAGAAGTCCGCACGGCTGAGGAGAACCCGGTCGCAGCTGTGGGAAGTGACTGAAAGCTTCCTTTCGTACAGGCATTGGCTCCCCTACCAAGAGGTTAGTGTTGTGACTAGTCCTTACCGGTAGAGCAAATTTCTGAGATATGAAATGAACGTTTACAGTATATCTAGTTAGATACCTCGCTTATTTCAAGGAAGGTTCTTTGAGCCATAGTTTGCAAACTCCGGTACCAGAGGCTGTTATTTTGCCACGTTGGCCGTTTCTCTAATTAAGAACAGGGGCATGGCTATCCTGAGTGCTTTGTATTGATGTCTCTCACATTGCAGCAATTCAGACCAGATGTTTCAGTCTGGGTTTGTCACCTAACAATTAAATCCTGCTGCAAATCTGAAGACAGTCCCCAACAAGCATTTGTGAGGAGTCAGAGCGCCAGTTCACAGGAGCCGAGAAACACTTGACCACAGCCAGGATGCGTCCCTTTAATCCACTCACCTGCCCCACAGCCACTGTCCCCTCAGGGAAGCAGAGCAGATTGCCTTGGAGTGGCCTTATGTTCCTAGCAACTTGTTAGAAGATAAAGTGTTACATGTAACTAAAGCCAAGTTGGCTGCTGCTGTTTAGTCTGAATTTCTGAAAGATTAGTAAAGTGAAATGATGTATGAAATGGCCCCAAGTAATAGTTATTCAAACCTTGATAAAAAGTATTTTTGTATTTGTATGCTGCCATAAGGTATTTCTTAAACCTTCACTCTTCTAATCGTCTTGCTCTTTATAAGCACACCAAGGAAGCCTGACAGAAGTGCTTGCTTTGTACCAGAGGGAGAATTTGCACTTCAGCTATGTGAAGGGTATTATTTTAACAACAAATTACTAATAAAGTATTTTGTTACAGAAATGCCTGAAACTTTGCTACCTTATTCAAGAGATGTTCCCACACATCTATCCTAAGGGGGAAGGAGGGATTCTTTCAGAACTTTAGCCCTATTCCTTATATTGTTCTGGGAGAAAAATAGATCCAAGATGGTAATTATTTCAACAAGACACCGAGACAGAACTGGTTGGTTATGTTGACAGGGCTGTATCGCTGATCTTGCACTAAGACACGAGTAGCTGAAATGGTTTTTCATGTATCTATTTACCATCAGTTTTTCCCCCCCAGGACTACATAAACCCACTCCTATGTTCCTGAAAATCTATTTCTAGAACAGTCAACACCCTGCACCTAAATCGGGTCCTGCTCGAGTCTGAAAGGTCCACCTCTGTAACAAGCCCCTGTGGACATCTGAGAGGGTGAGGTCAGAGGATTGGCAAGAGCGAGAGAACAAAACCGTTTACCACCACATGACCTGGATTGCTAAGGAAAGGTCCATGGCCCCTTGGTCCCCGACTGACCCACATCCTCTCACCCACAGAACGGGCCTCTTGCAGGGAAGTGGATGGCCGGCCAGCCCAGAGAACACAGATTCTTCTGACTGCTCACAGCCGCTGCTTGAATTCAGAAACACCTAACGTTCTGTGCAGAAGATAAAGACGAGGTAGAGAGAACCTATCAATCAACAACATGAAATTGGAGCTTTGCCTGGATGGTTGATAACGTTAAGGTATCACTGCTAATGTTTCTAGAAATGATAAAAACCAAGGCCTTTAAGTCCTTAGAGATACGTGCTACAGTATTATTAGGTGAATATCCCTCCAGAACACGGAATACATGAGGGGCAGGAGGTGGAGATGAAGACGGGCTATGAGCTGAGCAATGCTGAAGCTCGATGACAGACACACGGGGCTTAGTTTACTACTTACCTGGTTCAATTGTTAAGTTAAAAAATATAGGACAGCCTGGATGATGCATAAAACCTTTAGAAACAGATAAATGAGCTGATTTTCATGACATAGGAAAGAATTCCGATTTTTTCCCCCAGAGTGCCTTTTATAAAGTCAGTTTCCCTACTGAACTGCCAATGTCACTTTCAAAGCAATAAATACTGGATAAAAGATGTGGGTAAAAAAGCTTGAGAGCTGTTAAGCGCCAAACTGCTGTAAACTGAAGTTTAAAACCGAAGATATCACAGCAGAGACGGTTTAAATCAAAGTGCCAAGCGGATTTGACTTACAAAAGTTCTATTTACACACCCATTAGGTAAAGCAAGGTACACTCATTTCAAAATACATATTTGAATGCACATCTGAGTACCTTTCGACAAGAGAACTTCAGTTTAATAAACAAAGCTAAATGGGGAGAATTTAAGTTTGCACTTGACAATGCTATTTAAACAAAACCAAAGGGCTGAAACTCAGTATTTAGACAAAGAACACAGTTCACTAGTCACTAGGCAAAGAAAAACGTCCATAGCAGATGGCGCACAGAATTCCTATACAAATGTCACAAGTATTTTGCTTTTAGGAAACAAAACAGTGGGTCGACGTGTCATTTACAAATATGTAATATAAAAACGCACAGCCCCCGTGAACAAAAGCCCATCAGATGTTTTATATGATGCCCCTTGCCCCCACCCCTTTACTAAAATAGGCCATTCTGGTGAATTACTAACACCTGCCATTTTGTCTTTTAAAAATTAAAAGAGCGACGGGCACCTGTGCTGTGCAGGGTGTAAGAGAAGTGTCTTATAAAAAGGGGACCAGAGGTGGCCAAAAATATTTGGACAAGGGGGGGGTGTCTCAAAACGGTGTGTTCGCATTTCACTTCTGTTTCTCTCTCTTTAAGACACATCTTAGGAAACTGCACCCTGCGCCCAACCTGTGGAGTGACCATTTTCATCCTCTCGCCCTCAATATGAGGGAGCACTTAAAGCCTCTTTTTTCCTTGGACACCCTTTTCCCGTCCTACCTAAACCAGAGCAAGCGTGTGGTCACAGGCGCTGCACTGGGTCCTGCACAGCCAGGGCACAGCTGGGCACCGGGCGTCTTCCCGGCCAGCATCAAGTAAGGCATTTCCCTTCTCGCACAGTCCCACTCACTTTCTCAGAAGCAACTTGGCAAAGTCGGCATTGGACATCTTGGGTACCTCGGTGGCCGCCGGCGGTGGGGCAGGGCCGTTTTCAGCCTGGGCTGCGGTGGCGCTTGGGCGTTGCAGGGCGCGGGGCAGCAGAGAGAGCTGGGTCCTCCCCTTCCCCCGCCTGGAAGAGCAAACAATGCACGGACCTTCTGAGGCGACAATTGATGAAAATAAGCCAGGACGGTCTTAGATCACCGCAAGGTAAAAGGTGAAAAACAAAAAACAAGAAGGGTAATAAGACAAGCCCTGTTCTCCCTGACTTCGGCTATTAGGTAAAAATTACTTTAACCAACTTTGCCTTTTCCACAATTTTGGCCAGGGCCACGTCTGTGTAATACCGTCACACATAGGGTGGATAAAAATGGCTGTAAACTTGCAGACCTCACCAAATAACCTCGCACCCTGTTGCCTCATCCCTGTCGGGTGAGAACAGAGCTTCTATCTGGATTACAGGTGGAGATATAGATTAGCACGGCAAGCACATGGCTGTCAGGTATGGAACCTACACATATGGATTCACCTGCCAAAGGGGACTTTAACGTAATCACTGTCTTAATAAAAATAAATAAATCAATCACCAGTAAACCGGCGAACACGAGAGAGGGTCCCACCTCCAGACTGGCCGTCAGCGTGGACTTGCTGCAGACACCCTGCCCTGGAAACGAGCGTGAGCGCCCCAGGGACGCCAGGCCCTAACCTCCCGTCTGAACTCACTGTGCTGAGGGGAAACTCGGTCACCGTGGTGCAGGCCAGGACGAAGTCTGCACCAACGAGCACACAACACTTACGCTCCGTAGATCTGCCGCGGCACCATGGCGACCCCCGGGGCTTTTCTTGCCTCTGGCTTCTCCGGAGCCTTCCTCTGAGGCGGGTTGCTGATAGCCACTTTGATGACGTTCTCTTTGATAGTCATGCCGTCCATCTTCAGGACAGCCTGAGATGCCTGGGATTCGTTTTCGTACTCCACATAGGCCAGGCCCTGAAAGTTTGCAAAAGCCCGGCCAGGTGAGTGCTGCAGGGCACAACCTCCTCCCTGAGGTCCACCGCCGGTTCAGGGCCGGCCCCTGACCCTTGGGTTCCCTCCCCGCCACCGCCATCCTTTGTCTATAGGCCTCACAGCCCTAGTCTCCCTCCCTATTTCTGCAACTGACTAACTTCAGATAACTTTTTAAGTTCAGTGCATCTTGTGCTTGCTCCAGCCAAAAAAAGAAAGAGAGAGAAGGACCAGCATAAATCTAGCAAATGGATGAGGGCTCCTGGACACAGGTGAGCCCCGATGTCCCTGTGCCTGGGGACGACCTTATTCATATTCTTCAACTCTCTCGATTAACCTGGATAAACGGGACGGGGGTTGAGAGGTCAACCAAACTCTTCTTAAACAACTACTCAAAACATCGTCAAGGA